>NC_141688.1:136173801-136773801 GCF_964263255.1 Lissotriton vulgaris
GCGGTAAGTATTCGGTCTGATCTGCTGCCTGTTCCCCGTATATGTATTGTATTTATTGCCTGTTTTCTCTGTGCGCTGCTTCAGTGACTGTTTCCCGTATTCATATTTTATTTGTTGCCTGTTTTTCTCTGTGCACTGCTTTAGCGACTATTGCCTGTATTTGCTGCTCGTAGTTGTTGCCTGTTTTTCTGTGTGCTGCTTAATTAAATGTTGCCTGTGTTTTTGTTGTCTGTTTCCTTCTGCTGTGCCTTTAGTTCTTCGCCGCCCCACTCCCCCCACTCCCCGCATTAATTTCCAGCTGCTGCGTCCCCTGCGGCGCTCCCCCTCTCCTCTCCCATTTGCTTCCCGCCACCCGCCTCCCAGCTGCTGCTCCCTTCCTCCACCCCTTCTTAATGCCGTACGCTGCGTGGCCGCGCGCAGCGGACGTGCCGCTGGCGAGCCGGAGATGCGCCAGAGGCAAGCCCATCTACGCCCGTCCATGCCTCAACCGCGCCCCGTGCCAGAACCCTTGGACCCTGCGCACCCCACCACACCATACCCAGCCTCAGCTACGACGCCAACTCTGTCCACGCTCTCAACACCGGCCAAAACCGACTCTGCAACCAGGCCGCCCAGAAACCTACCCACCGACCCTTTTCTTGCCACCGCTGCAGCTTCACCTGAGAAAGAACCACCAAACCAATAAGGACCAGACCCAACCACCTCTACTGCATACTCCTCAACAGCCGCTCCACATGCAGACACGCGATCGAGCTCTGGGACCTGCTCGACGCCACTGCCCCGGACGTATCCTTCCTGACCGAGATGTGGTAGAACGACTCCTCTGCACCAGACATCGCCATTACCATCCCAGATAGCTACAAGATCACCCGCAGGGACCGCTCCAACGGCATCGGAGGAGGAATTGCCATCGTCCACAATTCCACCCTCAAGGTCACCACCCATGCAGACGACACCCTCAACGCCGCCGAACACCTGCACTTCCGGATCCACAACGACCCCAACACCACCCTCAGAGGAGCGCTCGTCTACAGACCCCCACACCCTCGGCCCAGTTCAGCGACTCCACCGCCGACCTCTCCAGCACCCACGTACTTGCCTCCATGGACTACATCCTCCTTGGGGACCTGAACTTCTACCTCAAGAACAACAACGACGTCAACCCCACCACGCTGATCGGCAACCTCGGCCTCAGACAACTCGTCACAACACCCACCCATGCCGCCGGCCACACGCTGGACGCCGTCTTCTCCACAAGCACCCAAGTCAGCTTCAACCACACCACTGAACCCCACTGGACCGACCACCGCTGCATTCAATTCCCCTTCATAAAACCAACCACGCATCACCGCACCCAACAGCTACCTCGCCCCGGCTGGAGCAAAGTCATCGAAGACCAGCTGCTCACCACCCTCTCCCAGAACCCACCCACCAACCCCATCAACCCAGAAGCTGCAGCCCACAACCTCAGTCAGTGGATCGACGCCTGTGCCAACACCCTCGCCCCACTGAAGAAACCCTCCAACAGCCATGCCGGCAAGAGAGCTACCTGGTTCACCGACGAGCTCCAGGCCTCCAAGCGTGCATGCCGGAAACTGGAGAAGAAATGGCTCCATGAACGTATACCGGACAACCACGCAGCCCACAACGATGCCACCTGCAGACACCACCACCTCATCAGATCAGCTAAGAGGTCCTCCATCAAAGGCCCCCTGGATAACAACGCACACAACAGCAAAGAGCTCTTCCGCATCGTTAAAGAACTAACCAACCACAGTGCCAACACCAACGACATCACACCCTCAGAGAACCTGTGTGACTCACTGGCCATCTTCTACCACCGCAAGATCGCTGACATCCACGACAGTTTCAACACCACGACCGACCCAACCACGCCAGACTTCACCCCTCCTCCGAACACTAACAACGCAAACCGCCTTACCTCCTGGTCCAACGTCAGCGACGACGAGACACGCAAGGTCATGAACTACATCCACTCAGGATCTCCAACAGACCTGTACCCACACCACATATTCAATAAGACAGATGCAGCCATCGCCCCCCAACTACGGAAGGTCATCAACATCTCCTTCGAAACAGCGACATTCCCGGAAAGCTGGAAGCACGCCGAAATCAACGCCCTCCTCAAGAAGCCCAAAGCGGACCCCAAGGACCTCAAGAACTTCCGGCCCATCTCCCTGCTCCTGTTCCCGGTGAAGGTCATCGAGAAAATCGTCAACATGCAACTGACCCCCCACCTCAAAGACAACAACATCCTGGACAAGTCCCAATCCGGATTCAGACGAAACCACAGCACCAAGACTGCCCTCATCACCGCCACAGACGACATCAGGTGCCAATTATACAACGGCGAAACATCAGCCCTCATCCTCCTGGACCTCTCGGCCGCCTTCGACGCGGTCTGCCATTGCACTCTAAAAACACGCCTCCAAGAAGCCGGTATCCAAGAGAAGGCCCTCGACTGGACCACATCCTTCCTCTTCGGCAGCTTATAGAGCATCCGCCTCCCACCCTTCCGGTCCAAGGCCACCGATATCATCTGCGGTGTCCCCCAGGGCTCCTCCCTCAGCGCAACGCTGTTCAACATCTACATGGCCCCCCTCGCCCAAGTGGCCCACCACCACAACCTCAACATCATCTCCTACGCCGACGACACTCAGCTCATCCTCTCCCTCATCAAGGACCCACGCACCGCCAAAACCATCATCCACGACGGAATGAGGACCATCGCCAACTGGATGATGAGCAGCCGGCTGAAACTGAACTCAGACAAGACGTAGGTCCTCATCCTCGGACCCAACCCACTCTCGGGACAGCACCGACAACCACTGACCACGCACGCAATCTAGGATTCATCCTCGACTCCTCCCTCTCCATGTCCAAACAGGTTAACGACGTCTCCTCCTCCTGCTACAACACCCTCCACATGCTCCGCAGGATCTACAAGTGGATCTCGACCGAAACAAAAAGAACGGCGACACAGGCCCTCGTCAGCAGCAGGCTGGACTACGGCAACGCACTCTACGCCGGAATCCCAGCCAAACACCTACGACGACTACAGCGCATCCAAAATACCTCCGCCCGACTGATCGTCAACGTCCCCCGTCGCAGTCACATCACCCCCACCTGACAAACCTACACTGGCTACCCGTCGACAAGAGGATGACCTTCAAAACTCCTCACCCACATACACAAAGCACTCCACAACACCGGAGCAGCCTTCCTGAACAGCAGACTCAGCTGCCACACCCCCACCCGCCAGCTCCGCTCTGCCAGCCTTGCCCTTGCCGCCGTCCCCCGCATCCAACAAACAACCTCTGGCAGCAGATCCTTCTCCTACCTCACCGCCAAGACCTGGAACACCCTATCTACCCACCTACGGCAGACCGAAGACCTACAGGCCTTCAGAAGACTCCTCAAGACCTGGCTCTTCAAGCAGTAGCGAAACCCCGCCCTCAGCACCTTGAGACCCTCACGTGTGAGTAGCTCGCTTTACAAATACCATGATTGATTGATTGATCGAATTTGAGACTGGTCTCCAAGAGGGATCTTGCCCCAGTTTCTGAAGAGTTAGAGTCAGACGAAGGTGAGGAAGAGCAAGTTTGTGGAGGTCTGAGGAGATCAAGAAGAAAGAGAGTCCCTTACCAAAAGTACGCGGCTCCAGAGTGGTCATATATTGTGACTGATGCCAGGAGTGCTGAGATTGGGGAGGGTAAGGGCAGTGACAGTGATTAGTACCAGCCCTAACGTGAAGTTGGATGTGTTGTTGTTAGTGCCAGGACTTGAAATTTAAGGAGTGCTGACCATCACAGTTCCAAACCCTCCGATCTTGAGAAGAATTCGCAACTTAATCTTGAATAGACTGATTTTCCCTACCATTGGAACTGAAGTTCCGTCTCATGAATCAATTGTTCTTCATCTTTAACTTTTGCAGCATGTTCTAGAAGCTGTTGGAGCAAATCTTATTCTGGATTAAAAGAGATTTTGTTGTAAATAAGTGCAATCAACCTAGGTCTGAGTGGAAGAAGAAGAAATTTAGGGACTTCCCACAGAGGACGGAGAAGGGTTAAGGTTGTCCTTTTGCTTGCTGTAAATAAGGAACTGAAACAAAAAGGGGGACTTCCAGCTTTCTGAAGTGTTGTACGAGTTGGTTTACAAGCATCTGAAGAAAAAGAGAGACCTTTGAGCATTTTCTTGTTGTATAAGAAGCTGAAAATGTTCCTGAGACCATGGAGTCTGGAAACCCAAACCGTAGGGCTAGGTGCATTGTAGGCACACTTGTAGGAGGAGGGATTCTCTTTATAATTTTGGTACTTGTAGTTTCATATTTAGCACCACATGAGCAAACAGTGAAGGTAGAGGGAACCCCTACACCTACTTATCCTAGCAAAGAAGAGGGCAAGGTAGCAAACGAAAGAGCTTTGCTGGTAGAAGAGAGTTGTCTGTCCAGAGGTAATTTTAAGCTTAATGCATATGCAAAATTGTTGTATGAGCATATTGATGCGATGGATGCGAAAGATTGTTATGTGTGTATGCAGTTGCCAGCTTCAGTGGATGAGGGTATCAGATACCATCATCTCCCATTGACATATGGTATTTCATGTAGTTTTATGCTTAGCATTTTCTATGGACGAAATCATTTTGAGTATGTCTTTTCAAATTATGATGCAGTTCTTCCTGAAGTGCCAGCTTATAAACATTTGAATATGTATGATTATTACAAGTGCTTGCGGCAGGGCCATGCAGACGGTCAAAGCAGGCACCACTGAGTGAAGCATTCTCCTGATGTAGAATACCTAGGCTCTTTGACACAGACAGACAAAGCATATCAAGGGTTTACGGTTCAGTGCGATTTACTAGGGTTTTTGGGTTTAAGTTGGTATGGTTCACGCTGAGTCTAGGGCTCGGGGCCCGATGCAGGCTCGTTCATAATGATGTTGGCAAGGTTTTAGGGGGGTTTGGTGTTCTTTGGTCCAGAATTGGCAGAATTTTGGCCTTTTTGGGTGTTTTGCGGGCGCATGTGTTTGGGGGAAAAGTAAGTGAAAACTAGTCGTAGACCTTCTTCTTCTTCTTCAAAGAGCGCAGTGGTTCGATTTTGTTTTGCCTTGCTAAGATTCTTGTGAATCGCTGGAACAAGTGAATGTCCAGGTAAGTTTCAAGAGGATCGAAGTAGTGGAAGTGCTGAAAACAGCAATGTTTTGTGAACAGTGCAATTTGCCATGTTTTGAATATACTAGTATTGCATGTTTTTGGGGGCCTGTTTGGGGGTGTTCTAGATTTGGTTGGCTGAAAATGTTCTAAGTATGAGTTTTTGCATTTTTGCATTTTGCCTGTTTAGGGGAGTCCTCCTTTTTTGCAGGTGGCTGCAGGGGTCTGGGGGCATAGCTCAGAAGGTCTAATATCGGAATCAAGTGTTTTGGACCAAATCCATGGTGAAAAAGTTTTTCCATTTATGCTCACTTGCCTGTTTTTGGGGTGCTGTTTGGGGGCTTCTAGGTTATTGGGGGTGGGTTTTGGGGTCTGGGAGCACTGCTGGCACAGTCTAATTTTGATTGCATTAGTTTTTAGAAAATCCATGGTGGTAAAGGGGAGTTAGGACCTAGCTGCAGAGCGCATTTGGACTGAATTGAAGGTAGGCCCAATTTTGCTTTCTTCCTGTTTGGGGGTGTTCTGCTTTTTTGCGGGTGGCTGCAGGGGTCTGGTGGCATTGCTGGGAAGGTCTAATACCGGATAGTGTTTTGGAGAAAATCCATGGTGGAAAAGTTTTACACTTTTCTGTTTTCGGGGGCCTGCTTGGGGGTGTTCCTGGTGTTTGGAGGGTTGGGGGGGGGGGTAGGGGGGTCTTGGAGCAACGCTGGGTATGGATAGTTTTGATTGCAAGTGGTTTGAAGAAAATCCATGGTGGCAAAGCGAAGTTAGAGCCTAGCTGCAGAGCGCGCACGGAGCGATTTGGGAATGAGGCCTAAATTATTCTGTCCCACTTTTTCCGGTTTTGCTTTTTGGCTGTTTGGGGGTGTTAAACTTGTTTTCGCCTGGATTGACGGGTCTGGGGCATTGCTGGGAAGGTCTAATACCGGATAAAAGTGTTTTGGAGAAATTCCATAGTGAAAAAGTTTTTCACTTTGCAGAGTTTTTGCTCACTTTCGTGTTTTCGAGGGCCTGCTTGGGGCGTTCCTGGTGTTTGGGGGGGTTGAGGGGTCTTGGAGCAACGCTGGGTATGGATAGTTTTGATTGCAAGTGGTTTGAAGAAAATCCATGGTGGCAAAGGAGAGTTAGGGTCTAGCTGCAGAGCGCGCACTGAGTGATTTGGGAATGAGGCCTAAATTATTCTCTCACTATTTCCAGTTTTGCTTTTTGGCTGTTTGGGGGTGTTAAACTTGTTTTCGCCTGGGTTGACGGTCTGGGGGCATGGCTGGGAAGGTCTAATACCGGATAAAAGTGTTTTGGAGAAAATCCATGGTGAAAAAGTTTTTCACTTTGCAGAGTTTTCGCTCACTTTTGTGTTTTCGGGGCCCTGCTTGGGGGGGGGGGGTTACTGGTGTTTATGGGTCTTGGAGCAATGCTTGGTATGGATAGTTTTGATTGCCAGTGGTTTGAAGAAAATTCATGGGGGCAAAGGGGAGTTAGGGCCTAGCTGCAGAGCGCGCACGGATTGATTTGGGAATGAGGCCTAAATTATTCTCTGTCTCACTTTTTCCGGTTTTGCTTTTTGGCAGTTTGGGGGTATTAAACTTGTTTTCGCCTGGGTTGACGTGTCTGGGGGCATTGCTGGAAAGGTCTAATACCGAATAAAAGTGTTTTGGAGAAAATCCATGGTGAAAAAGTGTTTCACTTTGCAGAGTTTTCGCTCACTTTCGTGTTTTCGGGGGCCTGCTTGGGGGGGTTCCTGGAGTTTGGTGGGGTTGGGGGATCTTGGAGCATCACTGGGTATGGATAGTTTTGATTGCAAGTGGTTTGAAGAAAATCCATGGTTGCAAAGGGGAGTTAGGGCCTAGCTGCAGAGCGCTCACAGAGTGATTTGGGAATGAGGCCTAAATTATTCTAAGTCTCATTTTTCCCGGTTTAGATTTTTGGCTGTTTGAGGGTGTTAAACTTGTTTTCACCTGGGTTGATGGGTCTGGGGGCATTGCTGGGAAGGTCTAATACCGGATAAAAGTGTTTTGGAGAAAATCCATGGTGAAAAAGTTTTTCACTTTGCAGAGTTTTCGCTCACTTTCGTGTTTTCGGGGGCCTGCTTTGGGGGGGTTCCTGGTGTTTGGGGTGGGTTGGGGGGTCTTGGAGCATCGCTGGGTATGGATAGTTTGGATTGCAAGTGGTTTGAAGAAAATCCATGGTGGCAAAGGGGAGTTAGGGCCTAGCTGCAGAGCGCGCACAGAGTGATTTGGGAATGAGGCCTATATTATTCTAAGTCTCATTTTTCCCGGTTTAGATTTTTGGCTGTTTGAGGGTGTTAAACTTGTTTTCGCCTGGGTTGACGGGTCTGGGGGCATTGCTGGGAAGGTCTAATACCGGATAAAATTGTTTTGGAGAAAAACCATGGTGAAAAAGGTTTTCACTATGCAGAGTTTTCGCTCACTTTCGTGTTTTCGGGGGCCTGCTTGGAGGGTTTGGGGGGTCCTGGAGCACTGCTGGGCATGCCTTATTTGGTTGGAAGTGGTTTGAGGAAAGTCCATGGTGGGAAAGGGGGGATTTGGCCTAGTTGCAGAAAGCGGTAGGCACTATTTTTAACTTAGGGCTCGTTAGGGTTAGCACTGCAGTATTGCATGTGTTTGGGGGTGTTCTAGATTTTTGCGACTGGGTTCTGGCCGGGTCTTGGAGCACTCGTGGGAATGTCTAATTTTGGTTGCAAGTGGTTTGAAGAAAATCCATGGTGGAAAAGGGGGGTTTTGGGCCTACTTTCTGAGTGCGTTTTGGCACGATTTGAACTTAGGCCTCTGCGAGGTAGCAGTATTGCACGTTTTTGGGAGGGTATTGTGGGGTGTTCTGGGTTTGGGAGTGATACCGTCAACTCTGAAATTGAGAGTGTTATTTTTGCACTACACAGCCGTGGTGTTTTTATCACTTCTTGTTTTTCCATCAACAGTTACAGGCCAGCTTTTACCCTGTGCCATGGAACAAACAACGTACTACTCAGGCTTACCATTAGCGATCCGCAATTCCGCAATCGGCAGGCAGTGGACAGTGTGTCTGGTCACCAAGATTGATCAACGGAGCATCAGATGGAATGAAGGAGTACCACGAATAGGAGGAATGGCTAGATGCATCAACTTCACAAATTCAACAGGACAACTACAACATACAGTTACAGTACCCTCTTAAATTCTCCTTATCTTTTAAATGTTATTGTTGTGAACTTGAACTTACTTCTACAAGTGTGACTCTGTGCGTTTGTTTGATCTCTGCTTCAAATTCATCCCGCCAGCTATTTGATATACGTCTTTGCTTTTTTTAAAACTAATTTAATGTTCCAATAATAAGTCTACTCTTTATTCTCTCTGAGGGCAGAGAGGCAAGTGAAATTGCCTAATTAGTTACTGCAGCCCTGTACTGTCAACTTGTTTCTTCGTAGTTACTAGTAAGTTGCAGTAAGTAGTAGTACTACTTTTCAGTAACCTAACCATCCATTTAGCAAACAAATTCATGCATGCAGTAGTGCACTTCCTTTATGTACCTTAGACTTCTGCTCGTTTGGGGGTATATTCTTACAACTACACCTACCGCTGAAGCCGCGGAAGCTGCAGTCCAGGGGTCCCGCAGCCAGCGTCGCTCTCACCCACCGCCACCGTTGAAATCACGGCCGCTGAGAGGGGAAGAGACCAGGGACTACTACTCCCAGCGTCCCCTGCTTGACGGGGATGCCACCTGACACCACCTACTTCCGCACCCGGAGGCGCCTAAAAGCTAGCAGCTCCTTTGGTGGAGCGGGGGCTTCTCCGACGAAGGTGCCTCTCACTGAAACACGCGTTGGCGCTACCACCAAGAACGGCAACAGTATTCCACCTAACTAGCCCTCTCCAAATTGCACCCCCGTCCATGCAACCATAATTCCAACTTTTTTGTTGCAGGCGAAACGAGATTTACCCGTGTGAAGTGGTTGAACATGTATGAGTATGAATTACCCCTGTAAGATGTGAGTGTCTGTTGAGCCCCTTGAAATTCCCTGGAGTGAGTGGAACACCTAATTCTCTGAAGAAAATTCTTCCCCACATGAAATGATGAACTTTATTGATGGTTTTATTAATTCTAGAACCTGCTATTTTTTGATTGTTTCTTAAATATGATTGATCGCATCAAAACAAATAATTAAAAAACATATTTTCTATAAAAGGATGAATTGACTACCTTCTATCTGTTGTCTTGGGTTCTGATATTCATTTGATATTTCTCCCCTCTAACCAGAATCGGATCCTGTATAGGACAACTAAATATCATCCTAGGCAGGGTGTTCTTTTCTAATTGTACCACCTACTTCCACGCCCGGAGGCGCCTAAAAGCGAGCAACTCCTTTGGTGGAGCGGGGGCTTCTGCTCATTTGGGGGTATATTCTTACACCTACACCTACTGCTGAAGCCGCGGAAGCTGCTGTCCAGGGGTACCGCAGCCAGCATCACTCTCCACCACCGTCATAGTTGAAATCACGGCTGTTAAGAGGGGAAGAGACCAGGGACTACTACTCCCAGCGTCCCCTGCTTGACGGGGACGCCGCCTGACACCACCTACTTCAGCACCCGGAGGCTCCTAAAAGCGAGCAGCTCCTTCCGCGTCGAACAAAGGACGGGTTGTCTGTGGCCGTCCGGGGCAGGACGAGGCTGGACTGGGACACCCCCTAACGCCTGACCAAGGAGGACTACTGCGAGAAGGTACTGTCAGTTACCATTGGATTATATCAAATTAGTAGTATTTTTTTGGGCTAGTGGCCAGTACTTACATTTTTGTTTACAGATTCTACATTATATCAATAATGGCAAGAAAGCGATGAAACAAGAACCCGGTGGAAAATGTATGCAACACCTTGGACACATACTTAGTTAAAGCAGTAAGCGATCTGACTAAGGAAATTGATCGGACAGAGAGACGATTATCCTTAAGCTCCAAAATAGCACTTGGAGATAAAACTGGGGAAGATTCTAATGTGACAAACACCATAGATATGTCTAATACAGGGTCACCAGTAACTGTAGGAGATGCAGTTATTCATGCAGCTGATGTAATTGACACCAGCCAAGAACCTTCACGCATCTCTAGGACACCTTCACTGTCCATATCAGACACATTACCTACTATTTCCCCTGTACAGCCCCCAAAGGATACAGCTACAAAGAAAAAAACTGGCAACCAAGGTGTTACTAAATCAAAGAGACCTAACAAATATTTTACCCGTAGAAGTGTAACAACGCCAAACAAAGAAGCGGAACCTCCTATTTTAAGAAGTCTAGACATAGAAGCTATTTTTGATAAACTGGTTGTATTGGTAAGGCCACTGCATGACAGAATAGATAATATAGGTAAAGAAGTGCATAAACTTAGTGGCTGGATAGAAAAAATTCATGCAAAAATTGGAAAATGTAATGAGTGTGCATGCAAAAATGGTGGGGGCGAGCCCAGATTGCTTCTTGATAAGAATGATACTACCACTACAACTAGTAAAAATAAGACATGTGATGGAAATCAAACTGACACAAACCTGATAGAAAACCCTAAAGGACCGTTGAGAGAGCGCGATGCTAGAAAGCAGTGTGATAAAGGAAAAGGGGACGCACTAGATTTGGAAAATGTTAACCTCCCAGCACCAGTTATAGAGAAGTTAGATTCTAAAAATATTATCCCTTCACCCCCTCCCTTCATTAATTCACCCCCTGAGTGTGGGTCTTATGTGGCGGTCTAGGTGAATGTACCAAAATTGAAGAAAGACCAATGGGAGAATCAAGCAACTTTAAGGAATAAAACGACCTACTGGTTGTCTGAGAAATGCGGATTCCCACTTGTAAGCACTAATCAAATATTATTAACACAGCGCGTGGGCTGGATTGGGCCCCTGAAGAAAAAACTGGAGGAAGACTGCATAATAATTCATTTCAAATCTCCCGCTTGGACAAGAGATGTACTGGCCAATGCACTCCCGCCATCACAATTAGAATACAACATAACTCTTTTACCACTAGGCTATTTTTACAGGCACCTCGGGGGGAACACTGTTTTCGGCGACACCATTAGTAATCTTAACACCAGACACCTGGCCTGGCCTCCACCTCGGGGGTGCCCAGGAGTGGACGCCTCACAGGGAAAGCCAGGATGGGTTCCACAGCGGTATTCGTACAAGCGCCTTGAGACCCTTGCGGGTGAGTAGTGCGCTATACAAGTATCAAATTACAATTTACACCAAATCTTTACACCACAACTGCATTCATTCTTACACCCAAGTGTTCCCATTACAAACAGGTATCAGATACTGGGTTCCCTGGAGGATAACGATTGACTTATGGAACATGAGAGTACTCCAAATAGATTAGAACTAGACTCCACTGGGTATAACCTGGGAAAAAGCCAGGATGAAAAAATGGCCAAGGGTATCTTGGATCGGCCCTTGATAAATACTGGGCAGAATGTTAAATCATATTGTGGCGTAACCCCGGAAAATATTCTTTTATCAACCAACATAACAGGGGTAACTGCAAATTATTCTTCGCCTAATAATACTATAGCAGAACCTGTACCTGTCGTTGGAGTACAGTCTGAGTACCCAATTGTAACACCTACTGTAGATAAATAACAAGAGGCTGGCGTGACAAATGAACAATCAGGTTATTCCTTCATGAGCTGGAATATAGCAGGTCTGAATAGCAAGGTATACACCCCACAGTGGAAAGATCTGATTACCTCTAAGTTCGATGTAATTTACCTACAGGAAACCTGGCATAAAGACCCAGTTTATATAGAAGGATACACTGCTAACTGGGTGAAAGCGGATGACTCCTCCTCGGGCAGGGCAAAGGGAGGTTTGTTAACACTTCTTTCCAATTTAATAGAATGTAAAATTATCTCCTGTACAATTATAGGTCCTAACTGTCAGCTAACCAGGCTCAGATTCAAAAGGGGAAAATACATGTTGTTAATTAATTTCTATAATAACAATGTTGGCAAGAATAGAGGTAGTATTATTCATGATATTGAAAAATAAATAGATAAAGCACTGAGGGTACCAAATAGGCAAGTAACCCTTTTATGGATGGGTGACTTTAATGTTCAAATGTGCCCACTAGCAAACACTAGAAGGTGTGGTTTTATAAAAAGTAATACTTCAAATGAAAGGATGGATTTGCTACACTTCCCGCATGGGGACTATAGAACAACATTAAATATTTTGCTATCCAAATATTATCTCGATCTTTTCAGTTGCACAAGGAATAGGAATAATACTCAATGCCCGACCTTTACTGGTAGAGGTGCTTCAACTAATATAGATCATATTCTACTGTCATGTAACTGTGACATTAAAGACTTATGGATAACAGAACAGGTGGTGAGTGACCACAATAGCATTTCAAAAGACCTATTATGCTTGGAAACTAAACAAATAAACGCATCTAATTGTGTTACCGATATCACCCCCGCTAACTCAAATGGCATGAGATTAATGTGGGAAGCTGTCGACCCAAATAAGGTACAAAAAGAAGCTATTACGAACTGTAAACAAGAAATAGATTACTGTCTTGGAGAGGGAGTGGACTCTATCTCCCTGATCATTAACTTTCAAAAGATTAATGGTTTCATAGAAGGACTTCTTATAAGAAAACACAAGGCTAGGAAAAAGACACACATAGGATGGTTTAACAAGAACTGTACCAATTCCCTACATAATCTAAAACAAGCGCTGGGCACAAAGCCACGCAATAAAGAGACTATTAGAGCATTACGCCTCATTATAAACTTATTATTAAGGCACGGAAAACAGAATTGCAAAATGAGGCTTGGGATAATTTGAGCTTGGCGGCAATGCCAAAGAATAGTAAACTTTTTTGGTAAATAGTAAAGTGCCCTTTCTTAAAAGATGACAGCCAACCAGAACTCACCTCATATGTAAATAGCGACAATTGGATTGAACATTACACTTCCATTTTTAACCCAGATCAGCCAGTCATTTAGTACCACCTGGCCCATACTATCGTTAATGATACAATTAGATGAAGTCCACGAGGGACTATCTGATAGTAAAGGAGGAAAGGCACCAGGGCCCGATGGAGTACCTATTGATTTATATAAAAGTGAGAAGGACCTCTGGGCACCTATTTTAACAAAGATTTTTAATGCGGCAGTTGAAGGCCAAATTCCTTTAACATGGGGTCAATCCTTAATCATCCCCCTCCATAAAAAAGGCTGCAAATCTGAGGCCAGCAACTACCATCCCATATCGTTGCTGGATTCGTCCCTCAAAGTAATGAGCAGAGTCATGCTGAAACGCCTTGAAACTTGGGCCGAGGACAATAAAATTCTTTCCGAAGCCCAATATGGATTTAGAAAAGGCATGGGTACCCTGGAACAATGGGTGAATTTAGATCTCATTATAAATAAATACACTGTGACCAAGAGGGGGAATTTATATTTATGCTTTGCAGACCTAAGCAGCGCTTTCGATCCGGTAGATCACTCTATACTGTGGCAGATACTTTTGGATACAGGTGCCCCGAAAGAAATTGTCTACTTCTTGGCAAGAGTGTATGAGAATCTGTCCAGCAAGGTGCGCTATGGTCCCACGGGTGAATGCACCCCATTATGTAAGTTAAAGCGGGGTATACGCCAGGGGTGCGTACTTGCGCCTTTTTTATTGTCTCTATTTATTAACCATGTGGACAGTACTCTAAAAAAGATCCCGGGCGACGCACCATCTATTGTGGGAATGGCTATCCCTATTTTACTTTACGCAGATGATGCGGTTCTGATTTCCCGTACCCCGATTGGCCTCCAACGCCTCATAGACAATTTTATTATTTTTATTATTGACAGGAAACTCAGAATTAAAAAAACTAAGACATTTGTAATGTCGTGCGGAAAATCTTCAAATAAACCAGGAAGAAGCTTCTTTCTAGAAGGGATAAAAATGGGTGTAGTCAAATCATTCTGTTACTTGGAGGTAACCTTCGCAGGAAACGGGAAATGGCAACAGGAATATGATAACTTCCGCCTTAAAATGAATCGAAATGTAAATGCCATTTTCCGATTCGCTGCGAAGGTTGGAGCAAGAAGAGTTAAAGATATGGTGACCATATACAATGCTAGGTGCGTATCGTCGGCACTGTATGGAGCGGGAGTTTGGGGTCAGCACATTGACAAATCATTACAGCATGATGAAAACCCATTTATTAAACGATTACTGTGTGCACCACTGTCAGCTTCAACAGAAATAACACACCAAGAAGTAGGTTTAAAATATATTTCAGACCTAGCAGGACTCCGCCCTCTTTTACTGTGGCGCTCGATTTGGGCAAAACCGGAGACTGCATTTACACAAAGAATAATAAAGGATTGCATTAAGCTCGACCGCAGTTCTAGTATTCCATGGCTGAGCTACATCCAAGATTGGTACATCCTTTTATTTAATTGTGATATTCTTAGTGAACCTGAGGGGTTAGCTGCAATTCCCAAAAAGACATTAAAGAAGCTTTTCTTGCCCATAAAAGTGATACAAGAGGAAAACTAATTGAAACGCAGCCAACTGTTGCATTTTATAAAGAATTAAACCTTTCAACAGGTTTTCAGCTATATATAGATGAGGTTACAATACTATCCTATCGATTTGTATTAACATGACTAAGGTTAGGGATTGTACACCACCTAGTAGCCTTTCCTGTTCTGAAACGAAGCTCGAATACATTATGGCCTTGTGACAACACGTCCGTGCAAAGTTCCTGCCATTTTTTACTGTTTTGTAAATTTGAACATTTTTTACGTAAATTATATCTGAAACCGCTGTTTTTAAAATATAATGTTCATACCACTAAAAATGCCTTGAAATTGCTATTTTCATTGGAAAGTGCTGATATTTGTTTCTTCACGGCATCTTACATTATAAAAAGTATTGCAGCCAGGAAATCGATTATATTATAAAAGTTATACTTGTGAAGCCTAAATTTTGTACTCACTGGCAAATAATAATTATAGTAAATTAAATGCCCGTCCTCTGGAATGGTCTGACCATTATGCTGTACATTTTGCCTTATCTCAAACAAAAATGCAAAATAATAACAGCAGTAGTCAGGTTGTGTTTATACGTCGTTGGCATAAACTTAATATCACTGATCTTAATGCACGCCTATCAAATACCCTCCCTAACAACAATACATCCACATCTGCTTTAAACTCCGAAGTTTTCAACTGGCTGAATTCTGCCATCAATGAACTTCTTCCCCCAACTCTCAAAAACTCCTCACCTCAACGACCTCCTACACCCTGGTTTTCCAAAGATCTTAAACGCATGAGATCGAGCTGTAAGACTTTTGAGAGAAAATGGAGACACTCTTACTCTGCTTCCCACAAAACAGCCTATAAGGAAGCCCTTAGGGTCTACCATCACCATTGTAAAATGGCTAGAGCGGCGTACGTCTCGAATACAGTTACTAACGCCCACAATTGTCCCCGTACTCTCTTCTCGGTAGTGAAGAAACTTACTGGAGCAGAGGTAGTCCCTGCCCCTCCCGCTCTGGATGAGGCTCAATGCAACTCTGTTGCAAATTTCTTCATATCTAAAGTAGAGCGCATCTATGACTCATTAAATTCCTCTATACCTAATGATACGCCCCTGCCTGACCCCACCCTGACTCCAGATGTTCTGCTCCTCACGAGAACTAAACTGGCTAATTGGTCACCTTTTGATGACGCCTCCTTTTCCCTCTGCCTTAATAGCATTAAGTCTGGATCCCCACGGGATCCGATACCTGCCAAGATCCTAAAACTACTTGAACTCAGCCCATTTCAAGTACTAATGCAACTTCTTAACTCTTCATTATCTGAGTCATTTGTCCCACAGGAGTGGAAGCATGCAATGATAATTCCTTTACTAAAAAAGGCTGGAGCAGACATCTCCAACTTGTCTAACTTCAGACCAATCTCACTGCTTCCCATTCTATCAAAGATCCTGGAAAGGCACATTAACACTCAATTAACACATTCCGTGGAGAGCTCGGGTTTCTTACATCCGTCCCAATCAGGCTTTAGAGCGCATCATTCGACTGAAACCACTCTTCTAGGAGTTACGGAGAGCCTGCGACACAATGTCGACCGCAGAGAAACATCCGCCCTTATTCTTCTCGACTTAAGTGGGGCGTTCGACACTGTGTCTCATTCCATCCTCCTCGCAGCTCTCCGGTCCCTGGGAGTAGAAGGTGCAGCTCTCGCCTGGATAGCCTCTTTTTTAAAAGAACGCACTTTTCAGGTATTCTCCGCCTCTGCTTCTTCTACAACTTATCCCTTGGCGTATGGTGTTCCCCAGGGGTCAATACTCAGTCCCCTATTATTCAATATTTATGTAAGACCTCTAGCTACTATTGTGGAGGAGGCGGGTCTTACACTATACTCCTAGGCCGACGACTCACAGATCATCTTTTCTCTCTCCAATAAAGAGTGTAATAACACCTCTGCTCTGAAAGAAGGTTTGATCTGTGTCTCTAAATGGATGAAGAGTAACTTCCTGAAGCTTAACGGTGACAAAACCGAGGTTGTGATACTGGGCAAAAATAAGGATCTCTGGGGCCCCCACCATTGGCCCTCTGACATGAGACCTACTCCGCTACCAGTAACTGCAGTTCGCAACCTTGGGTTTCTCATCGACGAGAGACTTACAATGAGACAGCAGGCTGTAAAGGTGGCCTCCATCTGTTTTGCCACCTTGAGATGGCTACAGAAGAAACTGTGGATGTTGCCCCTTTCTACACTCAGGACGGTAGTCCAGGCGTTGGTTGTTTCCCGCCTGGACTATGGCAACGTCCTATACCTTGGATCTGACCAAACAACCATAAAAAAACTCCAGGTTTTGCAGAACGCTGCTGCCCGTCTACTCTGCAATGTTCCCAGAATATCATATGCTACTACAGCACTTCGTGACCTTCACTGGCTTAAAATCCCTAACAGAATCAATTTAAAGCCCTGTGTCACGTTTTTAAAATCAAACACGGCTCTGCCCCAAGAAACCTTCAGGACCTTTTTCAGGCCTATAAACCCAGTCGAACCCTAAGATCATCACTTCACGGTGACTTTTCTGTCCCCAGATTTAGACTGGTAAAAATGGGAGGCCGTTCTTTCTCCCACTTAGGTCCTAAACTCTGGAAAACTCTTCCTGTGTCCCTAAAGACAGAATCCAATCTTTTTCGTTTCCGTAAGGGACTTAAAACTTGGCTCTTACAACAGTAATATGTAGCCCTGTACAATCAGGAAAATCTGCTCGTCCGTCTTTCTTCTTCAGTCTGTCCCTGAGCGCCGGGAAACCCACTGCAGGTAGCTGCGCGCTTTAGAAGTTCAAATAAATAAAAAATAAAATAAAATTAAGTGCATCTTGTCACTTAATATTCGCACTTTATGCTTACCTTTTGCACAAGCTTTGTAAAGAATCTTATGAATCCTTTTGTACATTAGCATAAGCCACTTTATTGCGCTTCTTGCACACACTGTTGAAATGTATTCTGTAAACATGTTTTTAATCATTATGTCCAGCAACTTTATAATAACTTATTAAGAATCTGTATTTTATGTCTATGTATGTTTTTATGGTTGTTTATAACACCGAATAAAGCTTTTGAAATTGAAATATGTACCTTAGAAGATTTATCAATACCTTCAAATCCAAAGATTTGTTTCTCTTTATTTGTTGTTTATACATGCTGTGTTTTTTTTTCCCTCTCTACCAAACTTTCATGAAATCCCCATTCCCATCCAATTTGCAAACCCTAACCCTCTTCCCCCGGGCTGTGTGGTTTTTACTTGAGGTGTGACTGACAACAATAAATTCCACACACTTGCTGGGGAGGATAAGGTCAAAGCAACCGAGAAATAATTCCAATCAGAATTTCATGTGCGCAATCGTGAATTGATCATCAACAACATCCTCCTCCTACGTGACAAATCAAATGCTTAATGCTTACATTGCAGTGTCCTTTGGCTTAATACTATTTCTTATAGTAGTCATATGCCCAGGGGTACTCAGTGGTGCATGGGCCTAGTCTTTCTGTGGGGTGTCTTGAATTTAAACATCATTGAGGGCATGGATGGCATTGGATTGTGGTGATTTATGAGTGTTTTTCGACTTTTTGGGGCATTGTTGGGGCCTGGCCATGTGGGTAGGGGCCATTTTGAGGCCTGGGACAGGCAGGGCCAGGCCATGTGGTGGGGGTCAAAGTGCCATTTTGAAGCCAGGCAGTGTGCTCAGGCCTGCACCCAGTTTGCCTTGCTTTCAACCATTATGCCCAGGGGTACTCAGTGGTGCATGGGCCTAGTCTTTCTGTGGGGTGTCTTTAATTTAAACATCATTGAGGGCATAGATGGCATTGGATTGTGGTGATTTTTGTGTGTTTTTCGACTTTTTGGGGTGTATAACTGATGTTCCTCTGGCTTCCATTGCTTTTATGTGCACTAGAGAACCACCAGTGCCAGGAAGAAATCCTGCAGCGATGTGTGCAGCACAACATCACGTGACGTCATGTGTGGCCACAGACAAGACAACTTTGCAACTCGTGCAACTGCGGCCTGCTGATCTGACATCTCAAGAAGATGGCCCCAAAGAA
This sequence comes from Lissotriton vulgaris, assembly GCF_964263255.1. Taxonomy (NCBI): domain Eukaryota; kingdom Metazoa; phylum Chordata; class Amphibia; order Caudata; family Salamandridae; genus Lissotriton; species Lissotriton vulgaris. Next base: position 136,192,590 of record NC_141688.1, read on the forward strand.
AGTTGGCCGTAGCGCCTCAGCGAAAAAAGTTGCCAGTGCCACTGCCAGTAAGAAGGAGCAGAAGAAGCAGGTGGCACCACCTACCAAGGAGACTGGTGTGCCCACCGACACCTTTTTTGGGAAAAAAACTACGCCTGCAGCAGCAGCAGTGTCCGCCCGGGACCAAGCTGGAGGCAGCACCTCCGCTTCATTGGGCTCAGTGCCACCACGCCAAGTTAGGTCCAAGAACATGAGTGCTGCTGCGGCAGCCACTTTGGTTGTTCAATCACCATCGACCAGTGATCTTGGCTCATCACAAGAAAGTACCATCCAATCAACGCTGGGTGTAACTCAACTGATGAGTGTTCAACAACCACAGCCGCAACCACAAACACAGGTGCAACTAGTATAAGCGCAAGTACATGGGCAAGGAGAGGCGCAAGGAGCGGCGCAAGGAGAGGCACAAGGAGAGGCGCATGTGGAGGTGCAAGGAGAGGCACATGGAGAGGTGCACAGAGAGGTGCAACTAGAGGTTCATGGAGCGGCACAATTGCCTACAATGCTTGTTCCTCTAGAAGTAGGGGCACATCAGGAAATTGATATTCAAGAGGAGGTATCATCCGAGGAAGCCACTCCTCCTGATGATGATCCATTGTCTTCCAGATCCCCAGCAAGAAAAAGGTCAAGGAGGGCTACTACTACTACTACAAGTTCTTCTTCAAGCTCCCTTCATTCTGATGACCTTGATCGTGATTGGAACCCAGCAATGCAGTCTGAGAGTGAGTCACGCCATGAGCCGACAAAGGTAGCTAAGACTAAAAGGAAAGCTCCCGCAAGGCTTCGACTTATGGGTGATGACGACGAACAAGAAGTGGTGTCTTCAACTGCTGATGAACAGTCTAACGATGACCCAGTCATCACAGTTGTCACTTCGGCCCTAGCGGGCATGCAGCAAACAAACATTTTGACCCTATCCCGAATGGCTGGCGTGGCACTGGTACCACCACCAACGCAGTTAACTACAACACCAACACGACCTAAGCCTCCATCTTTTTAGTCAGAAGGGCCGGCATGGACCTCTATCCAGCTCGACCTCAAGTAGTGGTGCTGTAAGTGAACAACAGAAACTAATTCAGCCACGCCCAGCCTCCACTTCATCTGGTATTGAAAGTCAAAGTAGCACCTCCACCACCAGGAGACATCACCAGTCCCCAGTTTGGGACTTCTTTACTGTTAGCGCAAGGGCGGAAAACATGGTCGTTTGTTCGATTATAAGGTATCTGTTAGTTGGGATAAGCTTGGTACCAACTATGGTACCGGAGGCCAGAGAGGTCATCTCAAACAACAACACCCTATCCAGTGGTATACGCAGTACACACCTAAGTAAGATCGAGGAAGTCCAACAAAGTAGAACTGATCCAAATGTATCCATTCACATTGCATCTGATGCTGATGAGGGGCTGATTGCTCAGGGGGGAAGTCAAGAATCAAGCAACATTTTTTCTGGTACACCCAATACACCTGGCAGCAGCACTGCAGTGGTAGCGCCCACACCCTCTACCCCTGCAACATGTATGAGGCAAAGTAAGAGTCTGGGACAGACACCAATGCAAAAAAGTCCATCAATGAGCCTAAATGGTTTGAAGTCTGCATCATCATCATCATCATCATCATCATCACGTAAAACGGTCACCATTAGAAGTATGTTTTGGTCGGAGGCGCCATTTGAACGCAACCACCCAATGGTATGTCTGTATAACGCAAAGCTGGCTGAAAGGCTAGCGCTGGACCTTCTCCCTTTTTCTTTCGTGGAAGGGGTGGGGTTTCTAGAATTAGTGGCAACAGTCTGCCCTAAATGGAAGGTTCCTAGCCGGTCCTATTTTGCCAGAGTTGCGGTTCCAGCACTACATCAAGATGTGCTGGAGGTGATTGGGGCAGCTTTGCAGAAGAGTGCTGTTCACACTATCCACTTGACAACAGACATGTGGACCAGTTGCCAAGCCCTTGATTACATGTGCCTTACTGCACACTGGGTCTCTTTTGCAGGGGTTAGAGACAAGTCAAGTGTAGTTGTTGACCTGGACACACTTTTTCAAGCTACTCGGAAACATGCAACATTAGCCATGTTTGCCATGGAGAAATCTCATACTGCAAAAAACATTTTGGAGAGGTTTAACAGTAAGGTCTCTGAATGGCTTCAACCAAGAAATTGCATAGTTGGTTATGTTTCCACGGATAATGGCAGTAATATAGTTAAGGATATCCAGCAAGGTTACTATTTCAGAGTCCCGTGTTTGGTGCACTGTATAAACCTGGTTGTGCAAGATTTCTTGAAAAATTAAAACACAGTCAGGAAGTTACTGACCACCTGCCGAAGATTCTGCACACATTTCAGCAATTCTTTTAAGGCCCGGAAGGAGCTGAGGAGCATTCAACATGAACGTAAAGTGCCAGTCAAAGGACTCATCCAGGAGGTGGCAACACGTTGGAACTCAACCTTTTACATGCTTGAGCGTCTGTCTGAGCAGTGCATGGTAATCAATGAGTATGTCTTTCAACTAGGTTCTACTATGAAAGACATGAGGCTAGAGTTGGAAGAATGGAAGCTAGTTAAAAGCCTGACAGACATGCTTTGTCCTTTTGAGGTCTTCACGCGTGAAGTCAGCAGGGAGGACTGTTCTTTGGGAAAAGCTATCCCATTGTTGGTCATGCTAGAGCATCAACTGAAGGTGGTGTCTTCAACGTTCAGAGACGCTGGTGAAAAAAAGCAAGACGCATATCAGTTGGCGGAGAGCTTATTAAGCCGCCTAGTTTCCAATGAAAGGCTTAAAAACATACATACAGAACAACATTACATTTGTGCCACTATTCTGGATCCACTGCATAAAAAGCCAGTGGCCAGCAAAGCATTCATTCCTTTTGATGAAGCAGATGTTTCAAAGTACAAACATTGGCTAGCTGTGTCAGCCACTCGGTTCGAAAAAGATCGGCAGAAAATTCAAGGAGCCGGCAGAAGTCCAACTGAATCAGCAGGCCATCCGGCGTCAAGTTCCACTTCTGAATCTGTGGGCGAAGGGAGTCACTTTCCCTCACAGCTGTTAACAACACCAGCAGCAACCGTATCATCATCCTCACCTGCACCAGGCCCAGCCATAATATTGTCAGAAGCGGATTGGCTAACTCATCAAGGGTTTGCTCGTTCCAGTGCTGCAAAGGCCACAGATGGTACGCAAAGTGGAGCAACCATGGAGAACCTTAAGTCGATGGTGCAGGTCTATCTGGATGACCCAACAGAGGTCTTTGTTAATAAGAACCCAGTGCTGTATTGGTACAGGAAAATGGCTCTATGGCCACTGATCACCAACCTGGCTGTAAATTATTTGTCTTGCCCACTCGTAAGCGTGTCTTCTGAACATGTTTTCAGTGCTGCTGGTGCCATTGTATCTTCAAAAAGGACCCGCCTCTCGGGCAAAAATGTGGAGAGGTTAACACTGATCAAGATGAATCAGCACTTCATACCACCAGATTACAAAGTACGTGAATGCAGGCAGGAAGAAGAGGACACCGACTTAGGTGACAGAAGTTCTTCTCTGTTACCTGACCTACTCTTGTCTCAATTCATGGAGTTTGAGGACGAGCTCTACTTCCCTGACACCGAGCCCTGAAAATGACTTCCTTTTTTACGTCCTTATTCACTTTTATTTGTGTATGTCTTTCTTTGTTTTGCAACTTTTACCACAACTAAACTCTAATAACCTAATCACAACAAGTCCATCAGCAGCACGGTCTTCATCTTATATTCCCTATTGATTTGAAGGTGCCACAGTCTGCATTCCTGAGGTTCACAAGTTCACAACTTAATCATGCTCCTTTATACTCCTCCTCCAGACTTCCCCTATCCATTTCCCTCAAGGCAGATGGATGGATTACGACGAGTCCCCTCAAGTGGGACTGAAATTACTGACTGACTACATGCTTGCTGACTGCTGACAGAGTTACTTCTGATATTGACAGGAGAGGCTGCCATGTGGGCCCTCACTTTCCGAAGAAGATGCGGACAAAATGTAGAACAGGCAATGAATAATTGAGAAGATGGCATGCAGTGGACAGCAATGGCTGTCTGGGTTTGACGAAACCAATTGCTGTTTGTTTTTTGTGCATGAAATGATGATTCATATGTCTTGTCTTAGTTATTATTTAATCTTTTATACAGTAATTGTAACTCATGTCAACTACTCTGTTTTTTTTTACCTTGTATGATTCAAATTGTACTTCAAATTCAGGGGCCACTATATTGCATTTCACAATATGCAAAATGTCCTTGGAGCGGACTCACTTGCCAATATACCATGATGATTGATTAAATATTCTATCTTTTTTCTTTACAGTCACTCACTGGGATGGATGGATCATCAGCGTCGGTTTACGGAAGAACTATGGCCAATTTGTGAGTGGAAAACAGGAAAACCAGTCTACAACAACTACTACAGCAGAACTACATGTCTGTCTATTCGTGGTATGTAGTGGTCGAGGGCGAGGCAGTGTACTGTTTTTGTTATGCCAGGCAGAGTCCACTCCAGACAGCAGTTCGTGTAAAATTGGGGCTATGTGGCTTGCTGCATACAATTAGATATGCTTTGTCTGTCTGACAGAGAACCTAGGTATGCTACATCAGGTTGCTTCACTCAGTGGTGCCTGCCTTGACCCTCTGCACGGCACTGCCTCAAGCTTGGGCCAAAACATCCGTTATGTTTGCAAAGTTTGCTGTTTTTCGGTATTTCGCAAATCTCGCGAAATTACGGAAACATCGCAAATTCTTGAGCGGAACGGATTTTTGGCCCATGCTTGCGGCAGGGCCATGCAGACGGTCAAAGCAGGCACCACTGAGTGAAGCATCCTCCTGATGTAGCATACCTAGGCTCTTTGACACAGACAGACAAAGCATATCTAGGGTTTAGGGTTCAATGCGATTTACTAGGGTTTTTGGGTTTAAGTTGGTATGGTTCACGCTGAGTCTAGGGCTCGGGGCCCAATGCAGGCTCGTACATAATGATGTTGGCAAGGTTTTAGGGGGGTTTGGTGTTCTTTGGTCCAGAATTGGCAGAATTTTGGCCTTTTTGGGTGTTTTGCGGGGGCGTGTGTTTGGGTGAAAACTAAGTGAAAACTAGTCGTAGACCTTCTTCTTCTTCTTCTTCTTCTTCTTCTTCTTCTTCAAAGAGCCCAGTGGTTCGATTTTGTTCTGCTTTGTTGAGATTCTTGTGAATCGCTGGAACAAGTGACTGTCCAGGTAAGTTTCAAGAGGATCGAAGTAGTGGAAGTGCTGAAAATAGCAATGTTTTGTGAACAGTGAAATTTGCCATGTTTTGAATATACCAGTATTGCATGTTTTTGGTGGCCTGTTTGGGGGTGTTCTAGATTTGTGGGGGGGGGGTCTGGGGGTCTGGGAGCACTGCTGGGATAGCATAATTTTGATTGCAAGTGATTTGAAGAAAATCTATGGTGGGAAAGAGGAGTTAGGGCCTAGCTGCAGAGCGAGTTTGGACCGATGTTGACTGGTTGGCTGAAAATTTTCTAAGTACGAGTTTTTGCATTTTTGTGAACAGAGCAATTTACCATGTTTTGAATATACCAGTATTGCATGCTTTTGGGGGGCTGTTTGGGGGTGTTCTAGATTTGTGAGGGAGGGTCTGGGAGCACTGCTGGGATAGCATCATTTTGATTGCAAGTGATTTGAAGAAAATCCATGGTGGGAAAGAGGAGTTAGGGCCTAGCTGCAAAGCGCGTTTGGACCGATGTTGACTGAAAAATTTCTAAGTATGAGTTTTTGCATTTTTGCTTTTTGCCTGTTTAGGGGTGTTCTGCTTTTTTGCGGGTGGCTACAGGGGTCTGGGGGCATAGCTCGGAAGGTCTAATATTGGAATCAAATGTTTTGCACCAAATCCATGGTGAAAAAGTTTTTCCGTTTTTGCTCACTTGCCTGTTTTTGGGGTGCTGTTTGGAGGGCTTCTAGGTTATTGGGAGTGGGTTTTGGGGTCTGGAAGCACTGCTGGCACAGTCTAATTTTGATTGCATTTGTTTTTCAGAAAATCCATGGTGGAAAAGGAGAGTTAGGGCCTAGCTGCAGAGTGCATTTGGACTGAATTGAAGGTAGGCCCATTTTTGCGTTTTGCCTGTTTGGGGGTGTTCTGCTTTTTTGCAGGTAGCTGCAGGGGTCTAGGGGCATTGCTGGAAAGGTCTATTTCTTATAGTATTTATACTCCACGCAACTACTACTTATATTTACATTAATTTAGCACTGATTAGTCTACAATTTATGGCACTGTTCTCTACCGTACTGTCTGTATTGTACTGTTTCTAATGCTACGCTCAGGCCACTCAATGTTTCATTTCCTTTTTTTTCATATGCTGCTACTGCCAGTGTGTACCGCTACTACTACCAGCACAACAATGATATTCTATCCGTCCAGGATTCAAGTCAACCCCAAAGCTTTCGCCATTTGCCATGCAGCCAGCCCTGTGCCTACCTAGCCCTATTCTCAAACACGAACCACAGGTAATATAAGCGTTTTGGGGGGGTAGAATAATGGGCTAGGACTCGGAGGAGAGGAGAGACTGACAGTAGTACTAGTAAAGTACTAGTAGGGCAATTGAATTCACCTACACTGTGACTGGCACTTTTGTACATTTTTGGATGTTTAGATAATCCATTCTGGTAGTAAGTTTGAAGAAACCAAACGTACAGTAACACCCGCCCACCACCACACAAAATAATATGAACGCGTATACTATCTTTAAGTATGTAAAATATATGAATATATTTTCCTTAACAAAAATAAACTAATCCAACTCACCCCCTTCCGTAAGCCCAACCAATGTCCAAATGTCCTTCAAATCCCTTTCCCCAACGCCCAATTCCACCCCCCCAACAGTCTTTAAAAAAGGGGCAAGGGACAGTCACTTCCGGCGGTGTCCTGTGGCCAAGTGGTCCCGCAGCTCCTTGCGGAGCTCCCGGAGATGGTGCTGTTGTTTCTCTGCCAAGTGCTCCAGGAAGTCCACCCGCTTTCGCAGGCGGCGTAGGTGTGTCATACAGGCTCTGGGGGGCGGGGGCATCAGTTGTTTTGGCTGCTGTGTGGCGGTGGTGGGAGGCCGTTGGGCCATGGCGCCATTTGGATGGAGGCTGCTGGCTGGTGGCCCCAGGGGCACTAGATAAGGCTGTTGACGCCCCCTCCTCCTGTTCCGGAGCTCGCAGCCAGTGATATTCCACAGCAGTGGCCTCCATCTTACGGGCCCTGACCCGGACAGCCATCTCCCCTCTGGTGAGCTTTTTGGGAGCATCTATGTGAAGAAAGAAAGAAAAATAATGTAACCAATAATCTTTAACAATAACACAAAATAATTCAACAGAAATTTGTCTCACAGTAACACTAGCAATTTGCAAGCACAGTATAACATTTTGGCATGTATCTTTCTGCTGGTTTAGTTTGTAGGCCTGTAACAGTGAGAGTTTCAAGAATTCTACTACCAGGCAGCACTATGGACTCAATACATAGTCAGAGAGTCAGAGAGTACACCAGTATTCTTCTTTTTTTCTCTACTTTTCCAAAGAAATTACATGTACGTGAACTTGTGGTTGCCGGCATAATGCCAGCTCACTGAGCTTGCACACAAGAAAAAGAGACACAAGCCATGATGACGCAGACTTGCATGCATTACTTTAAGCAGTATATGCGAGTGAGGATAGGGAATCTCTTACTTTTGTATAGGGGTGGCACTGGCCATACTCGGTTACATCAAGGGCTACTGCTCAATGCAATTTATATTTCGCACTGCCCCCCCCCCCCTCCCCTGGTCCTTCAGTACTACAAAAGGAAAATGAAGATTATTAATTTCTGATCATGTATCCAGCCAATCACATGATCTCTTTGCTTATGTGATGGATGACTTTAGGTGCTTTATTCTGATAGATTGAGTGAACAACAGCGATAGTCCACCCAAGATTAACACAGCAGAAAGAAAGTTATGAACATAGGGAGTGAGTGTGGTAACCATAATTGCCGGAGGAAGGGACTTGACTTGATATAATTGTCAACTATACAATACATATACAATATATGCTGTGCTTGCAAAGTAAACTACTGTACTGTTACTTTAGGCAAGGGAGAGTTTCAGAACAATCACAACTTGTAGTATTTGGATTTCCTCTACTTTGCTACTCTGGCACGGACATGCTGTTCGAACAAAGTAACACCCTTCATGCACTGAGCGTCTCCTCTACATACACCTCTGCAATGTATGAGGAAGAAGATGCCATCCAGGCTTCCAAAGTAAACGTCTATCATTCTTCTTAATGTCTCAACTGTAACAACTTTACTTTTTCTCAACAACCAAATAACTCCCTTTTCATTTTATTTGGTAAACCACCGTCTTCACTTGCATTTGAGTTTCACCCAAATGATATATTGCAATGCACACCACACATGAATTTTCTGATTCACCCACACAGGCAGCCATTTTTTCTTTCTCCTCCAACCATCCTTGCTTCAAGCAGCCATGGATCTGATTCCTTCCTGTCATCCACCTCTGCCTGCATTAAAAAACACATATCATTCTTTATTCATAAATGTTACGACTCGCTCTTCCTTCCATTGACCTTAAGTTCTTTCCCTTTTCGTTCCTCACATCCCTCAAGTTCATCTGATATGACTTGGCTTCACAATAAAAGTTTCCTAGCTGATTTGAAGTCAAATAGAGGGGGCCATTGCTTACTCGAGAACTACCGCCTCTAATGCTATTGCTAAGTTAAGAGTGACTGACTTCTCCGTGATTGTCTAAAAAAAAATGTAGTTCTAAATCAGTAACTGTTCTTAACAGTACAGTGTACTTGTAGTAGTGTACTTTCTACTGTACAGTATATCATACACTCCTTTGCGAGGTTACTCTAAAATGTCAATAAGTAAGGAGTATAATAATAACGTACCACTGTCTGCCGCTGCTGAGCCATCCCCCTCAGCTCCTCCTGGTGGCTCCGCTGCTTGAGTGTACCCCTACGCGCTGCTCGCCCCGGCACTGGAGGTGGCAAGTGCTGCATCAGATGTTGTGACGCCTAGAAAAAACATGTCATATTTTTAGATGCCATACACCACCCCCTACTTCGTCTTGTAATGGAAGAGAAAATGTTAAACAATTTTTAATTATTGGGACTGAAAAGAAGTCACGGTTTGGGGAAGGGTGTTAACTTATATGCTTAGCCATAACATGCAACTCTTTTTTGCACAACTGATGAATGTTTGCTCTTTAACGTGCAACATTTTTATAATTACAGACAGAACCAACTACTCCCCATCACCACCAGGAGGACTTGAAGTTCCAACAAGGTGAGGGCTCCCGAGTCCCGCACAGTTACTTCTGACTGAGGTATGTGGAAAGTCGAACTGCACCTATCATCAACAATGTCTTATTTCTCTTGTCCATACTTCTGTATGTGCAGAATAGTCCCTGAAACACTAGCGGTATGGTATGTGCTACTATCAAATCAAAAAGACAACTACTAGTTTATTCTCGGTGGACATTGACATTTTGTTGTTGTAAATTGTCAAAGCATTAACATTAGGAAGACTGGAATAGACAGCAAGGGAAACCCATAGGACTGCACTGAGTGCCTCTAGATCTATTGCTGGATCAGAATTTTGTTTAACATCTTTTGCCGACTAGGCAAGCTTAGCTACCTACAGAGACCGACTCATAAATAATAGTTAATAGTAGTAGCACAGAGAGTGATGGTAGAGAGGCAGGATAAGAATGTAGAAACAGTCTACAAGAAGATCAAAGACTGTTTTGTAAAAAATAGAGTTAGGAAAGTATAATTATCTTAAAAACAGAACTACTTGCTGGGGCCAGCAGAAGAGCCTGCAGTGGACCGTTCCTCCTGCCCACTCTGTTCCGCAGGAGTCTGGGGTGGGGCTGTCGTCTTGTCCCTGGGAGGTGCTGATGATCATGAAATAAACACAAACATGGATGATTGTTTTTTGGAAATATTTGATTTCTTTGACCACAATCCTAAATTATCTTGGGGAAACAAATTAGCAACAATTGCACTACATGTATTGACCTATCTGATCTGGTCAACTAGGAGGATACTCGTACAGTATTGCTGGATTCGCAGATCGTCTACTTGGAAACTTATGTAAATCACTAACTAAACCAACAACAAAAAAGTTCTACTACAACTGCCAGCACTCAGCAGCATGCGACGTGACAGACACAGTCCGTCATCATGATTGCAGAGTACTAAAAGATTTCCTACTACTACAACTAATACCAAGTCATAATATGATCAACCCGAACCTATCAATCCATCACTATCTCTTCTTCTTAGTGGCAGCAGGAGTAGAAAGGAAGGACTAGACTTGAGTCTGTAGTCTCTCTAGCATTTCGCAGTTCTGTAAAGTACTACACTCATACATATTCAGGCCAAATGAGCACAAAGTTACAAACAAGTAAGCATAGTAGCAACGCCACTGAGCAGGCAAGCACCAGAAATCACAGAAGCTGTTTAAACGTTAATTTACCTGCAATGTAATCAATTTGGCAGCAAGGGAGCCGGGTACGGGGTGTGGGACCCTTCCCTTTCCCCTTCTCCTTCCCGGCTCCCTTTGCCATGGTCCTGTACAGCAGAAAGAAAAAAAAAAGGAAAGAATAGGGAAAAAGTAAAGAAAAAAAAAGTTTAAAAAAGTAGCTTTAAAAGTAACGAAAAGTTAAAAAAAACACAAAATATAGATCTTGAAAAAAGAGGGATAGATATAGAGTAGAAAAGATAAAAAAAAGTCCAAAGAAAGAAAGGATTACACAGGTGAAAGGAGGATTAGAAAGCATGCACAGACCATAGCAATGAATGAAAAACAAGATTGCCGCGCCCATTGAGGACCGCGTGGGTAATTACGCGCAATTTTTCCCTCGCGAACATGTAATTGCGCGCCGCATACGACGCAAGCATGCAACTCGTCACGCAAACAAGATGGCTGCAACCATACACGACCCCATGGGTAACTTCGCCGTGCAAGCGACCCGCGAACACGCAAAAAACCCCGCGAACACGCAAAAACAAAAAATCTGCAAATTCTCACGAATTCGTGGATTTTGCAGATTGCGAAATCGAGAATTTTGAAATTTCGCCCATACTTAAAATCACTTCATCTCTCTGTGACTAACAAAAAAAGGAATGTTTCCTTCTGTAATGCAACTGGTGCTAATGTAAAGCGCTCTGATACCCAATACCTCCAGGTCAAATTTGCAATATAAAACTCACCAAAACAAAAATTCAGGTTCGCACTACGGTACTGGAGGCCAACCATTTTATCTTTGAAAACATCATGTAATCTGGTGGGATGAGCACCCTAAAAAGATAGCTTGTGGTGGTGATGAGAGAGGGGAAGCAGCTCAGTTCACGGTGAGAGGAGAAGAAGAAGGTGGCCATGAGGAAGAAGAGGATGTCAGCATTACAAAAAGGACCCCTGTAGTGTGCCAGCATCACCCCATCACTAACCTCCAAATGGCAGAAGACTCAGATTCAGACACTGCATATACCGTGATTCTCCCAAGATGCACGTTGAGTCTACCATCTCCTGGTTCTCTCCAGAAGTCATCTGTGTCAATGACACCACAAAAGAATAAAAACAAGCTACTCTAATGGGTAGGGCCTTACGAACGCAAACACTCAACGGCACATTTGCACAATGGGAAGGTGGCTAAAATGCTTGCTCTGGAACTGCTCTCTTTTTCTTCTGTGGAAGGAATGGAATTTTTAGAATTTGCAGTAGCCATCTGCCCAAAATAAAGGTTTCTCAGGCAGACCTATTTTGCCAGAGTTGCTATTCCAGCGCTCCATCATGATATGGTGCAATTAGTTGGACAAGCTATGCAGCAGAGTGATGTTCACACTATCCAATTGATGACAGACAAGTGGACCAGTTATCAAGCAACTAATTACATGTGTGTCACTGCACACTGGATCTATTCTGTGAAGGTTGGGCAATTGCTATCAACAGGGCCTAGCACTGAAGAAGGTAATAAGGGCATTTGGTGTCATGCAACAGTAGCAATGCTTGCCATAGAGAAATCCCTTACAGCTGTAAAAATCTTAGATGATTTTAACAGCAGAGTGTTTGAATGGCTTCAACTTTAGAGATCTCTAGATTTGTCGCTATAGACAATGGCAGCAATACAATCAAGGCCATGGTAGATGGTGGATACTTGAGGGTCCTGTGTTTGGCACATTGCATCAACCTGATTGTGCAGGCCTTTCCCTAAAAAGAATACAATGTCAGCAACATACTGTCCACCTGCTGAAGAATCTGCACTCATTTCAGTCATTCTTTAAAAAACTCATAAGGAGTTGAGGATCATTCATAGTACTAACAGAGTACTGGTATAAGCCATCCGACATGATGTGCCAACACCTTGGAACTCAACCTACTACATGCAGCAATATCTGCTTGAGCAGTACAGACTGATCACTGAGTTTGTCCTTCAAAGAGAAGGAAATACAACTGGAAAAGCATGACAATGGAGGTGGATAAATGGGAGATAATCAAGTGCCTGACACAAATGCTACTTCCTTTTGAGGCTTTCATATGAGATATCAGCAAGGAGGACAGTATAATGAGCCAAGCTATCCTGTTGTTGCATCAGCTACAGGACCAGTTGAAAAAGGTGGTGGAATGGTTCTCTGGTGTGATCAAAGGAGCATGTGAATTGGTTCAGAGCTTAATCCTTCCCTTGGCTGTTAATCAAAGGCTGCAAAGAGAGATGATGTCCTCCGAAGAGTACATATTTGCCACAAAACTTGATCCACACTGCAAAAAAATACTCTACTTTCATCCCTTTTTCAGAAGGTGATGTTTTACTTTACAAGACTTGGATTGTCATTCAAGCTAGAGACCTGGAAGAAGAACAGATGAAATTTCAATGCCTGGGCAGAAGTTCTGGTGTGCAGTCTTCAACATCCAGAGGGGGCAGTCCTCTTTTCTCACAGTCAACACCATCATCACTAACAACACCAGCAATAGAAGAATCAGACCTGACCTCTTCAATTGGCAGGGCTCATGTCAAGGGCAGAGGTGAAGGCAACAGAGGTCGATCAAGCAGCTGCGGCCACTGCAGGTAAGAGCAGTGGGGCCAGGTGAGGGGGGATTTCGAGAGATGACCACGAGGGAAAATTAAATAAATATTTTTTCCTTGTGGTGGTCTCTCGAAATTACTCCTCACCTGGCCCGACCGTACTGCTGCTCTTACCTGCAGGGGTCACGCACGGCTGCAATCAAGTGCAACACCAACGAGCCTTCAGAGGATGGTCCAAGACTATCTGGATGACCCAAAAGAGGTCTATCCGGATCACAACCAATTGTTCTATTGGTATGGGGAGATGCAACAATGGCTGGAGCTCAGCAGGCTGGCAATAAGATATCTGGTTTGTCCTGTAGCCAGTATGTCAGTGTGTTTAGTGCAGCTGGCGCATTTGTTACAGTCAGAACACCAATCCCTTGCCTCAAAACGTGAAGAGATTAACCACAATTAATATGAACCAACACTTCATACCACAAGATTACACTGCTCTTGAAACAATAAAGAAGGAGGAGGAGTGCAATTGGTCAGACTCAAGTGTGTTAGCTGAAGAACTTCTGGGTGAATCCCCTCAGTCTTAAGACAAACTCTACTACCGTGGCTAAGTAGCCCACAACAGAAGAACTTGCATACATATCATCAAACTGACTTTTATCTTTGTAGTTTGGCTTATGTTGCCCCATTTAGTCACATCACATGTATACAGAGGACCAGTGTTCACACAATAAGTCTCTATTCTCCTAAAGGACATGAAAACAACAATGCCTCCCATCCCTATCCTTCTTTTCTTCATTCCCAAGCTTTAGCTTGGCTGCCACTGAAGATCACCATTAGTTATACAAGACTGCCCTTGTTTATCGCTTCCATGGGAAAAGAATACAATGGAAAAAAAATTCCACACTCAGAACAGATAAGTATTGCACCAATGAGTGATATATTGAGTGAATAATGATTCATTTTGTTGCTGGGAAGGTGTTGTTATAACTAATTTTTAATATTTAACATCAAGGAGCTAGGAGGGAGAAAGGGTATGGCTCGCCCTCCACTCAATACTATTATCACAAAAATGACCCAGACCACCAAGACACTTAGAAATTCATTATTTTCATGTTATACCATTTGTTACAGAGCTTTTGCAACTGACTCCTCTATTTTTAATTATTGAGATAGGAGGTATAGCCATGGTGTGTCATCTTAAAAATTGCCCAAGCCCTTAATATAAAACAAACAGTTGTGAGACGACGAATATAACACACCTTAGTGTCAGACTCAGACAAACATAAGAAAAAGTGTGTGAAAGCTAGATGGCGCCTCACGGGCGCACCAGCAACGGGAACCTGGCAGGTACTCACCAGGATTGCCCTGATCTCATCATTGGAACCATCAAGCTCAAAAGGAGAAATGTGTCCAGATAACAAGCAAAACAATGTGTTTGTGAAAAGTGTGCAGTGAGAATAAAACACAGACAACACAAATAGTGTCAAAACAACATATAGTCCACAAACACCACGGATATATGCCTTAATTCTGTCTCTTTCGTGTTGGTTGTGGAATCTAAAAAAGTGGGTATGGCTACTCTTTATCCAACCATACTCTACTTGCCGACATGTTTCATTGCCATCTATATTTTTGGCAATTTCTTCAGGGCTTCACACATTTTTAAGCCATTGCACTGGACAAACGTAGGCTTCACAACTGTAAAAAAACACATACACACCCGCTTTAAAAAAGTAATCAAAAAGCGTTTACAAAAAAATATATATTATTGAGTGATCCCAAAAGTTCCCAATTCCATACTATTTACCCTCAATCGGCCAACTGGAGTCGTACCAGCCGAGAGGGCGAAACCCTCCTGTGTTTCTAGACGACTCCAACTGTGAGTCACCTTGTGTTCCCTTCGATAAATTTTTGCTGCAGGGGATAGAATAGCATAGAATAGCAACCTTAAAGTATCATAGGCATTCCATGTACTATTCTACAGCTTAGATTGTACATTTTCTCATAAGCTATAAGTCTGCATTCTTTTATAGCCTGCCTATTTCTCTTGTAGCCTGCCTGCTACTATTGTACCGCATTAAGTCAAACACTCGAAATGGCGAATTGTTTAAAAGACACGTTTTCTACCCCAGAGGTATATTACTGTGCTCACTGGTTAGCGTTATTGGGCGTTTCCTTAGAACAAAACCGCTCTTTCAAACAGCATATCGTATAGAGTTAAATCTGCATTTTTCTTATACATCCAAAACTCTCCTTTGTTGGTATGCTATTTCAAAATGTGTTTCATTTATGAGTCAAAACGGCGCCTTTCCTGCACGCCGAATACTTTCCTTCTTTAGCCTGCTATCGGACCCCCCACTCCGATTGAGATGTTACAACAGAGCCATCTCATCAGCCCGTTCGTCTTACTCGAATCCCCGTCTCTTCTTTAAAAACATACCGGTAGTTTCTCAGTTACACTCGACATCCCGCGAGAAAAACTAAGGCGCCATCTTGGAATGGTACACTTCCTAGTTTACTCAATGGACGTCCCGGTATTATTGTGCTCTCGCGATGGATCGGCGAGAAAACCGCTAAAACTGCGATTTTCTATGGGAACAGACCTTTGTAAGAAACTTTATTGAAAGAATTATTTACTTTAAAGGCAAATCTATGGGACAAGCTTTATTCATACAGCTCACACAGACTGGAGTGTTGTATGGTGCATTTGTTACTCAGAGTTTTAAACACCATCACAAACAGTAAAACGCCATTTTCTCAAGGAGAGGGGTTAATGCATTTTGTGCCTTTCCAAAATAAAAACTATTTACTTTAAGGACAAGTCTATGGGACAAACTTTATTTATACAGCTCACAATAGCTGGAGTGTTGTAGGGTGCATCTGTTACTCAGAGTTTCATTGCTCTCAAACATCATCACAAACAGTAAAGCGTCATTCTCTCAAGTAAAAGGGTTAATGCATTTAGTGCCTTTCCAAAGTAAAAAGGGGTGTTGTGAGGTACAGATGTTATCCAGAGTCTTATTGTTCTAAAACACCATCACACAACGTAAAGCACCATTATCTCAGAGAGAGGGATCAATGCACTTTGTGCTACTCCAAAAGTTCATTTAGCCCCATTCTTTCGCTCTTTTCCTGGTAAATCCATCTGGCTTCCTTACTGATGAGCAGTGCCTGAAATGATGATGAAATGCCTAAGATTCCATTCCTTACCAGATTGTAACGTCACACTTGTCATCTTAGATGTCAAAGGGCAAACGGAACACGTCCCGCAAGGATAATGTCTCACGGGCACCGTGCTGTTTTTAGCTACAGTGCTGACTTTTGTACGTGTGCGCACTAGTTTATCCTTCAAATTACTTGAACGTTTGAACGCAAACCTGGGTGGGGGCATTTTAAATTCCTTATTGGACAGCAAGGACCAGTGCTCTAAGATGACAAGTGTGACGTTACAATCTGGTAAGGAATGGAATCTTAGGCTTATTAGCAACTGTAACACCATGAACGTGATATACAGACTGGACTGCGAGTGTGGCTTAAAGTACATTGGACTTACTACATGCAAGATAAGACAAAGTGCATTGATCCCTCTCTCTGAGATAATGGTGCTTTACGTTGTGTGATGGTGTTTTAGAACAATAAGACTCTGGATAACATCTGTACCTCACAACACCCCGTTTTACTTTGGAAAGGCACTAAATGCATTAACCCTTTTACTTGAGAGAATGACGCTTTACTGTTTGTGATGGTGTTTGAGAGCAATAAAACTCTGAGTAACAGATGCACCCTACAACACTCCAGCTATTGTGAGCTGTATAAATAAAGTTTGTCCCATAGACTTGTCCTTAAAGTAAATAGTTTTTATTTTGGAAAGGCACAAAATGCATTTACCCCTCTCCTTGAGAAAATGGTGTTTTACTGTTTGTGATGGTGTTTAAAACTCTGAGTAACAAATGCACCATACAACACTCCAGTCTGTGTGAGCTGTATGAATAAAGCTTGTCCCATAGATTTGCCTTTAAAGTAAATCATTCTTTCAATAAAGTTTCTTACAAAGGTCTGTTCCCATAGAAAATCACAGTTTTAGCAGTTTTCTCGCCGATCCATCGCGAGAGCACAATAATACCGGGACGCTCATTGAGTAAACTAGGAAGTGTACCATTCCAAGATGGCGCCTTAGTTTTTCTCGCGGGATGTCGTGCGTAACTGAGAAACTCCCGGTATGTTTTTAAAGAAGACCGCACACAGGGCCGAAACCCAGGGCAGCCCTTGCAAGGCTGGGACATTTGAACTTTTTTATTGGAACGATCCCTGGCGCAAGCATTGACTTCTCACATAATTGTTTTTTCTTTTGCTGCTGTACCCTTCTAATAAAATACTTTAAACCTAAAGAAGAGACGGGGATTCGAGGAGACGAACGGGCTGATGAGATGGCTCTGTTGTAACATCCCTATCGGTATGGAGTGGGGGGTCCGATAGCAGGCTAAAGAAGGAAAGTATTCGGCGTGCAGGAAAGGCGCCGTTTTGACTCATAAATGAAACACATTTTGAAATAGCATACCAACGAAAGAGAGTTTTGGATGTATAAGAAAAATGCAGATTTAACTCTATACGATATGCTGTTTGAAAGAGCGGTTTTGTTCTAAGGAAACACCCAATAACGCTAACCAGTGAGCACAGTAATATACCTCTGGGGTAGAAAACGTGTCTTTTAAACAATTTGCCATTTCGAGTGTTTGAATTAATGAGGTACAATAGTAGCAGGCAATAGCAGGCAGGCTACAAGAGAAATAGGCAGGCTATAAGAGAAAGCAGACTTATAGCTTATGAGAAAATGTACAATCTAAGCTATAGAATAGTACATGGAATGCCTATGATACTTTAAGGTTGCTATTCTATGCTATTCTATCCCCTGCAGCAAAATTTATCAAAGGGAACACAAGGTGACTCACAGTTGGAGTCGTCTAGAAACACAGGAGGGTTTCGCCCTCTCGGCTGGTACGAGTCCAGTTGGCCGATTGAGGGTAAATAGTATGGAATTCTGTACTTTTGGGATCACTCAATAATATATATTTTTTTAAAAAGCTTTTTGATTACTTTTTTAAAGCGGGTGTGTATGTGTTTTTTTACAGTTGTGAAGACTACATTTGTCCAGTGCAGTGGCTTAAAAATGTGTGAAGCCCGGAAGAAATTGCCAAAAATATAGATTGCAATCAAACATGTCGGCAAGTAGAGTATGGTTGGATAAGGAGTAGCCATACCCACTTTTCTAGATTCCACAACCAACACAAAAGTGACAGAATAAAGGCATATATCCGTTTTGTTTGTGGACTATATGTTGTTTTGACACTATTTGTGTTGTCTGTGGTTTATTCTCACTGCACACTTTTCACACAAAAAAATTGTAAATTGATACTTGTATAGGGCACTACTCACCCGCAAGGGTCTCAAGGCGCTTGTACGAATACCGCTGTGGAACCCATCCTGGCTTTACCTGTGAGGCGTCCACTCCTGGGCACCCCCAAGGTGGAGGCCAGGCATCCTTTGCGTTGTGGGGGCTGTTGTGGAGATTAAGCAAGCTATTGCCCAGAGTTGCAGAGTGGGAATCCATGATTGGAATAGGCACCGAGGCAAGAATTATCAGGTCCGTGGAATTTTTGAGCCCAAGACCCGCCGAGGCGTGGAATTGAACCCTGGTCCCGGGCTAGACCTCTGCATCAGGGTCTGCCGCTCTAATCATTGAGCCACACTTCTCCACAGAAATACATTGTTTTGTTTGTTATCTGGACACATTTCTCCTTTTGAGCTTGATGGTGCCAATGATGAGATCAGGGCAATCCTGGTGAGTACCTGCTAGGTTCCCATTGGTGGTGCGCCCATGAGGCGCCATCTCGCTTTCACACACTTTTCTTATGTTTGTCTGAGTCTGACACTAAGGTGTGTGATATTCGTCGTCTCACAACTGTTTGTTTTATATTAAGGGCTTAGACAATTTTTAAGATGACACAACATGGCTATACCTCCTACCTCAATAATTAAAATAGAGGAGTCAGTTGCAAAAGATTTGTAACAAATGGTATAACATGAAAATAATGAATTTCTAAGTGTCTTGGTGGTCTGGGTCATTTTTGTGATAATAACTAATTTTTAAACCAGATTTATAAATTCTGGGGCCCGGGAATGATTCTGCCTGAATGATTGCCTTGCCTCCTTTTCAGCACTTCTTTTTTCAGGTTCTACAAAGATCAGTCAGTTAAGTTGACAAAACTACACAAAATGCTCAAATTATTTCGCTTTTCTTCTTGATCAACACTGCAGGTCTTTCTCATTCAGGTCGGGAGTTGAGATGGGACTACCAAACAACCAGAAGAAGGAAGTTAGGAACAATTCCTGTCTACTTTAATGGAAAACAGCATGACTCAAATAGTCCTGCTCCTGTGAACTGGAGAGAGGTGCATTATTTTGTTAAATCCTAAGTAGTGAGCTAGCTCCAATGTCAAACTTTAATTAAGTGGTTGTGGTGTGGGGGTACTGTCACTGAACACATGTCACATGGTGGACGCACACAGCAAAATGTTATTGACATTTATGAGATTGATCAGTCAGGTGCATGCAACTACTTATCTGGGATTGGTAATAAAAGATTTCTCTAATTTCTCAGTTAACTGCACAGGACTGAGCCAGCCTATGCTCTAAGCTCTTGATCTTCATCCACCATGACGCTTACCTTGACTCTACAATATTGACATTTTCTTTTTTGCATTCCACAAGCCTTCTCCTTTTCTGCACGAAAGCTCAGTAAGGGTCCTGCTTACCGGATTGGTTTAGCCCTGCATCCAAGATGGACATTCTGAGAAGAAGAATGCAGAAGCACCGTACTTTTTGACATTTATCTGCAACATCATTTTCTCTTTTCTTAACAATATTAATTTGTAAAACTGGTGAGTCCTCACGATTTTGTATTGTTTAACCCTAGGCAACATAACAATTGGATAACTTAGGACTGAGGGGCTAAAGTACTGTTTGCATTGGGTGGCTGAACCTTGTCAAACCTTCTGCAATAGATGTGATGATGAGGTGCTGATTATTGGCTTGATAACCGTTGTGTTTATCTTTGTCTCACCTTTCCACAACTCCCACTTCCCATCTATTCATTTTGTCTGGGCGGAGTTCTGCTCCGCAAAAGTCTGTGAAGTGGTGCAAAAACTCTGCTGCGCTCTACTGAGTTCCACAAGTGGTAGAGTTTTGCAAGTAGCACTGCTCGCACTGATTTTTAGAAATGGGAATTTGTCCTGCACTGTAAAATCAGTGCAAACAATATACTCGCAGTGCAAGAGGGTGCTGCTTCGTTCTGCCGTTTAAGTAGATGTTTCGCTCGGGCGGCTGCATCCTCAACGGGAGCGGTCGCGAACTAACGTTCAGAAGCCTGACCTACCCCGACTGTCCACATTAAGCGCTCGCCCACTTAACGTTGGTGCGCTGCTCAAGAGAAAAAGCTATGCATCACTATATGGAGTTTTGCAGAACTTCTCGCTCCACAGAGAAAGTGGAGTGGGCAAAACTCAGCAAACTCCACCAGCGGAGTGGAATTCTTCACCCATCCCGAGTATTCATCAAACCCCTTACCCTCTTTACCCAGATCGTGTGATTTATTGGGATGTAACTTAATAATTATCACCAAAAATTCATCACACACTACTGGCTGGGTAGATGAGGTGAAAGCAATGCCAACTGTTACAGGTTCTTCTTAACTAAACAATAGCCCATGCCAGCCCTACTGCCCATGAAAGGGACATCAATCATCATCATAGTGCAAATTCTTAGAACAATGCATGCACGGGGATAGATATTACTAGTGTTCACTATTGGCTGATTCACAAAGGTAAAGTTAAACCTTTGGTGTAAGTT
This sequence comes from Lissotriton vulgaris, assembly GCF_964263255.1. NCBI lineage: Eukaryota > Metazoa > Chordata > Amphibia > Caudata > Salamandridae > Lissotriton > Lissotriton vulgaris. The sequence continues at coordinate 136,213,590 of NC_141688.1, forward strand.
TACTGTTGCACTGAAACAGTACTGCCAGTAACTTTACAAGTAGTAAATTTATGAGTATTAACTAACTAGTAGCAATCCCTTTTAAATAGTTGGCGCTACTTACTACTTACAAAGTTACTGAATGCAAAGTAAAGTTACTGAGGAAAATGTTATCAGTCGTAAACTTACACTGCAAGAGACAACTAACACCAAAAGTGTAGGTTACTCTTCATTTATGAATCAGGCCTTGAGTTGCTTACACAATCTTTGCAACATGGAATAACTTTCTCCAGAGTCTTGACTCCTGATTAGAGGTTTTTGTAAGTTTTGTTTTATTTCTTTTAATAAGTTAAATACTAGCTCCCCAGATTGCTCACAACGGTTAGCTATTGTTTGTTTAACATTCGGGACATGGTGTTTTTATTCCAACTCTATGTTTTCTTTCAGTCTAGTTGCCTGTGATGGATAATCATTTGGCATAATCCTGCAGTTGGAGCTCACCTCGCAAGCATCAGTGGGTTTAGGTAGTACCTTGATTTGTGATGTCTTCCCTGCCAGCTTTAGCCCACTACTACCACCAGCATTAAGAAGGCTGTTTGGGAAACCCTGCAATATGGTTTGGTAATATTGAGAGGTCTTGCTTAATATTTTCAGGTAAGAACTAGTTAAGAACTTTAACTAGTATGCAGTATCACTCATAGGTGGCTGGGTGAAGAATATCCTCATCAAGCAATAAAGTCAAACATAATTAATTTTCCTTTCCCACTCTGGTAGCAGGGTTTACTGGACTGCAGGAAGAGACAAGTACCCTACTGTGGAAAATAAATACATTGCATTGGACAACAGTTAGGGAATGTCTTGGGGAAAAGTGGATCTTCAATATATTGTGTGACAATTTCAGAGGACAGCTTCTCGTCTCACTCTTGTCACGATGCCACAATTCTACGCTAACTAGCAATGCAAAGACAGATACGATAGACAAAGGAAGGCCCATTTACTTTTTTATCTCATGAAATCCGCCCTATACACCCACAACAGGCCCACCCCCTCCCAAAGTAAAAACTCCAAATGTCCCTTTGTCCCTTTAACCAACTCCCATTTCCACCTGCTCCACCTACAACAGGCCCATCATGCTCCTTAAGCAAAAGAAACAAATGTCCCTTTGACCCTTTCCTCAGCTCCCCTTCCTACCTTCTCCACCCACAACAGGTTCACTCCCCTCTCCAAGAAAATACCCAAATGTCCCTTTGACCCTTTCTACAACTCCCCTTCCCACCATCTCCACCTACAACAGGCCCTCCAACCAAAAACAAAAATGTTCAGTAAAAAAGGGCTTTAAGAGCATCCATGTGATGTTTTTTTTATTTTTTATATCTGCCACCACCAGGGGCAAGTTTTGTTGCTCATACACAAGGAGCAGCAGCCCACATTAGGATGTGGGGCAGCGACAGTCGAAAGTTGTTGACAAGGAGCTCTGGTGGTCTTCCCGGCAGCAGCACCAGCAGTGGTGTGGATAGGTTGGAGGAGGTCCTAGTGGGCTGTGCACAGAACATCGGCCTGTGCCTCCTCCTCTTCCTCCTCTAAGGCCTCCAGCTGGTGGTATTCTTCAGCCTCTGGCTCCAATTGTTTGCACCATAGCGGGGCAGATATCTTCAATCAGGATGATTGCTGGTCAGCTCCAGTAGCAGGATTAGCTATATCAAGAAAGAACAACAAACATGAATTGTGATGCACAGCACAAACATTATATTGTCTATATTGGCACAGTAACAGAACATTACTGGTCCCCTAGGGGCATTGGAATTTAATTCTGATGTGATTAGTCACAGGGCCAACTTTTTCCACACATGCATCACATAATGCAATAGCCCTGACTTCAAGGAATGGAGCAAGATCACTAACATAATCAAAAAGTAATTTTAGTTTAACCCCTTCGCTGCTGATGACGAGCTCAGCTCGTCATAAGCCACGGGTGGCGTGTGCTGATGACGAGCTGAGCTCGTCATGTAAAGCGGAAAAATTAAAAAAGCAGCACAGCGCAAAAATCGCCGCAGCAGCGATGCAGTTAAAGGGTTTCATAGTGAAACTGAATATAGACTTAATGTGTGTTAATAAATGAATTCACTGCCATTAATGAGTAAGGCATATAAATGCTGCACAATTACTTGCCTATATGTGCAACATTTTTCAAGCCATACTGGAGGGTCTCCTACTCAACAGCAGGTTTTGGGGCAGCAGTAATGGCATGTGTTATGATTCATTTATTATTATGAATTCCAATGGCCCTGAACTTCTCCTACTCCCTCTTAAATTCTACCTTGAGTCCAAACTTAGGGGCAGATAGAGTCTGGCAGATGGGATACTCCGTCACACGTGTGGTAGATAATGGATGTCCTGGCCGCCATATTACAGTAGACAGTGCACAGAACATAAACGCTTTGGGCAGGGAGAAGAAAATGAAGGTCAGAATATGTCTCACTTGACAAATACGGTTTTGTCAATAGGAAAACAAGTTGACCTGCCACAACTGGGACTTCTCCCCCTCCCTTGATCGGCTGTGCCTCCTTTGCTGTTCCTGGCTGGCTGTCACTTTCCTCGGCACTGGTGGTCTGTGTGTCTAGACAAAAAACATAATGCACTTATTTTAGAAACCAGATTAGCCACCTCAGTAATTTTTTTGCACAAAGTATAACAACAATACCTCATTAAAGTTAAGCTGGCTTTCAGTATCTTCTAACAAAAGAATCACTTTGGGAGGTTTGGTTCACAGCATTTTGAAAACCAAGTAGTCAACCTAAAACGCATTTCTCTTAAAGGAGGGAAAAGGCTACGAACAGGTTGGTATGGTATCTTAATTAGTCAATCAAAATCCTTATTCGTATTTATATTAAAATCAATAAAAGAGACATAGATCATATTATACATACAAATTTATGTAAATCGTCCACAGGTATAAAAGAAAGCATACAAAAATGTATAAGGGATTTGAAATATTGCAATCAAAGTTAGAAAACGGTTCAACCGATAGTGTAAATTGCATGTTACAATGTGTTAAAATAATTACAAAGGGTTGTTTATGTACACTAACAAAAATATTTTCCTATTTAAACCTCCAAAATCATTTTAGCACTGTTTAAAAGGCAATAGTAAAATATAACTCAGCCATGTCCCTACCTGGGAATTGACATATCTCAGCTGTCTTTTCAGTATTTTCGTAGTGTAAAATGTCCAAATTAGATAGTGATTTTCACCTACGAAGAGCCATTTTAATTTAAGCAATTATCGTTCAACACATATGAACATTTCCCAGAGTTTTTAAAAATGTGAGGGCCTACTGATGGTAAATAACATCTTGCAACAGGAAATAGGGTAGTAGAATAGAAGATCTAATATGACAATAACATTTACAAAATAACATAACATGAGTCATCAACGGTGTTGCCTTTCTGTCACACAGGCATCTCAGTAAGTTACAGGGTGACAGATCTGTTTTTTGGGAAAACTAGTAACTGATGAATCAGTATTAGGCATAATCTGGTCAACAAAAATGTATCATGGGTGTTTCTCACACCTACACGATAGACTTTTATCGCCTGATCATGTTGGCTCATACTGTACGTATTTATTGTAGGTTTTATTTTCTACACTTATTCCCTTTGCCCACCAGGATACATTTTATTTCCTTTTTACTAACTTGCGGGATACTGTGAGATGCTAGAGGGTTCAAATCTTCCCCAGATTCATGTAATAGGGAATTTATATACCGGAAACAGGGTATTTTATTAAAACGGTCCTGTTAGACCTGGCATCTTTGGCGTGGTTTCCCCTGTCTTTTTGCCTCTTCCTTTTGTATTTTTGACGCTGTGCTGAATTTTGTTTTTCCTGGTTTAGATGCTTTGGGGACGTTGCCACTGCTGATTAGTGTCAAAGAACAAGTGCTCTGTAATAATCCAGGAAAAAGGTTTAAATGAAGAAGCTTTATTCAGCAGCACAGCATCAAGTATACAGCTTCAAGGTCCAAGTACAACTGACAGAAAGGGCAGAATGCATCACCAGGAAAGTTCTGAGAACCAGAACTTCATGAACAAAGTCTCATGCAATTAAAGGAGAAGTAATGTATAATGTAGGATATAACACATCTCCCGCATAAACAGAAAAACAAAGGGAATAACATATGTACAAAATCATAATAAAACGAAGCAAAACTTTACAGAGCAAAATATTATACATAGTCTCGTAAAGAAATAGGTTTTCTACGAGTGCGGGAATCAAACTTGATCCTGGAAGCAATGGTGTCAGTAGAAGGCCTAGAACACAGACCTGGTGCAGAATTGTAACCAGAAAAATGAGAATTCACACCATACTGGACAGGGCACTTCGCAATCTTGCTTACATTCCAGACCTTTCCATCTTGCGTGATAACAGAGTTTTGGAAAACATTTTTAACCTGAATAGGTCTACTATATTTGCTCACTCCCTTGCTAACAAATGAAGGTTTCAGAATTTTGACCCAAACACCCACAGCCAAACCATGCTCTTTAGCTCTCCACCTTTTGTTGTACCACAGGGCAGATTTACTTTGTTTAGAAGCCACTCTGTCCGCAACGAGTTTGACATCAACAACATCCTCACAAGAGGCCTTACATTTCTCCTTGAACCACCAAGGACAAATAACAGAAGCAGGATCTCTTCCCTTAAGTAACTTGAAGGGACTAACCTCTGTGGTGGTGTGTGGAGTTATGCGGTAATGCCAAAGTTTCTCTCTGAGGATATTCAACCAGCTACCTTTTTCCTTAATAGCATCAACCACAAAGTTCTTTAACACATGGTTGAAACGCTCAACCTGACCATTCTCATGTGGCTCGTAGAGTGAAGTCCTAATATGTTTTATGTTGCAAGATTGTAAAAATGACTGCATTTCTGATGAGACCAATTGTACCCCATTATCTGACACTAAAGTGGAAGGACAACCCTCTCTAGAAAATACCTCTTGGAAAAACAGAATTATAACCTCAGAAGTGATCTTTGACACAAACTTTACCTCTGGCCACTTAGAATGGTAATCAATAATCACAAGTGCAAAACGAGAAGATTCAGGCAAAATATTGAATGGACCAGAAATGTCAAAGGCAATTTTACTCCATGGAACTTCAGGCCAAACCACCGGCTTAAGAGGTGGAACAACAACTTTTAGCATTTTGTCTTTGTCACAACACTCACTGCAATCCCTAACCACCCGATCTACAAACCTGTCTAAACCAGGCCACCAGAAATTCAATCTAATCAAACGCTTCATGGCAGAAATACCAGGATGGGTTTTGTGCGCCAACTTGAGTATTAACTCTTGAACGCCAACGGGTGGAACACACTTGTCACCTTTAAACACAAGATCACCATCACAGAATAATTCATCAGCAACATTGAAGAATGGAACAATGTCTTCTCTAACATTGGTTTTGTTGGGCCAACCTTCCAACAAATATTTCCTCAAAGTAAGAAACTTTTCATCCTCTTCTTGACACTTAAACCAGAACTGTTCAGTGATCCCTTGATACTGTGAATCAACAAAGTCCTGTAAACCACAAACAAAATCCAAATCTTCACAGCCCTAAACACTGTCAATTAAACTAAGACAAGGCAGACGTGACAAGCAATCAGCCGTCACATTTTTTTTTCCAGGAATGTATTCCACTGTAAAGCTGTATTCTTGTAACCTGGATGTCAAACGTGCGATCCTCGCTGTGGAATTCCAACCTCCTCCCACTGATAGAATATTTACAAGGGGCTTATGATCAGTCCTCAGAATGAACTTACTGCCCCAAATATATATTCTATAGTGCTCTATAGCCCATACACATGACAGCAACTCCCGCTCAATAACTGCATATCTGCGCTCTGTCTCACTCAGTGTCCTGGATGAAAATGCCACATTCCATTCAGACATACCGTCAGTTTGGGAAAGCACACAACCCAAACCGTATAAACTTACATCTGTAGTGATTATACATTTTTTTCCCATTCTAAAGGGTCTCAAAGTTGGGGAACCAACAATATCCTTTTTGATCTCAGAAAAAGCATTTTCCTGCTCTGTGTTCCAAACAAATTCATTATTTTGTCTCAAACGTTTTCTCAAGGGCTCCATTTTTGTAGCAAAATTAGCAACAAACTTGCTGTAATACTCACACATGCCTGAAAAAGACAAGAGCTGTTCCTTATTAATGGGAGCTGGGGCATTAAGAATGGCCTCGACATTCGATTTTTTTGGAATTAAACCTTCCCCTGAAAGGGTGTGCCCCAAATACTTCACCGATTTCTTAAACAAATTACACTTGTGTGCTTTAAGAGTAAGGCCATAGTTTTGTAGTCTGGAACACACTTCATTGAGATGGACAGAATGTTCAGCATCATTTTTAGAGAAGATTAGGATGTCATCCTGAAAGCATTTAACGTAAGAATCCAGGTCTCTAAAAATTAGGAACATTACCCTCTGGAATACAGAAGCGGCAGAAGCCAACCCAAACGGCATTCTTCTGTACTGAAAGAGACCCACAGGTGTGATGAAAGCAGTGAACTTCCTAGATTCCTCCGTTAACTCTATTTGATGGTACGCTGACCTAAGATCTAGGGTAGAAAAGATCTGCGCACCATCAAAAAGGGAAACTAATTCATTGATATTGGGGAGCGGATGGCAATCTATAACTATGTTTGAATTAAGAGCTCTCAAATCAATACAGACTCTTAACTTTTGATCAGGTTTTCGTACGAGAACAATGGGTGAAACCCACTCAGATGACTCAATTGGTTCAATTATATTATCTTTCAAAAGATCATCCAACATGTCCTTCAGTTCAGACCTAACATTGAGGGGTACACCTATCAATTTTTGTTTCACAGGGATAGCATTATCTTTTAAAACGATTTTGTGTGCAAAACCTTTCAATTTTCCTAATTGATCACAAAATACTTTATCAAATTTTTTACTCCAAAAGGAGGTAACATCTTCTTCCCGTTCAGAAATGCTATTAACCATCTCTTGGTCACTACACAGTTCAATAGGATCTTTGGCTCGTGGATTTAGTTTGATACCAAGTTCCCATTGATCTTGCCACCCAAGAACATTTACACCTTTGGACGCTATATACAGTTTGATATAGGCAAATCTACCTCTAAAAGTTAAGTGCACATTTAGAAATCCTTCAATTGAAATATTGCCTCCATTAAAGTTTTCAGCTAAAATATCAGATGGTTGTAATTTAGTAAAATCACACACTTCCTGTAATTTTTCATCAAAGTATTGTTTAGTAATGATGGTCCATGGAGACCCAGAGTCTACCATCAATTCCAGATCAACCCCAAGAATGTTAAAATTGCATTTAGGTGATTTCTTACGAGTAAAAACAATGGTACCACTTTGTAAGATGGACACAACATACCCTCTTGCAATCTCCTGTGGGGTAGGTTCAGAATCATTAACTGAAGACACTTTGATGGGAGTGGGATAACTGGGAACAAGACGTGATTGTCCTGTTCTTCCTTGTGAGTTAAAACGTTTCTCCCTACAAACATTACTAAAGTGTCCCAGCTTACCACAAATGTTGCAAGTTCTATTTAGGGCAGGACATCCTGGGAAAGAAGCAACATGTGACTTATTGCCACACCTATAACAGGAAACTAAATTGCTATTAACATCAGGTTTTCTGTAATTACCATTCGACCAATTTTTAACAGTAGATTGTGAGGTAGTACTATTCTTCGCTTCATTCTTGGACTTGACCAAGCACACCTCTTCCTCAACATTAGTCTTACTACCATTGGCACTTTGTTTATCTACAATGTCCATCCATTTTTCAGACATCTCTGTAGATTTAGCAATAGCAATACTCTCTTCCAAACTGGGATCACCTAGGCACCATAACTTATCTTGGACTTTCTTATTCTTAACGTGAACGATAATTTGGTCACGTATCATCTCATCGGCCATTGTACCAAAATTACAACGTAAGGTTAGGGCTCTTAGAGACGTGAGAAAGTCATCGAAAGATTCATCCTGTTTCTGTGCCCTGGTGTAAAACTTAAATCGATTAAGAGCAATATTAGCGGTGGGCTTAAATCTTTTTTCTAATCTGGCAAGAGCCTCAGAATAAACATTGAGATTATCACCACTGCCTGAAGGAGTAGAAATAGGGGGCAAAGTTCTGAAAATCTCTTGCCCTTCTGATCCTAAACAATGCAACAATATGCTCTTTTTCCTCTCTGAACCCATTCGCTCTCCATCAATGGCCTTCATATAGTTGAAGAATTCCTCCTTCCATCTTGCCCAAGGCAAAGGAGGATCACCCTTAATTTGCAAGAATTTAGCAGGAGGGTCAAATTGCATTTCCAAAGACACAGTCGAAATTAAAGCAAATGCCACGAAACCTGTAAAAATTTGTAGTAAAATCAATATGCACAAATATAGTACAACATGGAAAATATTGTAAATAAGGTAAGTAAAGCGATATCAATACAATAAAGCACAAATAGAAAGTCACTTGTAGAAATGAGTAGAATATCCTCAAGCAAGTAACACGAAGAAAGTACCTTCATAACACGGTGGCAGAGAACGTTAAAGAAAGAAATTTCACAAAAAAAAAATGAAATGTAGCAAACGCTGTAAAAGGCGATGATAAAATAGGCTTTCCGTGTAAAATTGAATAAATAGCGCGTCCGTGTAATATTTGAATAAATAGGGCATCCACAACCCTCGCTTATGAAATGAAGTCTCCGTGTAAAATCGGCGAAGGGTTGCTAGGTAACTTCAAAGAAAACAAAATGGAGTCACGTTGCACGCAGCGTATGACGTGAGACGTTACGCTGCGTGTAGAATGCGTTGCAATGCGCACAAGTTGCTGGGAGATGTGACGCGCCGACGTGAAGATGCTCCGTAGGATGCGTTACCATGCGCACCAGTTGCTAGGGGAAATGACGCGCTGGTGTGATGACGCTCCGTAATGTGTTGCGTCTCGGTGTCCAGGCAACGGGTCGGCACCTTGGTTACAGGAGACGCGTTGCACGGCTCAATGACGTCTTTCAGAGCTCAGCGTCTTCGTATCCTGGCAACATGAAACGGGCTTCGGTGAGACTCGAGCAAAGATTGAAAGATGCAAAACTTTCCATTTGATGAATATAGATCGGAAAAGTCTCGCAATTCTCGTAGATGGCTCAGGAAACCCAGGAATTAAAGTTGAAAAGGAGCAATTCCAAAGAGAAGGATTTTAAAGGGGTGGAAAAAGTATACAATCCACGGAAGTCCAAAAAATGAGTCCAGGAATAATAAAATAGGGTTCACTCCGCTCCTGTGCTGTAGATGGCTGGAGTCCTCGTCGCCAAAATATGTAATAATCCAGGAAAAAGGTTTAAATGAAGAAGCTTTATTCAGCAGCACAGCATCAAGTATACAGCTTCAAGGTCCAAGTACAACTGACAGAAAGGGCAGAATGCATCACCAGGAAAGTTCTGAGAACCAGAACTTCATGAACAAAGTCTCATGCAATTAAAGGAGAAGTAATGTATAATGTAGGATATAACATGCTCCCTGTGTAAATTGTTATTGCAATTTGTTATCCATGATTGGCATGTTTGTATCACCAAGAAGTCCCTAGTAAGGTGCACTGAGTGTGCCAGGGCTGCTGATACAAATGCTACTAGTGGGCCTGCAGCACTGATTGTGCCACCCACATGAGTAGCCCTAAAATGGTGTCTCTGGCCTGCCACCGCAGTGCCTGGGTGCAGTCTGTGAACTGCATGTCCTCCTGGTCAGTGTCCCCACTGACCAGGCCTAACCCTTCCCTTTCTGTACATATTGGTAACTCCTATGGAAGGCCCAAGGTACCCCCCTGGGCAGGGTGCAGTGTATGTGAAAGGTAGAGCATGTACTAGTGCAGGTGACATGCTCTGGTAGTGAATTACAGCCATTTTTGTTTTTCACCATTGTAAGTCTATCTTGACCAAAGGCTAACATGGGGAATGCTGGCTACAGTGGCTACCTGCATATATTGCAATAGGAGCAAGTTAGGACATAAAAGTCTAGTATATCTGAACTCAGAATTTAATGACACATCTTTTAGGAAAGGTGGTTTTTAAATCCTGTGTTTCAGAACAGCACTTTTAGAAAGTTGCTGTTCTCTTGTCTGACCTTTCTGTCAGCCTTGGTCTGTTTGTGAATTTACTGTCTGGTTTGTGAGTGGCAGGGGCTGGGTGGCTCCCAGAGGCTGAGTGGGCCATCCCTGGGCTGAATAGCTCCATCCGCATATAGAGTGGTGGGAGGGGGTAGCACCTGGGCCTGAATAGGGCTATGCCTGTCTTCCACAATGCTGGCTCCACCTCCTGCTGACAACCCTGCCTCTCTCTCTGAAAGGAAAGGAGAGGCCAGGAAAACAAAAACAAAGTGCTGAAGGAACACCCAGAACTTAGTCAGACCGGGCTCAGAGACCTCCTGAACAAAGGGAACAAAGACTTTTAGGGGTATAAGTACAGGACCCCAGACTACAGAAAATTAAAATCATCCTGTAATCAAGAAGGAACCTCTGCCAAGGAGAAATCTGGAAGACTGAAAAAGGAAGACTGTCCTGCTGTTGCTTTGCTAGACTGACCTGCAGTTTCTTTGCTGCCAAGGAGAGGGGAAGGACTTTCTTTTGTGCTGTGTCCCCTTGCTTGAAGGAATCTCCAAGGGCCTGAAGAAGAGCTGGCTCCCTGATAAGAAGTCCCAGGAACAAAAGGACTTTACCCACAGCTTCTCTGAACTCTGCTGAGAGAGCTATGTCCTTCCTAGAGTGCTTAAGCTGGTTATGGTGCCCTGAAAGTTGTACCTGTGTTGGGAAGCTGGAAACCAAGATTTTAAACTTTCTGCAAGTTTTAACGCATTGCTTGCTTGCGGAGTGCATCCCTGTCAGTGCGAGGAAATTCCCGCTGTCGCGAAGGCAGAGATCGTCGCTGCGCCTATTGCCGCTGCTTGCGGACCACATCACGTCGCTGCAAGAGTCAATCCCGGAGCCATCGCATCGAGGGGCCACGAGAGGAGAAGATCACCACTGAGCCGTGCATCATCGCTACACAGGAGATCATCACCGCCCGAAGATCGTCGCATTGTACCTTTTGTGAGTCCCTTCCACCGAAACCTGTGCACCTGAATCCACGCAAGGTATCGCATCCTTTCCCATACAGACCAGAGTCATCGCAACACGCCCGCTGTGTCCAGCGGGGTTGTTGCATCGCCTCCCCAGGGTCCCAGGAGTGATGCATCACTTGCTTTTCACCGCTACAGCTTTCAGTTGGAACTTTTGTCGCATCTAAAGGTACTGTTGGCTAAAATGTGACGCAACTGTGGATTATTTTAACGCAACCTTAAGAACTCTTTTGAAACCATATTCTTGAACTGTGTATGTTGGATTTTTGTCATTTTGGTATTGTGTAGTTTAGATTAAAATACCTTTATTTTTCTAAACTGTTCTGGAGTCAGTTTGTGGTGCTTTCACTGTGTTACTGTGAGTGTTGGTAGAAATACTTAGCACATTGCCTTTATTAAGCCTGACTGCTCGTGCCAAGCTGCCAAGGGGGTGAGCATGGGTTATCTAAAGGGTGGTTCCTCCTTACCCTGACTAGAAGGAAGGGTCCCTATTTGGACAGTGGTACCTACCTCTGCGAACTAGAGACCCCCAGTTCTAATAGGTCCATAGCCCAGCAGTCTTTAATAGCCTCCCTGGTAAACTTGGTGCCCTGCTATGACCATATACCATGCCATTTCATCAATATATTACTTTTTTGGGGGGGGGTCCATATAGCACAAACTCTACCCAAAGGTATCAGATCACTTTGCATGAGCACCAGCTGCAGTGTCGTCGGACACATTCATTTTGTTAGGCACAGGGGGATTTATTGATTTGCCCAGAATCACAGGATGTTGAGCGTTCCAGCTGAGACTCAAACCATGTTCCCCCACTTCGAGGCTGACCGATCTAGCCATTAGTATAGGTACTCAATGTTAAGTTATTTGTGTGCTATTAAAGCAGGAGTCGAACTAGGCTCTGCCAAAACTCTGCAAAAGAAAATATTTTCTTGGACCAGCAATTGGTTACTCTTGTCCTTACCCCATATTGGAGAACCATACAAAGCTACTGAAAGGCATTTACTTCTTACAATTTAATGATTTCTATTAATAGTGCACTACCTATTTTCTTAACATAGCCATTATGAATTTTAATTTAGCAATTTCCAGATGGCTAAATTTTTTTAATACTCATGAGCACAACTGAGCTAATGTCTGCCTCGTGTCGTGATCACATTTTGGTGTGTATGAACCTCCCTGTTCCTGGCACATTGTGTATTACGTGATGTGGCCCTCTCTTGTGTCTTCCAGATACCTGGCTTTTGCTGATGTTGACCTCATATTTAAGCTAGCTTTTGGATGGTTTTTCTTTTGGTTTGGTCATGTCCCTGAATCTTGCATGATCTATTACTTTACTTGTCCTATGGGGCGAGAGATGTGGGCTGCTCTGTGACCCCATTTTGTCCCATCTATGCCATCTCATGGTGTCCAAGGTTGTGGCCAACTGCTTTCCATGGATTGTGCTTGCAAGGTTGGAGCACCACTAAACTCTATGCCCGGCATGGAGGTGAGCTCACCCAGTGCTCTAAGTTTTGTCCACCCTAAGCGTGGAAGGGTATACTCAGATGTGAGTCCCTTGCTCATTGCACCATCAGGATCCAAGCAAGCCGGGCCGACGGCGGCTAAAATGCCAGAAATCGGTCCCCGGAAGCTTGTTTCCTTCCCAGTGTAAGAATTGGCTTGGTAGTTTGGTTTGCCGGGTTCCCATCATGCACTGGGACAGGAACAGACTAATTTGCATATAGCCAGGTTCTGAGCTGGGATGGTGCAGTGAGCTAAAAAACGGTGTTGGATCTAGCCCTGATCTCTTGACTGGGTGAGAGTATTCTGCTTAATTCAGAATCTCTGTCCATCACCACCCCTTGTTGTTAAATATTTTGTCCACCCTAAGCGTGCAAGAGTATACTCAGATGTGAGTCCCTTGCTCATTGCACCATCAGGATTCAAGCAAGCCGGGCCGACGACGGCTGAAATGCCAGAAACCGGTCCCCGGAAGCTTGTTTCCTTCCCAGTATAAGAATTGGCTTGGTAGTTTGGTTTGCCCTGTTCCCATCATGCACTGGGACAGGAACAGACTAATTTGCATATAGCCAGGTTCTGAGCTGGGATGGTGCAGTGAGCTAAAAAACGGTGTTGGATCTAGCCCTGATCTCTTGACTGGGTGAGAGTCTTCTGCTTAATTCAGAAACTCTGTCCATCACCACCCCTTGTTGTTAAATATTTTGTCCACCCTAAGCGTGGAAGGGTATACTCAGATGTGAGTCCCTTGCTCATTGCACCATCAGGATTCAAGCAAGGCGGGCCGACGGCAGCTGAAATGCCAGAAACCGGTCCCCGGAAGCTTGTTTCCTTCCCAGTGTAAGAATCGGCTTGGTAGTTTGGTTTGCCCTGTTCCCATCATGCACTGGGACAGGAACACACTAATTTGCATATAGCCAGGTTCTGAGCTGGGATGGTGCAGTGAGCTAAAAAACGGTGTTGGATCTAGCCCTGATCTCTTGACTGGGTGAGAGTATTCTGCTTAATTCAGAATCTCTGTCCATCACCACCCCTTGTTGTTAAATATTTTGTCCACCCTAAGCGTGCAAGGGTATACTCAGATGTGAGTCCCTTGCTCATTGCACCATCAGGATTCAAGCAAGCCGGGCCGACGACGGCTGAAATGCCAGAAACCGGTCCCCGGAAGCTTGTTTCCTTCCCAGTATAAGAATTGGCTTGGTAGTTTGGTTTGCCCTGTTCCCATCATGGACTGGGACAGGAACAGACTAATTTGCATATAGCCAGGTTCTGAGCTGGGATGGTGCAGTGAGCTAAAAAACGGTGTTGGATCTAGCCCTGATCTCTTGACTGGGTGAGAGTCTTCTGCTTAATTCAGAAACTCTGTCCATCACCACCCCTTGTTGTTAAATATTTTGTCCACCCTAAGCGTGGAAGGGTATACTCAGATGTGAGTCCCTTGCTCATTGCACCATCAGGATTCAAGCAAGGCGGGCCGATGGCGGCTGAAATGCCAGAAACCGGTCCCCGGAAGCTTGTTTCCTTCCCAGTGTAAGAATTGGCTTGGTAGTTTGGTTTGCCCTGTTCCCATCATGCACTGGGACAGGAACAGACTAATTTGCATATAGCCAGGTTCTGAACTGGGATGGTGCAGTGAGCTAAAAAACAGTGTTGGATCTAGCCCTGATCTCTTGACTGGGAGAGAGTATTCTGCTTAATTCAGAAACTCTGTCCATCACCACCCCTTGTTGTTAAATACTAACAGGCAGATGCATCAAAGAAAATACCGGGAGCAAACGGGCAGATTCTCAGAATCTGCCCGTTTGCTCCCGGTATTTTTGCATTTGGGATGCATCATCCCAAATGCAGAAATCGCAATTTAAGGAATCTCAAATAGAGATTCCTTAAATTGCTCTTGCATTTAAGGAATCCCAAAATGAGATTCCTTAAATGCAATGCATGAAACCCAAAAAAATTGCGATTTCGCTAATAGGGGGAGCAAATTACCATGAAGTTGAACTTCGTTGTAATTTGCTAAAACTTTCAAAAAAGAACTTTTGTGCATTTTTCAAAGTTACATGTTGCGCGCACACATGCCCTTAGGGCATGTGTGTGTGTAACATTTGTGCACAGGTCCATTTCAGGGGTGCAAGAGGGTGTCCTTTGGACACCCTGGCACCCTTGAAGTAGCGGGCCCATAGGAATGAATGGGGAAGCCATTCCTTATTAGCGATTAGCTATTACCGAATCGCTAATAAGGAATCTTAAGGAATCGCTAATAACATTGCGATTCCTACATGCATCCCGTTTTGCGAGTCTTTAATAGCGATTCCTTAAAATTCGCTATTAACACCTTGGCTGCTAGGCGTTTTCCCCCTCCTGTGCTGAAAATTACCATTTTGCCGGTGTCATGACGAGCTCAGCTCGTCATCAGCACAGCTCAACTGTGCATCATGACGAGCTGAGCTCATCATGAGCATCGAAAGGGTTAAGGACTCGCAAAACATTACTTTGATGCATCTGCCAGTAAGGTTATCTAGAGCAGGAGAGTAGGTTTGGGATGCCCCTTCCCAGGCATCCCCTTCTCCTTTGGACCACACCCCACTAACTCTAAGTGTACTGATGGAGCTGTTGTCCCTGGCTTGTGGCTGGGGTCTCCAGGGTCATGTGTAGCCTTATGAACTAGATCATCTTTTGTTGCCGATTGGCAATGTGGCAGGGTACCCACACTTCAAAAACCAATAATGGGAGTAGAAAAAGAAAACGCAGGAATTTTCACCATAAATTGGAAATGTTTGCCAGGTGATGTTGAAAAATGGGACTGTCTCAGCAAATCCGCAATGCATGGTCACCCTGGTGACCCCCCAACTAGAGGCTTTACCTCAACATGATATTGGGTTTTCCCATCTTACTGGGACTTTATGTGTGCACTGTGGATTTTTATAGTTTTACCATATAAGGCGCATGGGAACCCTGGTTCCTGTCACTGAGGCTAGCTTTGTTAAAGAACTGAAAGAAAGCCTACATTAGTGAGGAGGCTTTAAGA
Organism: Lissotriton vulgaris; assembly: GCF_964263255.1. Classification (NCBI taxonomy): domain Eukaryota; kingdom Metazoa; phylum Chordata; class Amphibia; order Caudata; family Salamandridae; genus Lissotriton; species Lissotriton vulgaris. The sequence goes on from NC_141688.1 coordinate 136,229,255, forward strand.
TTTTGGAGGTGCTGTGAGGACTACATGCCAGGAAGGAAACTTTGGCCCTGGACCTGGGGAGCAAGAATGGGGGTCTTTTGACTTGGTGATTGGAATGTGTCCTTTGTGACTTTGGCCAGATGATCTGGGTGTCTCTTCTTAAGCAGTTTTCAGCCATGCCTCCTTGTCAGACTGCCCTACCCCTGGGGCATGGCCACCCAACCTCGCCCTGGGTGATCAGCAGCAGAGTGGGGCCCAAGTGAGATCACCCTTGATGAGGAACTTGGCGTGGGCCCTCATTCAACACAGCTTTTAGCTGCTCTGAATGTCTGGACAGAGTTAAATTTTTTGACCTCCCACTACTGTCTTTAGTCATTTTGTTGTACCTGGTAGGGGTTTGGGAGAAGAGAGTGAGTGGGTGAACCACTGTGTGTTCATTTGTTGGGATCATTCCTTCTTGTGGTGGGGGGTTTCATTTTTACTGTGCAGGTTGGTTTTGTGTTTGTGTGAAGACTCTCCCTCCTCACACTGTCACCTCTCCCTTCAGGTGTTGTGGCCCCAGACGCTGTTGTGTGGGATTACTTGTCTGTGGCTGCTGCTGCCACTTGCTCACCAAATTGCTGGGACCCTGCTGTGGTTGTGTGGTGACCAGAGGTCCTCCCTCTGGATATGGAGTACATTTGGATTATCTTGTGTTTAGTGTTGAGGAGTGATGCTAATGTGGTATTGTGGTGGCTGGTCCTGGCTCAATGATCTCTGCTGTTTTTGCTCTTCATATATGAATTTTCCCGGTATCTCTCCGCCAGGTGACTTAGCCTATGGCAATAGGAGCATACCCTAGGGTCTGGCTGTTGTAAACTGCCATGGGCTCTATTGCCATAGCCTGCTTGGAACCCTTGGCAGTTTTGCAGTGGAGCCCCCACCGAAACTGGTGGCATCTGCTTGCAAAAAAACCATGGATTTAGGCCCAGATCTCTGTACTGGGGTGAATATATGACATTATTTTGCATTCTGTCCATCAACTGTGGTTTTTGCAGTTGTCACCCCGAGTGGGATGGGTCTGCTAAGACGTGAGTCCCATGCTCTCCACTCCACTGGATTCAAGCAAGCCGGGCTGGAGACGGCTGGAATGCCAAAAACCGGTCCTTGGAAGCTTGTTTCCGGTCCAGGGAAGGCATGGCTTGGCAGTTCGGGCTGGACTGTTCCCATGAGGCACAGGATCAGACTGATTTGGATATGGCCATGTCTGAACTTGGGTGGTGTGGAGTGCAAAAAAAACATGGATTTAGGCCCAGATCTATGTACTGGGGTGAATGTATGACATTGTTTTGAATTCTGTCCATCAACTGTGGTTTTTGCATTTGTCACCCCGAGTGGGATGGGTTTGCTCAGACGTGAGTCCCATGCTCTCCACACCACTGGATTCAAGCAAGCGGGCTGAAGACGGCTGGAATGCCAGACACCGGTCCTCGGAAGCTTGTTTCCGGTCCAGGGAAGGCATGGCTTGGCAGTTCGTGCTGGACTATTTCCATGAGGTACAGGGTCAGACTGATTTGCATACGGCCATGTCTGAACTGGGGTGGTGTGGAGTGCAAAAAAACGATGGATTTAGGCCCAGATCTCTGTACTGGGGTGAATGTATGACATTGTTCTGCATTCTGTCCATCAACTGTGGTTTTTGCATCTGCTTGGTTGTGGCCATCGCTGCCCTCTCGAAAGGAGTCCTTTAAAATATGTGTTGAACCGGTTTTGCTGTGTCTCTTTGGGCCTGCTCCTGTTTTTCTCTATCCTTTTCTTGCTTCTTTTTGTAGTAGTGATTGATGTGAGCCTGTATCTCCCACCAGGGTTTGGTATATAACTCTATTGTGCTGTCCAGCCCCCTCTTTATCTCGGTGGGTAGCCCCTTTTTTAGAATGTTGTAAAAAAAATAGGACTTGTAGGCCCATATCAGTTCCCAATTGTCCTGTTTCTTGTCCCCATCATTTCTTCATTCTATTCAGGAATTAGCTTATGCTTTCCTCTGGTTTCCGTGTTGGTTTGTTCATCAATTAAAATGCTCAACAAACTCTTGATATCGCCTATCGCTAGGCTAAAACCTGCAGTAGTCTTTCCGAAAATGTAACCGATTCTGCGCCTATCTGTGGGATCGCTCTTTGTCCATCTTGGCCTAGGGCACGTATATGACCCCGCCACACCCTTCTGCTGTAGTGGGTACATTCTCAACCTGATTGGCCCTGTAGGTTTATCCTCGACATAGTGCTCCCACCTTGCAAGGCTTTGCTGCAAGTAGGGGAAGTTCCAATTTGGATTTCCTCGTCTAATGCAATCCTACGCTACCACCATGTTCTCGGGCTGAAATCATCCTTTCCTAGGTCAAGACTCTGCATATTGGTCCCTCTCCTCATTCCAGTCTGCTAACAGGTTTCAGAATGTGTACAAAAAACTCTTGCTTTTCTCCTTTGCTATTATCTCCCTGGGGTAGGTCTCTCTATACCATGCACCTTGTGGAACAGCACATTTCTTTGAAACTGCTGTTCTTGTGTGCACGTAAAAGTGCCATCCTACTTTTCCTGCAACGCTGGTGTGTGAGCTCCAGATTGCCTTGATCCCTGATTTTTTGATCAGCCATCTTCCTTGACGAGCAGATGATGGGACTCTGAGCCCTGCTAGTAGCCTTTCATCTACCTCTGTTTCGTCCCAGCACTGCTCTCTATCCAAATCTCCGCTTCCCTCATGGAGAAAGCGTGACATCCAGTGTTTTTAGTCTAATTCGCAGTTGCTTGCTGTTTCTCTCTCGAGTAGGAGCTCACACCTCTCTTCCTCATGCTGTCTCGGATATCTCTTTTGGTCTGGACTACTTGCTGCTTTCGACCACCTTGCTTTGTTTTCGAGTTCACCCTCCATTTCGTCTCCAGCTACCTTGGCAAATCCTGTAGCCCCACCCTCCTCCGCGGTTCCCGGGGCACTGGGGCTCCCTTCCCTGCCTGAGGTAGCTGAATCACTGTAGAGAATTGCCACATACTTCTGCGACACATACTTACTCTTGCTTGCTCCAGTGGGATGGCGTCTCCTACCTGCCCTTTGGGTGTCACTTGTTGTGTGTGGTGGATGGGAAGTCACGCTTTTGGGTACCCTCCCTAGGAACCTGGGCTGTGATGAAGGTGTCTGGGCCTACAGGTTTTACTTCTTTTAGACTCATATCTGACTGACCTTGTCTCAGTGTGGTGCTTCTCGGCTTCTATTACTACTGGGTTTGGGTAACCTAACGCTGGGTGGGCGGGTGTGAGCACCTCCGTCCCTGCATGGGGTTGGGGAGATTCTGATGGATCCTTTGCTAACAGCATTGTAGGGGATCACTGACAAAATATCGACCTACAGGAATATGGATGCAAAAATATCGAAGGCAAGAATATCGACATCCTATCTACAACATAGTAAGTACAAAAATATCGAAATAACATATAGATTTTAAAAATATTGATGTTAAAAATATCGTTTTTTTCTGTAAAAAAAATAAATGTAAAATAAAGTAAATAACACTAATAAATAAAATCAACAGTTACAAATATCTAATAATGTTCAAAATGATTAAATAATACATATATAATAATAATGCATTAATTAAACATATACAGAAAATATATAATATAAATTTACTTAACAATAAGTTGTAATAATTATTTTAATAATTTATAAATTAATAAAAAATATTTTAAATTACAAATACATTTACAAACATAATACAAAAACATAAATAAAAAGTAAAGAATGATGTTTAATAAGTTAAAATAATTAAATATACTTTTAATATTTTTAAAATTGATTATATAAAATGTTGGATAGAGTAGGGTTAAAAATTACTATTCCAACTCCAAAAAGTGCAACAGTAGGGAAAGCGTTGGATAGCGTTGGGGTGAAAATTACTATTCCAACTCCAGAGAGTGCAACAGTAGGGAAAGCGTTGGATAGCGTAGGGGTTTACTATTCCCACTCCAGAGAGTGCAACAGTAGGGAAAACATTGGATAGCGTAGGAGTAAAAATGACTATTCCCACTCAAGAGAGTGCAACAGCAGGGAAAGCGTTGGATAGCGTAGGAGTAAAAATTACTAATCCCACTCCAGGGAATGCAACAGTAGGGAAAGCGTTGGATAGCGTAGGGGTAAAAATTACTATTCCCACTCCAGAGAGTGCAACAGTAGGGAAAACATTGGATAGCGTAGGAGTAAAAATTACTATTCCCACTCCAGAGAGTGCAACAGCAGGGATAGCGTAGGAGTAAAAATTACTATTCCCATTGCAGGGAATGCAACAGTAGGGAAAGCGTTGGATAGCGTAGGGGAAAAAATTACTATTCCCTTTTCAGAGAGTGCAACAGTAGGGAAAACATTGCATAGCGTAGGAGTAAAAATTACTATTCCCCATCCAGAGAGTGCAACAGTAGGGAAAGCGTTGGATAGCATAGGAGTAAAAATTACTATTCCCACTCCAGAGAATGCAACAGTAGGGAAAGCGTTGGATAGCGTAGGAGTAAAAATTACTATTCCTACTCCAGAGAGTGCAACTGTAGGGAAAGCGTTGGATAGCGTAGGGGTATAAATTTGTATTCCAACTCCAAAGAGTGCAACAGTAGGGAAAAAGTTGGATAGCGTAGAGATAAAAATTACTATTTCCACTCCAGAGAATGCAACAGTAGGGAAAGCGTAATGGTAAAAATTACTGTTCCAACTCCAGAGAGTGCAACAGTAGGGAAAACTCTGAATAGCGTAGGGGTAAAAATGACTATTCCAACTCCAAACAGCGCAACAGTAGGAAAGCTTTGGATAGCGTAGGGGTAAAAATTACTATTCCATCTCCAGAGGTGCAACAGTAGGGAAAGCGTTGGATAGCGTAGGGGTAAAAATTACTAATCCCACTCCAGAGAATGCAACAGTAAGGAAAGCGTTGGATAGAGTAGGGGTAAAAATTACTATTCCCACTCTACAGAGTGCAACAGTAGGGAAAACATTGGATAGCGTAGGGGTAAAAATTACTATTCCCACTCCAGAGAGTGCAACAGTAGGGAAAGTGTTGGATAGCGTAGGGGTAAAAATTACTATTCCCACTCCAGAGAGTGCAACAGTAAGGAAAGCGTTGGATAGCATAGGGGTAAAAATTACTATTCCCACTCTAGTGAGTCCAACAGTAGGGAAAGCGTTGGATAGCGTAGGGGTTTACTATTCTCACACCAGAGAATGCAATAGTAGGGAAAACATTGAATAGCATAGGAGTAAAAATTACTATTCCCACTCCAGAGAGTGCAACAGTAGGGAAAGCGTTGGATAGCGTAGGAGTAAAAATTACTATTCCCACTCCAGAGAATGCAACAGTAGGGAAAGCGGTGGATAGCGTAGTGGTAAAAATTACTATTCCCACTCCAGAGAATGCAACAGTAGGGAAAGCATTGGATAGTGTAGAAGTTAAATATAACATACTTATAAATAATTGTTCTAAATAAAATAATTAACATTTTTATTTTTAAATAACTACATCATTTGCAAATCCCCATTGATAATTACTAAAAACATAATTACAATTGAATAATTAAGTAACAATAAATACCAATAAATATTAATTACTAAATACAAATAACCAAATAATATTTAACACTAAAATATCTTTCTAAACAAAAAACATATTAATAATTAGAAATTGATTAACAATTAAAAAACTGGTAAACAGTAAATTTATTTTTGAATAAAAAGTATTTTTTATAAAAAAATATTTACCGAGTAATAAAATAAATTTCCAATTAATAAAAGTTAATTAGCAATAAAAATTATTATTTACCAATTTCAAAAAGTTAATTACCAATTAAAAAATGTAATTGGCAATTAAAAATTGTAATGACCAATTACAAACCTTAGTTACCAAATAATAAAATTAATTGCCAATTAAGCAATGTAATGACCACTTACAAACCTTAATTACCAATTAATAAAATTAATTACTAATTAAAATAATAACTTACCAATAATAACTAATTAGTGATAAAATAATTATCAATACCAATCAAAAATAAAGAATTACTTAATTACAATTAAATTACTTCCCACCCAATTCCCCTATAAACCCACAACCCGCTACAGAACTTAAACGCAAAATGTAATTAAAATTAATTTACAATTACTCAAAATGTATAATTAATTTATTATAATTAAATTACTTCCCACCCTATTCCCCTATAAACCTTCAACCCGCTCCATTACAAAAACATAAAATTAAATTACAAATAACATTTTTAATATATAATAAATAGTACACATATAATTTAAAACAAATAAAATACTTAACAAAAACATATAACACATACATATAAAATACATAATAAAATACATAACAACCAACAAATATTGATATTAGTAACATGGGAATTAGTGACATCGATATAATTGATATTGATATTACTAACTTCGATATTACTTACATCAATATAAAAAATCGATAGTACTCACCTTAGGGTCGATATTCTGTCCAACGATATTCTTGACCTCGATATTCTTCCCCTTCAATATCTACAACTCGATATTACTGTAGGTCGATATTAGGGAATCGATATTTTGACTGTGCACCCATTGTAGGGCTAACTTTAAATGACCTCCTCGAAGATGGATAATCATTTTTTTAATGCCTCTCTCTTGTCTCTCTTTTGACATGTAAATTTCACTTTTAGTTGTGTCTTAGGGTGTTCAATTATGTTTGTGTCAAATGTTCCTTCCTTAGGCCAGGGAAATGGCGTGCCTTCATGTGTGAGTGTCACCATTGCCAAACTTATCTATTCATGTTACCTGCTTGGCAAACCAATTTTCAATGTATGTTAGTGGGGATTCTATGACAATTTAATATTCTGGCTGATATCATTGAAATGGTGTTTTCCTAGCTTGGTTTGTTAAATCCTAGAGACAAATCATACGTGGTGCACTCTTACAATTTTACATACTATGTTCTCAGCACTTGCAATTTTCTTACAAATAAAATGTAAAAACAAGCATTTACATGAAACAGGACAAGAATGTATAGATAGTATGGTAACATAGGGCAAATATGTAATGGGTTAGCACAAAACCTGCATGAACTCAATTTCCATACATTGTTTTTTCAATGACAGTCAATGCAAATAACATTTACATTCAACAATGCATTTCTTCAATGATCGACAAACAAAAAAATTATTTTGCCAAATATAAACTCTGTGGTTCATTACAATCTATACTCTAGAAAAAGAAAACTAGCATGGAACACATTACTAAGTGAGCTGTGTGGTCTGCCGCTAACTGCTCCTAGACAAAGGTGGTAGTCACAGATGCCTAAAAAGTAGTAACTCAGGCATCACCAGCCCTTCTTGGCTCACAAGGTATGCCCAGTTTTCTGGGTACAAGTTTTCATCAAAGACCAAATTATTCCCTGTGTCACACCCAATGGCCAAGCGTATGCTTTGCCTCACACCCAGAGTTCCATTGACACCTCTCATTCCTTTCAGATACTAATGGTGTTTAGAAACCAGTTAGGACCGAGAAATCCTTTTTGGCTAAAGAACTATGAGACTGAAGTACAAACTCTGCTCATACAGGATAGCTGTATCACAAAAACAGCGTTGTAGGAGCTTTAAAGCATTAAACATTAAATATTCACCTTTCTCAAGCATCCTGAATATCGCCTTGTGACTGATACAGTGGAGACATATAAAATAGATGATATGCCAGACCCTATTAGTGGCAGGGCACTCAGGTTATCCTTTTACACGTCTCCATAGTTTGCCATATGCCAAATTCATTAAAAGAGTGTGGTCTCTTAACCTTTGTGATGTCTGCTTCAGGACGGACTGCCGCCCTATGGATTCAGCAGAACTTTCAATCAATTGAAGTGTCTGCCCACCTTTGCCGATCCGCAACGTGAATCTGTCCTTTCTTCCGCTGCAGTAGGGAATGAGATCCCAATCCTACTGATTGGCTCACCAATATGTTGCTCGGGTCGAATTCCTTTAAAAACAGAAGACAACAGGCATTTTGCAAAAACAGGAGCAATTTTGTTTAAATAAACAATGGGGCTGGGAGAACAGTTACAGGCATGAGGTCTGAGAACTGTCTTCATTTACATTGGAGTCATGGTAGTCATTTATGCATTCTTACATCAATTCATAAACATATCCGGTGTATCATATATGGTGAGGAGTGTTGGTAGCTGCCTTAGAGTAAAACATTATTGGTAAATGGTTACTACAGGTAGCTTTTTATCTTGAGTGAAGATTGTGTGGCCAGTGGTGAATGTGTCCATGCATGGGGAGCACGTGATCACTATGTGTGCTAGTCCCTGAGTGGCTATGTGTTCTAAACTTATGTGGCATCTAACTTTATGATGTTTTTCGATGCACATGTACCCCCTCTGGCAACTTGTGCTTTAATGGGGGAGATCTACCCTGACCATTGTGATGTTGCTGCACTTATGTGGAGGATCAATCTAGAATATCCTGCCCATGTGTTTGCCTGCCAGCCATACACCCTCCCACCTGTGATCCATCAATCAGGGAGCTCTTGCCTAGGTCACAGGGCCTGCCTGACTGCATGCTTGTGGGTTGAGGTAGATGTAGAGTTGGGGACAGGTGATTTTAATAATATAAATGACAGTTCATTTTTATTGATAAAAGCTGGCACTAGGTATAAAATTAGAACCCTCAAACCTACTCTTTAATGCATTCCTGGACCTGTGGACATAACAGAGAAAGGACTGCACTGCTTCCAGAGGACTGCCCAGTTGCTTAAAACAGGCCCTGCTCTCTGAGAAGGACCTGCTCCCTTCTTCCCAGGCTACATGAGTGACTTAAAGGGCCAGTTAGTCACCGTATGTTCTACAGGAATACAACAAGCTCCAGAGGCCTATCTGTTATCACATGACTAGGTTAAGCTGGGGAAGAAATAATGCCATCTTTAGATGCACACATTACTTAAGTTGCCTTGTTTTCTACAAAACGACTTTTGACACACTTTTGCTTGAGTGACAGGGCAGGATTAGTTTCTCTGAAGCCACATTCTTTAAAATTCCACTTCGTTAGTATACTATGACAACACCTTGAACATTTAGTAGAAGACCTATACACACATTGTGCAAATGTTGTTGTTTTTTATTTGTCGGTGAGGTGACATAGTTATGAAAAGAGAATAAACAATAAGCCTGACTGATGCCTCGAAACGAAAGCATGGATACTGTTATTGAAAATGCCCATTCATTTCCGTGTTCAAATCAGAGGAGCACTCTGCCGTAATTGCGAGGTCACTATCGGAGTCTCAGCACAGGTGATTCTTTTTTACCCTCTGCATGGAGAAATGCCCAACTTATGACCAAGACGGAGACCTGCATACACTTTCCTACTGGTAATGGAGATTTAGATCATCCAGTAGGGTCTTCTTGGGTGAACATGCACCCTAGGCAACTAGCTTAGGGAACAAATAGTAGGACTACAATATACCCAGTATTAGATGTCAACATATATATATTGTTTTAGCTCAATGGTGGAACTGTTTATCCTTTTCACTGTTCTTATATTGTAAATCACTTGCATCTGCTTCTGTCTATTAATCATTGTAGCGCATATCTTTTATACAATAATCATAATGGTTAACTACATTTTGAAATTGTATGTTTCTTGTATACCTTTTTGAGTATGCACGAGTGATGGAGCAAAAAGGTTCTAGATCTGTTACCACGATTCCTTGGAGAGTCAGGGTTGTCATTTTCTGAGGTCGCTCAAACCATTTGTTACCTAACTAGGTTTAGGAGTGCTTAGTGCTAATGGTGGCACTGTGAGCTAGCAGGACTATAGTCCAACATATGCTTAAGGGGTGCATAGAATCAGTCTGGCACCACCGCAACGTTTATGTTGTGCAACTAACAAACAGTTCCTACTGAGAAAAAGGAAACCGTATAACACTGCAACTGCCTAACTGACCTGTTGCACTGTACCCACAACTGAACCTGCCTAAGCCCTGCTGACGTCTGCTATTACTGATCTGCAAGAGGTGTCTCCCAGGTCCTTGTCCCCTAGGTGTGGCATCAGTTGAGCTCTTACTGAAAGAAAAGGAGAAAATATGAAGTTTTGAATTATTTGCAACAAGATATTGCTGCCAGCAAAGACCTTCAATGCAAAGCTCCAGTGTACCTGTGTGTTAGGCTACAGTGACCGCCAGCATTGTCCTGCAACGCCAGATCTGCACTTCCCGCTACAGCATCAATCACCCTCTGTGACCACCAACATGAAGCTCCAGTAATGGCTATCTACAACAAGTTTAATTGCGATTTTGTGACTACCATCTGCGACAGCCGGCCTGCTCTTTGTGCTACAGCGATGACCATCTGCAATGCTCTCCCTGCTCCTCACTGCCTCCTTCTCCTTGGACTGGACTGTTTGCGCCAAATTTTGAGAAGGTAACTTTTTAGCAGGACTAAACCAGGTCCCTGTATCCAGCTCATGATCCATTGCAGTCGGCCTGAACTTATGACTTTCCCCTGGTCTCACATGACCACATAACTATGAGTGGCGATGTGTGCTTTTAGGTGCTGTACTAACCTTACATCTTTAAAATTCCATAAGTTCAGTACTCAATTAGATTTGACTCTATCTTTCTAACTTGGTGTGTGATTTTTCTTGTGTTGTGTTTTTACTTAATTACTGTTTGAGAGCTGTAAAAATACTTCACACATGTCCTCTAAGTTATGCCTGAATACTCTTCCCACTAGACTACCAGAGGGTTAAGCACAGGTTAATTTAATGACTTTTTGAGGTTCACCCTGGCAAGAATTGCAGCTGTTGCTTGAGAAGGGTTCACATTCCCCTTTGCCAAGAACCCAATGTCTCACATGAATTAAAAAATAAATGTTTAGTTCTAGCAAAAGTTTTATTTTGCCAGGTAGAAATGGCAGTTGAAAAATGCACAACAGGATGCAGTGGTAGGCCTGAGACATGTTTTAAAAGGCTACTTTAAGGGAAGCAGAATGAGTGGTACAAGAGGTACCATTTACTAGGAACTTACAAGTAAGGTAATTGTGATATTTATATATAAGCCAATTGCAAGCTGCGGTAAAGTGCACTATCCTAATACCAAGAAAAACTAATTTAGCAAGACAGGAGAAGTGAAGGCAAAACATTTGTATGAATACCACGCCAACGATGTCAGATCTAAGTCTGCATGTTTATCCTCAAATTGAACCTGACCGGTATCTGTGGGCCTATGTATGGTGAAAGTATAGCGGTGCAGATTTGGCCTATAGGGTAAAATGCAGTGAGCACACAGACCAACACTATGAACAACACTATAAATGCCCCCTTCCATTATAGGGCCTACCCAGGTGAGCACCAGTCCCTGAAGGATCTCTTCTGCCACAGGCTATCTGTGATATATACTGTACTGAGCTAAACTGTAGTATTACGTGCTCAGCCTGCACACATGTGCACACACATATGTTCATGTATAACCAGCCAAGAGCCACAAATTCTAGGTGCTCTGTGCCACAGCCTTTCTGAAAAAAGGCATATACTATCATTTAGCAGTCTCAGTCCATGTCCACAGAACTTGCTGTGAGTGAGACTTAGGGACAAAACTGGGCACACAATAATCAATAAATCGAGAGGGATTAAATGTGGAAGAACACATTTCTTTCGTCTATCCTACAGCAGCTTATGGGCATTACAACAAGAACAAATACACCTATGACAAGCGAGGCATCTGGGTTTTGTTAATAATTGAATTGGTATGGTTACAAAAAAAACTTTAAACGTGATAAATAAAGAGCAGATTAAGAAGTACCTTTATTTATTTGTATTGTGTCTCCTAATCCGCAGCCAGAAATGCCCTTTGACAAATATTCATAATTGTTCAATCTACTTATTTTGGATTTGTAGTTAGCAAATGTCATTAATTAGCATGCCCATATTTAATAAAGCTCCCATCTAAAAAATGTAACAGCTTCTTCAGACAAGATCTCAGGCATACAAATAGATTTAAGTTTAATGAATAATAACTGTAATTCTTAAGTAACTACAAAATCACCCTTTCCTCTCTCATTCCCATTATGACTGTATGTGGCTCCCTCCAGTGATTTGCAGCACCGCACGTTGTTAAATACGGGCACAAGTTTCTGCAGCGCTGGCTTGCTTTGTCGAGACGGATAAAAGGAGACACTTTGTGCTTGAGTGAACTCGAACCATGGCACAGGGTGCAGGCCTGATGCAGAGCGCAGATGCCCTCGACTTGTCCTCTTGAATTCCTTTGATTTGTCAGATAGAGGCAAATTAAACATGTGCAACTAGTCCTCTAACTTCAGAAGACATTCTCATCCTGCTGTGCGGGCAAATATTGACTTAAATAGATATTATTCGTTATGCATCTTTGTTATGTTATGGAAATAACTCATGGAAATATTTCTTCTATTGTGTAAGCTAACATAGAGCATGGGTTGTTGTGATGATCAACAGCGCCAGCACTGAGACTCTCCATGTCTTCGCTGCCACATTTATACACAGCTCACATCAACAGGTCATCACATTCATCCACAATTCTCTAAACCCAACAGCGTGCCAAGATCTCGGGGTTACTGACTGATTACATACGTTTTATGTATTTATATTATTATGAGGGCTTTGAGCTTGCGGTGGAGTATTTCTAGCAAGTATAGTTTTGGCAAAGACGACGATAAGTCAATGTGCTATTATTTTTACTGGACAATTATTTTAATTAAGTTAACCCCATCTGCAATACCTCTATACGTAAATGGTATGTTGGGATACATCACACCGAGGGTGATGGCTATTTGCAAGTGTTCTAGCGAAACTTTTATTTCATAATCTCTACTTGATTGAACATTTTTGTGACTATTTTCCTACTTATCTGGAATGTTTTCCTTTTGCTAATTAGACTCTGAACTGCATTTTGCAGTAGAAAGTGTGCTTGGCATTTGCTGCCCCTTGCACGTGTGTATTTTTCAGCAGAAAAGGCTTGGGAAAATGTTCCCACACAACACTCATGGAACAAGACACATCTCCAGATTTACGAGAAATCATGAATCTGGAGATGCGTCTGAATCCTACACCACCCTAGAGGTGGCATAGTGAGGAGCAAGGAGGAGAAATGTTTTCATTTTTCCTCGTTTTTCCTCTTTCAATGCGTGCTGCATTCTACAGCACAAATTGAAAGAGGAAAATGCCTGTAGTGATTGATTTTGGGCAGAAGGTGTGCCTTCCTGCTCAAAAACACTCTCCCCATGACGCAGGCATCCTTGCACCATTGTGCAAGGGTGCTTGCACCAGTGCATGGCTGCAGTTTGTGCGGGAGCGCAGGGGGAAGCACAGAGATGCAACATATTCTTGTAATATGTTGCATCCCTGTGCTTTGGAAGTGTAGCAGCATGGCGCAGCCAAAGGCTTGCGCAGCCACGGTGTGCCACTTCCTTGTAGATCTGCCCCTATCTGTTAGGAATGTATTCTTCTATTCCAGAAATATTTGTCTGTCACAGACTGCATACATTTTGCTCAAGTGAACAAAGCGTAGCTTACTAGCTTTCCATCTTATGCAGTGTTTTCAACTCGTGGTACATACACCGGTCTGAGCTACTAATGTTTCGCTCAATGTATTGCAACAACCACATTTGCTGCACTGTTCTGCATTGTTAGAAAGGGGGAAAAACACAATATGGTGCAATAACTACTTAAATTGCCCTGCTGCTGCCATGCACGGTGCCAGTGCTCTAATCTAACAAGGCTGCCTTGGAGGATGCACAGCCTTGCACAATCGTGCAGAGGTGAGTGCGCACTCACCTAGACCCCCACAAACTCAGTGCCCCCTGAATTAGATGTGTGCTGTGCCCTGCAGCAAACATGCAGTGGTTCGATTTTTGGAAGAAATTAAAACATTTCTCATTGTTTATAGCTGCTCCATGAAGGCCTTAGTTTTGCCACAAAGCCCTGTCTGGATATCCTCGCAGATCAAACTTTTGTGTCAAAACCTATGGGTGATTTGTGCTGATTTGCTTGAGTAACACGTCTGTGATGTAAAACGACACAAGGCAGTGAAATGCACTTTCGTTCTGGTGAACATGGCATCTTTGCCATGAAAAACACCTTTTGCGCTAATGATAAATACCATGGGGCAGATTTATGAAGGGCTTGCGCCACGTTTACGCCGCCGTTGCGTGACGCAACGGCGCGGAAACGTGGCACATCCCTGCACCCTATTTACAACGTGACGCATCTAGGAGATGCGTCACGTTGTACAGCACTGCGCCATGAGGAGGCGTTCATGCGCAGGGGGGGGCGTTCCTGCGCAGGAACGCCTCCTGAAAGTGGCTGAGTGAAATCTATGAGATTTCACTCAGTCACTTTCAGGGCAATGCTGCGTCAAAACCCTGCGCCTGCTTCAAGCAGGCGTAAGGCTTGAGGCAGCATTGAAAGAATAGGCCCCCCCAGAGCATTGCTGGAGCTGCGTCGCGCTTGCGACGCAACTCCAGCAATGCGTCACTTTCACGGCACAGATGCGTGACGCATCTGTGCCGTTTTTGCCCCATGGTGCGCCGCATCATAAATGCGGCGCACCATGGGTGGCGTAGCAGTGGCGCACTGTGGCGCATGTTAACTGGCGCATCCCTCGGGATGCGCCAGTTAACATAAATCTGCCCCCATGTATCAGATCGCAGTGCTTTGCAGAGCTTTGAATCACTCTGCACGAGTGCAAAACCTTAGTAAATCTGGACGCCAGAGTGGACCAAACAGATGTAATCCACTGCATACAGTTTTTGCTCTAGGGCAGCATTTTGGGTGCTGTACAGGCAGTTGAGCAGGCACGAAGACGATCCCGGAAATAAGGAGTTAAAATAATGTAACCGGATGAGCTTTGTGACCTGCACCTGCCGCATACAAGAATGAAAACGAAGCTCTGGAGGAGGTTTACTTAACACTTTCATAAATAAAAGGCGGATTCCTAGAAAATGGTTAACCTGACCATATAAAGCAAGATTTCCATCAAAATGGAACCTCAGATTGCAAACCTTAGTCACTGCAAAAAGAAGAGGTCCGGGATGCATTGGCTGAAGGTCAGGTGGGAAAGTGTTACTAGCAGGACTTAAAGGACTTTCATCTTGTCGGAATTACATTTCAGTGAAATGTCTTCAGCCAACCCAACGCCGCTGTCATGCAGCCATGAAAGCTGTCCGGTGAGTGAGAGAAATTACAAACACGAGGGATGAAGATTTGAGTGTTGTGCATAGAGCTCAGAAATATAAAATTAAACGACCAAATCAACTGAACTAGCAGGTGCAAGGACAGAATAAAAAGCGCCAGACTCAAAGAGGAGATGTGAGGATTAAACATTTTTTTTTTTTAGTTTATGATTCACCTAGGATGTGAATGAGTCTGGAGCAAAGCCAAAGCCCCCTCCCCTACCTCTGATAACCAGGGCCGGACTGCCATAGCGGGTACTGAGCATTTCCCCCTTTGGAATGGAGGGTGGGGGCCGGTTTTGTGCCGGTGGGGGCCGGTGTTGCAGCAGCGCTGCAATATTGCCCCCCTGGAACAAAAGCGGGAGCGGTGCTACTTTCTAGACTACCCCATCTCCTCCCGCCCCCAGGGCCGGTCAAGCAGCCATCTGCCAGGACTGGTTGCTGTTCCCAGTCCGGCCCTGCTGATAACCGGAAACAGCCCCAGTGTGACATGTGTTGTGTCGTGTGATCTGCGCTCAAGGGACATCTAACCCTGACTAGGCCTAGCACGTGGCCCTAGAATAAACTCAGCCAGACACTGGGAAATAAAGTTGCTTGGTCGGTCGGCGCGTGTCTCTGAACGCCCTCTCACGTGCTCGACCTCTTTTTATTATAGGGCGGTCACATGACCAACTTGTCCGTCCCTCCGGACCTCAGGGGCGGACCCTCGGGGACACAACATTCCTCCTAAAACAAGAAAAACAACAAAACCAACAACATACTGCAACATTGCAAACATGGTCTGATCGAGCCCATTTTCTCACTAGCATCGGGACCGATACCTTCAGCGTCTTTCGCAAATGCTAGCGCATTAGGTTCAAACATTGTGGGCACATGTAAAAATGAGAACAGTCTTACGTAAAGTAGTCCCTCAGCCAGCTGGAGGGGGTGGGGTTGGCACGTAGCTGGCGCTGGGACCCTCGCTGAGTCATCGGCTCTGTTCCAGCCTCCACCTCTTGGCTTGGTGCCTCGTTGTCGGCCCCCTCCGGATCTGGGGCCTCACCCAGGGCCTCCGGGTCTCCGCCCACATCCTCACTAGAGACCGGCTGCTCTGCACGTGGCCTGACCTCGGGCTGAGATGTTGATTCACCAGACGGCAACGTAGTTGCACTTTCGGTTTCTCTCTCGCCTTGCTGGCGCCTTGGCTCGCTGCTCGACGGGTGATAGAGTTTGAAGTGAGACACATTGCGAGTCACCTTGTCTCGTCCTCGAGTAGCTGTGATGCGGTTGCCCTTCACACCACTGACTCGCCATGGTCGTCTTTCATAACTGAGTCTGAATTTGCCCCCAGTGGCCCGATTTTTTATGAGCACGAGGTCACCTCTTTTGAAGTGGGGGGCCACAGCCCTACGTTTCTTGCTGATCTGGTCATAGGCAGCCCGTCTCTTCATTTCTACAGTCTGCTCCTTTATCAGTTCAGGGGCCCACTGGGGGTGATGAGGAATGGAGTCCGTGATTACCCGCCCTAGGAGAAGGTGTGCAGGAGCTACCCCCGTTGTAGAGTGAGGGGTCTGGCGGTAGCTACGGAGAAAAGTGAAAATGGCCATCTCCACGGACTGTCCTTTATCATGTGCAATGCGGATTACCTTGTTTAAGGTTCTCATGAACCGCTCGGCCTCTCCATTGGCCTGGGGCCACCTTGGGGTGATGCGCCGGTGACGGGTTCCCAGGGACGAGAGATAATCTGCAAATTCTTGACCCTGGAAGGGCGGTCCATTGTCCGTTATGAGTTCTTTCATGGCTCCATGCGTGGCAATGATTTTCTCTATTTTGGGAATCACACAGTCGGCGCTGGTGCTGGTGATGATTTCGACTTCCGGGTACTTGGAGTGATCGTCGATCATCACTAGCGTGTGCCGTCCATCCGGAAGGCTGCCAAAGTCCATGCTGACCCTTTCCCAAGGGCCTCGGGGCCTGGGTTCCACGATGATGGGGGCTTCGCGGGGGCTGTCGCCTGTAGTTTGGCAGGCCGTGCATGTGCGCACCGCGGTTTCCACCATGTCGTCCATGAGCGGGAACCACACCTTTGTCCGCAGCCGGGCCTTTGTCTTAACCATTCCCTGATGCCCTACATGCGCGAGCTGCACCACTCGGCTCGTCAAGGCCGTCGGGATCACCAGACGATGCCCTCGCAGGAGGCACCCCGCCGCGTCTTCGTTCAGTTCAGCCCTCACGTGGTACAGACCGTCCATGATTTTCTGGGCCTCGGGTGTGAGTACCTTCCAGCTCTCCCTGGCCTTCTGCCAGTTGGCGGTCCGGAGCAGATCTTTGGCCCGCTGTATGCAGGCGTCCTGAGCCGTGGCGCTCACCACCTCTTCCAGGGATATGGGGCGCGGACATGATCTGGCCACGACCCATCGCACGTAGGCCTCTGTCTCTTCAGCTTCTTCCATTTCCTCTGGGGTGGCCGCCCGGGGGTGTCGTGACAGATAATCCGCCGGATTCTTTGCCCCTGGCTGGTACTCTATGGCACAGTTGTACTCCTGTAATTGCAAAATCCACTTTTCAATTCTGGGGGGTGGTTTGGATGAGGTACCTGAGAACAGGGACAGCAGTGGCTTGTGGTCCGTTACTACTGTGAATGGTTTGCCGTATACATACAGGTGGAAGTGCCGGCATCCCCAATGAATCGCGATGGCTTCTTTTTCGATTTGGGAGTACCTTTGTTCTGTGTCCGTGAGGGACCGGCTGGCAAAGGCGACGGGGGCCCAGTCTGTCTCATCTCGGGCCCTCTGCATCAGGACAGCCCCCAATCCCGCCGGTCCAGCATCCACTGCAATAAGAGTGAAATGTCTGGGGTCAAAAAATGCCAGCGTGGTGTTGCTGGACAGTGCACTCTTGATGTCCTGGAATGCCCTTTCCTGCTCCGGTCCCCAGTTCCATGGCGTGGAATCTTTGGTTAGCTCACGTAGAGGGAGGGTCAGGTTGGCTAGGTCTCTTATGAAGCGACCACAGTAGTTCACCATCCCGAGGAAGCTTCGGACTTCCGTGACAGTTGTGGGCGGAGGTGCATCTTTGATGTCCTTGACCTTGTCCGGATCAGGGTTAACACCATCGGCCGAGAACACGTAGCCGAAGAACCCCAGCTTGGTTTGAAGAAACTCACACTTGTCTCGGTGCAGAGTGAGCCCAGCGCTGCGGAGTCTGCGGAACACCTGTGCCAAGCGTTGGTTGTGCTCGGGAATTGTCCTGGCGTGCACCATGATATCGTCACTGACATTGATCACCCCCGGTATGCCAGTGATGAGCTCCTGGATGACGTTTTGGAACACCTCGGCAGCACTGGATATTCCGAAACTCAGTCTGGTGTACCTGCGCAGTCCGATGTGAGTGGAGAACGTCGTGATGTTCCGGGACTCTTTGTCTAACACGAGCTGATGGTACCCCGCCCTGAGGTCCAACTTGGAAAACCACCGGGCCCCGGCCATCTCTCCGATCAGGTCATCGATCGTGGGGGTGATGTGTCGTTCCCTCTTGATGGCCGCATTGGGGAGGCGCATGTCCACGCATATCCGGACCGCTCCCGGCTGCTTGGGTTTCCGAGTAACTACGATGGGCGATACCCAGGGAGTGGGTCCGGACACCTTTTCAATGATGCCCGCTGCTTCCAACTTCTGTAGCTCTTCTTCGACCAGTGGCCTCAAATGAAACGCGACTCTCCGGTGTCGCAGGGCCACCGGTTGGATGGTGGGGTCCACGTGCAGGTGTATTTCCCGACCCTTGAATCGGCCGATCCCTTCGAACAGGTCCGAAAAGTCTGTGATCAGTTGTTGCACTGACTCCTCGTGCACCCCAAACGCAAACGAGACCACTCCCAGGTCTTCTGCCGTCCGGCAGCTCAGGAGCATGCCTTGGCCTTCCTCCGACACAAAGATGTTGGCACGCGTGATCTTGTCTCCGTGCCGGACTGCTGCTTTAAACTTTCCTCGAATGCGGAGGGGCACGTCCTGGCCATAGGCAAAAACGGTGATCGGAGTGGAGCGGAGGCTGGGTGGAGTAGCCATGTCTCCGTAGAGGGACGCACTCATCAGGTTTATCGAGGCGCCCATGTCCACCGTTGCCATGATGTCCTGATCAGCTACTTGTATTGCGCACTGTGGTAGTGTCCTTGTGCGTTGGGTGGCAGTGCCGATCATGTGCACCTTGTGTGTGGACCGTTCCTCCTCGTCGTCATCCATGTCACTGTTACTGGGTCCTCCTTCCGCGCCTTCAGGCTCCGCCACCGCGTGTACTGTCTGGCGGGGCTTGCTGAACTTTCTGGATCGACACACCTTTTCAAAATGGTTCATTTTTCCGCACCCGGAGCATATCTTGCCCCGTGCTGGACACTCTGGCGCCGGGTGTCTCGGGCCTCCACAGTAACCGCATGATTGCGCCGAGGCTCCGCCCTGCGGAGTTGTTTTTCGCTTCACCCATTTGGGCTGTGGGCGGACCTGCAGTTTGTTCACCGGTTCCACTTTCATATTGGCCTGCAGAGCTGCTTCCATGTGGGCTGCCCTGGCCTTGGACAGCTCCTTCGTGCGGCCCAGCGTGAGAATGTCTGGGAGGGGTTTCCCCGACTCCTCTAGAATTCTCTCGCGCAGTTTAGCAGAAGCGCAGCCCTGAATGATCTGGCCTCTGATTTCCTCCGTGACATCCTGAAATCCACACGTTAGTGCCAGTTTCTTCAACCGAGAGTGATAGGCGTCCAGCGATTCCTCTGGCAGTTGCCGTGCTTGTCTGAAAATGAACCGCTCATAGTCTTGGTTGGCCATGGGTTCAAAGTGCGCATTGAGTGCGTTTATGAGCGTGTGGTGGGTTTTGGGAGTTGCTTCCGTAAGGGTGCGGGCGATGGAATGAATGTCCTTGCCACCAAGATGGAGGATCATGGCACGCTTCTGCTCCTTGTGGACCTTGGTGGCCTCAAAGAATATGAATAGTCTGTCCACCCATTCTTTCCACTTCGGTGCGAGAGTGGACGGCGCCCCTTCCACCACAAACGGCTCAATGGGCGGAATATTGGCCATCGCTATGGACGCCCGGGAAAATGTCCGTGGGCAGCCGGGATGTGATCCAGCGGCCGCCGGAGCGCCAGACGCACCTCGCGCGACCAGTCACGCTCCTGCGCGCTGCAGATGGGTGCAGGCCAGCGCTGCTCACCTGAAGAGAGCCAGGGATCAGAGTATGTCCTCCAGGCAGGCAGAGCGGGGGTGTGTGGTGGCACGGCACGAGTACCGCGGACACGTGGAAGTGCCCGCAGCCGCCTCGCCCCAACAGGGACACACACACTCACCCCGAGCGGGGAATCGATCACCACCCTCGTCGCCAATTGTTGTGTCGTGTGATCTGCGCTCAAGGGGCATCTAACCCTGACTAGGCCTAGCACGTGGCCCTAGAATAAACTCAGCCAGACACTGGGAAATAAAGTTGCTTGGTCGGTCGGCGCGTGTCTCTGAACGCCCTCTCACGTGCTCGACCTCTTTTTATTATAGGGCGGTCACATGACCAACTTGTCCGTCCCTCCGGACCTCAGGGGCGGACCCTCGGGGACACAACAACATGTGTCAAAAGCAGTGGACAAATCAAGCAGCACCATGGCAGATGATTTGCCTAGGTCTGCTAGTATTCGTAGGGTATACAAATCGAGACTAGGGCTGTCTCGGTACTAAATGGTGGACTAAAGCCAAACTGGGCAGCACACAGAATCTTAAAATAAGGGGAGGGCTGACTAATCCATATTTCCAAGCTCTTTACTTGGAAAGAAAGTAATATGGTTGGATGAAAATTATTCAGACTAGTTAAACTGACAGATTTATTTTTCAGAAGCTGAAGAACCAGAGCTTTACTACAACCCTCAGGTACAAAAGCTGTGAGGATAGACGTGTTACACATATGCAAAAGAGATTGGAAGAGAATCAAGACTAAGATGCCAGACTCTTGGAGGGCACGGCCCTGAAGTGGCACACAAAAGCTGCACTTCTAAGCATTCAGGAGTAAGCCATTCACTGTCGGAGAGTCAAGGTCATCCAGAGCTGAGTTCTCTGCTTGATTCCTAGAAATAACATTGGGCACATTAAAAGTATTTCAAATGTTGCAGTTTATTTTCGAGAAAAAAAATAGAGTGCTTATTAAAAACCTCCTGATAGTGTACAATTGTCTGAGAAAGACAAGCAAGGGAGACAGGACTTTGTTGTGATACAGGTTGGCATGTAGAAATCGTAATGAAAACACCAGTTGACTAGGAGAGGGTTTGTTACAAGTTAAATGGATAGATAAATGACCCCACAAAGAGCAGATGTCGTTAGATGCCCAGTCCTGGTTTGTCTGGCTCAACTGCCCTTCACGGAACCCTGAAACCCCGACATTGCATGATATCATTTGGTAATCTGACATGCAGGACACCACAGACTTCACTACAGAAAAACTGTCCTTCAATGCAGTGCAAGTATTACGGTTTTTATTGGCATTGTAATGAACTTTTTCTGCTTTTTCTGTGTTTTCTGTGTTTCTACTAGACCATAAGGCCTTTAGGTCGTTCTTTGCTCAGGATCGTACTGGGCTGTCATAAATGAAGTAACACAAATCTACCCTGCGTGGCTTGAGTGGCCTCCCAAATCATGAGTAAGGCGACGCAGCACAAAGCGTTGCAGCGCCGTACTCTGCGGCCAGTAGGCATTGCTTGGGCTTTGCAGTGGGTTTTCCCATGCAATATCCATGGAATCTGTGGCTGCCTCAGATTTGCAAAGTGGTATAAACCTGGGAAGCACCAAACCTGCCCAATCTGTAGGCCTCCCAAGGTGAGGCATAACGAGGAGAAATGTGTTCCTGCAGCAGATGTGGAGAAGAGGAAAACACCGCTTAGGATTGTTTGTATGCAGGAACACAGACCTGCCTGCGATGGAGGCATCCTTGCACCAAGGTGCAAGGGTGCCTAAGGTGGCGCTCGCCAGCATTATTATCCCCTGAAAATAGCTGGGAATACACGGATTTCTATAGGCTGCTCTGCCCTGTCTGCTAAGTCCACCCATCAAATCAAAGCGCAAATAACGCCACTGAGTTTGGTGCCCAATGAGGCGTTACAAGACTCACCTCCCTAGAGCCAGCACACTGTGCATGAATGAAACAGAATCACTCGTGTGCTCATGACAAGCTGAGCTCGTCATGAACAATGTGATTCAAGGAAGTGCAGCATCCGGGATGAATTGCTGTAGCATTGAAGGTGTTAAGGAACCGAAATCATGATTTTTGTTTTAGGGAATAACGCGCACCTTTTTTATGAACATATGCTATTGTGTGCCCTAATATGATCCGTAAAAAGGAGACAGAGACAAAAACAATCTTCTGAAAACAATAGCATAAGATATTCCTTTTACATTAAAGAGTAATTACTAAATATGTAGACCTATTATAACATGAAGTGTGGAAGGCTTGCTGTGCAAAGTCCAGCATAGTATACGGTCTTACAACTTCATGAAACCAGGCCAGAATAATCAATCTGAGACATAATATGGGCGCGAGTCACGACGTTATTTGCATACTTTCTTTCAAGTTAGGTGCTCAAGTTACATTATTCATGATTATCAATTTATGTTTGTATTGAACATAATGTGAATTTTCACGAGTGAGCTAATTTACTCAAATGCGATATTGCATCAGTGTGAAAGAATATTTGGAAGTCGATTAGCTCCCGTGGGAGATCCCGTGGGAGAACATTAGGCCTTTGTGGGGCAGGAGTGACATGGAAACCTGGTGAAGTCCTTGAAGCGTGTGAGTTTTTTGGGGGTTAACACATTTTCATGGCACATATAACTCTTGATACTATCAGATATTTAAACCTGCCAAGGGCACAAACAAATAGTTTCATATCAGTGCGAATGAGGTGAGACCATCCCCAATTCCGGGATGTAGGAAAATAGTTTTCTGTTTATGAAAATAAATATTTTCCCTCTTGAAAAAAATTTTACTACTTAAGTATGGGCGAAATTTGGGAATTCACGGTCCTAGAATTGACGTGAAAGCAAATTCGCGGTCCCCAAAATTCGCAAATTTGTGCGAACCTGCGAATTTCTTTATTTTGGCGCGTTCGCAGGGTTTTTTTTCAACGCGGCTACCGCTAACTTACCTATGCAGTCGTTTTTGGGTGCGGCCATCTTGTTCGCGGGAGGAAAACAACTCGGCAAACTCAGAATCAAGGTAAGTCAATGTAGCGCGCGTGAGATTGTATTTTTAAAGCGCGAACAAGCAAAACAAATTCGCGAACTTGCAAATTGCGGATTGTTTGGCAATTTTGCGCGATTCGCGGATCGCAAAATTGCCAAAAATCCTCACATTTCGCAAGCGGAACGAATTTTCAGCCCATGCCTAGTGTTAATGCTCCTTTCCAAGCAATTACACGTGCAAATATACACTTTTGCATGGGTAATGTATAATATATGTAACTACTCCCGGAAAGCTATCTCTCTCATAGGGTCCCAGGAGCATACTTGGAATTCTTTAACATTTCAAAAAATGTGTAAATCTTTTCCAAACATAGGTGATGTTGGAAGTTGGGTTACTGTTTGATGGGATGTATCCATACTCAGGCACCAATCAAACTTTTTGTCAGGATGAAACACATGTAAATCCCAAATTAACCTGTGCCTAACCCTCTGGAAGCTTGGTACAAAACAGTCACTCTTATCTTAGAGGCATGTGAAAAGTATTTATGCAGCATTTGAAACAGTAATAATGTGAAAACACAAGACAAGAAAAGCTAGAGTAAATGTTATGAATTATTTGAGACCAAAATGGCAAAAATCCAATCAGTACAAGTAGAAATATGTAGTTTCAAAATTGTAAGTAAAAATAGTAGCTAGAAGCTTAAATCACCAAATGGGGTTATCTGGTTTTGCCGGACCGAAACAAAGTCACAAGTTCAGGCCAACCATGATGGAGCACGAGTCAGATGCAGGGACCAAATAGGTCCGCTGAAGAAAGTGCCTCAAATTCTAGTTTGCAGAGCATTGTGATATCCTGTGTCGAGCATACTTCACACAGTAGCAGTCCCAAAGAGGCTGTGGTGATGTGATGCAGAGTTCTGAGTCATCATCAAGGATGCTATCACCAAGGGGCCTATGATGCAAAGTTTGGCATTGAGGATGCATCATGCAGCGGAGATGGGGAAGAAGCTGTGGGGCTAAGGTGGAGAGTCCTGCATCGTCGTCAAAGATGCCATCAAGGAGGGGCTTTGTGATACGAAGACCTGCCTGAAGATGCGTCATGCACTAGTGGTTCGGGGGAGACTATGCATATGAGGGATGAGTCACCCTGTGGTGGTTCCTAGGCAGAGCTGTAAAGAGATGCATCACACTTCATGGCCCAGAGCAGAGTAGTGGTCCTTCATGCAAAGCAGCACAACAGTCCTTCAGAGTCTTCCGCTAGTGCAGAGACATAAGGAAGAAGTGGGTTTGGGTGGCAAGAGATGCACGGAAGAGGTGGGTCTAGGGGTTCAATATTATACTTGGTGCCCACTTGGAAGTAGGTGAAGGTTTTGGAAGTTTCCACCTCAGAGGTCTTTGGAATTTCGTGAATTCCTGGCCTAGACCAACTTGTCTGGGGTCATGAAAGACCAGTGTCAAACCCCTTGTGAGTGTACCGAGGTAGAGCCTTTGTGATGTGCAAATGTGGTAGGTGACTCCTCCTCCCCCTCATCAAGCCAGAGATGGCCCAGTCTGCCCACACCTATTTTCCCTCTGTCTCACTGAGAGCAATACACAAATGCCAACAGCCATCTCAACCTAATCAAGATACCCACAACACAGTCTGCAGGCACCAAATGGTTGGAAAAATAAAAAGGCAACTTTTGAAAAGTGGCATTTTCAGAATTGTGATGTAAAATCCAGGTTTACAATTAAAGAGGGCTTTCTTTAGACATCAAACAGGACATTCCCACCTACTGCCAATTAAAATGTTTCACTTATTAAATGTAATAGGTTAACCCAATGTTATACTACTGGAGAAGTAGTGGAAAACTGATTTAAGAGTTTTTCACCACAAGGACATGTAAAAGTTATAAGTACATATCCAACCTTTCAGATACACTGCACCAAGCCAAATTGGCATTTTAGGACCTACCCTAGGTGCAACATATATGTTTTAAAAAGGAAGGTTTAGGCCTGGCAAATGGTTTATTATGACAAGTCAAAAATGCAGTTTAAAACGGCACACACAGGCTGCAGTGGCAGGAGTGAGACAGGATTACTTAAGCAGATGGTTCAATAAGTGCTGCAGGCCCACTAGTAGCAGTTCATTTACAGGGCCTGGGTTCATGTAGTATCACTTTAATAGGCACTTACAAGTAAATGTACCAATTTGGTGAAAACCAATGTTACCTGGTTTAGGGAGAGAGCACAATCACAAGCAGTGGTAACATGCTCAGAATCCTAAAAGCCAAAACAAATGGGTTCAGAAAACTGAATTTTGAGATGATCCTGCAGAAAGGTCCAAGTCCAACAGATGGCTATCTACATGTGTAGAGTTACACATTTGTGAATAAGGCCACCTGTGTACTCTGTACAGGAATTAACTAGGTGAAACCTGAGTTCAAACTCGACCAAAGGTATTAGAGCTCATTATGTGTACACCAGTTACATTTACACGGTCACATACATTTGTTTGGGGTGGCATGGGGAGATTTAGGGGCTGATTTATATCTTGGTATTGTACGTACTCCATTGCAGCAGTGACAGTGTATATACTGCCAATATGAAGGTCCACCCACCCAATTTATATGTGAGCGGTCCCTTGGTTTGACCTCAGCAGTGACTTCTCTGTCACAGCCAAACCACTCTGACGGCCCACCGGAGTAATGGACATCAGAGAAATGGTAGGCAATAACCATTTTTTTACCATCTGTCACCACCAAGCTAACCCTGGTAGTGAGGTACAGTAAAATGTGAATGATGCTCCCCCTGACAATGGAGATGACCCCCACAATGGTGGAGCATTATTTTGTTTGCCCAAAAAAATACAGTTTATGGATGTTTTTTCTGAAAAAAACAAAAAAAACTGCTTGGTACAGGGTTGCATCACCAAACAGTAGTATCCATTGACAGGAACCACAGTAAGGCAGGTTACTGCCAGTGTCTTATGAATGGCAGTCAGTTTGGTGGTCATTTATAGATGCTGCAGTTGGTCCCTCTACCAAGGAGACAGAGTAGTGGATTCCGTTCTCTTGGAGGAACAATGAGCAGTCTGTTGACATTAGTTGGCTCCTAACTGATTTGCCTATGATCGCAGGATGTTGAGAAAATGTTGAGACTCAAACCTGGTCCCCCAGTTCCAAAGTTGGCAGCTCTGGCCATAATGCCACATCTTCTCCCACATTTAATCACCCTGCAAAGACACCTTAATATAATATAACATTGTGTTATGTTTAAACCTAACATAACACTGTGTTATGTGTTTGAGAACAGGAGCTGTATTACAACATTAAGCTCCATGGTCCAGACTTGCACTTCATTTTATATAATCATCAAAAATAGTGGTACATTTCTAGTATCCTTTTATTCCCACATCTACTGTGGTCAAACTTAGAATGATATTTTTTCATTCACAAATGATAAAGGTGCCATAGATTAGCCAACAACAGCTTTCTTACATACACACTTATAATCAGTATCTTCAACTATTGTATAGCCATGGCAACTGACTGCATCTGCCATTACGGGCCCAACATGTTGGTGCAGTTATTAGACCAACCCTTGGTAGGAAGATGCTTTGCCTAGTGCTGCATCTTAGAAAGCTGGTACTACCAAATAGGTTTTAAAGGATGGGTTACGTGAGCAATTGTTTAGGGCCCCAATCTCCCAAGATACCCCTGGAAAAGTGATTCATCTCTCTACATCACCTCGATTTCTCAATCTCAGCCTCCTTGAATTTCTCAGCCTACCTCTACCCCAGACACTGTCTTTCTCTCTCTATACAAAGTGTCATCAGGATTTTGGGAGCACTGCCAAGAAATATTTCAGCAGTTTTTGTGTGGCCCCATTTCTATAACGATAACTTATGATTGAACATCGCTTGTCATCGAGTGTGCTAGAGTAAGCAGAAAATGGGGAATACAATTCAAAGTATTTGGAAATTTGGTAGGGCCAAAAAAAAAGCCTTGCCCGGGACCGCAGAAATCTTTCAGATGACACAGCGTTTCAACGGCTGCCCATTGCTGATAGAAGGAGGGGGGGGGGTTTATACAAAAATAACCATTCTTTTATTTGAAGGAGGTTGTTTTTTGCAAGAGCGTGTACACCCTTTTCAATGTCACCAGAAGCCCTTTGCGATATTATAGCACCTTATTCTTGATTTACCGTGGGGCAGAGGATGCTATGGGTTCCATCATATATCGCGTACGTGGTCAAGGCATTTCCGGTGAATTGCAGGCTCGTGACACAGACCCGTGAAGATGTCTCTATCCGATAATGGTGGCTAAAAAATTAAAATAATATAAGAAAATTACAAATTTATACTTGCGCTCTCTAAATTCTGCTTTTTGCCATATCGTTAAAGAAATCTGCTGAGAACGTGGGTTTGTGTTGTTATTTTCGGTCTCTAAAGTATAGGAAGGAGGTATGGGTGAACTTCCGGGCCAACCTTACCTGGTATTGAATAATAGATTCACAAAAGGGAAATATTTGAAATATACATAAAATGAAGAGGGTAAAGGTGCTATTGCGTTTGAGGAAAACACTTTGAAGGTGAAAGGAACATTTGAGGATGTACAGTAATGTATGCAAATACATTATTTAGAAATAATTTATTTAGAGTTTTATCCAAAATACATGAAAAAATATAGCCAGTGAGAAGAAGAAGAAGCAGAATTTGTTGAAAAGGAAAAGTGGACGCTTTGGTAAATACACTTTTGGATAAATATATTGTTTTTCAGTGGAGGGATATTCGGAGCTGGAAATGAAAAATAGGAGCAAGAAGCCGGATGTTTGGAGCATCAGGGCTGATCAACACTTTTCGGGGCGTATTTTAGGTTGCAATAAAAGATCAGCACTTTATTTGCAAAATATTAAGTACAGGTGCTCAAATTTTTGTAGGAGGCCACACCCTCTTCCCCTTGCTCCAGCCACTTCCTCTACTGGCCCTGCCCACTTACTATATTGGCTCCACCCACCTCCCTCCCTGGAACTGGCACTGAAAGCCAGATGTAATACCTGATCTGAATTTCAGCAACACACGTTAATACAATCAAGGCAAACCCACAAAAGAGAATGGATGTCATAACTTTTGGAACCAAAGATAATGAACTTTTTCTCACCATGAAAGTCCTTACTCTAAAGTGATGCTGGTGTTGCAATCTACTTCTATTGTGTTTTGTGTCTCCCCAAGCTTCATTTTCAAATAACACCCTAAACTGCACTGGACCTGTCTGTTAGTAGAAGAGAGTACCACACCTTACAAACTTCTCAATTCTTTTGCTCTGAGAATTTGGGGAATTTGCATGCCACTGATATATGTACATCTTGTTTACAACAAATATATGATATTATAGAGCTGAGAGGTACGAGCCCAGTATGGAGGCATCTATCACATGAAGAACATATGGGACTCTGCTTGATGCACAGTATGCACCTCTCTGGCATATGCACTGCCTGTAACTGATTTATGCACCCCATTCAGTGCTGTAATATGCCCAATATGGACAATTAAAACCTCTAATTCTATGCAAATATCAGGTCTCCAAAATGTGCATATATCACAGGCTCATGTAAAATGTAATGTCACAGGTATGCCTATAGTATACAATTCAGACTCTTTGTATATGCACAGTTTGTAATGCTGTGTTATGATATCTGAAAATTACACTTTCCAGATGTGCAGATAAGTTAAGCATTACAGCACATATAATATAGGTCTGCAAACCTCACATACCCAAGTCAGAAATGTCCACTTGTGCAGGCTTCTGTTTGGTTGACCTATAATATATGGCAAGTTGTGAATGTCTCTACATATGTACGTCATAGGGGCAGCTGATATTTGCCCACTACTACAAGCCTCTGGCATGTTCATATTATATGGCCAGATGATATTAACCCAGTGCTTTAAACCTTTTGCAAATGAATATTTTGCGTACAATATTTTTGTAAAGAATATTGATGCCTTCTTTGAAGCGGTATATATAACAAAACAGTTGCCAGTACTGCTCAAACAATTTTATGATAGAATCAATAGGTTGAGTTAATGATTCTCAACTTAGAAAGACCACTCTTTCAGTCAAATGTATCTCAAGAAAATTGTATAAATTTATTTTATTTCTGCTAACAATTTTTTAGAAGTTGTTTTCTTATTTATATATATCAACAAAAGACGTTCACAATTAAATTTTTATTGTTCTAGAGTTACACTAAAAAGGAAGTCTGAATCTTTGGAAGAAAAAAGGTGAATATGTACAGTTTGGTGTAACAAGGGGTTGTGTGGACGAAACAGGGGAAACGAACTACATATATTTCAAGCGTTTACTCATCAAACTCGCAAAACGTCACTCATCCCACAAATATTCTAGACAAAACATAACACATACAAGTGGTGGGGAAATATGTGAAGAGAAAGTGATCTAAAAAATGTGAAAGGAACTGGATTGATTATACTTATTAATAAGGCCCCTATTAAATATGTACAACTAGGGTGGGCCTAGAGAACTGAATTCGGAAAACGAACAATAGTCTAATTAAACTCTAATTCAATGAATCAAATGCACAACATGCGATCATCTAGTTGCAATTCAATGAAACAAATAACATGCGGTCATCAAGTCAGTACAAGTAGAACATGTACAGGTATTTCAATGTAAATAGGTCGACGCGTTTCGAATCCCATTAATCCATGGGATTCTCCTCAGGACCAATACAGATACAATCTGAAAAACATAAAATTGGCACAAAAACTCAGTCAGATCCCCGCATACAGAAGAGACTCTCAACTTAACATTTGGTGCAACACACACTCTCACGTAGTACCTGTAGGGGTTTCTTCTGGGTTCCTTTGGTGGAAACTGTGGACAGAAAATTTTAAATCTGTAAGTTACTGGACCTAGGATATACGGAGCCTATGTCCATAATTATTGAATTTACTCACTGAGGTCTAGTCGTGCATTCTCCTATATCAATGGCGTCTGTGGATCGGCCTCAGTAAATGAGGGAAAATGATGCGTACATTCTGAATTTTTTCTGGTGGGGGAACAAACAAAAAAGATTCTCAGCGGACGGTTTTAGCTGCCTGCAGACTCGTAATCAAGTCACCATCATTCGTTAATAATTTGAAAGTTATAGTCAAAGAAGAGACGTAGCCGCTTGTAAGGTAGCGGTGTCCGCTTCTTGGTTGATTGCGGGAGACTGACATATCGTAACGTAAACATCTAAGGTCTAGGGCTTTTTTTATATATATATATTTATATATACCGCAACGTCGGGGAGTCTGGCGTGCGGAGTATTGTAAATGAATTCAATTGTATGCTTGAAAGGGGGGTTCGGGTTCTCTGAAAGCTCTTACCGTCGGTTTTCTTATTCCCGTCAATCTCGTTTGGCAATTGACTGTGGCACCGTGCTGGTGCGTCATAAGTTCGGCGCTTGGTAACAAAGTGATTGATGTCCCATGGTGTGATGGGATCTGTAGTTTTAAGGGGTTGGAACGGATGTTTACAATGGGTTTTAATATACTGAATCGAAGTGAGTCACGAGGTGATCAAACTCGTTGACTTATCTTTCAGCGAGGGAAAGGAACCCGTACTTGTCATCTATTTGACGCTGATTTAGCTAAAAAAGAGAAATTAACGAACAGTGCAATAAAAATGATTACACCATTGAAGTGAATGGTTGATTTAACATGGTGAAGGCGGCCGGAAAACGCGCAGCGGGGAGAAACCTTGAATGTCTCATTTATTGTTGGAAAAGTTGAGGCCACTTATTTCCATTGATACAATCCAAACTTAACGTAAAAACCTATAGATTATACAGTTCTGACATTTCATTCAGTCCACTAGTTGCAGTATTGAATTTGAGTATAAGTATAGCTTCTCTCTGTCTTAGTTTTGCTTCCTGGTTGCCACCTCTTTTGTCAGGGTCGATTTTTGAGATGACCGTCCATTTAAAATCGTTGTCATTGTGTCCCTTTTCTAACCAATGTTGTACTAATGGTGCTGTGAGTACCTTCTTTTTTACTCTTGATTTATGTTGTGAGATTCTTTGTCGTATCTCTTGATTTGTTTTTCCGATGTATAGTTTGTCGCAAGGGCACACTATCCCATAGACCACATTACGAGTTTTACAGTTGGTGAAACTGTCATGTTTCCAAAAAATTCCGTCATGTTGGAATAATGATCCTTCCATTGTTGATGGACAGTTAACACATGTACCACATTTGTGGTGGCCTTTTATGGGTGGTAAACCAACATATTCTCTCAGTGTGGGGTTGCGTGCTTTTGGTACTTTAGCCCGTACTATCTGATTGGCAATGCTTTTATCCTTTTTGAACGCAAAAAGGGGTTCTTTGTTAAATTGGGGGTCAAGTTCTTTCAATAAATGCCAATTTTGATGGATGGTCTTTTTTAGCCAGTTAGATGAGGGACAGTAGGTGGAGACGCAGACAATTCTAGACTGTCTTTTTCGTTCTCTCTTTTTCAGCAATTCTTCCCGTGGTGTCCACCACGCCCTTTTCTGTGCTTGTTTCAAAAGTTTAGAAGGGTATCCTCTTTGGAGTAGTCTTTCTCTAAGTAAGTTGGCGTGATCCATATATTCCTCTTTAAATGTGCAATTTCTCCTTATCCGGAGGAATTGACCCACCGGTAAATTTTGTTTGAGGCTTCTCGGGTGGTTGCTTGAGAAGTGGAGTGCTTTATTTCTATCTGATTTTTTTCGATACAAAGTTGTGACCAACTCGCCATTTGTACAGTAAACTTCTACATCCAAGAAAGTAAGTCTGGTTTTTGAGGAACTGAATGCTGAATTGTTTGTCTCTGGTCCGGTTATTTAGCCATCCGTGGAAATTACCAAGTTCTTCTTCATTTCCTGTCCAGGTCAAGAAGATGTCGTCTATGAACCGGACCCAGCCTCCGATCCATTCTTTGTAGGGATTGTTGTTATAAACGAAGGTCTCTTTGTATTGGCTCATAAATAGTACGGCTAACTCAGGGGCGAAAGGACAGACCATCGCAACTCCCTTGATTTGGAAGAAAAAATCTTCTTTGAACTTGAAATAATTCCTAGTAAGGGCCATTTGTGCGAGCTCTAAGATGAATTGAGTCGGTATCTTGGTTGGTCGGTCCCTCCGATCTAGGTATACTTCCAAAACCTCTAAGGCCTGATCTTGAGGGATTTGTGTGTATAGCGACACAATGTCCATGCTGACAAGTAGATCTTGATTTTCAGTAAATGGTAAGCTGTTTAGTTTATTGATAAAGTCTGTTGTGTCTTGTAAGTACGATTTTACTTGTGGCATGAATGGTTTCAGGAAAAAATCTATGAATTTGGATATGGGTTCGAAGAGTGACTCACAGCCGGAAATGATCGGTCTACCTGGTGGCGATCTTTCATCTTTATGTACTTTGGGCAGTACATAGAACAATGGTGTTCGAGGGTGTCTATTTTGTAAATATTCAAATTCATTTTTACCAAGAAACCCCTCTGCAAACCCTTTGTTCAAAATAGAGAATAGTTCTTTTTGAAGTTCTTGAGTTGGGTCGTGGTCAATTTTGCGATAGCATTCCTGGTCAGTCAATTGGCAGGTGGCCTCCGCAATATATTCATTTGTCCCCCAAACAACAATAGATCCGCCTTTATCGGCTTGTTTTATTATGATATTGTCGTCATTTTTTAAGTTACATAGCGCCTCTCTCTGAGCTTTGGAGAGGTTGGGTTTGATGTAATTCCGCTTCTTTTTTTCTTCAAATGAAATGGCAGAGAGAACTGTTTTTTCAAAAATTGTTACTTCTTTGGGGACTTTATATGCAGGTGGACAGAAATTCGATTTTTTCCTTAGTCCTGTTGTTTCTGTGCTTGGAGTTATTTCCTTTCCGGAACAGAAGGTAGTTAGTCGAATTTTCCTACAGTATTCTATGAATTCTGTTTTTAATCTGACAAAATCCATAGTTTTTGTGGGCACGAACGTTAACCCTTTTTCCAAGACGCTTCTTTCAATATCTGTGAGGGACTTAGTGGAAAGGTTGTAAATTGGAAATTCTTTTAATTTTTGTAATTTTGTCTCCTCGTGGACATTTCCCATGGCTGTTGATATCTTGTTTTGCCTCTTGGCTTTGTTTGGCCCCGTGATAAAAAAGGCTGTTGTTGTTGTTGGGGAATCTTTTGTTGGTAATTTGGATGAAAGTTCTGTGGGTAATTTGATTGATATCCACTGCGTCGTGAAAAAGGTTGTCGGTAATTGCCACTATCAGAGTCACTGCCACCTGAAGAAGATGTATCTGAAAAAGTTAAATATTTGTTCCGCGATCTGCCTTGGTTATCCGGGAGAAATCTTTTGGCTTCCGGTCGCGAATAGAAATCTGGTTGGAGATATGGGTATGCTTTATCTATTGCAAAATTTTTCTTGTCTCTCTCAAAATTGTTTTCTTTTTGGGTAACTGTATAGTCTTTAAAATCCAATATTCCCTTGTCTATTTTTTCTAACAAGGATTTTGAATCAGTGATCAGTTGGTTATTTCTTATCTCTGCTTCCAATAATTCGATCTCTTTCAGTTGTTCTTTGGAAAGTCGTTGGGCAGTTTTGATGGTTAATACCATGAGGTCGCGGCTACATTTGGTTTCTATAAAGCTGTAGCCCTTTTTGTATATCGCGTCCTCTGTGAAAATAACCGGTATATTTTTTACTATCAAACCAGATGGAATAGTGCCTGCCCTTAAGTGCTGAATCAAATAATGGCCATGAAGGTCGGTCCGTATTTGTTTTTTCTTTAGACTAATTAATTTGTCTGATTCATTGTTGGTTTGTGCGGTACTACTAAGTGTGGCTGAACCAAACAAAGGAGGGTCACTTAGTAATTTTTTATATGGTCTTCGCTATATGCGAAGGTTTGTTCTTCACTCATCCTACACACAACAAAAAGTAAAACAATTGTACAGCATGCAATTCCTTATCATACACCTGCATCAAAAGAAAATTGCTTCCATTCATACAAACACACAATGAACACGTAAAGAAGGTATTAGAAAGGAGAAAAAAAAAGTTTAGAAAACAATTAGGAAGAATAACTCGCAAACGATGTCTTTAATCCAGTGAGTAACCAAAATCTTGGTCTACCCACTACCAAGTGAAAACACGCACTCAAGCGTGTGGTACAAAACCTTGCGAACCACTGTCCGCTATCGAAAGCCTGGGAACAAGTAAGGGTTTGGCTTAAGCGCAGTAAGGCTACGCCACATCTATATATAACAAAACAGTTGCCAGTACTGCTCAAACAATTTTATAATAGAATCAATAGGTTGAGTTAATGATTCTCAACTTAGAAAGACCACTCTTTCAGTCAAATGTATCTCAAGAAAATTGTATAAATTTATTTTATTTCTCCTAACAATTTTTTAGAAGTTGTTTTCTTATTTATATATATCAACAAAAGACGTTCACAATTAAATTTTTATTGTTCTAGAGTTACACTAAAAAGGAAGTCCGAATCTTTGGAAGAAAATGTACAGTTTGGTGTAACAAGGGGTTGTGTGGGCGAAACAGGGGAAACTAACTACATATATTTCAAGCGTTTACTCATCAAACTCGCAAAACGTCACTCATCCCACAAATATTCTAGACAAAACATAACACATTCAAGTGGTGGGGAAATATGTGAAGAGAAAGTGATCCAAAAAATGTGAAAGGAACTGGATTGATTATACTTATTAATAAGGCCCCTCTTAAATATGTACAACTAGGGTGGGCCTAGAGAACTGAATTCGCAAAACGAATAATAGTCTAATTTATCTCTAATTCAATGAATCAAATGCACAACATGCGATCATCTAGTTGCACTTCAATGAAACAAATAACATGCGGTCATCAAGTCAGTACAAGTAGAACATGTACAGGTATTTCAATGTAAATAGGTCGACCCGTTTCGAATCCCATTAATCCGTGGGATTCTCCTCAGGACCAATACAGATACAATCTGAAAAACATAAAATTGGCACAAAAACTCAGTCAGATCTCAGCATACAGAAGAGACTCTCAACTTAACATTCGGTGCAACACACACTCTCACGTAGTACCTGTAGGGGATTCTTCTGGGTTCCTGTGGTGGAAACTGTGGACGGAAAATTTTAAATCTGTAAGTTACTGGACCTAGGATATACGGAGCCTATGTCCATAATTATCGAATTTACTCACTGAGGTCTAGTCTTGCGTTCACCTATATCAATGGCGTCTGTGGATCGGCCTCAGTAAAGGAGGGAAAATGATGCGTACATTCTGAATTTTTTCTGGTGGGGGAACAAACAAAAAAGATTCTTAGCGGACGGTTTTAGCTGCCTGCAGACTCGTAATCAAGTCACCATCATTCGTTAATAATTTGAAAGTTATAGTCAAAGAAGAGACGTAGCCGCTTGTAAGGTAGCGGTGTCCGCTTCTTGGTTGATTGCTGGAGACTGAAATATCGTAACGTAAACATCTAAGGTCTAGGGCTTTTTTTATATATATATATGTACCGCAACGTCGGGTAGTCTGGCGTGCGGAGTATTGTAAATGAATTCAATTGTATGCTTGAAAGGGGGGTTCGGGTTCTCTGAAAGCTCTTACCGTCGGTTTTCTTATTCCCGTCAATCTCGTTTGGCAATTGACTGTGGCGCCGTGCTGGTGCGTCATAAGTTTGGCGCTTAATAACAAAGTGATTGATGTCCAGTGGTGTGATGGGATCTGTAGTTTTAAGGGGTTGGAACGGATGTTTACAATGGGTTTTAATATACTGAATCGAAGTGAGTCACGAGGTGATCAAACTCGTTGACTTATCTTTCAGCGAGGGAAAGGAACCCGTACTTGTCATCTATTTGACGCTGATTTAGCTAAAAAAGAGAAATTAACTAACAGTGCAATAAAAATGATTACACCATTGAAGTGAATGGTTGATTTAACATGGTGAAGGCGGTCGACAACGCGCAGCGGGGAGAAACCTTGAATGTCTCATTTATTGTTGGAAAAGTTGAGGCCACTTATTTCCATTGATACAATCCAAACTTAACGTAAAAACCTATAGATTATACAGTTCTGACATTTCATTCAGTCCACTAGTTGCAGTATTGAATTTGAGTATAAGCATAGCTTCCTTCTGTCTTAGTTTTGCTTCCTGGTCGCCACCTCTTTTGTCAGGGTCGATTTTTGAGATGACCGTCCATTTAAAATCGTTGTCATTGTGTCCCTTTTCTAACCAATGTTGTACTAATGGTGCTGTGAGTACCTTCTTTTTTACTCTTGATTTATGTTGTGAGATTCTTTGTCGTATCTCTTGATTTGTTTTTCCAATGTATAGTTTGTCGCAAGGGCACACTATCCCATAGACCACATTACGAGTTTTACAGTTGGTGAAACTGTCATGTTTCCAAAAAATTCCGTCGTGTTGGAATAATGATCCTTCCATTGTTGATGGACAGTTAACACATGTACCACATTTGTGGTGGCCTTTTATGGGTGGTAAACCAACATATTCTCTCAGTGTGGGGTTGCGTGCTTTTGGTACTGTAGCCCGTACTATCTGATTGGCAATGCTTTTATCCTTTTTGAATGCAAAAAGGGGTTCTTTGTTAAATTGGGGGTCAAGTTCTTTCAATAAATGCCAATTTTGATGGATGGTCTTTTTTAGCCAGTTAGATGAGGGACAGTAAGATGAGATGCAGACAATTCTAGACTGTCTTTCTCGTTCTCTCTTTTTTAGCAATTTTTGCCATGGTGTCCACCACGCCCTTTTCTGTGCTTGTTTCAAAAGTTTAGAAGGGTATCCTCTTTGGAGTAGTCTTTCTCTAAGTAAGTTGGCGTGATCCATATATTCCTCTTTAAATGTGCAATTTCTCCTTATCCGGAGGAATTGACCCACCGGTAAATTTTGTTTGAGGCTTCTCGGGTGGTTGCTTGAGAAGTGGAGCGCTTTATTTCTATCTGATTTTTTTCGATACAAAGTTGTGACCAACTCGCCATTTGTACAGTAAACTTCTACATCCAAGAAAGTAAGTCTGGTTTTTGAGAACTGAATGCTGAATTGTATGTCTCTGGTCCGGTTATTTAGCCATCCGTGGAAATTACCAAGTTCTTCTTCATTTCCTGTCCAGGTCAAGAAGATGTCGTCTATGAACCGGACCCAGCCTCCGATCCATTCTTTGTAGGGATTGTTGTTATAAACGAAGGTCTCTTCGTATTGGCTCATAAATAGTACGGCTAACTCAGGGGCGAAAGGACAGCCCATTGCAACTCCCTTGATTTGGAAGAAAAAATCTTCTTTGAACTTGAAATAATTCCTAGTAAGGGCCATTTTTGCGAGCTCTAAGATGAATTGAGTCGGGATCTTGGTTGGTCGGTCCCTCCGATCTAGGTATACTTCCAAAACCTCTAAGGCCTGATCTTGAGGGATTTGTGTGTATAGCGACACAATGTCCATACTGACAAGTAGATCTTGATTTTCAGTAAATGGTAAGCTGTTTAGTTTATTGATAAAGTCTGTTGTGTCTTGTAAGTACGATTTTACTTGTGGCATGAACTGTTCGTTAATTTCTCTTTTTTAGCTAAATCAGTGTCAAATAGATGACAAGTACGGGTTCCTTTCCCTCGCTGAAAGATAAGTCAATGAGTTTGATCACCTCGTGACTCACTTTGATTCAGTATATTAAAACCCATTGTAAACATCCGTTCCAACCCCTTAAAACTACAGATCCCATCACACCACTGGACATCAATCACTTTGTTATTAAGCGCCGAACTTATGACGCACCAGCACGGTGCCACAGTCAATTGCCAAACGAGATTGACGGGAATAAGAAAACCGACGGTAAGAGCTTTCAGAGAACCCGAACCCCCCTTTCAAGCATACAATTGAATTCATTTAGAACACTCCGCACGCCAGACTACCCGACGTTGCGGTATATATATATATATATATATATATATATATATATATATATATATATATAAAAAGCCCTAGACCTTAGATGTTTACGTTACGATATGTCAGTCTCCCGCAATCAACCAAGAAGCGGACACCGCTACCTTACAAGCGGCTACGTCTCTTCTTTGACTATAACTTTCAAATTATTAACGAATGATGGTGACTTGATTACAAATCTGCAGGCAGCTAAAACCGTCCGCTGAGAATCTTTTTTGTTTGTTCCCCCACCAGAAAAAATTCAGAATGTACGCATCCTTTTCCCTCATTTACTGAGGCCGATCCACAGATGCCATTGATATAGGAGAACGCACGACTAGACCTCAGTGAGTAAATTCGATAATTATGGACATAGGCTCCATATATCCTTGGTTCAGTAACTTGCAGATTTAAAATTTTCCGTCCACAGTTTCCACCAAAGGAACCCAGAAGAAACCCCTACAGGTACTACGTGAGAGTGTGTGTTGCACTGAATGTTAAGTTAAGAGTCTCTTCTGTATGCTGAGATCTGACTGACTTTTTGTGCCAATTTTATGTTTTTCAGATTGTATCTGTATTGGTCCTGAGGAGAATCCCACTGATTAATGGGATTCGAAACGCGTCGACCTATTTACATTGAAATACCTGTACATGTTCTACTTGTACTGACTTGATGACCCCATGTTATTTGTTTCATTGAATTGCAACTAGATGATCGCATGTTGTGCATTTGATTCATTGAATTAGAGTTTAATTAGACTATTATTCGTTTTGCGAATTCAGTTCTCTAGGCCCACCCTAGTTGTACATATTTAAGAGGGGCCTTATTAATAAGTATAATCAATCCAGTTCCTTTCACATTTATTGGATCACTTTCTCTTCACATATTTCCCCACCACTTGTATGTGTTATGTTTTGTCTAGAATATTTGTGGGATGAGTGACGTTTTGCGAGTTTGATGAGTAAACGCTTGAAATATATATAGTTTGTTTCCCCTGTTTCGCCCACACAACCCCTTGTTACACCAAACTGTACATATTCACCTTTTTTCTTCCAAAGATTCAGACTTCCTTTTTAGTGTAACTCTAGAACAATAAAAATGTAATTGTGAACGTCTTTTGTTGATATATATAAATAAGAAAACAACTTCTAAAAAATTGTTAGCAGAAATAAAATAAATGTATACAATTTCTTGAGATACATTTGACTGAAAGAGTGGTCTTTCTAAGTTGAGAATCATTAACTCAACCTATTGATTCTATTATAAAATTGTTTGAGCAGTACTGGCAACTGTTTTGTTATATATAGATGTGGCGTAGCCTTACTGCGCTTAAGCCAAACCCTTACTTGTTCCCATTCTTTGAAGCGGTGGAATGCTGGTTAAAAAAAACAATGATGGGCATAACGTGGTGCGCTCTGGTTTTGTATGAAGCAACAGTTGATGGCCAGAGCAATTGATGGTTTGCCTTAATGGCAGGGAACATCACCTCCACATCACCCTTGGAAACCAAGGTACTTTACTAGTTATGCTAAAAATCCATCTAAAGGGAGCTGCTGTGTATTTACTTGATAGCTCTACATCATTAGGGAGAGGCTAATACAGTCATGTCAAGGAAAACAGTGGCAGTAGCTTTGATAACATCTAGACTGGACTACTGCAACAGCCTGTACGCAGGTACCAACAAAGCAGTGCTCCACAGGCTGCAGTTAGTCCAGCATGCTGCTGCCCGTCTAGTACTTCGCTGGCCAAGAAGGTCATCTGCTTTGGCCACGCTCAAGACCCTACATTGGTTAATATACACAAGCGTGTCTTATTTAAGGTCCTTGTTATCACCATCAGAGCCTTCCAGTCACAAGGACCTAGATACTTGTCTAATGGCTTTAAACGTTATCTGCCAGCACGTTGTTTGAGGTCCGCAAATCAAAATCTTTTGATCACTCCCAGATTTAGATTGGCCACTAAAGGGGGGAAATCTCTCTTTGTCTTATGCTCTGGAACAAACTGCCACCCCAGCTTCGGCTTATATCTAAGGAGAGTCAATTTAGGAAATCCCTGAAGACATGGATTTTCTCCCTCACTGACGCGGCCTGTAGGGCACTGGTGTAAAGTTTGCATTGTGTTCTGAGTTGCCTCCAGTCCACCAACCTATTCCAGCGAGGTTGGCCTTGAGCACCAAGATGCTCCTTGGAGTGGTAGTAGCGCTATATAAATGTGACCTTACATTACATTACATTACATGTGCTTTTGTTTGTGTAAACTGTGTAATCCCATTTGAATACAATGGGTATATTTAAAGTAATTCCAAAACAAAAGGGGAAGTGTAGAGGCAGTGATAGAATCACCCTCCTAAAAAGTCTTGTATAAACAAAGAGATTCTATCAACGTGTAATGGTTTTTGTTTTTATTTTTATTTATTTCAGTGGGAAGACTCTCTCTTATACAGTGGAAAGATGAGAGCATTTATGTGCTTTTTAATCCCTTGCGTGCGGGGCGTATTCCACGCCTGTGCTGACTCCGCTTTGCGCGGGCGGAGTCATGACGGAACGGTTCCGTCATCAGCACAGCTTAACCGATGCTGATGACGGAACCGTTCTGTCATCAGCACGCAAGGGGTTAAAATACCCCTCACACACTAAAAAAATCCAATAGTGTCATGCTTCATCATGGGGGTCTTCCCGTCCCTCTACGGGGCGGGGCGTGCTACGACCAGCGGACTACGCGGGAGCACTAGATATTAGTGACAAAGGCTATGTGTTGGTGCAAAAGTGTCAGTGAAGTGTAGGGACCTTACTAGTGAAAGTGAAAAAATGAAAAAATGTAAAAGTTCCCTGGCTAGTAGAAAAAAATATTTATTCACTTCTCTGGCTGGGAATATTAAGAAGGGGGTTTTTTGGTAGAGCAATTAGCTAGCGACCTGGTCAACATGTTTCGTAGGCAGTCCCCTACTGCCTACTCATCAGGACCTTCTAATGGTCCCTACTGGAAAATGCTCGGTTGTAAATTGGTAAGCCTATTGTCCTACAAACTGGCAGCAAAAATAGGCTGCTAGTTTGGACTATGGGGCATGAGCTGGCCCCATTGAGAACTTAATAGTTTTCTCAATTTTTTGACAAAAATATTGACCTATTGCGGTCTCTGTAAAATAAAATGGAAAAAGAAACAAAGCACAATGAATCACTGCATGTTTCGGATACTTATGTACATGATTTAGTATCACGAAAAAACTATTTGTATGGCAAAATTACACATAGGAAGCACGCACTACAGGCTTCATATGTGAGGGGGTGGAATGATATCACTCCCCTGATTCTTCAGGTCGTTAGCCTCATTGATATGAAGGCTATGTCAACTCCAAATACACACATGCACGTCACTCAATGCAGACAGGTAGCATCTTTAAAAAGGGAAGGGTCCTAGGAGACCGAATACACTCTCAGTTAAAAACTATGTACATCTATGTTTTTTGCGTAAACCTATCCCTGGCCAAAGTAAAGATGTTAATACATACTCGTTAGACACAAGTTTCATGCCCCATGAGTCGGTAGACGAAGGGTTTTTCTTTCGGTGGTCTGTAAAAGAAAACCGCACCCTTTCGTAAATCCCCGATCTCTACGTAATTGATCTGTTGCCTCCAAGACCAAAATTGTTAGAGACTCCTGGTCAGAGTCTATTACTTACATATACCGCCCGAGTTCAATGCCTCATTCCTACCCTTGTGCCGCTCCGCGGGTTACTTCCATCTCGCGAACAGCGTAGAGATCGGGGATTTACGAAAGGGTGCGGTTTTCTTTTACAGACCACCGAAAGAAAAACCCTTTGTCTGCCGACTCATGGGGCATGAAACTTGTGTCTAACGAGTATGTATTAACATCTTTACTTTGGCCAGGGATAGATTTACGCAAAAAAAATAGATGTACATAGTTTTTAGCTGAGAGTGTATTCGGTCTCCTAGGACCCTTCTTTTTTTAAAGATGCTACCTGTCTGCATTGAGTGACGTGTGTGTGTGTATTTGGAGTTGACATAGCCTTCATATCAATGAGGCTAACGACCTGAAGAATCAGGGGAGTGACATCATTCCACCCCCTCACATATGAAGCCTGTAGTGCGTGCTTCCTATGTGTAATTTTGCCAACAAATAGTTTTTTCGTGATACTAAATCATGTACATAAGCATCCGAAACACGCAGGGATTCATTGTGCTTTGTTTCTTTTTCCATTTTCTTTTACAGAGACCGCAATAGGTCAATATTTTTGTCAAAAAATTGAGAAAACTATTAAGTTCTCAATGGGGCCAGCTCATGCCCCATAGTCCAAACTAGCAGCCTATTTTTGCTGCCAGTTTGTATGACAATAGGCTTACCAATTTACAACCGAGCATTTTCCAGTAGGGACCATTAGAAGGTCCTGATGAGTAGGCAGTAGGGGACTGCCTACGAAACATGTTGACCAGGTAGCTAGCTAATTGCTCTACCACAAAACCCCCTTCTTAATATTCCCAGCCAGAGAAGTGAATAAATATTTTTTCCTACTAGCCAGGGAACTTTTAAATTTTTTCATTTTTTCACTTTCACTAGTTAGGTCCCTACACTTCACTGACACTTTTGCACCAACACATAGCCTTTGCACTAATATCTAGTGCTCCCGCGTAGTCCGCTGGTCGTAGCACGCCCCGCCCCGTAGAGGGACGGGAAGACCCCCATGATGAAGCATGACACTATTGGATTTTTTTAGTGTGTGAGGGGTATTTTAAAAAGCACATAAATGCTCTCATCTTTCCACTGTATAAGAGAGAGTTTTCCAACTGAAATAAATACAAATAAAAACAAAAACCATTACACGTTGATAGAATCTCTTTGTTTATACTATATTTAAAGTAAACCAGGATTACAGATCCTAGAATGCAATGGGATGTGAGGAAATATAAATTTTATGGTCCAGTTGTGTTCCCTAGCGTGTACCCCACCGACTCCATGTACCAGCTTAAAGTGCATGTAACTTCCCTCCTGTGCCAGCTATAAAGACGCAAATACATTTGCGTCCAACGTTAACATGTCCTCTTTCAGACCCACCCTGAATGGGTTGAATAGTCCGTTCTTAAGTATGCTATGCCAACGTCTTTTTGTGGTATACTTTACACGTTTTTCAGCTCTGGCAAAGTAGGCCCTGAATTCTGCCATCGAGCCTTTTTCTCCTGGCTTCTGACTCTGAAAGCCTCAGCCCAGGCTGTCTCTGTACCCGTGACCTCTGACTTACTTTCTGTGCGGCTCCCGGCGCTTAGCACAGCCTGCTGCCTGCCAAGACTGACTTCAACCTTCGAATTATCTGTTCCGCTCCTCGAAAATACATTCCTGCTTACTAGTTTAAGTAAACATCCCCCAGCTGCAGAGCGAAGGGCCCGGCCTCGCTGTCTCCGTGCAAGTAATTCATAGCCCCTGTTACCATGGAAGGCCCATGCCCCTCGCATTCTCATGTAGACACTTAGGCGCTTATACACGCACTCACAGTCAGTATAGAATAAGCTTCTGCCCCAGAGACCTTTCCGTTTAGATAATATGGTTCCCAAACATCAGATATCAGATATGATAGAAGTACGAGTTGATCTGACATGCCAGACTCCTGTCTCTTCCCGCCCGTGTAAATGTCAAGTCCCCCTGCACCCTCCAGTTTCACGTCAATCACACGTCATGCAGCTGCGCGCGCATCCAAGCCTCAGATTTCTGCTGACATTACAAGATTTCTGCTTTGTGCCACCCACTTGTGACACCTACCTATGACGTTTCTAGCACACACCTCTATGTTCACGCCCAGTTCACGCCTTCTAATTACGTATCACTACCACGTGGATGCTGTTATCTTGTCTTTTCTCAGCTGTTACGCCTTCTGTATTGGTTTCTACTGTACGATTTAAGTATATAAGTTATGTACTGTCAATAAAATATTGCTCTATCCCTTCCTGAACCCCTGTGGTTGCAGGAACATGATATCCAGGTCTTGACCATTCCTTTTTAAGGAATAAAACCCCTAAGAACTCTAACACCACGGACTCTGCCTTTTTCTTTCCGATTGAGTTATTATTGATTAAGTACTTACCTGCATAGAAATTAAGACGGTAAATCAAATATTTACCACATTATTCTGGCGCCCGAATAGGGACCCCTCCCCCACTCCACGCGCCGGTTGGTGCGTTGCAAGCTCTGTCCCCTGCCATCAGTTAGACGGAAACTACGCGTACTGGCAGGATTTCCTGTATCTCCCTCTGGCCCACGGAGGTGACGAAGACTGCGATCAGCACCCAGACGAGGCGGTGAGGAGTGCGGAGGATCCCGACCAGAGCCTAGCCGAAAGAAGCAAGGTCCGAGGTGTCAAGAGGCCCACCAGTTTCCGAGGAATCCACGTGTCGAGTCGAGTCGAGTCCGGTCCAGTCCAGTCGAGTTTTCCGAGGCCTTCTGTTTCCGTGCCTCCCGGTGAGTACCATTGCTGGGACGTATCAAGACGGGTTTGGGTACACAAATTCGGTCTGCACTGTTTTAGACAGTGTATCTGTACTGTTT
This sequence comes from Lissotriton vulgaris, assembly GCF_964263255.1. NCBI lineage: Eukaryota > Metazoa > Chordata > Amphibia > Caudata > Salamandridae > Lissotriton > Lissotriton vulgaris. The sequence continues at coordinate 136,274,140 of NC_141688.1, forward strand.
AGCAGTACATCAGTTATTTCAAGTTCTTGCACTGTTTTTAGACAGTGTATCTGTACTGTTTAGCAGTACATCAGTATAGGGGGTAGTCATATATGTCTCAAATGTCTTTCATGTGATTAATGTCGTGGTATGAGTGTGACTGTTTTTAATGTGCATTATTGTGTTCTTGTGTAACTAGCTGTATTAAGTAGTAAGGATTGAGCACTCAGTATTAAAGTAAACAAGATGCTGTTTTTCAATAAGTTAAAGCAGATAGGAACTAGGAAAGGGATACTAGAGGAAGAAATTCCTATCCCCCCTAGGAACACTCCTGGAAATTTTATGTACCACAAGCATGGCTTAGATGCCATATTGTATCTAGATTTATGGGCCGATTATACTAAGCATCTAGACGAGAGACACAGATGGCCTGTTACCGGAACATGGGATGCCGAGTGCATCATGAAGGTAGAAGAAGCACTATGGAAAAAGAAAGCCAGACAATCTCAGAAAGACGCCATAGAATTTTGGCGTAAGGAATCACATAAGCGTGCTGAAAAAGCACTCCGTAGAGAAGACAGACTTAAAGAATCAGATAAAGCCCAAGAAAATGAATTAGTTACTGAAGGTATCCGAGTAAAATCAGAACAAGTAGACCGCGCACGAAACAATCTTGTCAATGGCATGTATTTAGTGGCCGAGGGTTCGCCTGAAGCCACTTCAGAAATACCGAAAAATCTGCCGCCACCATTGGTTCCAACTAAAGTAAATCACAGGACTACTAAAGACATATTTCTGAATTCCTATCTAGAGGATGTAGCACCCGCTTACACCTTTCCACGTGCCCACGTCCCGCCTACTGACGGTGACGGGGGTGGCAACCCGCCTCCAGACCATATCCCGCCGTTACTGCAATCAGGTTTTCCCGTCCGACAGCCTGTCATTCCTCCTCCCCCACCACTTCCCGCACCTAAGATTGATATACCAAAACCGCTTCTACCTGATCCTACTAAAAGACAAGTTCAAGTAGACGTACAGACTCCACAGAGAGATAATGTTCAAGCTTCCGCCTCAAGAGGTGCGACAGGGGGTCTTCGGACCCCACCAGCAACACACAGATTACACCTTAGGGATATGCAGAATCCTTTTACATTCCAATCACCCCGTCTCGACATACTCAAAGAACCGCTTTCAGTTTGCAGGTATGATCCAGTACCCGGTAAAGACGATAGAATGATGATAGCATCACTACGCTTACGACATGCTACAGATTACCTACTGTTTTTCTCAGGAATGAAAGAGCACCTAGATAGAATATATCATTTTGTCCAGACTGGGGAAGACCCTGACAGTATTAAGGAGGCCATGGCACATCAGAAAGTTGACACTCAAGCATATATACTACGTTTTTTCATAAATTGCTTAATAAGAGAACGAGACAGGCCTGAGACAGAACAAGAGGAATTAGAGGGACTCAATAAATGGGGTCAAAATATATCCGAAGGAAAACATGATAAAGGAAGTTGCATAGCCAGTATGTACAAGAGAATAAGAAAGGCAGTGATAGAAATACACGAAAAAGAGAAAGAAAAAGCTTCCTCCGAGAAGGAGGAAGAACCTGAAGAACCAGAAAAGACTACAGATACGATAGCGTATGTAGGTAAGGGAACTTACCTTAGGAAAGGCATTCGTCCAGAAAGCAAGAGAGTTTTTCTCTCTGGCATAACAAAACCGAATTCTCCTGAACATCAGTTCCAGGAGACTGATAAAAGACTTCGAGAACGAATGGGGTACCACGTACTCAATTCTATGGATGAACAAGAACTAGCCCGGTCAGCAGTATTATGGGCTGACAATCCGAACATATACAACGATGACACAGTAGCGCAGACATTTCTGAACCTTTCCCCAGACGAACAGAAATTAGCAGGTGTATACATGATTCAGCACCTCCTCACGTTATACAGAAACCAACATTCCGATCCAGGTCCCTTACACGATACATTAGAAGCACTACTCATGGATGGATGGAGAGGTCTAAGTACCAAGTTAATACAAATAATTCTAGAACAACGACATAGATACAACACTTTCGTAAGCTCCGAATATGTTCCCGCTCCGCCCCCAGAAAGAAAAATGTATCATATGGAGCGTCTGCATGGTCTTGAAAGTCAGAACCCTTTACGAGAAGTACATCCAGTTATGGGTGCCGATCAGACCTTGAAACGCGTGTATGTACACACGCCTCTGACTAAGTTAGAACTGTTAGAAATTAAGAAACTAGTACCCTGTCATGATAAAGACCCTGCAGGTTTTCACAGAGAACTTAAAGACATGTTACTGATGGGGGATTACACATATGAAGATATCATGAAAATGTTAAAGGTATTGCTGCCCACAGGCATCTACGAGAAACTCAAGGAAAAAGAATGGGAAGTGGGAGACAAAAAGATTGTATGGGCAGAAATAGAAGACGAGGAGGAAAAACGTACCCCAGGGCTAGGCCTTGGGGAGAAAACTAAAGCATTACCAGGTTTGATAGTACAGGTTCTGCCAAGATTACTGACAACTAGAAAGGAAGATTGGGACGCAATTTCGGCCTGTAAACAGAAACCAGATGAAGATACTAGTGACTTCTATTCAAGATTCGAGAAATGTTTCATTATTAATAGTGGTCTTAAACCAAGTAGCGAGTAAGCATGAGCGAATTTTGCGGATCTCGCGTTCGCGAATTTTGCGGATTTGCGGATTCGCAATCCGCAAAATCCGCGAATTCCCGCGAATTTGCGGATTTTTTTTTTTTGTGTTCGCCCGTGTTTCTGCCAGTTCGCGAGGGTTTTGTACACTTTCGCAAATTGCGAACTTACCTGTCGGGTCGCAAGTTTCGCGAACTTGTTGTTTCTACGTGTCCAGCCTGTTTGGGACACTCTTCTTCATCACTGCCACTCTCTGTCACCACTGCCACTCTCTGACTACTCATGCCACCCTCTGGCCCACCCATGCCACCCTCTGTTTCATCACCACACCCTCTGGTTGTCCAGTGTACATTATTTTCGGCAAAGCAAAGCACACCTTCCCTGCCTCAAGTGACCTGAATTAATTTGGGGCTGATTAATGTGTCACAGAATATTTTTTTAGCTGGCACCTGCTTCCTTAGTGCGCCCTGATTAGTGATCTTTTGCACTTGCTAAGTGCTTTCATTGTTGCAAAATTAGTTACAACACCTGCCCTGCCCCAACTGACAATAATGAATTAGGGGCTGATTAATGGATTTTAACTTCCAGCCTGGCTCCTGCTTGTCTCCCTTAGCTGTAATTCAGGACCTTTGTGGCATATGTGTAACTATTCTGAGGTTCAGAGCAGGGTCACATAATAGTTTCAACTGGCAACTGAACTCTGGAGGGGCCCCTCAGGAAGCACTACAGGAAATGGCTACTAATGATGAGCCTGAACTTTTGAACCTGGTAAGTAGTTACTTTCAGTTTTGCTAAAATCGTATTTCTGCAATTTTGCACTTATTCGCGGGGCGCGAACTCACGCGAACTCACGCGAACAGTGCGAGCAGTGCGAGCAAAATCCGCTGCTCGCGGATTTGCGGATTTTGCGGGAGATTCGCAAATCTCGCGGATTGCGGATTTCCCGAAAATCCGCAAAATCCGCGAGCGGAACGGATTTTCCGCCCATGCCTAGTAGCGAGTCGTACCCGCACCTTTTTGTATCGAAGTTAGTCGAGAATTTCCTGTTAGCAGTTAAAACCGTGTATACAAGGTTGAGAGTACATGGCAAGCAAATACGCCATCACAGATGTTACAGATGTTACAATACCATCAGAACAGAATTAGAGAAGAACAGGATCATGAACAGAAACGCATGAAAGACACGAAAATGAAAATGTTAGTGGCCCAATCAGTTCCAGCCGACGGTCAGAGAAAGGGTACGACCCAGACAGGTCACGCCGCAGCTCCCGTTAAAGGGACATGCAACTATTGCAAGCAGCCAGGTCACTACGTACATGAATGTCCAGTTCTGAAACATAACATAGCAACAGGTAAAACTAAGGAAAGACCGCATCCGCCAAGACAAGACCAGGCCCAGCAACAGACTTCACAGAATGTACAGCCCATGCAGAATACACATCCTATGCATGCTTCATCACATGCAGCACAGACAGTAGCGGTATCACAGCCACAGCCCATTGCCGCGACTCAGCAAGTTTCACAACAGATGTACCAGTATGCCCAATCTGCTTACCCCGATTATCCACGATACACATGAAACAGCCTAGAGAGGGAGGTTGGCTTGCCTCTTATTGAAATTCCTGTAGATCAAGAGGGTCCTTATGTACACAGTCAAGTATTGGGAAAAGACAGAAAGTTTTTAATTGACACAGGGGCAAGTCGCACTACAATCAGCCATAATGAAGTTCCAGGGGCACCCCTCTCAGGCTCACAGAATGTTTCCCTTGGTTTTTCGGGACAGCCTATTGTAAATGAGGTATCAGAACCCGTCCCCCTGGCTGTGGGTCCATTATCACGTGTTACAGACTTGTTACTTACGAAATCATGTCCAGAAAATCTGTTAGGTATCAAAACATTGAAGGCTCTAGGAGCAGTGATATGTTGTTCCCCGGAGGGAGTTAGACTCTTTCTGCGGGATTTCAAGGGTCACTATGTATTACGAGAGTTTGATGTCAGATTAAGAAATGTACCAGATCACTTGTGGGCACAAGGCCCAACCGATGTAGGCTGTATGCATATCACACCTTACCGTGTTACACTGAAACCAGGTGTTGTTTTACCAAGAATCAGACAATACAAGTTACCACCCGATGCTGTAGTGGCTTTACTGGAAATCATTGAAGAGCTCATTGCCCAAGGAGTGGTCGTAGAGACCGACTCCAATATCTGCAATTCCCCTATCATTCCGATTCTTAAACGTACTGATCCCAATGCACCGCCAGTATATCGGCTGGTGATCGATTTACGAGAACTGAATAAATGCATCATACCACAGTACCCTGTGGTCCCCGACATCTCTTCCCTATTGACTGCTATTGATTCTGAAGCAACGTTCTTTACTGTAATTGATCTCAAGAACGCCTTCTTTAGTGTACCTATTGACCCAGAGAGCCAATATCTCTTCGGATTCAGTTTAAATGGACGAAGTTTCAAATTTTCACGCGCACCTCAAGGATTCACAGAAAGCCCCAGCATCTATAGTCAAGCACTGAAAAGGCAACTAGATTGTATTCAAATGCCAGTTAACACCGCTTTGCTGCAATACGTCGATGATCTGCTGATCACCGCACGAAGTGAGCCCGAATGTGAACAAGCATCACTGACAGTTTTACATTTTCTGGCCGACAAGGGACACAAGGTGTCTCCTTCGAAGCTTCAATTCTGTGTTCAACAAGTTGTGTACTTGGGTCACTTGCTGTCCAAAGTGGGGAGACAGCTCACTCCCGATCGCATTCAGTTAATTGTAAATATGCCACAACCCCAGACACAAAAGGAAGTGCGGGCCTTTATAGGCCTCACCTCGTACTGCAGACAATGGATTCCTCAGTATGCATGTCTAGCTAAACCACTCATCCAGTTAACAACACAGGAGGCAGCGACTTCGACTGTCCTTCCTTGGACTCAGGAACACACACAAGCCTTTGAAGAATTAAAGAAAGCTTTATGCCAAGCACCAGTTTTAGCGACACCATGTTACAGCAAACCTTTTACACTTTTTGTTACAGAACGTGATGGTACAGCGTTGTCTGTCCTCACCCAAGATCAAGCAGGTTCACATAAGCCTTGCGCTTATTTTTCAAGTACATTGGATTCAGTAGCCCAGGCACTCCCTGCGTGCTTGAAGTCCGTAGCAGCGACAGCTTTAGCAATCAGACAGAGCGACTCAATTGTTTTAGGACATCAATTAACAGTACAAGTTCCACATTCTGTAGAGGTTCTTTTAAACAGAACTCAGACTCAACACTTGACTATAGCACGACTGACAGGTTATGAATTGACGCTATTCCAGCCACACATAGAAATCAGACGCTGCAGCATTCTAAATCCCGCAACATTGTTACCTTCCATTATGACAGATCCAGCCCCGCATGATTGTATAGAGATCATTAATGCAGTAACAAAGCCCCGACGAGACTTAACAGATGTCCCACTGACAAATCCAGACCTGACACTTTACGTGGATGGTTCATGTATGAGAACAAGTACAGGAGACTTAGTGGCCGCGTATGCAGTGACCACTGAAACTGAAGTTAAAGAAACACATCGTATTGATACACTGTCCGCTCAAGCAGCAGAGCTCATCGCTCTGACCCGAGCCTGTATACTAGCCAAGAACAGAAATGTTAATATATACACTGATTCCCGTTATGCGTTCGGAGTTGTACACGACTTCGGAATGTTATGGCAAGAACGAGGTTTCTTGACCTCTCATGGTGCCAAGATTCAACACGGTCCCCTCATTCAAGCACTGTTAGAAGCAATACATCTGCCTTCAGGCATATCCGTCATGAAGTGTAAAGCACATACTAAAGTTACAGATTCTGTTTCCCAGGGTAACGACCTGGCAGACCAGACAGCAAAACATACAGCATTGACTCATACTCAGATAACTGACGTGACAAAGACAATAGTACCGACACATTGTATGACAGTCAGGGATCCCACACTAGATGTAATCGATGTTCAGACACATGCTACTACAGATGAAATAAAGAAATGGACCGAATTAGGAGGGATCCAGACAGATCAAGGTTGGATGACGAAGGGAAAATCTACATGGTTTCTCCCCGACTCTATGGTTCAAGTCATAATCAATACAGTACATAGTCCTGCACATCTAGGAGAGAAAGCGATGTAAGACAGTTTACAGATTCTCTGGTATAACAAACACTTACGAGCAGCAGCAAAACAGAAAGTGCGTACTTGCATGATCTGTTGTCAGTTCAATCCAGGAAAAAGTGTCCCCGTAGAGCAAGGTGGATTTCATCCTCCCGATCACCCTTTTGAAGTCCTCCAGATGGATTATATCCAGATGGACCGTTGTCGAGGATTCAAATATGTCCTCGTAATTGTTTGTGCACTTTCCCGTTGGACCGAAGCATATCCAGTCCCAGATTACACTGCTCCGACCACTGCAAGACAGCTGGTTCGAGAATTCTTCCCACGGTACGGCTTGCCTCGTGTCGTGTATTCAGATAACGGACAGCCATTCTCATCCGAATTAATGAAACAAGTTTCCTTGCTGCTAGGATATCAGTGGAAATTCCATTGTGTCCGACATCCCGAAGCCGCTGGCCTTGTAGAGAGGCATAACCAGACACTAAAGACCCGCCTTGGTAAAATATGTAAAGAGAAAGGGATCGACTGGATAGTCGCCCTGCCAGTTGCACTGTTCTACATGAGAATGGTTGCCCATTCGAGATCAGGACTATCCCCGTATGAAGTGGTCTTTGGCAGACCACCGAATATGTGGGGGACGCCCTTACCTAAGAAAATTACCGATGTCGATTGTAATATGCTGACAGATTACCTTGCCTCCTTGATGTCTGCACTCCAATCATGTCGTTCACAGGTTGCCGCAGCCTTCCCTGACAACACTGATGTAAAGCCGCATGAAGTCCGTCCAGGAGATCTGGTCCTAATTAGGAACTTCGACAGGAAAAGTCCGCTGGAGCCCCGCTGGAAAGAACCGAAGACCGTTCTTCTTACAACGAGGACAGCAGTAAAGGTGGAAGGGAGAAAGGGGTGGATACATACCACCCATATCAAGAAGTGCAACGAACTGTTACCCGATACCGACTCATCCACCCCTTCCAAAGACTGTATCGAACCTAGTGACTTTAAAGTTCTGAAACAAGAGAAAACTCCCCAAGAAGAATACCGCATGAAACTCCGATCTAGCAAGTCAGACAGTTTAATTGTTTAAGTCCTCCCCTAGGTGAATCGGTTAAATAGTTTCTGACATGTATCCCCTAGATCGAGATAGAGAGAGAGAGAGACAACTCAAGAAACATACATATTGCAAATCACTCCGCAGTCACTGTATAGTGACATTATTGATTATGTTTTTCCTAAGTCTTCTGATTATTATTGCAAGTATACTCCTTCCTATATATTACCCTATTTTCAAGCGTGAACAATCTGCTTACAATGTCACTGCTGAACATTCTTTTAGTGAATTACCTCCACACGAACTTTCTTACAGACTTGCGCTGCGCAACAACACATTCATTAGTATGTTACATCACTCCCACCAAACTAACAATGCTACAAACTGCTGGATATGTGGCCGACTCCCTCCCTACCAGAAATACAAGGGAGTTCTGCCCCTCTTTCCGTACCCGTTCACTCACAATGGCTCCTGTGGTGCATGGTTTAGAATAATTAATTCCTTAGATCCTGATATTGCTGTTTTCAAAGGAAGCTGGGTTTGGGGAAACTTGAACTTAGTTCTGCTTAACGTCTGTTACCCTGACAAGAAGGGACTTCCCATTAGAATAGGAACTGATCTAGAAAATGAAGTATATGGATTAGGTAATTACACAATTAACCTTATGATTCTTACTGTTGAATCCGAAGCTGCACCAGTTTTCCCTGCTATGTCAGTATTACCAGTCACTGGTGAATTATGTGTCAGTAAGAAGGGTTCAGTACACTTAGGTCATAGTAAATGTACTACTGTGGTCGAATTCAGTGATCAAGGCAAGTCTTCTTTTAGAGCTACCCGTCATTCCTACTTTGTTTGTGGTCATACCGCATACATACGCTTACCTCCAGATTGGGATGGTACCTGTTACATCGCATTCCTTCTGCCACCCATTTTTCTAGCCCCTCCTGATTATCACAGAAATACACATCTAGTAAAGAATAGACTCCGAAGAGATCTCCCGATTGTCGACTACACTGAAACGGCATGGGAGCAGTACACAGATTTCAATAAAGGATTCTTTTTCTTCACAGGCCCCGTCCAAAATAGTAAACTAATACGCAGATTAACTAGAACACTTGAAGCGGTAGTAAATGAAACTGCCTCCGCCCTAGGTAACTTAACAGAGGAGCAGTCCGCCATGCGGGTTGTTGTTCTTCAGAATCGTCTTGTTATTGACGTCATCTTGGCAGATAGAGGCGGAGCTTGTAAGGTCATCGGGTCAAGTTGCTGTGTTTTCATCCCAGAAAACGCGCCAACGGTATACCAAGCTATTACACGTCTTCATAAAATTGCAAATCTGATACATCAGAATCCAGGCACCTGGACTTGGTCCGGTTGGTTCTGGACAACGTTAACTGCTTGGGGATGGAAGATCCTATCCTTCCTAGGCATCGGCCTAGTCCTAGTATTCAGTTGCTGCCTGTGCCTACAGTGTGGGCCAGCGATTTGTGGACTGTGTGCCACATCATGCATTGAACATTCCAGTTTTCTCTCAAAACGTGAGAGGAAGAAAGAAGAGCAAATGATGTTACAAGAACAAACTGATCGATTCATGAGGATCGATATATCATGAAGGGTTCGTAGGGAACAAGGAGGGGATGAGGAAATATAAATTTTATGGTCCAGTTGTGTTCCCTAGCGTGTACCCCACCGACTCCATGTACCAGCTTAAAGTGCCAGCTATAAAGACGCAAATACATTTGCGTCCAACGTTAACATGTCCTCTTTCAGACCCACCCTGAATGGGTTGAATAGTCCGTTCTTAAGTATGCTATGCCAACGTCTTTTTGTGGTATACTTTACACGTTTTTCAGCTCTGGCAAAGTAGGCCCTGAATTCTGCCATCGAGCCTTTTTCTCCTGGCTTCTGACTCTGAAAGCCTCAGCCCAGGCTGTCTCTGTACCCGTGACCTCTGACTTACTTTCTGTGCGGCTCCCGGCGCTTAGCACAGCCTGCTGCCTGCCAAGACTGACTTCAACCTTCGAATTATCTGTTCCGCTCCTCGAAAATACATTCCTGCCTACTAGTTTAAGTAAACATCCCCCCAGCTGCAGAGCGAAGGGCCCGGCCTTGCTGTCTCCGTGCAAGTAATTCATAGCCCCTGTTACCATGGAAGGCCCATGCCCCTCGCATTCTCATGTAGACACTTAGGCGCTTATACACGCACTCACAGTCAGTATAGAATAAGCTTCTGCCCCAGAGACCTTTCCGTTTAGATAATATGGTTCCCAAACATCAGATATCAGATATGATAGAAGTACGAGTTGATCTGACATGCCAGACTCCTGTCTCTTCCCGCCCGTGTAAATGTCAAGTCCCCCTGCACCCTCCAGTTTCACGTCAATCACACGTCATGCAGCTGCGCGCGCATCCAAGCCTCAGATTTCTGCTGACATTACAAGATTTCTGCTTTGTTCCACCCACTTGTGACACCTACCTATGACGTCTCTAGCACACACCTCTATGTTCACGCCCAGTTCACGCCTTCTAATTACGTATCACTACCACGTGGATGCTGTTATCTTGTCTTTTCTCAGCTGTTACGCCTTCTGTATTGGTTTCTACTGTACGATTTAAGTATATAAGTTATGTACTGTCAATAAAATATTGCTCTATCCCTTCCTGAACCCCTGTGGTTGCAGGAACATGATATCCAGGTCTTGACCATTCCTTTTTAAGGAATAAAACCCCTAAGAACTCTAACACCACAGACTCTGCCTTTTTCTTTCCGATTGAGTTATTATTGATTAAGTACTTACCTGCATAGAAATTAAGACGGTAAATCAAATATTTACCACAGATGTTAAAGAAAATCAAAGGCGAGAGTCCTGTCTCGCAAGATACATGAATTCATCCAAATTCCCTATACATGGACTATGTATTGAACTGTATGAATGCTTTAGCCATGCCACTGAGCACCGTAAGTGGTATGCAAGGTGAAAAAAGGCAGGGTAATTCGATCAGATGTTCGTGATCAACCCAGCAGCCCACCTTTCCAAAATTCATGACTGGTGAATAAACCACTAGAATAGTTTGGGAAACACTTTGAATGTGGTTAATATTGCTGGGGAGACCACTTCCTTGGTTACTGTACTACACCTGACACTAAAGCCAGAGTTTTTTCATTCTGAAGACTATGTCCTGCTCACAAAGTGGACGTTATTGTGAGTAGAATTTATAAAATTTGCTGGGTATTTCATTAAACCGATTCCAAGACATATTTTTGACATACTCAGTTGCACTCATGTCTACCAAATGTGTGTATTGTACTATTGTTTATTACAATTAAATATAATTCTTTTATTGGACATAGATCAAACCTTAACTACAGTTATGACAGGGTTTATTTATCGTTTAACAATTTAAATTCTTGTGTCACAAAGACTGCAATTTCCAGCATCCATGTTTCAAGCAAACTCATCCTCCTCATTCTATATTACCACTGGTTTGACTTTCTCTTTATATTCATAAAGCTCTCTGCAAAATACAGTAACAAAGAACACAACTCTGTGCGGATCAAGAAATGAAAGATGGCACAGAGCTAGAAAACCTGGTTGCTGTAGAAACACCATGCAGGCTCATTATTTATTCTCACTCAGGTAGCCCGGCAATCAGGATTGTAGGGCTGGTTATCTGCAGTGAAATTTGCAAATTAACGTACTCTACTTTTACATAAAAACAAGAGCACTAAATGAGAAGTTATACTTTTCCGGGCATGTACCTCAACAGTTAAATAAGTCATCCTTGTGCATGTTACGAAAATCAAATCATTACACTGCCTTTCGGTTTTATAACTTTTAATTATAGACCTGCTGCTGCATGAGACGCTGCTTGTTTCTTGAGTTGACTGACTAATGCTGCAGCTGCGCAGTGCGCTGGGGCGGGTGGAAAGTGGAGACACTAAACCACATTGGTCGGACTCGAGAGGAAACACTTAACAATTCTCCAAGGAGGGAAGGGTCAGGCTAATAATCCGTTTCAAGCAGTCATCAGTAGCGCACTAGTGCTATGATTGCTGGTAGTTAGGCTGAGGCAGGGACCTCACCCAGTAGCTGGGTGGGTGCACGTGCCACCCGTGTGTCTTATTATAAGGTTGGCAGCCGCTGTATCCATATTTAAATATTTTATGCACAAATCCAGCCTAATCAGGCAACTTGGAAAATGAGGTATGGATTTACTGTGAGAGATCAGCTCTTCACTGGGGAGGCCATGTGAACATAGTGAGCTAATATCTCGTGTAGACCTGGCCCTAAAAAAAGAAGTGCCAGTTATTAGCACCGGAAACCACTGCCACAAATTAGGCACTGTAAAAGATGTGTTCTTGGTTATGAACAGCATGCTGCAATAGTTAATTGTGCGCCTAATACAGACACCAGACAGGTAATAAGCCCAGGTGCCAAACTGAGGAGAGGAGAGGTACACACATAGAAAGGACTTACTCAAGCTTGTAGGGACCTGCTGGGGGCCTCCACTGCCCATGGTCAGTTGCTCCTTTGGACTCAGAGGGATGAAACCTTAACAGTATATTATGTATGGTTGCCGTTTTGATGGTGGGCTTCTACAGTTATCATAATCCTTCTCTTGCATATACCTTAGCTTCTACATCTACCTCTAGATTTACTCTTGCTACAAATACTTCTTCCTTTAAAACTGCACCTACCTTTAATTCTGAAACTGCCCTTCCAAATCAACCCATTGCTATAACTTCCTTATAATGACAAAAACCTATATCTCTACCTCTACCCCTTCCTCTCCCTCACAGTCAGCCGTGGCCAATGCAGTTAGGTGGCGCTGTGAAGCCGGGTGTGGGGAGATTTCGACGGATGACAACAAGGGAAAATAAATGATTTATTGAATTTTTCCTCATGGTCGTTTGTCAAATTCCCCCAAAATCCGCCCCCACCTCTATTACCTGCACGAGTCGCGGCTGCTCACAGCAACTGCTGTCACATCAACTGCTATCTCTAAACCGATCCCTATCTGTACACCTACCACTTTGTACATCTGCCCCAGCATTGTATTTCTACAATTTCTTCTACACCTTCCTCTTAACATACCAACCCCTCCTCTGGCCATTACATCTACCTCTACCTCCATGCCTACCATTAACTCTTGACCTTCCTCTTCCTCTTCCTCTACAACACCTACAAATACTTCTACAACCATCTCTATCACTTCTCCTTGGCAACAGACATCGCCATAGCCATCCCGGATGGGTACAAGATCACCCACAGAGACCGTGCCAAAGGAATAGGAGGGAGAATCGCCATCATCCACAAGTCCATCCTCAAGGTCTCGACCACCCTCAGCACCGCCAAACACCTGCACTTCCATATCCACACCAATCCCAACACCACCCTCAGAGGAACTCTGATTTACAGACCCGACCTCAGTTCAGCGACTCAATCGCTGACTTTGTCAGCGCACACGCCCTCGCCTCCACGGACTACACCCTGCTTGGAGACCTGAACTTCCATCTCGAAAACAACAACGACACCAACTCCACCACCCTGATCGACAACCTCACCAACATCGGACTACGGCAGCTTGTCTAAACACCACCCACTCCGCCAGCTACACGCTTGACCCCATCTTCTCGGCAAGCTCCCAGGTCTCCTTCAGCCACACCATCGAACTCCACTGGACCGACCATCACTGCATCCACTTCACCATCCAGAAACCCATCATGCACCACCACACCCAACAGGTCCCCCGCCACTGCTGGAGCAAAGTCACCAAAGACCAGCTAAACACCGCCCTTGCCCGAAGCCCACCCTCCGACCCCACCGACCCATACGCCGCCGGCAGCAACCTCAAGCACTGGATCAACGACTGCACCAACACCCTTGCCCCAATCAAGAAACCCACCAACAGACACACCAACAAGAACACCGGCTGGTTCTCTGTGGATCTCCAGACATTCAAACAAACCAGCGGAAGAATAGAGAAGAAATCGCGCCGCGAACAGACACTGGAGAACCACGCAGCCCTCATGAATGCCATGCGCCAACACCACCACCTCATCAGACCTGCCAAAAGGACCTCCTTCCAGGACCACCTCTATAACAATGCACGCAACAGCAAAGAGCTCTTCAACATCTTGAAGGAACTCTCCTACCCCAGCTCCAACACCAATGACATCCCACCATCGCAAGACCTGTGCAACTCCTTGGCCATATTCTTCCATCACAAGATCGCAGACATCCACAACAACTTTGATGACCAGACCACCACGACAGCCAACGACAACTCAGATAAATCGACCACCACCAACAATGACCACCTGCTCACCTGGACGAACATCAATGACGACAACACCATCAAAATCAGGAACACCATCCACTCTGGCTCCCCGCAGGCCCGTGCCCACACCACATCTTCAACAAAGCCAGCGCCACCATCACACCCCATCTCCGCAAGGCTATCACCATCTCCTTTGAGACCGCGACCTTCCCAGAGAGCTGGAAGCGCACACAGATCGATGCACTGCTCATGAAACCCAAGGCTAACCCGAGGGACCTCAAGAACCTCCGGCCCATCTCCCTGCTCCCGTTCCTGGCAAAGGTCATCGAGAAAACCGTCAACAAACAGCTGACTCACTACCTCGAGGAGAACAACATCCTGGACCCGTCCCAGTCCGGCTCCTGCAGCAACCACAGCACCAAAACTGCCCTCATCACCACCACCAATGACATCAGGGCCTTGCTGGACAACGGGGAACCATGGCCCTCATCCTCCTGGACCTTTCAGCTGCCTTCGACACGGTCCACCACCGCACCCTAAGCACAACGCAGAAATCCAAGACAAGGGCGTGGAATGGACCACCTCCTTCCTCGCCGGCAGAACCCAGAGCATCCACCTGCCCCCTTTCCACTCTAAAGCCTGCAAGCCGATCTGCGGCCTACCCCAGGGATCATCCCTCAGTCCGACATTGTTCAACATCTACATTGCCCTGCTCATCCACATCGCCAGACTACACAACCTCAACATCATCTCCTAAGCCGATGACACACAGCTGATCCTCTCCCTCACCAAGGACCCCCTCACTGCCAAGACCAACCTCCATGAAGGCATGAAAGCTGTCGCCGAATGGATGAAGAACAGCCATTTGAAGCTGAACTTGGACAAGATGGACGCCATCATCCTCGGCTCCACCCCCTCAGCCTAGTACGACTCCTGGTAGCTGACCGCCCTGGGAACATCACCAACGCCCAACAACCGTGCACTCAACTGGTGATTCATTCTCGACTCAACACTCTCCATGACCAAGCAAGTCAACGCCGTCTCTTCCTCCTGCTTCAACACCCTCCGCATGCTCCGCAAGATCTACAGATGGATCCCCACTGACACAAGAAAAGTGATTACCCAGGCCCTCGTCAGCAGCAGGCTGGACTACGGAAACACCCTCTATGCGGAAGCCCCAGCCAAACTACTTAAACGTCTGCAATGCATACAGAACACCTAGGACCGCCTGATCCTCGACATTCCGTGACACAACTACATCACACCCCACCTGAGAGACCTGCACTGGCTGCCTGTCAACAAGAGGATCTTCTTCAAGCTCCTCACCCACGCACACAAGGCACTCCACGACACCGGCACAACATACCTCAACAGACACCTCACCTTCTACACCCCGAACAGCCAGTTCTGCTCTGCCGACCATGCCTTCGCTATTGTCCCCCGCATCTGAAGAGCATCCTCCGGCAGCAGATAATTCTCCTACCACGACGCCAACACCTACTAACCTTCAGGAGGCTTCTCAAGACCTGGCTGTTTGAGCAATAGCAGCATCCCCCCAGCGCCTTGAGACCCTCATGGGTGAGTAGTGCGCTTCACAAATTTCCTGATTGATTGATTGATTCTCTTCCCTGTATCTACAACAATTTTGTATAACACAAATCCTCTGTCAAAAATATAATTGTCAAAAATATAATGTCCCTATCCTTATAACTGTAAGTGCATAAATATTGAAAAACAATATTGTTTCACACTAATGTTATAAAAAATATGCAAAAAAATAGTTACTTAAAATTAACCCTGGTTGTAAAACTCCGCTCCGCTCATGGAGTTTGTGGATATTTGGTAATTCGAGCTCCGCTTAGAATGCGGAGTTGCCGAAAACTCCATGCTCCGCACCGGAGCAGAGTTTTTTTGTGTTAGCATGCCCAAAATGCGTTTTACCAGGTGCCTGCGATTGGCGACGAGAATTCCCATCCTTTCGCGAGCGCCATGAGATTTGATTGCCGGCCGCACGGTCCCACGAGGGTGTGCGATCGCAAACATGCCATTTGGGTGTACAATCGGACTTCCGGCGAACGTTTTGTGAAGATCGCGATCCTGATCACCCAGAATTTGCAATCTGGAGAAGAATCTCCCTCAAGCAGCATCAAAACCTTCTCAAAATTCTGATTTGGTTTTAAAAAATTCATCAGATTGATATTTGGCTGTACTTTTTTGTGAAAGGCGTCCTTTTTCTTTTTTCACTTTTTATTTGAAGAGGGAGGAAGTGCCACAAAGTCTCCAACTTAAAGTTCCTGTCCAGCAGGCTCCTCCCAGTGCTTTGACCATCTCCTGTTCACTATTCATTTGGATTTGGAGGAGGAAGAATCCCTCTTTGTGTCTGCTGCATCATATTTCATTGAATTTGAGGACTTTTGAATTTAGGATTTCTGAAGTAAGTTGGAAAATTGGTGTTGTTTGTTTGATTGGGGCATTGCACCTACACTTTTTTTGTACTTTTCATCAGTTTTTAAAAATGTATTGTGGTGGGTGGCTTGTAGTTTCAGTAGGATCCTAGTTGTTTCTTTGTAAGTACTTTTTCTTCTTTTATAAAGGAAACATGTTGCACAGTTCACTACATTTTCTCCAACCTTTGAAATCAATTTGCCATATTTATTTAGTTTACTAGCCCTGTCGTCTGCGAATAGGCTTTTCAGCCAGTATGCCCAGAGCAACTTATGGGTGCATGAAACATCTGTTTCTGTGGTATCTGTTGAATATTTAAACATTATTTAGGGCATTGGATTGAAATGTGCAATGTGCTTATTTGGGGGTATTTCTATTTTATCATGTGTGTTAAATAAATGCCTTTGTTGGATGTGTGTGGTTGTTGTGTAACTTGCAAACCTTTTTTAGCCCTGTGGATTTTCATTTTGCATTGTTGATTTAAATCTGTGTTTGTTTAGGATACCTCCTTTGTCTGGCCAGTGTGTGAGTGTGTTTGTAATAGTGGGTCAGCATTTGACTTGGCTGAGGCTCCCGTGTGGCCAGAGGCCATTTTGTAAATTCTGTGTCCATATAGGTCTGGTTGAGTTCATTATTATCCAGGCCTCCTGGTTGTTGTTGTGAGGGACTGACCACGTGGCTGGGGGCCATTTTGTGAAGGCAGCCAGTGTGCTTTTGCCCTAGGTCGGCATTGTCTGTGTTCACTTTCTTGTTGTTGTAGCCTGGCTTTGTGGCTGGCTGCCATTTTGTGCAGGCAGCCTGTGTGTGTCTGCATTAGGCCTGCATGTCTTTCCTTTGTTCCTCTTGACTTATTGTTTCTATGCATTGTCAGCTGCAGGTCCCTGAATGCTGAATCCCACATGATGCACATTGCCAAACCGGCTCTGTTACATTTGTATTTTTGTTGTTGTTTTTCTTCTTTTGTATCCTTCCTGAGTGTACTGTACACTAGTTTGCGGTATTGTGGTGCACTGTAAGAACATCATTTACTATGCTGCAAAAATGAATACAATTGAATATATAATTAAAAATATATTATAAAATGCACAATTTTGGCCATTTTTTCCAGCATTTTCTTAGGGGGAGAGCCCACCCACCCCCCTTACAGTGGTCAGGTTCACTCGATCGCTATGCACCGTAAGGGTGCTGGTCTGACAAAATTTGCACGGGCAACTTTGGGCTCCCAGTTCAACGCTGAACATACCATACCATATCATACCATACCATACATACCATAACATAGCATAACATAACATAGCATAACATAGCATAACATAAAATAACTTAACCAAACTTTAGCACTAGTTAGCAATGATAAGGTGCACAGTGTCCTAAAACCAGCACCAACGAATACAGGAGAGGTGAAGGCAAACAATGTAGGAGTAACAATTACCAAGGATGTCAGGTCTACCAGAGCCATAGCGTTCCGTCACCTAGCGGTTCTCCAGGGGCAATATTGCAGAAGTGCCCCAGGGGTGCAAAGGGTGTTTGAGCCTGCTTTGCACACCCTAGGGGCACTTTGGTAATGCAGAAGGGGCTCAGATGTTTGCGCGACCCCTTTTGTAATAACCAATAGTGATTGCGCACATAAAGCGCGAGTGCTATCATCAGAGGGCATTACCCAATTAGCATAGAGAGTGTCCCCATGCAAACAAGGGAATGCCTTTGCCTCTGCACCCACGCCCTATTACAGACACTGGCACAGAGGCAAATAAGATGACAGGCATTGCCCTGACAGTACACCACTTAAATGGTGGTGCACTGTCAGTGCGCCCACTGATGGCAGCCCCTTGGAGGTGGGAAACAAGATCCCAAGGTTCCCTCCTGACTACCCCTTAGAGGCGCCTGCAAGGGGATCTCTAATCTGCTTTAAAAATGAAGGCGGGTTGTCGCCTGCACAGTGAAACATGGAGTAGCTGCTTCAAAGCTGCTCTTTGTTTCACTTGTAGCGCGAGTTCGGACTGCCCTGGGGATAGTGCATTCTATGTAAAAGGGTGACTTTCCCTGTTTGTGTCCAGCACACCTTTAAGATGTGCTGGGTGCAAACTTGGAAAGTGTGCCCTATCCATAATAGGACCCCAGATGTGTCTGACTTAAAACACTTCGCCCAGTCAGCAATCAACTGAATGGTGTGTATGAACATAGGCGGTGCAAAACAGTCACTTTTTGTGAGCAGCAGTGCCAGTCTTGGTCTAAGCAGCAGTCTTTAAATTTTTAAAAAAGTTTATCCGCCCCTTTTTTCCTCCATGTTTCATCCTTGCTATTTACTAGGACGATGTTCTTTATGGACCAGAGGGGCTCTGTTGTCTGGTATTGTACTGTGACTGGTTAAATGAACCCGAACAGAGTTTTTCCCTGAAAGCCACGAAGGACCTCATTACAAAATTCCTCTTCCACTCCATGGGAAGATATCGGGATAAGAATTATAAACTGAGGGTGGCATATTACGAATTATTTTATGAGGAATAACACACCGATTCGGGAATACCGGGTATAATTCCACATGTTAGTTTCCCCAAAATTTGCTAAATGCATCAACTTTGTGGTGCAGATGGTAAATCGTACAGATGCGCAGAGGGCTTTTTATTTCAGTAAGAGGGAGCCTTTTCTGTGCCCTCAAGCTTCTGCGCAAGGGTGGGCAGAGCGGTGTGCTACTCCACCTGGGGCTCCTTGCCTGATTTCTTCCTATCTGGAAGTATTGGGTCAGGCACTTGCAAACACGATCATTTTGGTCCCAGAGAACCTGAAAAGCCAGTACGAGTTCCCAGAGAGGTGTCCCCCGGGGCGATACATCGGGCAAGAACAAGGGGGCATATTACCAAGCAATAGCGATAATTATCGCTATTGCTTGGTTAGAGACAAAAATTTACCGCAGAACTGCGGTGATTTTTACCGCAAATAAACCTTGGTATTACCAAGGTTTATCGCAAATGCGATAAAAATCGGCCGCAATGCATGAATATCGCTGAAAAGTCAGCGATATTCATGCATTACCGAGCTAATGCTCTTAGCCATGTTATCCACCTCCCATTGGATAACATGGCTAAGAACTGCTCAGGGCAGGTGTTAGCTTTTGGAGATATTCGCGCTTAGCGCGAATATCTCCAAAAGTTGGTAATAGGAGATAGCGATGTTAGCGACTGTTTCCAGTCGCTAACATCTTGGCACGCCCACTTTGCATGATAAATATCACTGACATACAAAGTGGGGCCCAAGATGGTCGCTATCTCCTACTAGCTGTCGGTAACTGGTGTTAGCGACAGCTAGGTAATAGGGAGATAATTTTATCTCCGCTTTCTTGGCTTTTAAAGCCAAAAAAGCGGAGATAAACACCCTTGATAATATGCCCCAAGATTTCTGGTTTCTCCTGGAAGACTCGCTAATTCCAGCCCAGTATCTCCCGGTGGAGTTAACTGGAATCTTGTCATGATCTATCTTACGAGCAAAACCTAAATTTATTATATGAATTGGCTGATTCTTAACTTTTGTTAATTAAACCCCAAAAGTTACATGTTTGGTTTTATTTTACATTACAGTTTATAATATGTTTGGTAATATGTGCAAAGACAGAAAGGTTAAGATAAGATCTTTATATTAATTTTATAAAACACAATTGTATGAGACAACGTTACCTAATACAGGAATTTTATAGGCAGGTGCTGCACATAACACACAATGCCACTGGACTCAGTGTTCCAACATGCAAGATGTACATGCATAACACGAATTTCACTGGCATTGAGTAAATGTGTTAAATAATATTCCTTTATTGAATTGCAGTCCGTGACAAAGAGAAAGCCAATGAATTAAACAGGTCCTGGAAAATAACCTTATGTTTGTACCAGAGCAATTAATTATTAATTGCTGTTTGAAAATATTAGGTTACCCAGACAAAAGATGCTGGTTATGAACCCAGATGTGAAGTGAGCTAACCTTTCAGCATGTATTCACAATCACCAAGTGGATATTTTTATTTCTTTCATCACCGTCTCCGGAATATGTTCCATCAGAAGTGAGTTTCACTTGAACAAAACACAGGTCACAGTGGATTGTTTAAATTGAAATATAATTTAAAACATAATAGGCAAATTGCTTCTCATTTTTAAAAGATTTCTGATGTATTAAAATGAAACAAGAAAAGTAACATGTTGCTGAAATATTTGATCTCTAACACGTCCGCTTTGTCAGGTGTCTGAGTGATGAGGAGTGGGCAGAGGTTACACCCTAGCTAGAAACAACAACCATGCCAATTTCTTTCTTATAAAGGTGCCTGAAGCAATTAGCAAACTACGTGTCCAAAATCTGGAGATGAGTTGTCTGTTTCAGACATTTGAATAGGTTTGAAATGTTATAAACGAAAGATGACCAGCAAAGATAATTTTCTTTGTTTGGTCAAGGATCTAGATCAGGCCAGCTCACACCAGGGCCTCATTATGATGTCGGCGGAAAGCCTCCGACCAGTGGTAGGAGCCTTTCTGCCTGACATGGTATGTTTGCAGTCCAGCTGCAGTATTAGGATGATGGTGGTTGGAGTTAAACCTGCAGGGGGATAGCATATTTCCTCAATGAGGGCGGCTCCACCGTTGGAATTATGATGTTGGTGTCCGCTAGCCATTCCATGTCGACCTTTCTGACAATAAAAGGTTGTGGTAAAGAGACATTGGAGACATCTGGCAGGGCCCCCCTTGCCCTCTGGCCCTCCGCAATAGGACCTGGGAGGCGCCACATCCCTACATTATGTGGCAGGCACCAAATGGTGCCCACCACACAGTGCAGAGATGGTCACAAGCATCAATTTTTCAATTGAAGCTTGTGCTGCTGACTGCCACACAAGCTTACATTGCAAAATGGTTGTTTGTGACCACCCTATGGGTGGTTGCATCGTAATCATGCGGTCAAAGCAGCCGATATAAAGTTGGGCGGTTGCAAACTGCAACGGTGTCCGCCTGATATCAAATCAGGCCCATAATGTCTTCATACTTTTCTGGCTGTGTTTTTCTTGTGTTGCTTGTCACTCAGTGTGGAATGTTATAACTGACTGTACATGGGTTTTGATTGAACACTTACTCTAATGAATGCTAGAACATTAATGTTGTAACTTACACTTGTCTCGTTATCCCTGGTAGGAACCTGTAGAGTTCTGGGTGCATCATGTAGAACTGTGGGTTATCTAGGCAACCCCTAATCTGTTGGATTGTGGCTGCCTCAGTGGTGGCTGTGTTACCTGTGGTAGATGCAAGATTAAATAAAGTTTCTAAAATATACATGAAGTTTGTACTCCCTTAACCGGTAATCATCTTGTTGAGTATTTTAGACCAATCTGAGAAAATCTTTTTTTTGTGTGGTCACCTCCATTTGGTACATTTTATTGCTGCTTTTTAAACTCTGTACACTGGGGCACTGCTGCCAAGTGTATGTGCTCTGACTCCTACAACATTTAGCAACTGATTATTCCCTGATTGGCTGATTTAACTTTTCTATAAGGAGATAGTATATGCTGTGGAAATACACACATGATATGAAAACTTAAATGTCACCTGTAGACTGCAGTACTTATTGTGCCATCTACTAGTGTGACAAAGGAATACAAGACTTCCGGCCTACCACTAGCATGACTGCTGTAGTGTAAAACCTGCAGCGCTGCCTGTTAAAATAAGGCTTTAGTATTGGTAAAAACATTCCCTTTAAATAATATTATGTCAGCCATATGTAAGCTGTGTAGCCCACACAAGAATATATGGTATTTAAAGAATTGGGCAATGTAGAAAATTAATGTTATCATGTCCCTACAGTGCCAAGGCCATAAAACTATTACTACTGTGGCAGGTCTAGCTGCCCTATGTACAAAATCAAAGCACAGAGCAAGATATTATTACTGCAGGTCGGGAATGGGACGAGCTAGAAATATTATTAAACCACCATTTTTAGTAGTTATTAAAAATCCAACTGAAAGGTGATTTTAGATGTGTAATGAATATTAAAAAAAAGTAGCTTTTAGAAAGTTTCCATTTATATGACTGAATTGTGCAAAGGCTAATTAGCATACTCCTTTGTCAGCTCATTGCCTGTACTCTAGCTCAGGAATAGGTGTGACAGAGGTGTGACATGCCTCGCAGGTGCAAACAATAGGCTTTACTGAATGGGCTGTAAGGTAGGTCTTATATCCCTGATAGGCTCTGTGTATTGCAATAAATACACTATAGATTTGACATAGGACTAAGGTCAGTATGTCTCTATCGAGTACATTAAGCTTAATTACTTGTGTGTGCCAGCTAACTCAGAGGTCACTAGAAACTTCTCAGATAAACAAGAAGGTATTAGTTTCTAACAACCGCATAAACATGACAACTTTGTTTCCCTTAGAATCGGAACAGTCTCAGAATCGTGGAAACAATAGATAACAGTTTCACTCAGTCAATCGTGCATGCTTCGGTTCTACAGAGGTTACATAGAAATATGTAGATGGGCTTTTTAATAAAAAGGGTTTATTGAACAGTCTTATTTCTCGTGCAAAAGATTTGAACAGCTACAATCGTAAGACAGAATGTGAAGTATAATACGTACAGCGTTAGCAGTAAGATTAGATAATGCTGCAATAGCATGGTTTGTAGCTATGACATATATTCATAAAAATACATACATAACCCAGGCTAAAATGTGAATACTCATCTGGTGCTTCTAGTTAGTTCTACCCTAGTGTACCTAACCTAAGTGTAGTACGAGGTAAGAAGTAGGTGCTGTTTTCTAAAGTATAGGTAGCTATAGTTTATTTTTGCCGGAGTTGCCAAGAGTCCCTCTATGTTCTAGTCTGCTCCATACCTTGGAATGAGAGAGGTCGGAATCTCTTTCCCGGTTTCCATCCCTAACACCCCGCAAAGGGAGTCAGAAACACTGTAGTTGGATTCTCTGCAGGGAGGATGACAGCGTCTGGTCAGTGCGGCAGGCGGGGACTCAAATTCCTTCCGAACTTGCCGTGGTGAGCCACAGCCGAGCCGTGCAAGTATGCAGTCATGCAGTCGGTAGGTAGTCGTGCCTTGTCATGGCAAGTGAAGGTATATTTATACCTTGAAGTTGTTTAGGAACGCCAGTATTGATGTAAACGTCAATAATCCAAGCATGGGGAAGTACTAAAGGCTGAAGAGTCTGGTATTCCAAGAACTCGTTGTGACGTGGATGGATGGATGTAGGTGGCCATGCCTGTATTTGGTTAGCATGGATAATGCCTAAATGAGGGTAGGTTTTCTATGCCTTTATACGGGCAATGCGAATTGTGCCTATAGCAGGACGTAAATCGGGAAACCTATATACGGTATCAGGTCCAGCAGAGTATTGATATCTGTAGGCATGACTGATGGGATTGGTAAACAGATGTCTAGCATGCATTCTTCACCGCACAGCAGGCAGCTTAGAACAGGTAAGAAGCAATCTTGCCGGATTGGTCTGAATGACAGAAACAATGTGGTATTTAATTCTCGTAGACGAGGTAAGCCTAAAATTTGGACAATGCGCTCACAACACTTCATCTCCAATAGAGCTCTTTCTATGATTCTTGGAGTGACGCTGGTGATTTGGCTTGCCATATCGTAGCAGTAGGAGCAAACATAGGATCCCTGCAATGAGTGCTAAAATTAGTGGCATAAAGTAGGGAACTATTCCGAGGACTGCTTGAAAAGGTGCTAACAGTCATGAAAACACATTCTTAAATACATGTACAATACCGCTCGTATCAGACATGTTTAAGATACGTTCCGACATTTATGAAAAATGTATAGGGCAGTTAGTATTCAAAAGGGCTTATATCTCGGCTGAAGTCCTTGCGACTTGTAAATCATAGGTTTCTATTGCCGAGGTCAGATGCACTGTTTTTAGTAAAAGAATGGCTTTCATTCTGCTTAGAGTATCAATTGGTATAGAAGAGATGTTCAGTGAAGGCCATAAAGGTGACTCCCTGACTGTCTCTATTTGAGGGAACAAGACTTGCATACAGCAAGTGACCTTGGATGTAGCCGTTACTAGATATGGGATACCTGGCAACATGCCCCAGCAGCTGTGATCATTCAACATGAGGTAACTTCGATTTGAAAGTTGTCCAAATATTGGATTAATCACTGCAGCCGGTGAACCTTGCAGGTGGCAGTATAAGTTTGAAGTGGAACCATCTCAGGCCCTTTGTAGAATAATACCCTGGCATAGGAGAGAACTGCTTAGTGCGTTTCACAGTTTGTACCGCTAAGAAACACTTCACGCCCCCACTCAAACATCTGTGTGTGTAAGGTAAATCCCAGGATGTCTTGATGTATCCTTTACCCAGCCATTCATATTTGCCTGCTGGTATATGTTTTAAGCAATACTGAAAATGGAAAGTTGTAATGGGTAGAGTAATTTTACCATGTTTGATCCACTCAGTGGGCTGTTTTTTCTGCCACCGTGAATGGTAATTTTTCCAGTTTTTCAATGCTCAGCACCGTATAGTCTGCTACCCTCTGTACCAGTTTGATCTGTTTATCAGTGAGATTGAATTCTGAAAACAGTGACGTAGTGTTGATTAAACGCCAAGGCACATAGCCTGCACACAGGTTTTGTAGCATTCTGCCTAATAGCATGATAGAACGTAGTTGAGACTGACCATGTTGCAGCATGACCAAGTCTTGTTCCATGATGTCAATGGCAGAAGATACTATGCTGTCCAATGAATGTATTCTAGATGGCAGAGTCGTTAACTCATTGTCTACTACAGCAAGAGATTTCTCTAAATGAATACGATCAATTTCTTGTATTCTTTCTGAAGTTTCTGCTTGGGTAACCTTCCATATTTCATTATGAGCAGCGTAGATACCGGCATATATGAACCGTTTTTGACGCATTTTTCTTGGACCTAGCAAGAATTCCCTAAGATCTGCGCCTTCTTGAAGTAAAGTGAAGAGTTGTTTCACTTCCTCTAGTGTAGCTTTCTGTAGCCAATCAAGGCAAAGTTTTCCTACACTGCATGTTGTTATTTGCCCTGGATGCTGTCTTTGAACATAGCATGGGTCTGGCCTATTGATAGTGAAACCCTGTGTTTTGGTCAGCAATCGATCTTGACAGTTGTTTGTGTCTGTGGGCTTGTGTAACCATTTGTTCCAATCTGGATCTGATCTGTTGTGATGCAAAATAGTATATACGTCGACCTCCCCCTGTGTAGTGCTATTACTTGAAGGTGCAGGTATGGGTTTCAACCTGTAAACTAACCCGAAGACCGAGGACTGGGAGCAGGGACCGGATCATAGCAACAGCTCAATAAAACTCACAGAAGAACTTCTGCTCCTGGAGTATTGAACTCCCTGTATTTGGATATTGCTAAAATTGGAAACCGTAATAATATACGCTATATATGTGAAAATAGCCTTGAGAAAGCCCCGGCGCAACTCGCCAAGAGGGGGCGAAACACGTGTCGGCTGTCCATGTTCCACTAAAAAACAATAAAGATGTTACACTGCAACCTGAAATAGTTTTGTCCTCTGTATGACGACTTGAAAGAACGGATATTAATCCTGACAAGAATTTTTGTGATCCCTTATGGAGTACACACTCTCCACTTTTCAAACCCCTGGATGCTGTCTTTGAACATAGCATGGGTCTGGCCTATTGATAGTGAAACCCTGTGTTTTGGTCAGCAATCGATCTTGACAGTTGTTTGTGTCTGTGGGCCTGTGTAACCATTTGTTCCAATCTGGATCTGATCTGTTGTGATGCAAAATAGTATGTACGTCGACCTCCCCCTGTGTAGTGCTATTACTTGAAGGTGCAGGTATGGACGGAGTGCTCATGTCTTTGATCATGGCTATCCCAAGGCAAGACGTTTGTTGGACAGTGTAATTCAAAAACATAATTTGCTCAGGAAGGATACAGGCTCTAAACAAAACTTCTACCCCCTGCACTTGCCAATCTTTTGTACCACAGACAGATTTTGTCTTTATGTTGTCTTTCCAAAAGTCGAAAACCTGTCTAGACAGTTGGGCAATAAGGGCTGCAGAAAAAATCTGTTTTGTTTTGATTAACATATTTTTTGTTCCTGTCTTGTTCACATTTTTAAAGAAAAACCCTAAAAAATATGGACATTTCTTTGCAAAAGTTTTTGAGTTATCCTTTGGAGGTGTGGGACAATGTTCCCATTGGTTATACATAAATACATTTCTAGGTGATGCAGATTTATGCAAGAAATAATGACCATAATGGTCATAACAATATGTTTGTTCATAGTCTTGTGAACCCTCTAAATATTCATGATTTGTGTATACTGCAGACATTTCTAGATCAGACATCATGTTATTAACAGTCTCGAAGTCCCAATCATCAGAACGGGTACTAGAGGTAATAAAGTCACTTAATGATATTTTAAACAAGTGTGGAATCTTCAAGAGTTTCGATAAGCCAAAAATGTCATAATCAGTTTTGTCCCACACTATACCATCTGGTATAGGAACGGCTGTGATGTTCACTGCTGACAAGTCCCTTGCTTCACAATGGGATGATTTGTGTGGCTGGAGAAGTAAGTTCACTATTTTACTTGCTGTGTCCATTTGAATATATCTTCCATTTATCAGCATACCCAGAATTATTACCAGAGCTAACCAAAGTAGAAATAGAATATTCCCAAAACAATTCATAGTACAATCCATGGTGAAACCAGATAAGTCTTTTTCAGGAGATGAAAAAAATCTGTTGCTTGTTCTTTGAAAGTACTTTGTGCTGGCGTCGTTTCAGGTTCGCTGAGATCCTCAGAAAACATATCAAAGTTGATGAAATAGCCAGAGGCAGTTCTGTGAATGGTTGGAATTGCATCAGGATTCGTTGAAATCACTGGAACTAGTTGATCACTTGTTACTTCATTGTAGACAGGTGTATCAGGACAACCTGTTATTTGGGTTTCAAGAGGAACGAGTTCCATAGCTTTGTTGCTTAGTCCTTTATTTCTCACTGTACAATCTTCAAAGGTGATGAGTCTCTCAGTTAGAACTTCTTGGATTGTGGCTAGAGGAGGGTTTCTAAAAGGAACAAGGGTCCTAAGGGATTATAACAATAAAAGGAAGAATGGCAATATAGACCACAATAAGTACTATATTATCTTCAAGCCCAGCCGGAGGGTGTCTGCTACATTGTCAGAGTCCACTTCGCCTACTGCTTAGTATTGGCCACATAGTGTGGTTTGATCAGGTCAATGGACATAAATCTTTTCTCCTTTTTACCAGCAAGGGGCAGCAAAAGTACTGTTCCTGATCCGTGGATTGCTAAGACAGGTACTGGTTGTCTGTAAGACGGCCCAAATTCTTTCCTGTCCGCAATCTTTTCTCTGACTAGATCACCAAGCTTTGGGATCCAGACAGGCCTTGCTTGGATGGCTGGCTTTCCCCCAGTGGTGGTTGGCTTCAGAAACACTTTGCTTTGTTTTGATCTTAGTTCATTTAAGTCCTGTAAAACAGCCAAACGATCTTTGATATCAAATTCTTTATTTTCCACTACTGTGCCCTTCATGGCAAGGTCCGGTACCAATATTCTAGTCCCAAATAGGACCTCATATGGAGTGATACCCCCTAGAGAACGTCTTGGCAAATTATTTAATGATTGTTGGGCCCCATAAAGATGTTTGACCTACCCATCACCCGAACCTAATACCCAAGCTGTTATACACTGCTTTATATCCCGTTTTTTTCTTTCCACAACAGAATTTCCCTCAGGATGGAATGGAGAAGAATGCCACAATGCTACGCCCAAACTGACCATGGCTTCTTTGTAAGGTCGAGAGCTAAACGCAGAGCTCTGGTCAGAGTGTAGTGTGCCAATTGCAAATGTGCCGATAAACACTCGCAAATCTTTCATAACAGTTCGAGCATCAGCCGAGCACTGAGGCCACATCCATAAGAACCTTGAACACAAATCCACTGTGACCATTACATATTTATAGTTACCATCCCTTTGTAAGGGACCACAATGGTCCAGGTAAACACATGCTAATGGTTTATCTGAGATTAACAGGGGCATCTGCGCAGGACGTTTCACAGTAGAGACTTTCATGTTTTGGCATATTTCACAGTCCAAAACATAGTTTCTGATCTGTTTCCTAATTCCTGGCCACCAGAATCTCTGTTTTCATAATGATAGTGTCATGGAAACACCTGCATGAGCAGAGGCGATCCCCTCATGTTCTGCTAGGATTAGTACTAATCTATGTTCCATGTTTGGTATTACCCTATCCCCCACTCCAGGGATTCGATCAAATGGAACATTGTTCGCACCAATTGTATATGAGTATTTGAGTGGAAACCTTTTGGGTAACGCTGCACTGCTGCCTTTGCTTGAAGCATTGACAACCAGAATTCTTTTACTGTCTATTTTCGTTTTTGAACAAGTGATTGCAGCTACGGAAGCAGTTTGCACAGCCCCTTTCGCGGCTTCATCAGCCAATTAATTCCCTTCACCGTGAACGCCATCACACTGATGACTCAGTGTGTGTATCACATGAGTGTTTTGTAGTCTGTTTCATACCTGAACTACTTGTTCCTAAAGCGTTTTATGCTTGATTGTGCCACCTTTTGCATCTTTGAAACCATTCTAAAGCCAATTCAGTAAATATTCATTGTAAGATTGTACACAGTAAAAAGAATTGCAGACTGTGAGTGTAGGGAATTTGCGATACGTATTTTCAAGTGCAATTTTAAATGCTTATAGTTCATCTCGCTGTGCTGTACAATCTCCTAGAGATTGTGTTTCTGTGACCATCGTTCGGAATTTGCCATCGCGCATATGACCTTTAATGATGGCGCATGCTGCACTGTCAGCTTGCTTACCCCCGGAGCGGGTTGTGCACATCCGTCAGTATAAATTATGAATTTGTACTGGTCAAGAGGGAGAATTTCAGTAGGCAGAGGACATTCATGTTCGTATTGCAGGAATGCTTGTGTTTGCAAATAAGGATCAAAAACATATTCAACTTCAGTTGCAGCAAGTGAATTAACCCATTGTATCCATCTTGGATGTAAAGCTTTTGCATTCAGAATGCTAGCTTTTGTAACTGCCTCTAAGGCTGGTACAGGAGTTACGACCATAATGTGTCTCCCCTGCGATAGCGCTCTTTCTATTGCTACAGCGGTTTGAACTGCTGTCAGAATTTTTTCCATTGATGTAAATTTAATTTCTGCTTGTGTATACAAATGTGTTTTGGATGCAATTGGTACTTTTACACCTCTGTTAAAAGTTAAATAGGTGAAACTGCATTGACCCGGAATGATTCAGATCACTAAGTTGCGTTTACTCGTGTTTGCAATTGTTTTGTTGCTTACATGTCAGCTTGAAGTGAACGCAGAACATCTGTGTGTTCCCGTGTCCAATGTGTGATTTTAAAATCAGGTTTGATTAATTTGTAGAGAGGTTTAACCCTTTCTGCGCAGTTTACAATGCAAGTTCTTCCAAAATTCGGATCCCTAGAATCAACTGTAAGTTTTTCAGCGTTTTTGTAGGTTGGAGCAACGCACACTTTTATAAAAAGTTGTATGCCAGGCTTTTGCCTTCACTCAATAGTTCATATGCTAGAATAAGGACATTTAGATGGGCAATTCTTGATTTCTTTAAATTTAATTTATAACCCTCAGAGGCAATGCCCAGTATTATGGTGTTCATCCTGTTCAAGTGCCTGTCCAGGTCATCGTCTGTCAGATAGATATCATCGACATATAACAATGCCTAGTCATCATAAATTTGTAGTAATTCTGTTGCCCTTGCTGAAAGTCTCACCCAAAAGAGTGCATTCACTTTTCTTGGTATGTCTCTCTCCATACGGAGTGTTATTTCATATAACTTTTGTGGAGAACTAACCATGGTGTCTACAGTCTCTACTTGAATGTATCATTCAAGTCCACTGTCTCCAGAAGTTCCTTCAGGTTCTGGTGAGCTATTGTTACTTCTGCTGCACTGTCCAACATTGTCTAAGCCCATTCTCCGTTCTTGATTTCGGTTCTCAGGATCATCGGCATGTCTGATCTTCAGACCTGCTACGTTCTTTTTGGAGACTTGAGGTTTTGATTTGCTTTTCTGAACGAGTTGATCCTCAATGGACTTTACGCGTTCTTCTTTTTTATCTGACCGTCCTCTTCTTTCAGATGTCTGTGACGATATCTGAAAGGTACGAGAGGAACATGTATCAGTATCTTGATCCCTATCTGGTTTTCTCAAATTATCCCTATTCCTGAGATTATACCTCCTTTCAGAGGGCTCCTTTTGAGGAGACCTACCTAGGGATTGAGAACTTTTCTCTTTTGAATGTTGTTTGTTATTTTCCCACTTCTTTTTAGAAGATGTAGGATCTTGTTTAATAGAGTCCTTTTCAGGAACTCCAGACTGTTGTGGTTTAACTGTGTAATTCTATTAATTCTTGTATTTAATTAAGTAGTTCATTGTCCAACATTGCTTCAATGTCAGGATGAGGTGTGTAGCCGGCTAAAAACGGCCATGTTGCTCCTGGTCTACCTAGTGGACCGAGCCTGATAATGTGAAGTGGACCGAGCCTGATAATGTGATTGATATGTTTAGGGCGCCTTTAAACCAGAGCTGATGCTCCTGGTATGTGAGTGAAATTTTAACATCCTCGAAAGGAATATATTCCTCTGGTGGATTATCTTCTTTGTAGAAGTGAAACATTTTAGTTACTGGATGTGATTCTGGGAATACTATCCATGAGTAGAATACCTCTGTCCGGTGAGATTCATGTGCCTCTATCACAAAAACAGTTCTACCACTTCTTGGCCATGTTTTATACGTTTTAGAGTGAAGGCTTTCCTTAAATTTGGACGGATAGGAATCGCATCCGCATCGGTTTCATTAAAACCTGTTTGATTAAAAGCTATACGACTGGATCAGCCGCAGCCTCATCCCCGTTTTGGGATATTGTTTAATGAAAACTGCAGAGCAAGTTTCAAGGAAACAAAGATAAGGTGCACAATATTTTGGAACACTGTATCCTTCAACGTTGAACAAACCAGCTAATACATAGGATTCTCGTCCTCCTCAGCTATGGCGGATATTATCCCTACCCACTCGAGACATTGTTGGACCCGGCCTTTTGGCGTGGTCCCACTCCTCCCGCATGGCGGGCCGTGGACGACATCGACCCCTGTCCTCCGGCCTGAAGCTACCCCCTCCAACCTTCACGAGAGCCGCCACTCATGGCGACCCCTGGCTCTCCCCCTCCAGAACATGGCGACCCCTACTTGCCCCACGCTGCTGGTCCGACCCCTATCCCGGACCACCCTCTCAGGCCCCGACTCCATCTTGGGCCTTCCACGTCCGGGCCCCGTGGCCTCGGCCCGACCTCGGCCGCGGCCCCAGCGTAGCCCCGACATCGAGTCACCAAGATCCGACCAGGTGGTAAAGCGGCCACTTGACTGATCATGGAGGAGGAGAGTTTCGATGGCCCTCCAGCCGTCCTCGGATGCCTGGTTTCGATCGCCCCTGGCCTCCCTGGGCGCGGGCTCCACCCCCCTGCTGGGTGTCTGGACACTCTCATCCCGGCCCCTCTGACCCCCAGGTGCGAGGGTCCGGACATCAAAAGACTCCAGACCTATATCTGGTGCAGCTCTGGAATGGGTCGGTAGTTGTATCATGGAGTCGAGAGACCCTGAGAAGAACTCGCCTACTTCAAACCCTGTAACCATCCTTGGAGCCCTGCTGGCGCTGCCGCGGCTCGACCTCGCTGAAACCATCTTCGGAGCCCTGCTGGCGCTGCCGCGGCTCGACCTCGCTGAAACCATCTTCGGAGCCCTGCTGGCGCTGCCGCGGCTCGACCTCACCGATACCATCTTCGGAGCGCTGCTGGCGCTGCCGCGGCTCGACCTCGCTGAGACCATCTTCGGAGCCCTGCTGGCGCTGCCGCGGCTCGACCTCGCTGAAACCATCTTCGGAGCCCTGCTGGCGCTGCCGCAGCCCGACCTCGCTGAAACCACCTCTGGAGCTCTGCTGGCGCTGCCGCGGCCTGACCCCGTGGAACCCCCCAGCTCGAGGATTGAGAGCTTAGCGTAGGGTATCCCTGTACCAGGCTGGTACCAAGACTGTCACGCTACCCCCTTCCCACAGTTACTAAGACCTTAAGGATCCCTTGATCCAATTGTACATATCTTGCTGAGATAACCTGCCTTGATTGCTGATAAAGACGTTAAGAATCTATCCTTGTGTGGTGTCCATCTGTAGTAGTGTCATTGCTCGCCTGTACGATCCTAGGAGAGGAACCTCGCCAGGAGGCCTCTCGACGGAGCTCGGACAGTTCCATAAGGAGAGGTGGGTCTCGGGGTGGTCGGCCAGATAGCCTCGGCCTCCCCCCTAAGATCGGCTTTTTCTAACAGACGTCTTATGGAGTTTTATGAGGAGGGGTTTCCAGCGGACAGAGAGTTGCCCATTACCTTGTGCCCTGTGCTCCTGGGTCCGAGCGATACTCCAGCCCCGCCATTCCCGCCATTGCCGCCGCTGCCAGGACATCGCAGCGCGGCCGTCGGGAGAGGGAACCACATCCCCCAAGATCCCTAGCGGCTGGACGCCGCAAGCAGCCAATCAGTGTGCGCCCGGAGGTGCAGATAAGGAAGGACTCCCCTCACAGAAGCGGGAGGGGTTTCCAGCGGACAGAGAGTTGCCCATTACCTTGTGCCCTGTGCTCCTGGGTCCGAGCGATACTCCAGCCCCGCCATTCCCGCCATTGCCGCCGCTGCCAGGACATCGCAGCGCGGCCGTCGGGAGAGGGAACCACATCCCCCAAGATCCCTAGCGGCTGGATGCCGCAAGCAGCCAATCAGTGTGCGCCCGGAGGCGCAGATAAGGAAGGACTCCCCTCACAGAAGCGGGAGGGGTTTCCAGCGGACAGAGAGTTGCCCATTACCTTGTGCCCTGTGCTCCTGGGTCCGAGCGATACTCCAGCCCCGCCATTCCCGCCATTGCTGCCGCTGCCAGGACATCGCAGCGCGGCCGTCGGGAGAGGGAACCACATCCCCCAAGATCCCTAGCGGCTGGACGCCGCAAGCAGCCAATCAGTGTGCGCCCGGAGGCGCAGATAAGGAAGGACTCCCCTCACAGAAGCGGGAGGGGTTTCCAGCGGACAGAGAGTTGCCCATTACCTTGTGCCCTGTGCTCCTGGGTCCGAGCGATACTCCAGCCCCGCCATTCCCGCCATTGCCGCCGCTGCCAGGACATCGCAGCGTGGCCGTCGGGAGAGGGAACCACATCCCCCAAGATCCCTAGCGGCTGGACGCCGCAAGCAGCCAATCAGTGTGTGCCCCGAGGTGCAGATAAGGAAGGATTCCCCTCACAGAAGCGGGAGGGGTTTCCAGCGGACAGAGAGTTGCCCATTACCTTGTGCCCTGTGCTCCTGGGTCCGAGCGATACTCCAGCCCCGCCATTCCCGCCATTGCCGCCGCTGCCAGGACATCGCAGCGCGGCCGTCGGGAGAGGGAACCACAACCCCCAAGATCCCTAGCGGCTGGACGCCGCAAGCAGCCAATCAGTGTGCGCCCGGAGGCGCAGATAAGGAAGGACTGCCCCCCGCTACGCAGGAGCGCGCGGGCAGCGCCGGGCGAAGCCCGGGCAAAGGGCGGGCCCTCTGTGGCCCTCAGAGGCCAGAGGAGGATGGGACGGGCCACTACACTTGGTTCCATCACAGGAGGAGGTACAGTCAGGTGCTATCCTTTCCCTCTCTATCGTTTTGAACTGTGTACTGTTGTCTTCGGCATCCCGTCTCCCAACTACGATGTCCATCTGGGAAGAATTGAATGCCATGTGTGGTACAAACTATGTCCGGTACGTATTAACTCCCCCCATAGCGGATAGAGACACTGATCAAGCAATTTGCACTCCCCCCGCATCCCCCGAAACTACTCTTCCTCAAATAAATATCTGCAGCCCCCATTTATCCGCCCCAAACCCAGTCTTATTAACACTGGATAAGGCGGAGACCCGACCAAATGAC
Organism: Lissotriton vulgaris; assembly: GCF_964263255.1. Classification (NCBI taxonomy): domain Eukaryota; kingdom Metazoa; phylum Chordata; class Amphibia; order Caudata; family Salamandridae; genus Lissotriton; species Lissotriton vulgaris. The sequence goes on from NC_141688.1 coordinate 136,308,770, forward strand.
TCCGTATCCCCCCTTCACTCGACCCTACTGGCCCAAATCGAACGACTATTAAACACTGCTCTATCACCATTGGTCGCAAAAATTAATGATCTAGGGGAGAGGCTGACCAGGATCGAAAACATTGTGATAAGGTCCTATCCACTAACTGCTAACACTGTGACACCCACATGCTCTACTCTCACTAACACCAATGAAAGGCCTGTGAACAATGCTTCCAGTATACTTCCAACTCGTGATCCCCCTCTTATACCATCCATTTTAAGTGGTCGCAATGCTCCTCTTAATGTCAAACATGCCTCTCACAGAGTTCCAGATAGAAGGCATCGAATTTATCTACCCCCCGAAGCCGCCCCATACGTTACTGTTCTTTCTGGGGTCCCTACACTTAGCCCGGGTAAACGTGAACTACACCAGGACCTACTGAATAAAGCCATTTTTTGGCTCAAAAACAATAGACCGTTACCATCCGTGTTAGACGGCGGGATACTGAGCGTGAGGAGGGTGGGGTGGCTTGGTTCTCTGCCCAAAGACGTTCCAGGAGATCTGATTTTAATTAAATTTAAACACAGGAACATTGCCTCCTATTTACGTTCTACCCAGCACAAAGTTGGAGATGGCTCCATCCGTATTTGGGATCTGCATGACTTTTATCCTGGCCCCCGAGTACCAAATCACCATAATACCTGATGATAAAGGAGGATTCTGTGTATCTTGGACCATCATTTTGAACAGTTGACTTGCCAAACAGTTTTCGTTTGTCTTAAATAGCTTGTTTCTCCTTTAATTGTGCATTGACTTGTTGAGTTAATTTTTGCATGTTTGTATTTTTCCTCTGCTGCTTTTATGGTTTTAAAAGCCGAATAAAGCTTACTTGAACTGAACTGAGTAGGGGTCTCTGAGAAAAGCACGACTGAGTTACTTCAGTATTTAGCATTAAATTAGGGCCTTACCATACCATTGCCATGTAGTGTAGTTCCTATAACCGTGATAGGCTCTGCGCATTGGAATAATATACACCATAGATTTGACATAGGACTGAGGTCAGTATGTCTCTATCGAGTACATTAAACTTAATTACTTGTGTGTGCCAGCTAACTCAGAGGTCACTAGAAACTTCTTGAATAAACAAGAAGGGATTAGTTTCTGACAACCGCATAAACATGACAACTTTGTTTTCCTTATAATAGGAACAGTCTCAGAATCGTGGAAACAATAGATAACAGTTCCACTCAATCAAACGTGCATGCTTAGTTTCTACAGAGTTTACATAGCAATATAAAGGTTTTATTGAACAGTCTTATTTCTCGTGCAAGAGATATGAACTGCTACAAGAGTAAGACAGAATACAAAGTGTAATACCTACAGCATTATAGTCTTGAGCGGGGTCGATGGTTTATATAATAGGGTATAGGCGCCTTTAGGTGATTTCACTAAGTATTATTAAGATGAGGCTCAGATTAGTGACAGTGCTGAAGTGTTAAGGAGAACCACCTGCCTCCCTAAGTTTCTGTGGTACAACCAACAAGACAAAATCAATCATATACCCCAGCACACATAAGTTTAAAAGATCTTTTCAGATGTTATTCACACAGAAAACAGTAGATCAATTAGTCGATTTTTCTTCTTTAATCTGTCGTCAAGTTTCCAATAACTCAACTGTTCCTAAGCCAACACGTGTTTCGTTGCCCCAGTAGGTTTGTAAATGCGACTTGTTCACGGCTAAAAAGGTTTCACAGTATTGTAGTTTTTAATGCAGCGATAATTCCAGGCCACATTATTCCTGTGGCGTGAGGTGAACTTCAAAATGAAAGTCAAATCTGCTAGGCAAGTGAAGGTTCGGTTTTCTGCTCATAAGCTCCCGTATTTGAAACAAAGAGAAAGCCGCTGTTCTGCGGACTCGTGCCCCACGCCGGTCTATTCGAGTGCGCGGGGCATGAGCACGCGGAACAGATTCTAATTCTGCTCTATATGGTTTCTGCAATACTTTAGATTTACCTAGGTCAATACCCGTTTCTGAAGCCAAATTCATTATTTTTTCATGAAATATTTTTGTTTTTCGGGTGATGCTTCTGCATATGAATAGCAACTCTTCTTCAATGAAAGTATTTAATCTTTCTATCCCTACATTCCCAGCTATCATTTCTTCCATTTCTACTCGTAATTTAAATATATCCAAAACCTTTGGCTGTGTTTTTGGTGTTTCTATTTCTCGTGTCCACCTTTCTATTTCTTCTGGGGTTACTACAGTGGCACTTTTCGTCCCTGTGGTTTTTTCAATTTGTTCCTATTTTGAGCATCCAGGTGTGACTTTTCTAAATTATTCATTTATTGGTTCTCTTATTGGTAAATCCATTAAAGAAATTATTGACTTGCACTCACTTGCCTGATCATCAATTATTATATTCGGGCGCGCCGATTGTGCGCCGAAGGCGCGCCAAAGGTAAGCCCGTCTACGCCCGTCCGCGCCTGGACCGCGCCCAGTGCCAGGACCTGAGGTTCCGTGACGGTTCCGTGACAATTTGAACCCGTGTTTTCAAGTTTGTCGGAAATACATAATATTGGTATCAGCGAACCGCAAATGATCCATTTAGTATATCCTGGTGTTTTCGCTACACTACAAGCAAGAGCACTCCTTCTATTGACATATTTCTAATCTACCCACGGCATCCATCTTAGATCATGGCCGCCATTTTGTGTTTCCTTGCCCTCACATATGCAATAGCCTCTGATCACTCCACTTTGATTAAGGACACGTAGCCTTAGCCGGAGATTCACCTCTTACATGACACGTGCACCTTAAACCAGATCACGCTGTAGCTGCATGACTCGACAAAGGCTGCCTCCTCTGCCCGAGGCCAGCCCTGCCAAACTGGTCTTCGTGTCCATTGTACCTGATCATGATTAGGCGGCCAAAGCCGGTAGCCTTGCCCATTTACAACCCATAAGCATCCCTTATCCCGCTTTCCTATCTTCCACACCTGGCTCTGTTTCTTTCTTTCTGAATCTTTATTAGGGGGAGGTAACGAACTTTACGATGAGGCGGTCCGGGTCCTGAATGCAATATTGACAGGGAATTGTGACAAACTAGTGGGAACCCCTCTTTTCGCAATGTTTGGCCTCAGATATTATCGACGGTTCCTGTGTAACGCCAAATATTTATTGTTTCAGACACAAAGGTTTTGGGAATGTATTACATGTAAAGAATTTGCCCCTAGCATAAAAAACAGTATATAAGGAGCAACCCTCTTTGTACAAATCGAACAGGCTCCTGGTTACTGCCCGTGTGTAGTATCTATGACTTCTGTGTCCCTGCAGTAATAAACCTTTGGTCTTTGACGCCACCATCGAGAAGCCCGTGTTTCTGTTTATTTGTGCACCAAGGCAGGTGGAACTCCGGGGTCTTTGGGTGTTGTACCCTGACACCTCTGGACGGAACCAAAAAGTCCAGAACTCCAATTGGCGCCCAACGTGGGGCGACGTCATTCGGTACCGGTCCAAAAGCCTGAAGAGTTCGAGAAGCTTCGTGTGAAGATTCCTGAGGGAGGCACCCCACCTCATCGATCCCGGCATATCGCAAAAGTGGCCCGAAGTTCTCTTCCACGAGGGTTTCCCGTTCAGGACGGCTGCAGTGGGCCGTTGCCTTGACCGTCGCCCTGTCTTGGACCCGAAGAGGTGCAGTCCTTAGTACGGCGAAACGTGACGGGTTTCTCCTTGGTGACGTCTTCAGTGACTCAGTTAAGTATTTAGTGATAGCTAGCTGGTTACGTTTGTGAGGATTGTTAAAAATCCTTGATCGGTTCTTGGTTTGGTTTGGTTTTGTCAGATTATCATTGGTTGTTCTAATTACGATAATCTATTTGGTTTAGTTTTGGGTATCGATACATCAGTTCGTTTTGGTAGGCCTAAGTTCTTGGTTCTAGTGCACATATTTGTTCCGTGTTTGTTTGTTTTGTGTTCCGGACTGAAAATGGTAAGTCGGAAAATGTTGTCTTGTTTTAATTGCAACAGTGACTCACGATTGGAGGACTCTTGTCTGGTTCCTCCGATTGGGACTCCCCTATATGATTTATATTGCAAGTATGGCGTGGGTCCTATATCTTATAATGAGATATGGGTCCGTTATTGTAAGAAGGATGGTGTCCTTAGTTGGCCACTGCATGGTAGTTTTGAACCAGAGATTCTCGACAACTTAGAAGCGAAATTGTTTAAGAAGAAAGCCCGGCCGGCAATGTTTGATTCTTTCCGTTATTGGCGAAAAGAATCCAAACAGAGAGAAATGAGAAGGTTGAAGAAAGAACAGAAAGAACAAGAAGAGTTAACTCTAGAGCAAGCGACTAAACAGTTGCAGGCTAACGAGTGTGAGAAGGCTATAGATGTAGCCGTTAGAGAGCATAATCTAGCGATTGACAAGTGCTATCCTGCCTTGCCATCGAAAATGGCTAAGATATTGGAGGATTCCGAAAACGATCCTCTGTTATCTTATCTGTTACGGTCACCTCCACCGTATGCACAAGGTGCTGCGGCTCCACTCGTCCCGAATGTTCAATTGCCGGTTGCTGGACAACCTGGTGCTCCTGTCCCTCAGAATCAAGTTCCTGTACTTCCTGTGGTGAATGTAAATGTCCCTACAGCTCCTCCTCTTCCTACACTGCCAGCCTCTACACCTACTTCTGTACCCACTGTTCCTCAAACTATTTTTCTCGATACTCCTACTGTTCCGTTATCTATTCCTACCTCTACTGCATTTTCTACGTCTGCGAGTGTACTAACTCCACTTTCTGTTCGTCGAAGAATCACTGATTCTGTTACTAATATGCTGTCTCCTATATATAAAACTTTGATTAAGACTCCTACTCCTGATTCTGTACAGAGACGGAGTCAGCTTCCAAGTGCTGAGGAACGGGGAGTTTTAGATTCCACGGCTCTCAGATGGATTTCGAAGGGTAGAAGATATAGTACGAGAGATGTGCTAGACACATTTATGCAGTGGGGGGAACCAACACAACGGTACGTCTTTGATGAGATGTGTTCATTGTTACGTGAAGAGATAGAAGAAGACGATGTTGAATCAGATTTGGAAGATTTAATTAGGGTTCAAAAGGAGTTTGCTGCTGGAATGATAGTGGGCGAGAAAATAAAGGAAGCGATGGAACTCATTTTAAGTTTTAGGAATGATCCATCTCTTCGTTCACCGAGAGATTTAGAAAAAGGTAAAATGAAGCTAAGTCGCCAATATCCTATGAGGGAGGTTCCTCCAATTTGGCGCAAAGCAATACAACGTGATGATAATGCAGGAATTGCAGCTGCTCCAGCACAGTTCCAACGAGTGTGGATACACATTCCATGGAAGCGAGCAGAAGTGTTAGCGGTGAAACAGGCCTTGCCAGATCCACGTAAAAATCCAGCCGGATATTACAAGGAATTAACACAGACAGTTGAGGCTTGTATAATGAACCTAGCCGACATCGATATGTTGTTTGGTAACGTAGTCCCGCAACCAGTGTGGGCTAAAATTCGTAGAGAGGATCATCAAGCTGCTTTAGGTGGTGATTGGGCAGCTATCACTGCAGCAGATGGTCAACAAATAGGTGGTGCGAAACCCGAACCTTTAATTGCTAATCTGCCAGGTAGAATAATTGATCTAATGAAGACTCTGATGCCAGCACTACGTGTAAATTGGGACAAGTTGTCAGCATGCAGACAGAAGAAAGACGAAAGTGTCTCCGACTTCTTCACGAGGTTCGAAGAGACTTTTGTGGATCATAGTGGTCAGGACATGAGTACAGAAGGAGGACAGAGATTGTTTGTCGATAAATTTGTGCATAATTTGTTACCTGAATTATGCAATAAATTAAAAGACTCAGAAAGTGCGTGGGCTGTATCTACGACAGCGCAAATACTTGCAACTGCGCAGTACTATGAAAATAGAGATAAAGAAGAAAAGGAAAAATCCGAGAAGAAAACGAAAGATTTAAAAACTAAAGTTCTTTTGCAGCAGGCGTATCCGCCTCGCACGAATCAAACTAATACGCAGCAAAGCTCATACCAAAGGACAGATCATGGTTCATCAAGACCTCAATATCAATGGAATCAGTGTGCATACTGTAAGAAAGAGGGTCACTATAAAAATGAATGTCCGATCTTAGCGCAAAATAATGCAGCAGCAGCACAGAGAGGTCGTGGTGGTTTTGTGCAGAATTCTAGAGGTCGAGGACGAGGCGCTATGCCTCCACAAACGAATGATCGTCCCTCCAATCACTTTGATCAACGAAATGGACAATCTGCTCAGCAAAATAGATCTCAACAATATCTTGTTGAGGACTATAATGAAGTAGATGAGGGTTATCAACAAAATGGGTACTAGGACAGCCATGGACAGAGAGAGGGAGTAGTATCAGTTCCAGTGGATCAGAGTGGGCCTTATGTCGCAGTAGCAACATCAGGTGTAGTCGAACCGTTTCTGTTGGATACTGGTGCCGCAAAAAGTTCTATCATTCATGCGAAACTCCCTGGCGCACCTTTGTCTGGCTCAACAAATGTTTCCGTAGGTTTTTCAGGCGCCCCTGTTTACAACCCAATATCTGGTCCTTTGTCTATTTCTGTTGGACCGTGCCAATTGAAAGCACCCCTGATTTTGACGACAGGTTGTAATGAAAACCTGCTTGGTTTAGATTTGTTAAAAAGACTATATGCGACATTGTACTGTTCTCCGGAAGGAGTACAGCTTACGTTGGGTAAAAATATCACCTCTCCGATGTATTTGTCAATGGACGCACTCCCGCCGGAGCTACGTTCACTCCCTGATTCTCTTTGGGCGACTGGTCCTAATGATGTAGGTCTCCTAGAAATTCCACCGTATGTAGTAACTTTAAAAGCGAATGTGAAATTTCCAAGAATTCCCCAGTATAAAATATCGAGTGAAGGTGAGCGTGCACTTTTATTGATTGTGCAAGATTTGATTAAGAAGGGTGTAGTTGAAGAAACTAGAGAAAATGTCTGTAACAGTCCTGTATTACCGATTCTGAAACGAACTGACACTACAAAACCTCCAGTATATAGGTTTGTCATAGACCTTAGAGAAGTTAATAAGATTGTAATCCCGCAGTTTCCTGTCGTGCCAGACATTACTGCCTTGTTAACATTGATTCCTGCCACAGCCACATGGTTCTCAGTTATTGACCTAAAGAATGCCTTTTTCAGCATTCCGATAGCCGAAGAAAGTAGGGATATTTTCGGCTTCTGCCTAGGAGGTCGCAGTTTCAGATTTAAACGCGCTCCACAAGGCTATTGTGAAAGTCCATCAATTTACAGTCAAGCTTTAAAAAGTCAGTTAGATTCTTTTGTCCTTCCTCCAGGTTCTGCCTTAGTACAGTACGTAGACGATCTTTTAGTGGCTGCCGATGACAAGGAGACTTGCAAAACAGCTACAATTTTACTATTGCATCATTTGTCTAACTTGAATCATAAAGTGTCTCCTTCGAAAATGCAATACTGCTGCCAAGAAGTGACCTACCTAGGTCATCTCTTGTCAAAGGAGGGAAGGAAGTTGACCCCAGAAAGAATAAAAGCGATTACGCAGATGAGTGTTCCACGCACACAGAGAGAAGTACGTGCCTTCCTAGGTATTACCTCTTACTGTAGGCAGTGGATTCCAAATTTTTCTCTGTTAGCGAAACCGTTGGTAGCTTTGACTGGGAAAAATTTTCTGAGTCCGGTGCCATGGTCTGATGAATGTCAAGAGAGTTTTACTGAATTACGAAAAGCCTTGTGTTCAGCTCCTGTATTGGGTACACCTGATTACAGTAAGCCATTCACGCTCTACGTTCACGAAAGAGAAGGTTGCGCGTTGAGTGTTCTGACACAGAAGTTTGGTGATAAACAACGCCCTTGTGCGTATTTTTCATCAACATTAGATCCGGTAGCCAGAGCGTTACCTAGTTGTTTGAGAGCTACAGCGGCAGCTGCAGCTTCCATTCGACAATCTGCTGGTTTGGTGATGAACAATATGCTAGTGGTCATGGTTCCTCATGCAGTGGATACACTCATGAACCGAACGAAGACACAACACCTTACTAGTGCGAGATTATCTGGTTACGAGTTAACATTACTAGCGAGTCATATTCAGATCAAAAGATGCAATGTATTGAATCCAGCAACATTGTTGCCGACTGATCAAGAGTCGAGTGATTCCGAGCCACATGACTGCTATTTCAAAACGGAGGAAGAGACAAAAGGACGCATCGATTTGAAAGATACTCCCCTATCCGACCCAGATGGTACGCTGTATGTGGACGGGTCATGTTTTAAATTGGAGAATGGTGATGTGACTGCTGCTTACGCGGTAACGACTTTGAAGACGATTGTGGAGACTGCAAGAGTGAGTCAGAATTCTGCCCAAGCTGCAGAATTAATAGCTCTAACAAGAGCGTGTGTTTTAGCTGAGGGAAAGAGAGTGAATGTGTTTACAGATAGTCAGTACGCTTTTGGCGTAGCCCATAGTTTTGGCCGGTTGTGGAGAGAAAGGGGTTTCATTACGTCCCATGGGACTAAGATCCAACATGGTCAGCTAGTTAACGACTTGTTGGAATCTCTAACCTTGCCGACTGAAGTTGCGATTGTGAAGTGCAGTGCTCATAAAGCAATCACGGATGATGTTGGTCGTGGGAATGCCTTTGCTGATGAAATTGCTAAACAGACAGCTAGAGACACGATGAGTAGAATGTATGTTGCTACGTCTGCAAGATGGATTGCTGAGTCTGGAATGTGTGAAGACACTATGGAAAGTGTGAAAGAGATTCAGAAAGAAGCGACTGAGGAAGAGAAACGTGTATGGAGAGAAAGTACGGGCAAATTGGACTCGAATGGATGTTGGATTGATTTGACAGAACAGCAGCGTTGGATGTTGCCCGATGCGTATGTGCTTGCAGTAGTGACGATGGCGCATGGAGTAGCGCATATAAGTTCTAAAGGGATATGTAAGATGTTGGCTCCGGTCTGGAAGAATGAGGGAATCAGTAAGTGTGCAGAAAGAGTGGTGAAAAATTGTATGGTGTGCTTGATGCATAATCCTGGCAAGGGAACTCCAACTCCAGCTAGTCATTTCGCTCCTCCTTCCTGTCCCTTTGAGGTAATTCAGTTAGACTTCATTCACATGGAACGCTGCAACAATTTAAAGTACGTCCTGGTGGTAGTTTGTGCTTTTTCCAGGTGGATAGAAGCATACCCACTAAAGGATAACACTGCCCTATCGACTGCCAAAATTCTTCTCAAGGAATTTTTCCCTAGGTATGGAATGCCACGGATTGTATGGTCAGATAACGGAAGTGAGTTTATAGGGAAAGTTATGCAGAGTGTGTGTGCCGGTCTGGGCATCAAACAGAAGTTCCACAGTGCAAACCATCCCCAGTCTGCTGGTTTAGTCGAGGGTTACAATGGCACCCTCAAGCTAAAAATAGCCAAAATACAAGCATCCACAGGTTTGGCCTGGCCAGACGCACTTCCTTTGGCCCTGTTATCAACGAGAGCAACAGTACATTCTAGAATAGGGCTTAGTCCATACGAGATTGTGTTTGGCCGCCCGGCAAATATCTGGGGTGTGCCAAGGCCTAAGCAATTTTGCTCCATTGAATATCCTATGTTGATAGACTACCTTTACGACTTGACTGCTAAATTGAGTCTTATTCATCAACAGGTTTTTGATGCCTTGCCAAAACCTCCGGAGAGTCCAGGGCACCAGCTGAAACCGGGTGACTTCATCGTAATAAAGAACTTCCGAAGGACGAAGAACCTTCAACCAAGATTTGTGGGGCCTTATCAGATCTTACTGGCAACGAGGACAGCCGTACGTGTCGCTGGCCGTAAACACTGGATTCACGCTTCTCACGTAAAGCGTGTTCCGTTGCCGCTCCCTTACGACGACTGGGTGAAGAAGGGAATTGGTGCCTCCGAATCTGAAATCACACCGAAGTTCATCTCTTTCAGCGATGCCGAATTGATTACTGATACTTTGAAACCTGACTCTCCTCCTGAAAAAACTCCTTTGAACATTGAACATTTGTCTCCAGCATCAGAAGAAACTCTGCTATCTGCGAACTTAAACTCTGCAACAGCTGCTAGTGATACACTATTTTCCGATCAGACAGTACCAGCGAAGAAGAGATACAACCTAAGAAGCCATAAAATGGACAAATAAAGCAGGCAACTGCATATTGTGATTTTTATATATTGAACTTTTGCCTTCAGCCAGGAAGTTTGCTATTGTTTATTGTTTTTAAAATTGCCTTGCCGTCTGGGTAGCCGTAGGGTCGTGGCTGTGTACCTAGTTTGAATTTGCAGGGGTCTGACACAAGGTCGATCTTTCTGTTGGTTCTGGGAACTCCCAGGGCTGATAGAGGCATTTTCATCTACGTACACATCATCAGTGGTCGCGAGCGGATTGTAGAAGATGGAGCTTCCTGCGCTGCAACGAGAAAATGTGATTTATGTTCGCAGAAACAGACTTAATAGAATTCTTCATAGCAAATGTTTTCTGATGCAATGTGCCGTTACATTTTTGATTGTTTTAGCAACATTGGTGGGTGGAATCGTCTTTAGCATAAATTTGATTTTTGTGCCAGTTTCTACAGTACCTCCCCTTGATCCTGCTATTTCTACTGTTTCCTCTATACACTCTTTTCACTCGTTTCCAGAACATGAGCAAGCCCGACGCTCAGAATTTACCAACAACACTTTTGTACAGCTCTTACACCAACACCAACTGGTAGTTAACACAACAGACTGTTGGGTGTGTGGCTTGATACCTCACACCATGGATAAAGGTATTCCATATCTGGTTTTGCCTTACAGCTATAATGGATCATTTCAGGCCTTCCAAACCATCTTTGCTTATGCCCTTGAGACCTACCCTCCACGTCCACCGCGTTCCACTAAATATAACTCTGCCAACAAAGCTTTAGTCCAGGGAATTATTGACATGGTCAAGGACGTCAATAATACTCCATCTTACCCTAGAGACGAATTGCGAGTATATTTAAGTTGGAATACTTCAGAGTATCGCCTTAGTTTAGGAGAAAGCAAGCGCAAAAGCTCAACTCCAATATGGGTCGTACCTCACCGAGGTCAGGTCTGTTTGCAAGGTAATGGGAGAAATCCGAGAGCTCAGCTGGGGAGGAGTGAGTGCGTAGAGACTTATGTGTTTCCGGCTAACTCTTCCCCTGCCTTTCTCACTGCTAGGGGTACTTATTTCATTTGTCGAGACAGAGCTTATACATGGTTGCCTGCCGACTTCTCAGGATCATGTTATATTGCTCGACTATTGCCTCCGACATACACTGCCTCACCTGATTACCACAGAACAAGAGTAGCGAGAGGTGTCTTCAGCAAGGAAGATACCGCTGGTCAGGAAGCTGGAGACTTCTTCAAAGGCTTCCTTCCGTTCTGGGGGCCTATGGCCAATAGTAGAAACATACGTCAGCTAACACGGGTAGTTGAATCTACTATTACCGAAACTGCTGGTGCCCTTAGCAATCTAACAGCTGAGCTTCAGGCGGATAGGCTCATGACGTTGCAGAACCGTATGGTTCTAGACGTTATACTTGCAGATCGAGGTGGGGTATGCAGAATGATCCAATCGAGCTGCTGTGTCTTTATTCCTAATAATGCTCCAACAGTCTATGAGGCGATCTCTAAGTTGCACAAAATTTCAGACTCCATACATGTAGACAAGGGAAACTGGTCCTTCATGGAGTGGTTTTGGACTCTGATCTCAGCGTGGGGATGGAAGGTTCTAATGGTCATTGGTGTCATCCTAGTATTCCTATTCTCATGTTGTCTGATTATCCAGTGTGGTCCTGCTCTGTGTAGTCTTTGTGCTGCGACTTGTCTCAGAAAACCACCTGCGTTTGGAGAAAAGACACGAGAAAGAATGATGGTACAACAGCATGTCACTGACCTGATGAGCATAGAACTAGATTCTGACATAGACTGAGTAATTGCCTATGTAAGGGCAAAAGGAGGGTCTGAGGTTCCGTGACGGTTCCGTGACAATTTGAACCCGTGTTTTCAAGTTTGTCGGAAATACATAATATTGGTATCAGCGAACCGCAAATGATCCATTTAGTATATCCTGGTGTTTTCGCTACACTACAAGCAAGAGCACTCCTTCTATTGACATATTTCTAATCTACCCACGGCATCCATCTTAGATCATGGCCGCCATTTTGTGTTTCCTTGCCCTCACATATGCAATAGCCTCTGATCACTCCACTTTGATTAAGGACACGTAGCCTTAGCCGGAGATTCACCTCTTACATGACACGTGCACCTTAAACCAGATCACGCTGTAGCTGCATGACTCGACAAAGGCTGCCTCCTCTGCCCGAGGCCAGCCCTGCCAAACTGGTCTTCGTGTCCATTGTACCTGATCATGATTAGGCGGCCAAAGCCGGTAGCCTTGCCCATTTACAACCCATAAGCATCCCTTATCCCGCTTTCCTATCTTCCACACCTGGCTCTGTTTCTTTCTTTCTGAATCTTTATTAGGGGGAGGTAACGAACTTTACGATGAGGCGGTCCGGGTCCTGAATGCAATATTGACAGGGAATTGTGACAAACTAGTGGGAACCCCTCTTTTCGCAATGTTTGGCCTCAGATATTATCGACGGTTCCTGTGTAACGCCAAATATTTATTGTTTCAGACACAAAGGTTTTGGGAATGTATTACATGTAAAGAATTTGCCCCTAGCATAAAAAACAGTATATAAGGAGCAACCCTCTTTGTACAAATCGAACAGGCTCCTGGTTACTGCCCGTGTGTAGTATCTATGACTTCTGTGTCCCTGCAGTAATAAACCTTTGGTCTTTGACGCCACCATCGAGAAGCCCGTGTTTCTGTTTATTTGTGCACCAAGGCAGGTGGAACTCCGGGGTCTTTGGGTGTTGTACCCTGACACCTCTGGACGGAACCAAAAAGTCCAGAACTCCAGACCCCTGGCCCTAGAAGACCCCGGCCTACCCGCCTGACGTACACCGCCGCCACCCTCATCGCACTCAACACCGGCCGAACCCCTGGATGCTACCGAGCCACCCCACAACGCACCCACGGACCCTTCAGCTGCCACGCCTGCAAGTTCACCTGCATCCGGACCTGCCCGGCACCTGCACTGGCCAAACCGAACACCAGCAGCACCCACCTCAAGTGCATCCTGCTCAACACCCGCTCCGTCCACAGACACGCCATCGAACTCTGGAACCTCCTCGACACCACATCTCCAGACGTTGCCTTCCTCACGGAGACCTGGATGAACGCCTCTTCAGCGCCCGACATTGCCATCGCCATCCCAGAGGGCTACAAGATCACCCGGAGGGACCGCACCGCCAACCAGGTGGGAGGAGGCATCGCCATCATCCACAAGAACACCGTCCGCATCACGACTAGCACCGACGACACCCTAACCACCGCTGAACACCTGCATTTCCAAATCCACACCGACCCGAAGACCACCCTCAGAGGCACCCTGATCTACCGACCCCCGGGACCACGCACTCAATTCAGCGAGGACATCGCCGACTTTGTCAGCCCGCACGCCCTCCGCTCCGCTGACTACATCCTCCTGGGGGACCTCAACTTCCACCTGGAGAACAACAACGACCGCAACACCACCACCCTGCTCGACAACCTCGCCAACCTCGGACTCAAGCAACTGGTGTCCACCCCCACCCACCTCGCCGGACACACACTCGACGCCGTCTTCTCATCCAGCACAGACATCGCCTTCAGCCACGCCACAGGACTCCACTGGACGGACCACAGCTACGTCCACTTCACCTTCAAAAGAACGACGATCCACCACCACCAGCAACAGGTTGCCCGTAGAAGCTGGAACAAGATCACAGCCGACCAACTCGCTGCCTCCCTGAGCCAGCACCCACCTGCCAGCTCAGCAAACCCCAGCCAGGCCGCCGACAACCTCACGAAGTGGATCAGCAACTGCACGGACGAACTCGCCCCTCTGAGGACCCCGCCCAGCAGACCCGGCAGCAAGAAAGCACCATGGTTCACCGACGAACTCAAGAGCTCCAAGAAGAACTGCCGAGCCCTCGAGAAAGTCTGGAGAAGGGAACCTACACCGAACAACATGACCACCCTCAAGCTCACCACCCGGAAGCACCACCAACTGATCCGCGCCGCCAAGAAAACTGCATTCAAGGACCGGCTGGACAACAACGCACACAACTGCAAGGAACTCTTTAACATCGTGAAAGAGCTCTCCAACCCCAGCGCAGGAAACAACGACATCACCCCATCGCAAGACCTCTGCAACTCCCTCGCCTCCTACTTCCACAACAAGATCGCGGACATACACAACAGCTTCAGCAGTCAACCGACGCACGCCACGACTGCTGCAACGCCACCCACCACCACCCTCCGCGCCTGGACTCCGATCAGCACCGAAGATACGGTCCGCATGATGAACTCCGTCCACTCCGGATCTCAGACCGACCCCTGCCCTCACCACGTCTTCAACAAGGCTGACGCGGTCATCGCACCCCACCTGCGGGACATTATGAACACCTCCTTCGACACCGCCACCTTCCCTGAGAGCTGGAAACACGCCGAACTCAGCGCTCTACTCAAGAAACCCACAGCGGACCCCACCGAACTCAAGAATTACCGCCCCATCTCGCTCCTCCCGTTTCCAGCCAAAGTCATCGAGAAGACCGTCAACAAACAGCTGGCCGCCTTCCTCGAGACGAATGGATCCCTCGACCCCTCACAGTCTGGCTTCTGAGCCAACCACAGCACCGAGACCGCCCTCATCGCTGCCACCGACGACATCCGAGCCCTGATGGACAACGGAGACACAGCGGCTCTCATCCTCCTAGACCTCTCCGCGGCATTCGACACGGTCTGCCACCGCACCTTAGTGCATCGCCTCAGCAACGTCGGAATCCAGGAGAAGGCACTGGAATGGATCATCTCCTTCCTCGATGGAAGAACACAGAGAGTCCGCCTACCACCGTACAAGTCAGAGGCCACCGAAGTCATCTGCGGCGTCCCCCAAGGATCCTCTCTGAGCCCCACCCTCTTCAACGTCTACATGAGCCCCCTCGCGGCCATCGCACGCCAACACAACCTCAACATCATCTCCTACGCCGACGACACCCAGCTAATCCTCTCCCTGACCAACGACCCCGCCGCCGCCAGAGCCAATCTGCACGAAGGGATGAAAGATGTAGCCGAGTGGATGACGACCAGTCACATGAAACTGAACTCGGACAAGACGGAGGTCCTCATCCTGGGCTCCTCGCCCTCCGCCTGGGACGACTCCTGGTGGCCCCCCGCCCTGGGCACCGCACCCAAACCGACAGACCACGCACGCAACCTGGGCTTCATCCTGGACTCCTCC
The DNA here is from genome assembly GCF_964263255.1 of Lissotriton vulgaris. Classification (NCBI taxonomy): domain Eukaryota; kingdom Metazoa; phylum Chordata; class Amphibia; order Caudata; family Salamandridae; genus Lissotriton; species Lissotriton vulgaris. Next base: position 136,324,177 of record NC_141688.1, read on the forward strand.
CTCTCCATGACCAAACAAGTCAACTCCGTCTCCTCGTCGTGCTTCAACATCCTGCGCATGCTACGGAAGATCTTCTGGTGGATCCCCACCGAGACCAGGAAGAACGTCACCCAGGCCCTCGTCACCAGCCCTCTACGCCGGTACCACCGCCAAGCTCCAGAAGAGACTCCAGCGGATCCAGAACGCCTCAGCCAGACTCATCCTCGACATCCCACGCAACAGCCACATCTCCGGACATCTAAGAGACCTGCACTGGCTCCCCGTCAACAAAAGAATCACCTTCCGTCTCCTCTCCCACGCACACAAAGCCCTACACGATCAAGGCCCGAGCTACCTCAACAACCGAATCAACTTCTACGCTCCGAAACGCCACCTCCGATCAGCCAGCCACGCCCTCGCCGCCGTCCCCCGCATCCGAAGAGCGACAACAGGAGCAAGGTCCTTCTCCTACCTGGCCGCCAAGACCTGGAACTCCCTCCCGACCGACCTGCGCCTGACCCAAGACCACCTCTCCTTCAGGAAGAAGCTGAAGACCTGGCTGTTCGAGCAGTAACGGCACCCCCCTCCCCCCAAGCGCCTTGAGACCCTACGGGTAAGTAGTGCGCTCTATAAATGTCTTTGATTGATTGATTGATTGATTATTCTCTTTTCTGGGTTGTGCGATCGGTGTAGTCAGGATGGGAGTTTTAAGACAATTTTGCTTATCCCCATATAAGTGAACAACTGGACCTATAGTCACTGGTATCGTTAATGCTTCAGGATTTGTATTTAACTGGGTTACCTTCTGAAATAACTCAATTTCAGAAGTAGGGCATTCGGGGTAATTCTATTTAATTCTTCCTGATAAGGCGGAGGATTTTTCATTAACATATCTTCAAAATAATCATCTTCTGAATCTCCACAACCAGTCAGTAAATGTTTTGTTTTCGCTGTACTTTTATTCCTGTCATTTCTTCTGTGTTCAATACAGGATATAATCCTTCTACTACCATGGCTTGTCTCCATTGTTTCATCTGACTATCTCGAGATTCTCAAGGAAATTTAGGATAAAATGTACTCAAGTTTCTGTCACTTTGTGATCTTTCTCACTCAAAGGCCTCAGTTTCCCATTCTTCTGAAGCTTTGTACTGGGTTAATCTAGGTTTTGGTTCTAATTCATTCATGCAAGTTCGTAAATTATGTAAAATCCTTACATTAAATGTTCTGTACGCAGGAAATGCTAATACTCCATCATCTATTGTGTATTCTATCCAATTTTCTAACCATACACAAGTGTGATAGCCTCTTTCTATCATCATGTTTGATGCAGGTGTATTCGTGGGAGGAATAATAAATCCTTCTCTAGTTTTAATTGGTTTATCCTTTCTGAAATAATTTTTGATTTTCTGCATGAATTACATTTTTCTTTTCTCTCTGTACATTTTACGTACATTTTACGTGGATTCTCTCGAATATATTGCTTGTGGGCAAATTCTATACATCTTCTATACATCTTCTGTCCGGACGAGTCCTTATTATAGTTGGATCGTATCTCCACATACAAATTGCACTGTCTATTATTATCGGGATTCTATTTTGATGAATAATTAGATGTTTTCTTTTCATTCTAATGTTTCACCAATACCAGAGCGTCTTTTATTCTGGTGACAAATCAATGTTTACTTTCCTTATTTAGTTTAAGAAAGGCTTGTGCAGCTTTTTGAAGTGTTATCACTCTCGCTCCTTTCAACTTGCCCCTCCTTTACAAACTTCACTCGCAACCCCTCCTTTGCAAGGTAATGCAAAACTTAATTTCTTTCAATTTTACTTTCACATTTCAATAATTAACAACGTAGAAACATTCGCTACTGTGCCTGATTGACTAAATTCCAAAGAAAAGTCAATTTCTCCTGCTGCAAGTAAAACTTTCCATTTACCCTTCACACACTACGAGTAAAACCTCTTCCACTTACTCTTCACACAAGCATCAATGAACCTCTTACTCCTTTTTTATTACCCTTTCTAGGTGATATAAGACCAAAGTTTCACCAGCAAACTGCTTTGCTATCAATCACTCTCACTTTTATACAAGCAAAAAATCCCTAATCAGTGCTTCAAGTTGTACCTAACTTTCCACACTTTCTTCATCAAGGCAGTAACTTCACTGCAGTATGGCTTCCATTTACCACCCGCTATTCAACATTCCCGGGAATTTCCGGACAACATAAAAACAATACATACGGGATTTGGTTATTACATAAATCAATATTTCAATACACAACTAACTACCTATATTAACTAAAACCTAACCATAGCCCTGCTACCAAGAAATACTGATGAAGTGAGATTACCAGCCTGGCTTATTCTAAAACAGCATAATCACCTGGGCCCATAAACACGCATACAATAAGCTGATAATCACCACTGGTGATCAGGACTTATTTTTTCCTTATAGTAAATTTTACCTGTACACCAATTCTTACCAATACCCTATCACATTAGTTCTCAATTTCCTCTTGTCAGTAGATTAGGTAGTTAGCATAATAGGTATAGCGACATTTTCGTTTATTTCTTTAAATGACCACAGACTCAGGAGAGTTTTAAAAACTTTATCTATGCAATAATTTTGTGAGCCAAATACTAATACATGTCAAACACCAACTTTTAAGGAGAAATAAAGATCTAAGTGAGGAAATAAAGACTTAATAAAATCTCATGACATTGGTACCTGGGATGGGCAGAAGACGGTACAAGGACATACCACACAGAATTATATTAACCTAGAACGGTGTGAGGACCAACTCCTGGCGAAGGAGCCGGGAAAGGGACTCCCGAGTAGTCAGGTGCCAACAGATCAGAACAGGTTTAGGACAGGACAGGTAACCTCTTCTAAGTGCAACGCCAGTGTTGCATCCCACTCTGGTGCTACTCCCCTTGATTCTTCCCTTTCTGGATGACAGATTATTTTCCCTCAGCAATCTCTCTGACTCTTCTCTCTTTCCGGCTCTCCTTTCTCGATTCTTCTGTCAGAGTGCTTGAGCAGCATCTCTGACCTCCGTGGCCTCCGCCTTTGTCTGCTTCAGTGATATGTCGGTGACAAGTCTGTGTCAAGTCTGACAAACTAACTGACTGAGCCTACCTTAGTTATACTATTCTCAGTGTATGTACCTCCCTCCAATATTTGTGAATCCCCTACTTCTGATTGGATAATGGGATGGGGTGAGGTCATCACGCCATACTCATGCAATGTCATTTTCTTAGGCTTATTGTTCTATGTTCCCTCCCCTTAATTACTTTCTCAAGCTTTAATTCCCACATGCATTTCACATTAGAATTTATACATTGTATACAAGTTTAGCTTTTTCTCCTTCCTCTTTCTGGGTCAAGAGGTGCTGTTCCCAGGCACGACATCTGGTCAACTGTACTTGGCAGAGTTTCAATGTCACAGCTCAAAATTTGACAGTGTCCAACGCGCTTGCGCGCAACTAGGCATGATGGAGATTTCAGCCACCCTCCAGGCCAAAATACAAACTAATAACAAAGTAAAAAAAAACAGGTTAGAATATGAAAATAAATTAGTGCACTGTATACCACTTATCTCCACTCTAATTCCTTTAATTTATTTTAACTATTACATTAGCAGTTTAGTACGACATGCAAGGTTTAGTTTAAGCATAACCATGTGCATTAGCCTGTGAGGTTCAAAGCAGCCATCTTTACTACTACTGCGCAGCTGCAAAGATTTCCCACCAAAGTGAAAGTCGTCATACTACGTAGATGCAGTAGATGCATGCGCAGAAGATTCCTGCATTTTTGGCAGTCATATTAAGACACTCGGATTACTGGTTAGTAAAGCACATTTCACAGCTTCCCCTAGATGAAGTAAATGTAGTGTAGTGCAATTATTAGTTTACCACGAAACATGTTGGCTACATTATTACATGTTAACTTCTCCAAAACAATAAAGTTTTGCAAAAAGTGAACAAGAATTGACATGTTGGCTTTGTCAGTGCTACTCATATCTGATGTAAAAACAGTTGTATCGCTCTACAGATCATGTCAAAATCAAATATATACAGCAACTGCCTTTGTGATAGCTCCCTTCAACCATTCATCCAGACTTTGGAACAGCTATTTGATGTTTTGAGTGTCATTCATTGCTGCCTGTCATTGTGCCTCGTTATTGAGTATTGTTTAAAAAAATGTTTTACATTGTTTTATTAATTAAACACATTTCTTATATATTTTTTTTAAATAGTACATTTTCAAGATGTTTAATGTTTGATTTTGAAAATAAGAATGTTGTAAAATTGAAAAATCTTTTTTATCTTTAATATTTTTATATAAAATTAATTACTATATATATGTTTGTTATGTAATATATTTTTAACATTTAATTTATTTTAAAATATATATTAAAAAGTCACATAATGTTTGGGGGATATGTTTTTATAATTGGGAATATGTTAATATATATGCATAATGTGTACTATTTTACATGTATTTATGTAATTATATTTGGAATATTATATTTTATGAGTAATCATTCATACATTTTTCTTGAGTTAATATAGATTAGGGTGGGAATAGTAAATTATAAATCTTTAGTGTCCAACACCTTCCCTGAGTTAATGTAGTTTGGAGTGGGAATAGTAAATTATTATGTATAGTGTCAGGCACCTTCCCTGATTTTTTCTAGTTTGGTGTGGGAATTGTAAATTATATATGTTTAGTGTCCAGCACCTTCCCTGAGTTAATGCAGTTTGGAGTGGGAATAGTAAATTATATATGTTTATTGTCAAGCACCTTGCCTGAATTAATACAGTTTGGAGTGGTAATAGTAAATTATATATGTTTATTGTCCAGCACCTTCCTTTAGTTAGTACAGTTTGGAGTGGGAATAGTAAATTATATATGTTTTTGGCTAGCACCTTCTCTGCCTTTTTGTAGTTTGTAGTGAGAATAGTACATTTTATTTGTTTACTGTCCAGCACCTTTCCTGACTTAATACAGTTTGGAATGGGAATAATACATTATATATGTTTAGTGTCCTGCCCCTTCCCTGACTTTTTCAAGTTTGGAGTAGGAATAGTAAATTAAATATATTTAGTGTCCAGCACCTACCCTGAGTTAATGCAGTTTGGAGTGAGAATTGTAAATTATATATATTTAGGGCCTCATTAGGATGGCAGGCGGACTTTGTCTGCCCGCCATCCCATCGTACAAAGGGACCGCCCACCATAAGGGCGGGAGTCCCGTGTAAGCATGGGCTGAAAATGTGTTCCGCTCGTGGAATTTGCGGATTTTCCGTGATTTCGCGATCCGCGAATCTCGCGAAATCGCGGTAAAATCCGCGAATCAGCGGGAAACATTTTCAGCCAAGCACTTACAGGGTTACAGCAGCAGGTGCAAAAGTTGAAGCAAATTTTTTGTAACTTTTTACAAAAGGGTTACAAAGAAATTAACTTCAACTTGGGCTCCTGCTGCTGTAAGCCTGTAAGTGCTTCCTGGCACCTAGGTGCCTCCTTGCATTTATTCTCTGACCCTTCTCTGACAGGGTCAGAGAATAGTTACAAGTAGGCAATGAGGCGCCTGTCACGAAAATTAAACCTCAACAGGAAGCACTGACAGATATAAAAATAAGCATTTGCAATGCAATAGGTCTCGCATTAGGAAAGTTTGAGCTATTGGTCTTGTAAATGACAATTTTTTTTAGTTATGTGTTGGTTTTGAAAATAGCTAAATTGATAGCTTTGTCATTTACAATGCCACTAGTTATAAATTTCGCAAATGTGACACCTATAGCATTTGTAATGCAACATGTTTTGTATTTAAGTGACTTAGATGTATTGATATTACAAATTACAATGGCTTTTAATTTTTTAAAATAAATAATGCTTAAATAAAAGTGATTTTAATTTATAATGGCAATAGCTTAAACTTTTGTAAATAACTTTTGTGAAGATTATGTTCAGTGTATTTTATTGTGACGAAAATCCAAGAACAGAAGTGAAATATGAACATCTTTTTGTGACATTTGTAATAAAGATTGAAACATTGAGAGAACATATTTGAACGAGTTGTTGTTGAATGGTTGCACAGATTGATGCTGGGGTGGCGCTGAGTGGTGTTGTGCTGGTGCTGAGTGGTGCTGTGGTGATGCTGAGTGGTGCTGTGGTGGTGCTGAGTGATGCTGGGGTGGTGCTGAGGGATGCTGTGGTGGTGCTGAGTGATGCTGTGGTGGTGCTGAGTGGTGCTGTGGTGGTGCTGAGTGATAATGTGGTGGTGCTGAGTAATGCTGTGGTGGTGCTGAGTGATGCTGTGGTGGCGCTGAGTGGTGCTGAGTGGTGCTGTGGTGGTGCTGAGTGATGCTGTGGTGGTGCTGAGTCATGCTGTGGTGGTGCTGAGTCATGCTGTGGTGGTGCTGAGTGATAATGTGGTGGCGCTGAGTGATGCTGTGGTGGTGCTGAGGGATGCTGTGGTGGCGCTGAGTGGTGCTGTGGTGGCGCTGAGTGGTGCTGTGGTGGTGCTGAGTGGTGCTGTTGTGGTGCTGAGTGATGCTGTGGTGGTGCTGAGTGGTGCTGAGTGATGCTGTGGTGGTGCTGAGTGATGCTGTGGTGGTGCTGAGTGGTGCTGTGGTGGTGCTGAGTGATAATGTGGTGGTGCTGAGTGATGCTGTGGTGGTGCTGAGTGGTGCTGTGGTGGTGCTGAGTGATAATGTGGTGGTGCTGAGTGATAATGTGGTGGTGCTGAGTGATGCTGGGGTAGCGCTGAGTGATGATGTGGTGATGCAGAGGGCAGAAAGGCACAAAAAGCAGTCTAACAAAGCGCAGAAGGCCAGAAAAACAAGGGAAAAACAAGTCTAACAGAGGGCAGAAGGGCACAAAAAACAGTCTAACAGAGGACATAAGGGCAGAGAAACAAGGGAAAAACGAGTCTAACAGGGGGCAGAAAGGCACAAAAACGAGTCTAACAGAGGGCAGAAGGGTACAAAAAACGACTGTAACAGAGGGCAGAAGGGCAGAAAAACAAGGGAAAATGAGTCTAACAGAGGGCAGAAGGGCACAAAAACAAGTCTAACAGGGGGCACAAGGGCAGAAAAACAAGGGAAAAACGAGTCTAACAGAGGGCAGAAGGGCAGAAAATCAGGGGGGCAGAATGTATCCCGCCCTGCGTGTTTGTCCAGGAAGATGTAATGTAATGTATGTAATGTATAGGCATTTATATAGCGCACTACTTACCCGTAGGGTCCCAAGGCGCTTCGACCGCTGCGAAACCCTTCCTGGCTTCCCTGAGAGATGGTCCCTTAATGGGTATCTCCAGGGTGAGACCAGGCATCCCCGGCGGTCTGGTGGGGCCGTTAGTGAAGATGAGGCAAGCTAATGCCCAGAGTTGCCGAGTGTGATCGCTGATCAGAGTGGGCACCGAGGTGAGAGAATTATCGAGTCCGCTGACCCTGGTCCAGAAACCTGCCGCGCCGGGAATCGAACCCTGGTCCCGGGCCGTCCTCTGCTCTCGGGTCTGCCGCCTCTAACCAGTGAGCCACACTACTTCCGTTTTGTGCAATACCTCAACTCAACTGGAGTACTTTGTACTGTCTAATCAGTAAGTGCTCCCTCGTTGGCTAGATGTATAGGGGCAGATTAACAATAACTGGGGCATCCCCAGGGATGCGCCAGTTATTGTGCACCGCAGCTCCGCAACACCATGTGGCAAAAACGGGACAGATGCTTCACGCATTTGTTCCTTAAAAGCAGCGCATTGCTGGAGCTGCGTCGCAAGCGCGACGCAGCTCCAGCAATGATCTGGGGGGCCCTATCTCCCCAATGCTGCGTCGAGCCTTGCGCCTGCTTCAAGCAGGCGCAGGGTTTTGACGCAGCATTCGCCTAAAAGTGACTGAGTGAAATCTTGTAGATTTCACTCAGCCACTTTTAGAAGGCGTTCCTGAGCAGGAACGCCCTCCCCTGCGCCGGAATGCCTCCTGATGGCGCAGGGCTTTACAACGTGATGCATCTCTCAGATGCGTCACATTGTTAATACCCAGCACCATGGTGCATCTTTTATGCTGCCGCTGCATCACAAAAGTGACGCAACTGCGGTGCAAAAGAGGCGCAAGCGGCTTGTAAATCTACCCCATAGTGCTTTTACTACACTGTAGCTGCGTAAAGGGCCAGAAGATGTGTCTCCAGTGACCATGTGTGCCTGTGCCTGTGTTACAGGCCCACGTGGTCACTTCTGGCCCTTTACGCAGCTGCAGTGTAGTAAAAGCACTATACATTTACCCAATGAGGGAGCACTAACTGGATTAGCCAGTAGAAAGTACTCCAGGGCAAATCGCAAAAAAATCCACGATTTCGCTGGAAAATTCACGAATTCGCAGATTTTTGGGGGGATTTCGCGGAAAAATCAGCTTATTCGTGGAACGCGAATTCGCAAATTTCGCCCATGCTTAGTCCCGTGGCTGCCATTAAGATGCGCCTGCCACAGTGGCGGGTGCATCCTGCATTCCTAACATTGTGGCGGGCGGTGCACTCAGAACCGCTCGCCACAATGCGAGGAAGGCATCTTGTGCACTTCCATGCACAACAAGGCAGGCACCGTGCGGTGCCTGCCATGTTGTGCATGGAACTGCTGAGGGATACCATAGATACCCTCTATGTGCACCCCCCACCCCCCAGAGTCCCTAGGGGCCAGAAACAGGCCCCGCAGTCTATTCCTGCATGCCTTTCCGTGGCGGCAATGCCGCCACAGAAAGGCATCTTTCCGCACCCATGGTAATATGGCTGGCGGTGTCTAACCGTCACCGCCACCTTTTCCGCCCGTTCAACTTGTTCACCCGGCGGAAAAGCGGTGGACGGTCTTTCCGTCTGCCGCGGTTCCCCCGTATTAGTAATATGGCGGGGGGAAATGAGTGGCGGGCGGGGAAGGATCCCAGGCAGATCGCCACCGCCATGCGGGCGTTGGCGATTCGCCCGAGATCTTAATGGGCCTCTAAGTGTCCAGCACCTTCCCTGAGTTAATGCAGTTTGGACTGGGATTAGTAAATTATATTTGTTTAGTGTCCAGCACCTTCCCTGAGTTAATGTAGTTTGGAGTAGGAATAGTAAATAGTAAATTATAAATGTTTATTGTCCAGCATCTTCCCTGAGTTAATGTAGTATGGAGTGGGAATAGTAAATTATTATGTTTATTGTACAGCACCTTCCCTTACTTTATATAATTTGGCTTGGGAATAGTAAATTATATATGTTTAGTGTCCAGCACCTTCCCTGAGTTCATACAGTTTGGAGTGGGAATTGTAAATTATATATGTTTAGTGTCCAGCACCTTCTTTGAGATAATGCACTTTGGAGTGGGAATAGTAAATTATATATGTTTAGTGTCCAGCACCTTCCCTGAGTTAATAAAGTTTGGAGTAGGAAAAGTAAATTATATATGTTTAGTATCCAGCATCTTCCCTGATTTTTCCTATTTTGGAGTGGGAATAGTAAATTAAATATGCTGATATAGTGTAGAGTGGGAATAGTAAACTATTAGGGGCCCATTAGCATGGCGGTCGAAAAACCACACCGACTGCCACAGTAGCGGAAAACAACCTCCTGTCAGAACCATGGAAAACAACGGCGGTACAATTATAATCAACCGCTAAAAAAACCTACTGCATCTGAACGAAGCAAAGAAAAACCACCCGTAGCGGGCAGAGAAGGCTAAAATCTGTCCACGGTGGTCGGATTTGCTGCGGAAAATCACCAAACAGCTGTTATAACAGCGAAGACACCACCTGGAAAATAAGGAAATCCCCAATGTGACCGCGGTACGTTCCGCTGTTTCCGACCACCACTGATGCAAACATTGATGAATGGGAGAGCCAGCAGAAAAGCTGCAGCATAGCCACCGCTGAGGACTCTTCGTGATAAATATGGCGGTCAACAGAAAAAACTCACACCAAGGCCACAAATTGAACACAGCAAACTATCCCTTCCCCCCAAAACACCTACCACACCAAAATGACACACCCACATGGCAACTACAAAAATACAAATCCCTGGACAACCCACACAACACACCAGACAGCAATATTCCATCTTGACACACCCACATAGCTGAGCATAAAACCAGCCCCTCACCTGACCTCAATCCTTTGCACTACTCCAGCACTGAAGGAACCAAACCCTGCAGCACATTGGATAGGCAAAACACCACACCATCACTACTCACACCAGACACAGCACCACCACCACTTCTTAGTCCTGCACCTCCAACCCCTTTGTACATCACACACCATACACATCACCCCCACCCCCACCACTTAAACCCTGCACCTATAACCCCTTTGCATATCACATACCATGGCACCATAGAAAATGCCCAAATTCACAGAGAGTGAGCTGACAGTCATGGTAGATGAGATAATCAGACTAGAACCATAACTGTTTAGGATCCCGGTCCAACAGGGACCATTAGCCAAAAGAGCACAAATGTGGGCAAGGATTGTTGACAAGGTCAATGCAGTAGGGACAACCCTATGCAACAGACAGGAAATTATGAAGCTGTGGCATGACCTGAAGAGTGTTGTCAAGAAGAAGAGGAGCAAGAACCAGAGATGGCTCATAGGTAGGTAGCCATATTACCTGGGAGGGCTGTTTTGGGGAGTGGGAAGACTTCACCACAACTCCCAACATGCCACCAGGCACACACCTGAGCAGGATAGAGCACTCTATACCCAGTAGCAGTTGGAAGCCGCTGTCTCACCACAAACAAATTAATAGGTAGATAGCCATCTTCACAGGGAGGGGTGTATGTGGGTGGGAAGACTGCACTACAACTCCCACCATGCCCCCTTGTTCCCCAGCTCATCAAGATGGAACACTCCCTCCCACCCAGATGCATGTGGCAGTCATTGCATTGTTCACTTCAATCTAACAGGTAGGTAGCCATTTACCAATGTTGTTCAGTTTATGGGTGGGAGGCCTGCACTACTACTCCCACAAGGCCCCTTTCCCACCCGCGCCGGGTACAGCACTCCCTCCCCACCCAGAAGCATGTGGCAGCCATTACTTTACCCTCATCAAACTAACAGGTAGGTAGACATGTAAATGTAAATGTAAATGTAAATGTACAGGAATTTATATAGCGCAAATCACCAAGCGGTTTCTAAGCGCTTGCTTAGGGAACCCGTCCTGGTATTCCCCTGTGATATAACCCCGGCAGGGTATCCGCAAGGTGAAAGCCAGGCATCCCGCCGCGAGGGGCCGTTGTGGAGATTAAGCAAGCTATTGCCCAGAGTCGCAGAGTGTGAACCCGTGAATCGAGTAGGCACCGGAGCGAGAATTATCGAGTCCATGGACATTTTTAGAACTCAAGACCCCGCCGAGACTATGGACATTTTTAGGACTCAAAACCCCGCCAAGCCGGGAATTGAACCCTGGTCCCGGGCTGACCTTTGCTTACAGGTCTGCCTCCTCTAACCAGTGAGGCACACGTCTCCACAATGCCCTCTTGTCCCACCCCTGAACATAATAGAAGCCTCCACCACACACACACAGAGATATGTCACATATCCAACCTAAATGTGGAAAGAGAACAGGTTAGTAGCCAGTACATGCACCCAGCCATTCTACTCAAAACGCATGGTGCCATATGACAACACCATCCCTCTCATCACACAAAAATACACACAGATGTTATTGACACTCATAGTGTGCACACAGCTAAGCAAATGTAACAGCCACAGCAACCAAAGTGTGACACACCAAATCACATGTAGAAGAAAGTCTGGGCACAATCATGCACAACACTGAATGCCATGTGTAAGTGCCATGTGGGTAGAGCAGCAGGGACAATATAAAAATAAAGAAAGCATGGTTGGTGGTACAAATAGAGCTTAGCACATGACATGACAAAGGTATGTATGAGATGACAATGGCCAATTCATGCTCAGATGTAACGTCTGCCAGGGCAGAGTAATCATCAAAGAGGCGTCCCAGAAAAGCTTCGCTGCGCTAGTCCCTAGATGGCAACATGTCTCTTTAATCACTAAACATGCATGTGATGCATGGTATGTTTTGCCACCTCACACCATGATTCAGAAAAGGGGGTGGTGATGAACAGAGTGTCTGAATTAAGCAGACCACTCTTACCCAGTCCAAAGATCAGAGCTTGATCCATCACCGTTATTTATCTCACTGCCCCATCCCAGCTCAGAACCTGGCTATATGCAAATCAGTCTGTCCCTGGCCCAGTGCATCATGGGAACAAGGCAGACTAAACTACCAAGCCAATTCTTCACCAGAAAGGAGTCAAGCTACCGGGGACCGGTTTCTGGCATTTCAGCCGTATTCGGCCCGGCTTGCTTGAATCCTGATGGAGCAGTGAGAAAGGGACTTATGTCTGAGTATACCCTGCCACACCTATAGTGGCCAAAAACGCCATGGACAAGTAATGCATGTACCTCAACATCATCTCAGGAGGCACGGTAGGAATCATATTAATGATGTGATGATTATTCAACTGTGTGGTGTCCTAAAAGTGAATAATACACAGCTAACACAAAGCATTCAGAGTGCACTACAATGACCATTTCCCATCTGTCACATAGGTGACCAAGAACTGACTGCAGAGGACAACACCAGCAACCTGCAGAGCCAGTCACCCCCCGGAAATTGGACTCTCAGATGTTGACTCCTGGGATTACTTGGACGAGGAGCTCGAAGTCGGCCCATCTGGTGGTGCCAGGGCTCAACAGGTCCCAGGACCCCATCGTCCCCCCAACACATCTGCTGCAACACCAACCTCTCTGCAGACCCCTGCTGTTACGGCATGTGCGTCCTCCACAATCACTACCACCACCACCACCACCAGTGCTGCCTGAAACACTCTCCCTGTCCCAGAGGATGACCACCCGACACTACCAACTAAGGAGGGCAGGGAGAGGATGCGGGCACCCACATTGGTGAGGCAACAGGTCAGTGGTAACAGGGAAGGTGGGAGGGGCAGTGTGAGGCACAGACAACCAGCGCCTGGGACCGTAGCCCTGGACAACATAAACAGAGTCCTTGGGGCATATGAGCTGGCCCAGGGACGAACGGGCCAGGCAGAAGAAGATTCTCGTGAGCTCCTCCTGCAGATTAGGTTCCTGGACACCCGCATAGGACAAATTGTGGACCTCTTGGGTCAGCTAGTGGCGGTACTGAGGGACAGGCCTGCCCCACAACCCATGTCTCCACCTCCCCCTGCTGTGCTGCAGGATGACAATTCAACATCCTCCCCTGCGGCCACAGAGAGGGGTGAGTCCTCAGACCTTACTGGCGCTACAGCAGAGGCCCTCCTGCCAAGCAACAAAGGGGCCATCCCAAGAAATCCCTCAGAGTATCCCATCGTAAAGCACCTGTCAAATGCCAGACACTGATACAGCCATGATGGCAACACTCTTCACCACTGCATTGACAGTCTGAACTGTCCTTACCCACACTGCCCTGTGAATGGCATCTGTCTGTTGGACTGGGTCACCATCTCAATGTGGTGACTAATCAATTATCTCATTTAACATAACTGTCAACTCACTGCATCACTAATCACCCCAGTGTAAATATACCCTACCCCTCACATGTCACAATTGTAAATAAATACCCCTTACACACAAGTTGTTGTTTCTGCTCCGTCTTTATTCCAGGATGTGCAGTCTTCACCATGATCACAATGTACCAGGAGCATGGAATGTATGTAGGCAAGGAGAGGCCGAAGGGACCTAGGAAAACACAACAAAACAACATTCACCAATCTGGGTGTGGCATCACATACATCACACTACACTTACCATCAAGCTAATCCAACAAGCACACATCACACTGAGCAACAAGTGCCAACATACACATCCTGTAGAAGTTCCAAACTACCACGTCCCAGAGACATTGTCAGCCACCACTGAGTCAAGAACCGGCTGCAGTCACAAAGCTCACATACACCTACACAACAACAGCAACATCATCAAACAGTGGGTCCATTGTACATTGTCACTTACCTTCAAGTGAAGTAGTGGTTGATGAGCTGTTGATGCAGGTCAACACCTTCCTCCGTTCTACTGTCGTCATCACTGGACCCAGGTTGGTTTGCAGGCGGGGGCCTTGGCTGATCATCAGCATCCAGGAGCAGGGCGACCTTGCGAATGGCTAGGTTGTGGAGCATGCAGCATGCCACTATAATCTGACACACCTTCCTGGGGGAGTACATCAGTGCACCTCCGGTCTTGTCCAGGCAGCGAAACCGTGACTTCAGGAGTCCAAAAGTAAGCTCCACAACACGACGTGTTCTCCCATGGGCATCATTGTAGGGGCTTCACTTGGGGTCCTGGGATTCCGCAGCGGGCTCAGCAACCAAGGACGGTTGGGATATGCAGAGTCACCTAGGTGTGAGGAACACAGAGAAACTTTGTAATATCACTGTGGCAGCGGACAGCATGTCACACACACAGCATGCTATTTGACTATACATACTCACCCATAATCCATGCACGCTCAGAAAGCAGATTAGCCATCAGCTGTGGTACAATGCTGTTGCGCATGATGTATGAGACATGATCCGAGGCTGGGAATTTGGCACGCATGTGCGAGATGATCATATCCGCCTGGCACACCACTTGCACATTTATGGAGTGGAAATGTTTATGATTCCTGTAGATGGGCTCACGTGCCTGGGGTGGAACCAGGCCAACATGGGTGCAGTCAATGCATCTAGGCCGCGATTCAAAGACAGGCAGCCACACAAGGTGTTATCCTCAGAACAGTTGTGTTCTTGGGACACCTACCTGCAGGATGCCATGTTGAGTTTACTTCCTTAATAAACTTGCATATGTTTCCCTTGTTGTTGGGATCCCCTCCATACATGTTGATTCAACTGGAATCTCATGCGATCAGTGAATTGGTACTTTGACGGAATTACGGTGTGACCAATAGTGGGACGGTTAGCAACACATGTCCTGAAGAAGACCGGGGTGACCTCCGTGGCACAGTAGAATCGGCACAGTCAGCCGAAGACATAAGAATAGTGATGGATGCAGGTGGTAGAGCCGCTCTGATCCTGCTAGACTTGTCTGCGGCCTTCGATACGGTCCACCACAAGTTCTTGGTGGACCGGTTGGGGGCCTGTGGGATTCAAGGAAAGGCACTTAAGATCTTGCAGGCCTTCCTATCCGGCAGGACTCAGACGGTGGCCCTGGGGGACCTTGAATCGGACCCATTTGTGCTCCCCTGCGGAGTTCCCCAGGGGTCTTCCCTGAGCCCGACTCTTTTTAACGTGTACGTTTCTACCCTGGCGCCAGGTATTAGATCCTTTGGCTTTAACCTTTCATCTTACGCAGACGACACGCAGATTGTAATGTTGCTGCTTCCGGGTGAAATGGAAACCACGGCAGACAGGTTCAGAGGCTGCATGCGGGAGGTCAGCAACTGGATGGCAGAAAACTGCCTTAAGCTCAATTCAGCAAAGACGGAAGTGTTGCTGTTTGGGTCCAGAGATAACTTCTGGTCCCCTCGATGGTGGCCAGAGGAAATGAGCCCCCCCCCCTCACCGGTTGCGCAGGTCAAAAACCTGGGTGTACTGATGGACGATTCTCTGTCCTTCAGGCCACAAGTCAACGCGCTGTCTTCAGCTACCCACTATGTGCTAAAAACTATTCGAAAAGTCCTGCCGTTTCTTGCGGATGAACACAAGAAGACAGTGGTAACAGGATTGGTGATGTCCCGACTGGACTACTGCAGCAGCTTGCTGCTGAATGCCCAACAGGGGCTGCTAAACAAACTCCAAATCCTGCAGAATGCAGCAGCCCGCCTGATTACGGGTACACCTAAGTTTGCCTCGGTACCACAGGATCTGGTGAAGCTACACTGGCTACCAGTTCGTAAAAGAATAGTCTTTAAAACGCTCTGCGTGATCTTCAAGGCACTGCATGGCCTAGGCCCCCAATGTATGACTCTGCTCTTCCAGTGGTACAAGCCTGTAAGATCTTTAAGGTCAACTGAGCAGGGGCTGGTTGTAGTCCCAAGAGTCAGGAAAGCTCGCTGGAGGGTAGGAGTTTCTCCCTGGGAGCTGCGAAGGCATGGAACGCGCTACCCTTGAGCCTCAGACAGATATCAGACCTGCTGACATTCAGGAGAGCCCTAAAGAGGTGGCTCTTTACACACTAACTCCTCAGCTCATGCAAACTAGTGATCACTCAGCGCCAGGACACCTTTGGGTAACAGTGCGCTTTAAAAATGTGAAAAATAAATAAATAAATACGTAAGTAAGCTGGTCGAAACATGTTGACAAAGGTGGTATTAGGAGGGTTGTTTTGGGAATCTTGACTTTTCTCTTGGAAACACTACCCATCCTTTCATTTCTTTTAATCCTGGTTGTGGAACCTGTTAATAAACTTTTTGTTTGGTATCCCCAAAACACTTTCCCTTTAACTGCACGTGTTGTAAACCTATTCCAGTCACAGGGTGATATCCACGGATCACTATTTGATTTATATGTATATATGTTGTTTGGTCTTGTACATTTGTCTTATGGTCTTTTTATGTTAAACCCCCCCCTATGCTCCATCCAGAGTGTGTCTACACCTGGGTGTATTGTAAGCAGACCCGATGATGAAGCATGTCACACACTTCGGTGTGTGAGTGAGGGCAGTATTTCCAAAACAAAGGATTTTTTGTTTTGTGGGATGTGTAGGGGTTTTCTTTGTTTTCTTTGTTTGTCTCTCCACCCCTCTATGTGTGTACAATTATAACTTAGGAGGTTCGGGGTGTGAGAGTTTTGGATACGATTGACACTCTCCCCTTACCTGTGTTGAATACAGTCAATGGCACCAACAACATGGGGGATGGGTCCAAGGTCATAAAAATCTCCCTTCAGAGCAGCCAATTCAGGCCCCCTGGGGAAATGGATATATCTGTCCTTGTAGATCATCATAGCGGACAGGACATCACACAGCACCATGCTGAACATAGGTTGTGACATCCCACCTGCGCTGGACACCGTGTACTGGAATGATGCAGAAGCAAAAAAATGCAGGGCCGCCATCACCTTAGACGTTGGTGTGAAAGTTCCCGGATATGTCCTGCGAATCTACAGATGGGGCTCCAACATAGCACATAGGTATTTGAGAGTGTCCCTATCCAGTCAGAATTTCGGTATGACATCCTCATCCTCCATGTCTCCCAATACTGTGAAGGGATGATGGACATTTGGTCTCCTCCTAGGTGAGATGAGAGAGGACACATGTCAATACAATCCACCAGGAGATGTGTCTGACATCTTACATTTTGACTAACCCAATGGAAACAATGACTGGCATCATAGACTAGATCATATCACACCTTAAATGTAGGGACACCTTCAGCTATACTACTCGTACACTTGTCTACCTTCCACACAGCAAGTACCTCAGAAGCAATATCAGACCATGAAAATACCCAAAGGGACATGGCCACATCTTGCATGAGCAGCCCTGAGAGTACCTCACACGGCATATGTGTGATACAGGAACACAACTGCCTCATACCAAGCTACAGTACCTGCCACACCCTCAGGCATAAGTCAGACAGGGCACACATGAACAATACAATGAGCACAGTCTGTGCAAGATAAACAGGTGTGTGCATGAGCCAGGAAAAGTAGACACTCAAATCAGCACTTTGTCCAGTAAGACAATCATCGCTGTGAGTTTCTCAGCACTTAGTCATATTGCCATGTGTATCCATTGGAGGGTCCATCACAACACTGTTCTGAGGGCATGGCTTGCAATATCACAAATGACATGTGAGGGAGTACATGTCAATGTTCCAAAGCATAGACAGAAACATGGCATGTGTAGTCAGAAGTGAGGTAAATGTGACATTGGCATTGTGTGCACATTCATGTGCCATTGGTCATGTAGCCATTGTGCACTGTTGAGAACCGCACATTGGCCTTTCACACGTGCCCATAGGTGCTGTCATAATGCTCCGCCACCCCAATCACAGTCAGACATTCTATCCGAGATGCTTGGTGATAGCGCTCTTTTCACATATACTTGTCACTATACCTTGCATTGAATGTTTGAAGCCCGAGGTGTTGGCAATTCACCTACCTTTCATCAATGCATGCATTGCCTGACCTCAGATCTGTGAGGCTTAGACATCTGGCGCCAAAGTACGACAGTAGTTGTGCCCCAAAGTACAAAATGGTTGATGGTATGGGCTCATGGCCATTGTGGGATGTCATGTTGGAGTCTGTATCTGTGTTGTCCCCTTCGGCTCCATCCAGATATGACAGTGGCAACATGTTGTAGGGTCCATCCTTGTCCCCATCAGGGCCCTAAGTGTGCTCGGAGCTATTTTTGTGTCTGAACTGAGCCACCAGCAGGGTATTTTGCTGTGTGGTCTGCCTGTTAACACGCACTGTTTGAGTTAAAAATTGAGGTTGCTCAATGGTATTTCACAGGGTGGTTTGCAACAAGTAGACTTCTTCATCTTCAGTGATGCTTTGCTTGCATGTTTGTCTTGTTGCTGCCACTGAACTGACCCTACATCTCTCTCTCTCGCTCATGCAGCGCCTCCCGTGTACAAGGAGGGACAGGAGACGGACACCAGTGGTGAGGCATCAAGCACAACCGCTGCACAGGAGCAAAGTGAAACAGATGTGACCAGCGCCTCTGAGGGGGACAGGGGTCTGCTGGAGGAATCACAGCCAGAGACGCTAAGCTCAACATCATCTGATGCCAGCGCTGACACATCCATGTTGGTGGGCACAGGGAATGCGGACTCTGCCTCCTCTTCCACCACACAGTGTCCAGTGCCCACCCTCCCATCTACTTCACACCAGTAAGAAGGGAAGAGTGTCCTTCACCCCAGGCACCACTGCCGCTGCCCTTGCCCCTGTCCCCCTGCTGCCATCAGTGCTGAGTATGTAGACCTCTTGCCCCAGCTGTGTGTGGGCCAGACAGCTCTCCCCAATGCCTTCATTGACCACGACAAGAAGTTGGCACAGGTGGTCACTTTCATGGAGGGCATACATTCAGATGTAGGTGGGCTACTCCGGACTGTCCAATGTTTGTCCTCCGCAGTGACGGCAGCCCTTCAACTGGCACAATCTCAGAGTCCAGCTCCAGTCATTTTGTCCACCCTACTGCCAGTGGCCACATCTGATGATAGTGACCATGCGCAACATACCTCAAGGACAAGATACAGTACACGCAGCACACAGCAGCAGCAGCCCAAGCGGTCCAGGGCGCAGACACCATCCCCACAGAAAACTAAAGCCACCCCATAGCCCAAAGAAAAAAGCCCATCAGACGACACCAAGGGCCACAAAGCCAAGAAGCAGACCTCAGGGTCATATGCCTCAGAGGCATCCCCAGCCAAGGACTTTCCTGTCCCAAAAGCGCCTCACAAAGACAAGCAGACAGTTCCCATGCCAACTGAAAAGGTTGTGCCTGCTAAGAGTACACATAAGAAGAGCTACAAGGCAGATTCACCCAAAACCTCGACTCCCATCCAAAGCCCAGTGAAGCAGGGAAAGGAGGGCACTGTAGGGGGTACATCTGGTGAACAGGGAATGAAGGGGCAAAGGCAAGGCTAGGTCCACCGGCTGCACCTGATGCAGCTTTGGTGGAGAGTGTGCCTGTTGTGGCCGACCCACTTACCACTCCTTCCATGACAGGGAATCCATTTTGAGTCCCCAAAAAGTGGAAAGGCGCCCCACCACAATCTCCCAGCCACACTATGTCTCACGGCAGCATGACTCCACCTCCACGTGCCACTACACTACCTGGTCCAAGCAGCCCTCTGGCTTCCCAAGTCACTGATGCCTCTACCTCAGCTGGGACTCTCTATCCCCAGTCAAGTCCTCAGACTGTCCCATACACACAGCCAGTTCCCAATTCAACAGCTAGCCAATCCCCCCCACACACCTGTCTCTCCCACAGCAATGCCTATACTGCCCATTATTATCCCCTTCACTGTGTTGCTGACAATGGCAGGCTACAGTCGCACACATTCCCTGTTCAGCTTTTCATGGACTTACTCTGCACATTGGTCAGGCCACTGGCCTTGTTGTTAACTGATGCTTGCCCTCTGCCGGTGGAGCTTCTAAAGGACTTACTCTGAATTTTGTGCTGGCCCCTGTGCTTGTTGTTCCCTTATGTTTGCCCCTTGCCTGTGCAGCTTCTCATGGACTTACTCTGCAGTTTGTGCTGGCCACTGGCCTTGTTGTTCGCTTATCTTTGCCACTTGCCTGTGTAGCTTCTCATGTACATACTCTGCAGTTTGAGCTGGCCATTCACCTTGCTCTTGTCTGATATTGTTGCCTATCTGTGCAATATGTGAATAAAGACAGTTGCTCCTGTTGTCTGGTTTGTCAGTGTCCTTACTGAATAAAGCTTTTTCTGTGTGTATATGGTTTACTGTGTCACATGCTCTGTATGCCACTTCAGCATTGCTAATGAATTGTCTCACTTTTTCTAGCTTTTGCAGGGGTGAGTCGGACTTCAGTTCTACTTGACTCTGATACTTGTTGGTGCTGGTTTTGGATGAAATCCTGTTGTCATTCTCATTCTTTGTTCATGTTAGCTATATTGTACACATGTCAGGTTTGGAGGCACTGCCAGCACAGAGTGGGATTCTGTCCACAGGATTGCAGGCAGGCTGGCCAGGGTCATCATGTATGGGTGATCTTACTTTATGTGTGCCCAGCAGTGTAGGTGTATAGTCATATTGTGAAGGTCAGTCATCCTAGTCACATTGGATACTTTCAATGTGTGCACTAGGGTGGTCAAGAAGTGTGCAGTGTGAAGGGGTGACATTGTCATGAGTGTTGATGTGTGTGTGCCCCTGCAATGTCTATTACACACATGTGTCACCCAGGAGTGGAGTGCCTGTTTAAGTGATTGTTCAGCCCTGTGATTGTGTGCACATATGTGTGTTGTGCACTGTGCAGTGTGTTGGTGTGTCTTTGCAGTTCTGGCTGACTCCTACTTGTAGTTTGTGGCAATTGCGAGTATGCAGAGTATGTGACTGGCAAGTCAGTGTTGTGTTTTGCTGATCATCCATGTGTCTTGATCCTGTATGTGGTGACTGTGCAGACCTGCTCAGCCATACTGACATTGTGGGCATGTTTTCTCATGCATTGCTGTCACATTGGGCTTTATTGCCTCCTGTATGGCATGTGGTGTGTGGTGTCATACCATCACCTACCTGTTCTTCAGATGGCTACCCATTGTGAGTCACAGCGGTTTCTATTGGGTGTTCACGATTTGAAACAGACCCAGGCAGTCTTTAGCAGATAATGATTTTGCTGCTGCCTTGTATTTGCTGCATAAACATAAAGAGACAATCTTTCTGATTTTAATTTCCTCTCCAGATGAATAGCCCTCTGTGATTTCTTTCCTACACCAACCACGTCAACTAATAGGC
This sequence comes from Lissotriton vulgaris, assembly GCF_964263255.1. Classification (NCBI taxonomy): domain Eukaryota; kingdom Metazoa; phylum Chordata; class Amphibia; order Caudata; family Salamandridae; genus Lissotriton; species Lissotriton vulgaris. Next base: position 136,345,584 of record NC_141688.1, read on the forward strand.
GTACATTGTTGGACCACTAACAGAGGGTAATCAAGATACTCCACAAAAGTTGAATTAAAAATCTAAGGTACTTAGTATGAGTTTATCATGATTGACATCAATCCCCAAATGAGCATTCATGTGCCTGTTAATATATTTCTCTATCCAATGAAATGCAATTTCTTTGAAAGGGTTGTTGGTTGGTAATCACACACAGTTTATTTAGGCTCCTCCAAAATATCGGGCGTATGAATCAGAAGCTTTTGGCATCTCCCAAGAGAAGACACATCGATTTATACTCTGTTTCAAATCGTGAACACCCAATAGTAACCACTGTGACAGAGTCCTGACGAAGGCCTATGCCGAAACACGCGTGGTTTGTCAACATGCCGCCAGTCTCTGAACATCACTAATTTGATTATTGGACTTATAATATTTATTATTTGATCATCGATATCGCTGAAATGTTTGCACTGTAACAATGGTATAAAAAATATGACAACTATTCATGATCTTTTGACAATTGTTTATCGGAGTGTAAAAAACATGTATACCAATTGAAAAAAAGAACTCTTCTTTATTTTTTTTAAAAAACGTGTTAGAATTGGGACATATATTTTTGTAACAGAAATAAAAATAAAAAATGAAATTATAAGTCATGTTAACATACATCAGTTCATGATTTGTCTAACAGACTAATGTTATCATGTTGATGGTTCAGAATTAATATGCCTGCTCTATGTGATATTCACCATGCCTAGGTTGTTTTTTCTACAGGTTTTTGTTGTTTGGAATGTGCCGTTGGGAGAAGTATGCTTTTTTTTTTAAAGTAACTGCATATTAGTTTCTAGTAAACTAATAATTAATTTACAGTTCCCTTATTTTACAGATTTTCCTGTATTATTTCTTTTCTTTAATTACATTTTTGGGGGTTTTAATGGATTAAAGTCTATGGATATGTTGCAGCCGTATTGTATTTTAAACAGTTTTTGGGGTACTTTTAACTAAGTTTTGGGATTGTTACACATTTGGATTTATTTATGTCAGTTTGGATTCAACTCTTCAACAACAAAAAAGTAAGTTACTTTAAATTATTCACAATGGGAGGGAAATGTAATTTTTGTAATTCTTATTGACATTTGTAAATATATTTACTATGTCAAATATTTTTTTAAGTTAAAATGAATTGACATAATATTTATATTTGCAAAGACATGTTTATTGAAGAATTCAGTTCACAATTACGATTTTTATATGTTTTAGTATTACTGTTTTAAAGTATTATTTTAGCTGGTGTTTCTAGATATTCTAGCCCTTTAGTGTTTGGGTAGGGTCTTACTTTTTATTGTAGGTACTCTAACAATGTTTTTGGACATAACTGTGTTACAGACTGTTCAAGTCTTCGTTGTCGGTAGCTTTGTTCTTTTTGGAATTATTGTAAAAATTGATGTAGGGTTAGTTGAGTTCTTCCTGTTGTGGTTTGGACAGCATCATGCCATCCTTCCACAGCGTTATTATTTTTTTTTCTTTGTTTAGGGTACTGTTATACATACCACCATGGAATGTGGTATTTGGGCTGTCTCCTGTGTCCAGATCTGTGTAGCCTTCCCACCCAGGTTTCCTCGAAATAGTCAAGTAGGGGACTTAGTTTACGTTAATTTGTTTGGTAGTAGGGGCTTCTTATTAAGAGATTGTAGTGTTCTGCTACATCAGTTATTGTGACATATGCTAGTGCAATTAGCTTTTTAATTTCATATGCAAAATTGCTATTAGTTGCATATTCTACACTAAGCGTAGGTTTTTGAAGTGTCTCCATATGCATTTATTAAAGTGGTGATAGCAACCTTGTATTGCTGTGTGAGGGTAGTTTTTCAGGATGGCTTGTATCATTGACTAATTTTTTGAGTATAGTAATTATTAGTTTCTTGATTTATTTTTGTAAAGAGTTCTACATAGGTAGTGGTTTGTTTGTTTGGTAACAGGGTATATATAAAGGGGATGTTAGTATTGTGATACAGTCCATTTATTGTATACAAGTGGTAAAATTGTTTGGGACATAATTTAAATGTTCCGTCCATCATCCATGTTTCACAATGCTGTAGTTTAAGTACGTTTGTGGAGGTTGCATGTATTATAATACTTTTGTAGTTAGATTTATTGTCATAAAGTAGAACTTGCTTTTCATTATGACTTACAGTGAGTTCAGGTGGTATTTGTATTTCACTGAAAATTTTGGGGGTAGGTGGGTGGCAGCAGATGATTTTTTTTGTTCAGACAGTGGATAATTGGCCGGTTACATGTTCTGGAATTCTGGGGAGCATGTATCTTAGTATATTAGTAGTAGGTTTTTGAGAGCTGGTGCTTACTTCTTTCAGAGTGTCTAAAGCATATCTCACTTCTATTTCAGCTATGTTGGAGGGGTGGTTATGTTCCTTAACATGCAATACTGTAGTTTCTTTTGTTGTAGCCCTCCCATAACATGCATTTGAATAATATTTGCTACGTATCCAATTAACTTTGTCACCTGTCTATTTTCCTTGGGTCCAGACATATCCCATATAACATATATAAAAATTCCTTTGCACCTTCAGTAATTCTGATGTTTCAAATGCTATGAGAAACGTATAAAACTGTAATTTTTTTAATTGTAATACAGGTTTTCATATACAAAATAATACTGACATGCTTAAATATGTTGAACTTTTTTTTGATGCTGAGCTGTTTCTGTTGGTGCCTTTAGTGTTTCTTTTTATTTTCTGCCGATGAAAAATGAAAATTTCTGTTGTAGATATGTTTTCAGAAGCCTTCCCGAAATTATCATCATGGGATTGGAATCAAGAAATACAGAGAGCCCATAGATTCCCATTCACTCAACGATCAAGACTAGGGCAAGATACGATTAGACCAAGAGCGATCTTGATATCGGTCAATAATTTCTTAGCCCGGAAAGCTGTGCATGAGCTAACGCGACCTGATAGAAAGAGAAAGGAGAAAGGATCGGGATTTTTCGTAAGACCGGATTTCTGCCACCAGACGGTAGAGAAACACTGGCAACTGAGACAGCTTATCAAGACGTTTCAAAGTAAAGGGGCTCAAGCATTTTTATTGAACCCAGCCACACTGAAAGTTATCTACAAAGAACAGATACATGTTTTTACATCAGAAGTTATAACCAAGGAACACTTGAAATTTATTGTCTAGGCCCATCAGGGGCAGGGAACTAGGGCACATAAGGTTGATTTTTTTTTTTCTTTCAACTGGATGTGATACACTTGTGACCTACTGGTAGGCATTATTATATGATGACCCTTCCTATGGTTTTTTCTTCTGTCTTTTTTTCTTTTTTCTCTTATATTTGTGTTTAATGTAGGTATGGTATATACTAATAATCAATAGATTTAAAGGGATGGGATACACACCGGCTGTATAATGATACTGTTTTGTATGCTCTGGCTGATTGTATTCAATTAATACTTTGTCGGGCTACTATGTACTCTATTAATATATCAGATATATGGGGGGCCTTGGGAGAATTTAGCTATCCATCACCGGGACCATTGGTCCTAGAGCCTCGTTACAGGGGGGGTGGGGTGGGGTGGAGTCAGTCCACTGGCTATACTTTGGGTAGAGGAGAGGTGAGGGTGCTGGTCAGTAACAGGAGGGGGTAAAATAGAAAATGCAATCCACAGTACATTGAGGATGAGGATGAGAATATGGATATGGATTTCAGGAGATAAGGTTAAAAAATGGAGAGGCACAGAAGTCTTTGATGGGGATAAAAAGAATTAGGGTAACTTACAGGTATGTTCTTTTAATGTTTGTGGGTTAAACAATAATATGAAACAGCAAAGGGTTGCTGCGGAGCTGTGGGTGATGCAGCTGGACTTGGTATGTCGCCAAGAGACCCACATTTCATGGGAAAATCTGAGGGTTCCCAGCAAGCTGCATACGACAGTCCACCACTAATAGTGGAGTAGCCATCCTAGCAAAGAAGGGGATACAAAGCACCAGTAGAATAGCGGTGGATAACCAAGGCAGCTGGGCAATTACTTAATGTGTGAGGGGGGAATGTGTTTGTACTGTTTGCTTGGTGTATGGGTCCAACTTTGATGAAGCCACAGTGTTAGACGGTCTAAATCTGGAGTTAGCATCATGGCCTACTCCTCTGATTATGTGTGGGCACTTTAATATCCACTTAGATTGGCAAGATTTTCACAATGGGTGGGAAAACTATACAAGCAGAAAACCAAGAGTTTTCAAGGTGTTACAGCACCTAGTGGAGGATCATGGCCTGAAAGATGCGTGGTCTACATTGCAGATAGCAGACCCAGGCTTCACATTCTTTTCTTATCCCCACAACAAATTGGTTAGACTAGACTATTTCTTTGTGCCATCAGAATTATTACAGGTGCCAGAATACAAGTTTACCCAAGAATTACATCCGATCATGGACCATTAGTGATTGATATCCCAATTAGGTGTAACAGTAACGCCTCCACACAGAGATCTTTTTTGTTTGACCATAAACTTAAAAAAGATGTTCATTTTATAAATCACATAAAGGATTGGATTCGACAAGTCCTGGAAATTAACCATAAATCAACCTCACTACCATATGTTTGGGATGCCCTGAAATCAGGGTTTAGTGGCGAGACACTGAGTTATGGGCTACACAAACAGAAACAACTTAGAGCTGAGGTTCAAGATCTGTATGGGAGGCTCAGGTTGGTAGAAGTAGAATTGATGCGGAAGATATTGATGGGAGGGGATACTGGCCAGTCACAAGCAGAGATAGCCCGATGCAAAGCCAGAATTAACCTTCATTGGAGCAGAGAAATTGCTATTCAGTTTAATGTGTTTAAGGGATAGAGATATGAGTTTGACGAAGCAACTGGGCAGTGCCTGGCACAAAGGTTAAGGTCTAAAAAGTCAGCACAGAGAATTCAAAGGATGAAGAATCGACAAGGTAATTTAGTGTAAACCCCACAGGAATTACTTTAAATATTTTATTCTTTTTATAAAGCGGTATATACAGAGGATAATCAGGGGAAAGAGTATATGAATACGTTCTTCCTGGACATCGAGTGTGTTAAACTGGGGCAAACAGAGGCACAGACTTTATATGAACCTATTACGATGGAAGAATTAGAAGTGGCAATAAATATCCTTAATAATGGCTATGCGGCGGGTCCAGATAGGCTACCTCTGGAAGTATATAGAACATTCTTCCAGGTATTAAAAGTTGAACTACTGACTACCCTACAACAAGCACAGATGGGGGTAGTTCCCCCATCATGGGAGGAAGCAAATATCATTGTTTTTAGAAAGAAGATAAATCACCAGAGCTCCCAGGGTAGTCTCAACCAATTTCTTTACTAAATGCTGACTTGAAGATATATACTAAAATTCTAGCCACCCGCCTAGCGAATGATATTACCCCACTGGTGTCTTTGAGACAACATGGGTTCATACCCGCCAGGGGTACTGTAAATCATATCAACAGGGTAATAATATTGCTTGACAAAACTAATGTACAGGGCACTACCTTAGGTTTAGTTTTATTAGACGGCGAGAAGGCATTCGATTGCATGTCATGGAGCTTTCTCTGGGGGACATTACGATCTGTGGGGTTTGGCCCTGGCTTTATTCGAGCAAATTAAGCTGCATATAAGACCCCAAAGTTCGAATTTGCATTAGCGGGTTAGAGTCAGCTCCGGTGTATACAACAAGAGGCACGAGGCAGGGTTGCCCGTGCTCTCCACTGGTATTTGCTTTATATATAAATCCATTTTTGACCATGTTAGAAGGCAACTTGAGAATTTAATCTGTTTAATGCGGATTGGAACAGCTGCGAGTATTAGCATATGCAGATGACATGGTTGTGGTAACATCAGACCCGGCTTCAGCAATCTCAGAAATAGAGCTAATGGCACATAAATTTGGAGTTGTCTCTGGCTATAAGCTTAAATCCTCTAAAACACAAATATTATGTACTAATCAGACAGCTGTCCAAGACCTCAGAGTGACTGATAAAGTTAGATATCTGGGGATTAAAATCAGGGTCTGTCTGGATGAATTAGTTAAAAATATTTGGAATTCTATTCTTACGAGTGTTAAGAAGCAATTAGAAAAAATTGAATGTTTACACCTCACAATGGTTGGGAGATGTAATTTTTTTTAAATTGTAATCTTACACAAAGTTCTGTACTTCTTTAGGTCTGTTCCACTAGACTATCTACGAGACAGTTACAGCAATTGCAATCATGTTGTATGAGATTTTTATGGGCCCAAGGGAAATCGCGTAGGACAATGCACTTTATGTCATTACCTCAGGAGAAATGGGGGTGGGCGGTACCAGATTTCACATTTTATTATAATGCATGTATTTTCCAAAACATCAGGATAATGCTTGCCGGTGAAGACCTTACTAACCCCGCAGAATACCCCTCCATGTATCAGATGTTACTAGTTGCAGAAGTAAGGAATTGTCTATTTAGAAAGCTGGACTATAACTATTTCAAGAGGATGCGCTTTAAGGTAGTAATGGCTGCCTACAAGGTGTGGAGAGCAGTGCGGAAAAAGCTACAAATCGAGGAGGTTTGTTTCTATACTCCAATAAACACACCCGTTTTATTACCTGCTGTTTTCACCGACAGAGTTGCTCAGATATGGAAGGACAAGGGAGGTAAACTATATAAGGATGGAGATCGGCTCTCCTTTCAGATGATAGCCGATGAATATAAACGCAGCCAAACAATTTTTTAAAAATTTCTTCAGATGAGGGACTTTCTGTTGAAAAAACAAAGGACAATAGAGCCATATTTATTAGTTGAGGCTATCAGACGGAAACAACGGATCAGTGAGATCTACAGTTGTTATTAGATACGCAGAAAGTTGATTTGGAAACCCAAAACATTAGATGGAGAAATAGATTTGGAGAGCAGGAAATACACATAAAACAATCAATCGATATGGCAGGGAAAACTTTAATATCAGTCAATTTAAGAACACAACATTTAAAAACTATACTGGATTTATTCCACACCCCTGCGAAGATGATGAAATGGGGGGGGTCTCAATGATGGGAAATGTTTTAGATGTGGGGCATATGTGGCTGATATTCATATTTGTTTTGCGTGTGGGAAGTTGACTCAACTTCTGGACCATATTGAGAAGTTTCTCTCGGAAATTACGGGAGTCGAAATTAATATTACTCTGTCTATTATGTTGATGGGTACAGGGGGAAATTTTATGGAAGGATAATCAGCGTTTGAATTTAGATAACTAATCTTCATAGCAGTGGCGCTAACCCGTCTTTGTATAGCCTCCTTATGGCTTCAAAAAGAGGTCCCAACCTTTGAAATATTCGGGCATAATATCAAGAAACGGCATTATAATTATCGCCGATTTATCGGCAGAAAACTGCTGCTAAAGCGGCGATAATGGGCTTGATAATATGCCCTTGAGAATTACAATAGAAGCCCATGTTCTGGTGTCAACATAGACTTCTATTGTAATTCTCAAGGGCATGTTATCAAGTCCATTATCGCCACTTTAGCAGCAGTTCTCTGCCGCTAAAGCGGCGATAATTTTAACGTCGTGCTTGATAATATGCCCCTTGGAGAGCTAGATTATTTGTTATTTTTAATCTAGAACATAGTTGATAGGCTCTCAAGGGGACACATAAACGGAAACTGGGACTGTCAATTTGGGGACCAATGATTAATCACATGAAGGAATAATATGAAATTGATGTTGTACTTTTATCCTACTGGGAAATATAAAAGGGGTTCTGCCCACATTACCCTCCCATACCGGAGCAGGGGTCATCAAAAAGATGAGGAAAGTAGAGAAAACCGTATTAGGGGATACATTTCACATTTAATGTTTGGATCCAAGAAAAATTAAATTGTCTTGTTCTTTACAACTTAATGTAAACACATATAATTATACATAATTTGATATGGACATACAAGCGTATCACAAGAAAAAGTGGCACAAGAAATTAATCTGAGGGAAAACACATCACAAATTATACATATATACAACATCTATATACAACATATAAAATATACGAAGAACAGCGTACCCTAAGAAAGGCAAAAAGAAACCTTTCTCAAAAATATATACACTCCCACTTATGAGTGATATAGATCAAAAAGGAAATCCTATTAGCGCCTGAGAAGAAAATTCTCTCACAAAACTGGCTTAATGTAGGGCGCAAGGGGAAAAAACAACAACATCAAAATAAGGGGACTCCTTCAACACAGAAATGCCCTTTTATCCTAGGCTGGTTTGTTTAGGTACCTTTTAGCCCCTGTTTATATGTAAGGAATTTATGTCATGAAATGTATGTTAACCTCTGCAGGAATCATTTGGATTTTTATTTTCATATGATATTTACCTCATCTGCAAATTTAAATTGTATGTATGCATTTGAAATTTTGGATTGCAATAAAAAAAAAAAGAAAAATTTAAATTTTAATAAATGTGTTTAACAGCTTTGTCTGTATTTTGGGGTTTGTAGGGTTAGTGGGCGATTTGAGTTGGGAATTTTAGTTGTTGTTTTTTTTATTTCAAAGTATTTTATTAATTTGATAAGCATTAGCATTTCTGTTACAAGGTTAGCCAAACATAGTTTGTAGAGCAGTGTTTAAAGGCACTCGAAATATAAGTTTAGCTAAACCCCTATGACTTGACTTGCAGAACATTAGGCAAAGGGTGATGCAAAGAAGCAGAAGAGAAAGGGGTGAAAGGAGGATACAAGAAAGGTTCTGTAGTAATGAGACCAATAAGACTTATAGCTGTGTGACAAATTGTTTTAATAGGTTAATTGAGATTTATACTTTTTTGGCAAAGGTAGTTTTTGGATGATTGTAATAATCCAGGAAAACTTGGCTTTTTAAGCAGGTTTATTATTCAGCACAGCATCAAGTCTTAACACAGCAGTGTCCAGGATACAACTAACAGAGACAGCAGAATGCTGTATGAGGAAAGCTCTGTTCAGAATACAGAACATCATAGTAAACATAACATGGCGCATGCACTTAAAGAGAAAGGGTTACAGAACAGATAATACTTCAACTATACAGAATGTAACACATCTCCCTCATTAAAAGAAAGAACAGAATACATATTATACAAAATCCTGTAAAGTAGTAGGTCTTCTTCTGACACGCACATCATCTTTGACTCTTGATGCTACAGAGTCAGAAAAAGGACCTGAATCAAATCTTCCATTGGAATTGTCACATTGGACAAGATTATCTTGGCATTGAGATTGCAAATCATTTTGTGTTGGACATTTTGCAACTTTACTCACATTCCAGACCTTGCCATCTTGGGTGATGACAGAATTACTGAAAACTCTTTTAATTTGAATGGGTATACAAGGTTTCAGAATCCTAACCCAATCACCCACACAAAAACTATGCTCCTTTGTCTTCCACCTCTTATTGAACCACAAAGCTGACTTACTCTGTTTACAACTAACTCTATTTGCAACACTTGGGATATCAACTTCTCCTTCTCCTAGATTTTTACATGTTTCCTTATACCACCAGGGACAAATGTTGGACGCAGGATCCCTACCTTTAAGTAACTTGAACGGACTAACTTCCGTAGTGGTATGGGGAGTTATGCGATAGGTCCAAAGCTTCTCCCTAAGCACATTCCACCAATTGCCCTTCTCTCTAACGGCATCAGCAACAAAGCTCTTCAATACTCGGTTAAAGCATTCAACTTGCCCGTTCTCATGTGGTTCATAAAGGGATGTCCGAATGTGTTTGATGTTGCAAGTTTGCAAGAAAGATTGCATCTCAGATGACACTAACTGTACACCATTGTCCGACACTAATACAGATGGGCAACCTCCCCTTGCAAAAACTTCCTTAAAGAAAGTAATAACAACCTCAGAAGTAACCTTAGCCACAAATTTCACTTCTGGCCATTTTGAGTGGTAGTCAATCATAACTAATGCAAAATGTGAGGCTTCAGGTAAAATATGAAAGGGACCTGAAATATCAAAGGCTATTTTGTTCCAAGGGAATTCAGGCCACTTGACAGTTTTAAGTGGAGGAATATACAATTTTAACATTTTATCCTTGGTACAACACTCGCTACACTCCCTAACTGTGCGGTCAATGTACCTGTCCATCCCTGGCCACCAAAAATTCTACCTTATTAAATGCTTCATGGCTGAAATACCAGGATGCGTTTTGTGCGCTAACTTGAGAAACCGCTCCTGTACACCCACTGGCGGAATGCATTTTCCAGATTTGAAAATCAATTCACCTTCACAACACAACTCATCAGCTATGTTATAGAAAGGAAGCACACCATCCCTGACACTGGTTTTACTGGGCCAACCCTTAAAAAGATAACCCTTTAACATTACAAATCTCTCATCCTCATCTTGACATTTCATCCAAAATTGTTCTGTGATATCTTGATACTGAGGAGAAACAACATCGGACAAATTTAAAACAAAATCAATTTCACTAATACTATTGACTTTGTCTTCCTGATTTTGGCAAGGAAGGCGTGAAAGGCAGTCAGCAGTAACATTTTTTTTCCAGGAATGTATTCCACAGTAAAGTGATATTCCTGTAAGTTGGATGCCAACCGTGCAATCCTTGCCGTAGAGTTCCAACCTCCACCAACCGATAAGATATGTACAAGCGGCTTGTGGTCAGTTCTCAAGATAAACTTGCTGCCCCAAATGTAAATCCTATAATGTTCAATTGCCCACACACAGGAGAGCAGTTCCCGTTCAATAACCGCATACCTGCGTTCCGTCTCATTCAATGTCCTAGATGAGAAAGCCACATTCCATTCCATGACCCCGTCAGTTTGAGATAACACACAACCCAAACCGTACAAACTAGTGTCAGTGGTGATGATACATTTCTTACCCATTCTGAAAGGTTTCAAAGTTGGTGAATTGACAATATCATGCTTAATATCAGTAAAGGCTTTTTCTTGTTCAGCTTCCCATACAAATTCATTACTTTGTCTCAATAATCTTCTTAATGGTTCCATTTTGGTAGCAAAATTAACTACAAATTTGCTGTTGTATTCACACATGCCCGAAAAAGACAGCAATTGTTCCTTATTGCTTGGGGCCGGGGCATTAAGTATGGCTTCAACATTAGATTTTTTAGGAATTAAACCTTCCCCAGATAGTGTATGTCCCAAGTACTCAACAGATTTTCTAAAAAGTTTATTTTTGTGTGCTTTCAGAGTAAGCCCATATTTCTCTAACCTGCTACACACTTCATTTAAGTGTGAAGCATGCTCAACCTCATTTTTTGAAAAGATCAATATGTCATCCTGAAAACACTTAACGAACAAATCAAGGTCTCTGAAAATTTGGAACATAACACGTTGAAAAACGGAAGCAGCCGATGCCAAGCCAAAAGGCATCCTTCTGTATTGAAAAAGACCCATGGGAGTGATAAAGGCTGTGTACTTTTTTGAATCTTCCGTAAGTTCAATTTGATGGTACGCAGATCTAAAATCTAAAGTGGAAAAAATCTGCGCACCATCAAAAAGAGAAACAAGTTCATATAAATTGGTAAGGGATGGCAATCAATAATAATATTAGAATTAAGTGCCCTCAAATCAATGCAAACTCTCAATTTTTGATCGGGCTTGCGCACCAAAACAATGGACGAAACCCATTCAAATGATTTAATGGGTTCTATAATATTGTCTTTTAACAAATCATTCAACATTTCTTTTAATTCCTCTCTGACGTTTAGAGGAACTCCTCTTAGCTTTTGTTTAACAGGAAGTGCTCCTTCTTTTAAGACAATCTTATGTGAAAAATGTTCTAATTTCCCTAATCATTCACAAAAGACTTTACTAAACTTATTGCTCCAAAAAGAAATAACATTTTCCTTTTCATCATTTGAACAAATGGCATTTATCATTTCCTGCTCACTGCAAAGAGAGATGGGATCTTTGGCTCTTGGATTTAATTTGATGCCAAGTTCCCATTGGCCATGCCAGCCCAGAACATTGACTCCCTTCACAGCAATGTATAACTTGATAAGAGCTGATCTTCCTCTAAAACTTAACAGAACTTTTAAAAATCCTTCAATATCAATCTTATTCCCATTGAAACCTTCTGCAAATATATCTGAAGGTTGTAGAGTGTAAATATCACATATAGATTGTAGTTTTTCATTAAAGTATTCCTTGGTAATTATGGTCCATGGGGACCCAGAATCTACCATAAGTTCAATATCAATAGTGAGAACATGAAAAATACATTTTGGGGATTTCTTACTAGTTAACACTATACACCCACTTTGAACAATGGAAACAACATAACCACAATCTAGATCTTGCTTAGTTTCATCAGCAATAGTAAGCGCAGATACTTTTGTGGGAGTAATAGTGCTAGAGGGCACATGTAGTTGTCCTGGGCGAAACTGAGAGTTAAAGCGTTTTTCTCTACAAACATTACTGAAAAGTCCCAATCTATTGCAAATATTACATGTTTTGTTTATAGCAGGAGAACCTTGGAAAGAAGCAATGTGTGATTTGCTACCACATCTAAAACATGAAATAGAATTATTAGAGAAATCTGTTCTCCTATAATTGGAACTGTAAGAATTGTTGGCTCTAAATTGAGTAGGAATAACATTTTTAGCATCTACTTTGGGTTTAACAAGACATACTTCTTCATCTGTACTACATTTAGTAGTGTTAGAACTTTGTTTAACCACTGTGTCCATCCATTTTTCTGACATCTCAGTGGATTTAGCCATAGCAATAGTTTCCTCCAAATTAGGGTCACCTATACACCACAATTTGTCCTGAACCTTTTTGTTCTTGACATGAACAATGATTTGATCCCGAATCATTTCATCACACATGGCTCCAAAATTACAGTGTAGGGTTAAAGCCCTTAAAGCAGTGAGGAAACCATCAAAAGATTCTTCCTGCTTTTGTGCCCTAGTATAAAATTTGAAAGTTTCAAAGCAATATTAGCTGTAGGTTTAAATCTCTTCTCTAGTCTACCAAGAGCCTCAGTATAACCATTCAAGGTATCACCACTACCAGTAGGAACAGACAGCTGGGGTAAAGTTCTAAAAATCTCTTGTCCCTCGGATCCTAGACCATGCAGTAAAATACTTTTCTTTCTCTCTGCTCCCATACGTTCTCCATCTATAGCCCTCATATAGTTGAAAAATTCCTTGTTCCACCCTGACCAAGGCATGGGAGGATCTCCTTTAACTTGCAAAAATTTAGCAGGAGGGTCAAATTGCATCGTGAGATGAAATACAAGAAATAATGAAACAGGAATAAAAAGGAGCTGTAATAAAACACAATGAGCAAATCAGAAAATGTGTCCTAAAAGGAAAATAAAACTAAATAAAATAGCAGAATAAAAATGAGTTAGAATGCACCAAGAAAGATAATAATGGTTAAATACTTAAGTTTGTGGAGAGTATCAAATAACTCCAGCAATGTCTTCAGGTATTTGAGATGCAGGGAATTTGAAAAATATAGGCAAAGAGAAAATAGTATTGCAAACAAAGGTAATATTCAATTAAACATTGAAACGCTGAAAAATAACGAAGCTGTAGATGTCTTCGCAAATTCTGTGTAAAGGTTGCTAGACAACAGTCAAATACAAAGGAAATCAAGATGGAGGCACGTCGTATGTGACTCGTGTCACGTGATGAACGTTGCGCAATGGAAATACTTTGCAAGCTGACGTGCGTTGTAATGATATGCAATTACGTAGCTTTTGTCTTTGCGCCATTGACGTTCTTTTGTTTTGTTGCCTCTACTGTCTTTGCGCGATGACGTTCCTTTGCTTCGTTCCTTCCGTCCTTACAAGATATCGGAATAGCGTTTCATCTTGACAATAATAAAGATGACGTTTCTTCAGTACGTCGGGATGCCGTTTCCTTCGCCCTCGCGAACAGGTAGGATGAAGTTTAATTATATACACACTCTCGTCAGAGCTTGTAATGACGATGCGAGTGTGGTTTCCAGGTATCGGTAAGCGCGAGTGGTTGCTAAGAAACCAAATGACGCATAGAATGGTGAATGAAGTAGCAGGCAACAGATAAGTTGAAAGATGCAGGAAAAGATACGAAACACCCTGAAAATCCCCCACAAAAAAACAAACTCTTGGTAGAGGCAGTTTTCCAAACAGTGGAGAAAGATGAAAGTTCTCAAATAAGAATGAAAGTCAGATAAAATGCAAAACAATTCCCCAAACCTTCAAAAATTGCAGAAATGGGTCCAAACTCCGCTCCTGTGCTGAAGATGGCTGGAGTAGGGTTGTCCTCGTCGCCAAATTTTGTAATAATCCAGGAAAGCTTGGCTTTTTAAGCAGGTTTATTATTCAGCACAGCATCAAGTCTTAACAGGATACAACTGACAGAGACAGCAGAATGCTGTATGAGGAAAGCTCTGTTCAGAATACAGAACATCATAGGAAACATAACATGGTGCATGCACTTAAAGAGAAAGGGTTACAGAATAGATAATACTTCAGCTATACAGAATGTAACAATAAGTTTGAAGTTAGTTGAGTATGTGTTGAAGTTTTAGTAGAGTAGATATAATTAAAAATTATATACATTAATTATTTATTTATTACAAAAAGTACTTTACCATTATTTTATACAGTTGTAAAATTAAATAGATATTTTACTTACTTTGTGAAGTCAAAATCAGAGCTATCAATGAGGAAGTCCAGTGTTGTAGAAGCAATCCGGCAGAGATTACCCTTATTCTTATTCTTGGTTTTGTTGTTGGAGCATAAAATAATGTAAAACTTCTTTAGGTTATATAGTGTTTGTTTTATTGTGCTTTCAATCTTATTGGGTTATTTTAATTGTAGGTAGTTTTCATTTGTTGTTACTAATGTTTTCAATTAATTTGGCAGTTGTTTCATTATATGGAAAATGCTAGTTAATGTTCTGTTATACTTTTTTTATTCTTACTTTATTTAAAAGTATAATAGTATATTATTTGTATTTTATATTGCATTGCAAGTACAATACAAATTATTCATTTTATATATAATGTTTGTAACTATAATGAATTTGGTGAATTTAATTATGTTAAATGTATTTTATTGAATTATAATTTATTGAACTTTAATTTTATTTATTTATTATGGTTGGTGTGTTTGTGATATTGTTCATATTATTTTTATTATATATTGTGTTAATAAACATATTTTTAATATGCCGATATTTTGTTTATCCTGATAATGGTGAGATTTATATTTTTGTTCTCTATATTTGTGTCATTTTGAATGTTTATTTATTGTTTTCGATATTAGTTATCACAATATTTTTTTGACCGATATTAGTGATATCAATGTGAGGAAAATTCAGCCCAAACTACTACCGGTGCCCAGGCTGCTGGCGCAAGGCGCCTCTTAGTTCCCATCTTGAATAGTTACCAAACAAAGAGACGGGCGCTGGAAACAGGGACACAAGAACAGAGTTTTATTACTCATGAGGAGAGCCTGTCATTTCAGACACGAAACACAGTGTCTTCGGGAGGTGCTCTAACAAGTTCTCTGAGACTGCGTCTTTTATACACAAGTTGATGATGCATAAACATTCCTTATTACAATAAAGACATTGTGAAGCAAGGAAAAGACATCCCCGGTCCCCCCCCCCTGTTCCGGTTTATTCCAACACGTGGCTACAGTAGAGGTCCTCACCCCCCCATACAATAGGAGGGGGCTACAATGCAGCAGAGTGTTCCGTTGATTCCTTTGGAATGTGTGCGCCTGATCGGATCTCAGGGGGTGGGGAGGTCATGATCAATAGTAGCTCCTTTGAAGAGGGGCGAGTGCATACAGTAGCGGGCAATAAACTGTATCCTCAGGCTAAGGGATGACCAGCGGTCCGTGCAGACAGTCGGGCTCAGTGGAAGGGGTCATCAAAGGAGGGGTATTCATGAAAGGAAGGGAGGTGTTGGTCAGGCGCGGGGTGTGATTCCCAGGGGCAGAGTCGCACAGAAGGAGAAGTCTTATGACCCGTGCAGGAGAGAGCGGGGGCAGCCAGAGTGCGCGGAGGAGGGGTGCCGGGAGTTTAACAAATGGGCAGAGAGGCCACGGTGTCTAAAATGGCTGTTTGTGTGTGTGTGCGTACATGGGTCTATGCTGGTGAGATGATGGGGTCAACGCTTCACGGTATTAATTCTGCTTACAGTGAGGGTATGATGAAAGCAAATGAACGCCGCTTATGTGCATTAACATTGTCATTTTCGACAGTCGCCGCTTTTTAACATAAGTTAGTTCATTTTCCTGTTCTTCCCAATTGATGGGCGTACATATAGTCGCGGGTGGTCAATGAGATAGCGTTTGTCAATACTAGCAGATTGTGTATAACCATAAACAGTCGATACGGTTGGTAGAATGCAGTACATATGAATTTACATTTGGTGAGTTATTCATCTAGGGATCAGCACACTACATACTACAGACGTTCTGACTTTCTCTTCGGCGGTATCAATGTACAGTAAAAGTGACCGATAAACATTTTGAAAACAATACAAAGTGGTTGAGGGAGGAATTCAGTTCAGTTCAAGCAATCAGTCAAGGGAAAGGGTAATGATATCTTCGTCACAGTGTCTTTTTAGCAGCAAACCATCACTGGTAGGCTCTAGTCCGTCTTCTTTCGTTGGCGCTGTTGAGCACCGGCGGTGGAGCTATGAGTCCAGCTCGGATCCAACTTTACACGTTGCAGGGTGCGATCTGTCCTCTGCTGTTAGATCACAGTCCTGTTTTCTAACTAATCTTTTTAGGGGTGCCTCACGCTCGGCACCTGCATTTCCTTTTCCCTTCGTGGCAAAAACCCTATTCTTCCTAAATGTCGTTCCTTTTTCTGAGTCAAAATCCAGGGGTTAGAATGGGGGTGTCGTTGGGTAATTGAGGGAAGAGAGGGCGGAGTGGAGTCAGATTCTCTGAAGCAGACCCAGGGAGCAAATGATAACGAGCAGGCAGGCCCATTGATCGGGCTCAGAGGGGCGGGGAACTTCTGGCACAGGTTGGTCAGCAAACAGGGGGCTTCAGGGCAGCCCTTCATTCTTTTATTTTCCGTGTTTGAAAGTGGTGCCTCGTCCCGCGTCTCGTTGCTCTGCGGCTCCACCTTTTGTCCGGTCCTACGTGCTTCATGCTCTGTGGCCAGGCTGAGCGTCACGTCCGGCCCCTCTCCTCCGGTGATTGTGTATCCTTGAAAGGGTACAAAACAAGTTTTAGAGAACTTGGCAGGAGAAGACATTTATACATTTCAATTCCGCCTTCAATCCTACGCAGTTTGGGGTACGTTCATCGGTCACAGTCAGAAGTTATTACCATGGAGTATGTATGCAGGCATTTCTACTGAGTTTGTACTAAGTCTATTTGGCGTTCATTCATGGCATGTATGGAGAGAAGTCAGGCTCCTATCGACTGTGTATTTTTATCAAACTCGGAATCGGATCCTTCGGGAAAGACCCGTTTACTAACCCAAGTCCTAGCAGTCTTACATTTCCCTCCAGAATCGGATAATTCTGGCGAACGGGAGGGTGTACTAACATCTAACATCATGAGAAAGGGACAGAAGCTAAACATTCTTTTCCCGGAGAGCAATGGTTAATCAGGGTCATCAGTTATAGTTCGGGGGCAACAGTTATGGAGCTGGGGTCAATCGGGAGAGGCAAGGACGCTTTGGACATCCGCGCTTGGGTGCAGGGGTGTGGGACAATTTGGGCATTTTGGGATTGTTTTTCTAACGGACTGAAAACGGAAGGCCATTGACGTATAGTCCCCCTTTAAAAGGCCAGATTAAGGGACATCAGTCGTCTCACCTGTCCTTTCCTTTTTAGCCAATTCAAGTTCCTTCATTTTGCGGAAAGGAGAGGTAGTAACATGGCGAGTTACAATCGTTTGAGTTCCTGTCAATTTTGCCGAACACCTTTGTGTTCAAAAAGACCCAATTAGGCTCGTGCCGGCGGGGCACAACGTTACCACATAAAGGAAGAGGGAGTAGGGGGACTCTCATAGAGAGTGAGAGTCGTCCGTATTCTAAATGAACCATTTGGTACACGCCCGACAGAGAGAGAGAGAGAGAGAGAGAGAGAGAGACGTGTACAATAATAGGCCATTTAGTGCGCACACAACACAGAACAGCAGGGGTCAAGCAATATAGAAACACAGGCAGAAGGGCGACATAGATCGATACATTACGTACACACGAATTCAGGTGGAGGTGACAATACATGCATTTACACACAAATGATCCAAGACAGAACATAGAACAGTTTTCTGGCCAAAAATATTTCTTCCTGCATGCTGCGCATTCTTAGTATCCTACTTAATTCACCTGGGCGTTGAGCTTTTTACCTTTTTTTTTCTTCTCTACACCTCTGCCAATTGGTCGGGAATTAATCTGGTCGGGCTAATACTCACAGTGGGGCCTTTGAATCATTTCTCTTTTTCTTTTCTAACAAATGATTTTCCAGGCTGAAGCGACAGGGGGGCATCAACCGGGAGGACAACGGGGCAGAGTTTACTCATGGGTGCGCGTCCTTGCTTGGTTGTATTACTTGGGGTATCAGGCGAAGTCACATTTTGCCATATTGTAATACCCCGTCAAGTTTCTACTTCGGACCACTCCTCCAGTTGCTGGGTTCAGAGAGAGTCACTTGTAAGTAAGGGAATGCTATATCTTTGTTTGTCCGTCGTGTATAGGTACCATGTCCAGTTCCCTTTTTCCCCCCTCCCTCGGTCGTTCGTCATTACTTAAGTCACGCACAAAATAATTCTCCCATCCATCCAAATGTGTGCAACGTATATTTAGTCGAGCTATACACATCAGGGCATGCACACATGTGTTCACATCACACAAAAATCGTCACACTCTCAGGGGCTGTCCCCTCAGACAATCACGATCCTTCACAGTGCTAGCCTGACTTTCGCGCGGGACCGTGGCGTGTTGCTTAGCTCTTCTCCATAATTTAGTCGACGTCCCGACATGACCTGCAGAAAGAAGGGAAAAGAAAGGGGTGGGGGCAGCGTTTTAAAAACACATCAGCGCGCATAAACCCGAAAATGTTTTTACCTACCATATACTCGGCCTATCTTCACAGGATGCGGTCTCTACCATCTCGGCGTTTAAGCCCAGAGGGACCGGTTGCGTGGGAGAGATAATTATTGATGGACTAAGGAAGAGGGATGGTCTACAGTAGTATAAGGTCGTTTTTGTCTGTCAGGCACGGAAACTAAAGGGGCTAGGTGGCATTTCCTTCGGAGTGGTTTAGGACATTTTAAAACAACTTCCTCGATACATGCGGCACTTAAAATAGGAGCTAACTACCAGGGCCTTTATTGATCGCTTTATGCTGCACAAAGAAGGAAAAATACATACATCAAAAACCTGGAACATTCATATTCGCTGCTTCTGTGCACTATGCTTTTTAACCTTCAACCTTTATTGAGCTGCTTTATTCCACCTATATTTCACTTATATCGGGGACAGTAGCCATACATTCGAAGCTTATCAATCCAAACACTACAATTATACTTGCTCCTTCAAAAACCTTTAATTAAAAATGTTGGTGCACAAATACGGGCCTACAACCCCGTGGGCCGGCCACGGAGCAGACTGGAACTGTGCACGAGGGGAACGGAGTCGGCGGTCATTCATTTCATAATGGAAAGCGCGACAAGTGCAATAAAATCATACCGAAACTTCATTTGTTAGCAAATATCATAAGTGTTGAAATTCTAACTTTCAGTAACCATGGTGTATCAAAACTTAACATCAATTCATTGTCCGAATGTTCAATCAGTACCCATTCTTATATCAATTCATTGTCCAACTACATAATCATTACCCATCTTATATCAATTCATTGTCCAACTACATAATCAGTACCCATCTTATATCAATTCATTGTCCAAAAACTACATACATATCTCATAACATCAAGGCTGAGCAATCGGGGTACAAAGTGGTTGAAAGTTCTATTTGTACCGGCGCCATTTTGGGTGAGGTCAGGCAGGTCCAGGTATAGTCAAAAAATGTCTCCACCAACTCGTGGTTGGACCTGGACCTCTTCCGGCAGTTCAAAAGTCTTATGTTGAAGGGTAACAGAGGGGACTGGCGATATGAACCATCAGTCAAAAAGTGGGGGGAGGCAACAATCTTTCCTACCGGGTCATACTGGTGTCCCACCGGAACTGATCACGTTGGCAGTCTTGCAGGATTTTGGGCATTTCAAAACTGAGGCTGGCGCAGGCATGAGTGCGCCGACGCCTCGTGGTTCCATCGGGGGATGGGGGCGCCCGCGTGGAGGGGTCGGGGCCCCCCGGCTCTTATAGAATCTTCAAGGTCGAGGAGAAGAGCACAGGACGTGCGCCGGTCCTGGGCAAAAGCGCCGCTTTTCGATAGGGACCCTTCAAATGGAGCGTTGGGGTGTCGCTGGAAGCCTCCACTTGGGGAGGTGGGGGAGGCTCGTTCGCGCCGCCTCCTCCTCCCAGCGACCCCACGCCGTTTCTCGGCTCCAGCATTTCAGGATGGCCGTACCAGGCAAGGAAGAGGGGGGGGGGGTCGGAGGCACATGCAAGACATCCCCCCCCCCTCCATTGTCGCAGCCATCATTGGAAGTGCTGCCGCAGGCAACAATCCGGTGTTGTCGAAGCATGGCGCTGTCGCAGCCAACAGTCCAGCGTTGTCGCAGCCATTATTATGGAAAGAAGTGCTGTCGGCAAGGGACCCCGTCGGCCTCGGCTCTGGTTTTTCATGGCCAGAGCAGGCGATAAAGAGGGGCGGGGGTCGGAGGCAGAGGCAAGACATCCACCCCCCGTGGCCTGCAGGGCAGCAGGAGAAGGGAATGGGGAGAACAGTACATTTTCGGGCCTTCCATCCCACGGCCTCTCCCTCCAATGGCGGCCAGCCGGGCCCTGCTCTGCACGCGTCGAGGCCTCGCCTTCTGGATGGGCGTGACCGTGGACCTGTTGCACTTCGGGAGCTTCCGGAATCGGGGGTAGGTGTCTGCTGATTTGTATCTATTTCATTTTACAGTTATTGGGCGTGGCGGGCAGTGGGACAGACATGTTTGGAGCAGTGAGGGGCGGTGAAGCCTAACTACCTCGTGTCTGCCTTGGTGTCAAGCTTGGCTTCCCTCGCCATTTTATGTTTCTTATTGCGGGTTATCTTCTAACGTTTCTTATTTTTAGCGAAGTCGAAAGCTCATCAGTGGCCTACTGATTTCGCTCGACTTCTTTTTCCTTCCTTTCCTAGTGTGTTTCATGCTAAAGTTTCTGTTAACAGGATGTGGTGTTTACTTCATATTTTACATATGTCCTTTTTACTAGGGTGGGTGTCCTCCGGTTAAGCCAGACGATCCGCCTCTAATAAATGGTCCGGGTGGAACTAGTTAATCAATCAGTGGGGAGTGGATAGGCATGACAGGTTACAACGGGGGACAAAGGTCCGCATTGCAAAGACTAGACAGAATATTTCTATTCTACGTTATTTGCAAACAGAGAATACCTCAAACGAACTCTTCTTTGAACAGTAAATGTCCAGACAATCAATCAATCAGTGGGGAGAAAAACAGGCATGACGGATTACAATGGGGACAAAAGTCTGCATTACCTGTCCTTCGCTATCTGCAAAGGGAGACAGAATATTCCTATTCCTCTCTATTTGTAGACAGGGAATATCTCAAAAGAACAATAATCGATAAAATCGATAACAAACAATCAGTGGGGAGAAAGATAGGCATGACGGATTACAACGGGGACAAAAGTCTGCATTACCTATCCTTCACTATTTGCAAAGAGAGAGGAACGTTCCTATTCGTCGCTGTTTGCAAACAGAGAATGTCTCAAAGAGAACCAATACTTCAAGTAGCAACCAAAGCTAGATGAACCAATCAATGAACAATATCAGTTTTTAAATACCGATTCCAATACGAACAATCAATCAATCAATCAATCAGATGGGTAAAGCCATCCTACCAATCAGACGTAAAGACGTCCTACTTAACCTTACCCGGACCGGACCGTGTGGACAGTTCTTCGCCTTCCTCCTTCCAGCGCCCGATCGTTCTCTTACTTCATTATTTACCGCAGCATTCCTGTGGGGTTCCAGTCAGGACAGTAGGTCACCTGAGAGAGGTTCGTTCAGAATCGGTGAAGTTCATTCAATCGGCAGCCGGGCGAGGGCCCTCTCAAGGCAGGTATACTCCAATCGTTTCGACGTTCACCCCATCGTCTGGACCTCTCATACCGGACCTTATGTCGCTGATGGGCCCCGCGTTGGGCGCCAATTGAGGAAAATTCAGCCCAAACTACTACCGGTGCCCAGGCTGCTGGCGCAAGGCGCCTCTTAGTTCCCATCTTGAATAGTTACCAAACAAAGAGACGGGCGCTGGAAACAGGGACACAAGAACAGAGTTTTATTACTCATGAGGAGAGCCTGTCATTTCAGACACGAAACACAGTGTCTTCGGGAGGTGCTCTAACAAGTTCCCCTGAGACTGCGTCTTTTATACACAAGTTGATGATGCATAAACATTCCTTATTACAATAAAGACATTGTGAAGCAAGGAAAAGACATCCCCGCCCCCCCCCCCCCTGTTCCGGTTTATTCCAACACGTGGCTACAATAGATGTCCTCACCCCCCCATACAATAGGAGGGGGCTACAATGCAGCAGAGTGTTCCGTTGATTCCTTTGGAATGTGTGCGCCTGATCGGATCTCAGGGGGTGGGGAGGTCATGATCAATAGTAGCTCCTTTGAAGAGGGGCGAGTGCATACAGTAGCGGGCAATAAACTGTATCCTCAGGCTAAGGGATGACCAGCGGTCCGTGCAGACAGTCGGGCTCAGTGGAAGGGGTCATCAAAGGAGGGGTATTCATGAAAGGAAGGGAGGTGTTGGTCAGGTGCAGGGTGTGATTCCCAGGGGCAGAGTCGCACAGAAGGAGAAGTCTTATGACCCGTGCAGGAGAGAGCGGTGGCAGCCAGAGTGCGCGGAGGAGGGGTGCCAGGAGTTTAACAAATGGGCAGAGAGGCCACAGTGTCTAAAATGGCTGTTTGTGTGTGTGTGCGTACATGGGTCTATGCTGGTGAGATGATGCGGTCAACGCTTCACGGTATTCATTCTGCTTACAGTGAGGGTATGATGAAAGCAAATGAACGCCGCTTATGTGCATTAACATTGTCATTTTCCACAAATGTTAATGTTTGACAATATTTTTGTGTATTTTTTTAAATAGAATAGAATAGAATAGAAGCCATTTGTAGAGCGCCTGGTTACTCAAAACAGAGTGTCCCCGCGCTGAAAACTGCAAAGGAACCTGGAGGAGTGAATACGGGGGAAGAAGAACAGGGCCAGGGGGGAGAGAGGGGGATCAGATGCGGGGGAAGAGGAGCGTTTTCAATTTTCCTCGGAATCTTGTTTCAGAAGGTTCCATCCGCATCTCGATGGGAAGTTCGTTCCAACCTTTAGCAGCCAGGTATCTGAACGAGGAGCCGCCCATTTTGGCTCTGGTTATTTTAGGAATTTTAAACATCATCGTACCCGAAGATCTGAGATTCCGGGTAGGGCGATGTATTGTAAGTAGACTGTGTAGATAGTCTGGGCCAGTTCCATGGGCGATGCGGTGGGCGATGCGGTGGGCGAAGCACAGGGCCTTGAATTTAATTTGCTCCTTGATGGGCAGCCAATGGAGTCTAGCTAAGGCCATTTTCCCTGAGGCTCCACGAGGTAGCTTGAGCACAAGGCGCGCAGCGGCGTTTTGTGCACATTGGAGCTGGTGTATGCTCTTCTTGCTCAGACCCAGTAACAAGGCGTTCCCATAGTCCAGATGGGGGGTGACTAGGGCATGCACAATTGTCTTTCTTGAGTCCAAGGGAAGAAGATCAAGGACCTTCCGAAGAACCCTCAGTATGCTAAAGCATCTTGCTGTGACTTTGTTCACATGAGATTTGTATGACAGGTTGGAATCCAACGTTATGCCCAAGTTCCGCACCGAAGCCACAGGGCAGGGTAGACTGCCTAGTTCCATTGGCCACCACATGTGGGACCATGCAGAGGAGGATTTTCCCACCACCATCAGCTCAGTTTTGTCGCCATTAAGGCGGAGGCAGTTATTGTTCATCCAAGCTGCCACGGAAGAGAGGCAGTTGGAGAAATTGGTGGCATCCTCCCTGTGGTCGGGTGTGAGTTTGAACATCAGCTGGGTGTCATCAGCGTCGCTAACAATGCCCACCCCATAAGTCTCTACTATGCGAGCCAGGGGCTCCATATAGATATTAAATAGGGTAGGGCTCAAACTTGAGCCCTGAGGGACCCCATGGCTCGCATTTCTCAGAGAACACTTGAAGGGGGGGCAGTGTAGCTGAAAGTTTCTGTTGGTGACTATCAATATTTATGTTATCGATATTTGTGTATTGATAATTTTGTAGGTCGATATTTTAGGTTTTGATGTTATGTCAGTGATCCATTTTTAATAATGCCTGAAATTAACAGGTTTAATAACTAAACAAATATCAACATTCAAAACAAATTGTCTACAGTCTTGGCAACTTTTAGAAGAACTTGAACCTTTGACTAGCAGTTTTAACTATCTCTTAGAATAGTTCAACTTTACAGTTAGTTTGCTGGCAGAAATTCTTTTCAATCATTTAGTCCAAAGATTTTCCTCCATCCATCTCGAATGCAACAGTATAGTATACCTTGTGATCATTGCTGTTATTATTATGTGCTGTAATAAAGGATTTTGGGTTTGCTATAAAGAGATTAATACCTTCCCAGCTCAACCAAACAAAATTTACTTTTCCAATGTAAACTCAACTGTCTCCAACTGAATAACACACTATATACCTAGTCATTCCACATGTACAGACTCTTGGAACACCCTAGTCTAATGTAGTGGAATGGTGAGAGAGTCTCGAAATGTATTCTGTAGTAAATATTTCTTTTTGCTTGTTTCTTATTGGTGAAGAGCCTGTGAACCATGTACTCATGTAGTGAATTCATGAAATCCTTTCTTTAAAGTCCCATAAAAGGATGTGATTCCTCCATGATAACAATACACAATGTTTTTCTTTCTTAGAAGGCAAATCTATGCTGAATTTCCAGTAGAACTTTACTGATTAATTTTTATGCATGTTGTACTAATTAATTGATGACCAGGCTTTGCATTTCTGTAACTGATATTTTTTGAGGAAACCATTAAACTTTAGGCTTGTCTTTTGTTCTTAAATCAGAAATGCTTTTACCTTAACACTAAGGGCCTGATTCCGATCTCACTTGGAGGGGCTCCTGACGGCATCCGCCATGAGCGACTCCGTGTCATACTCGTGATTTCCGGATGACTCTTTAGGAGCAAGCAAGTACGATGCGTAGATTGTCTCGCGCTCCAACCGAGTTGTACCCATCAGCGACACAATCCGGACGACTCCGACTTCATCGCCGCGCACTGCGTAATGGGTCTGATTCCTAAGCGCCCAAGTACGATGCACGCATCAAGCAACCGGATCGACACGGACCCTCCGACTCGAAAAAGCTCCGGGAAGTAGACTTTGGGGTTCCGTAGCGGACCCCCAATCACCCAGGGTCCTAGGACTCGATCACTGGGGGGTCCCAAGGGCCCCCCCTACACATACGTGAACGGTGTGGGCGGGACCGGGGGCATCATTGTCCGAGACATGCTTTTTTTGTCTATTGGAGCCCATGTACGCAACATACACCAGGCTCCCATAGACTTCAAAGGGGTTCTGAACGACCCGAGTCCGTCAGAGCTGCAGCGCATCACACTCTGTTGCTTGATCCCCAGGAGCACGAGTTGGTCAGAAAGCTCTACGGGTGCGAGTCAGCCAAAGGGCTTTTCCCACCGAGATCGAAATTGGGCCCTATATGTGTAAATTTAGTAAGAAGAGAGACAAACTCAGCGGGGAGTCGAAAAGGGACTTTGCCACTTTTGGTCCAAGTCATAGGTGCCCCAGAGAGTGCAAATGAGGTATAGGTTTGTGCAGCAATACTAAGCAGGCCAGAATGTCATTCTAACCAGTCAGAAACAAATTATTGAGCGAGGCGCAAATTTTTTATTTAAGGGCTTCATTCCTTTGTACGACTATTGCTTAGGAAGGATCATTATCTGGATTCTTTGAAAGGTTCCAATCTGCATCAATTCTATAAAAATGGTTCTCTGGTAGACCCGACAAATTATAGGCTGATAGCCTACCAAGACATTGAAGTCAAAGTTTTCACAGGCGTATTGCCAATAAGCATGGGTAGAATGAAAATATATGGTTCCACTAAATCAGAGAGGTTTATATCCCAATGTCAGCATCAAGCTGAACATCATAGCCCTGTCAATTTTAATTAAAAAGTGTTGACAGAATATTGTGGTCAAAAGTGTACTAATAGAGTACTCAACCAAAACAGTTGTGTGCAATAGAACAACCATACTTATACGTAGGTACACATCAAGTTGAGTGAAGTCTACACACAATTAAGAAGAAATATTTACAGGTAGTCTAAAGCAGGGATGTGTACCAGCACTTTAATTTACACATCATTTACTTGAATGATGCAGTCAACAAAGAAAATTGTCACCCACCAAGACTTCAACTCCAACCCCTGTCAATTCTACAGACAACATTGTTTTATTGAGCACAACTCCATTTGACCTCCAGCGATT
The DNA here is from genome assembly GCF_964263255.1 of Lissotriton vulgaris. NCBI lineage: Eukaryota > Metazoa > Chordata > Amphibia > Caudata > Salamandridae > Lissotriton > Lissotriton vulgaris. The sequence continues at coordinate 136,372,252 of NC_141688.1, forward strand.
AATTACATTTATGAGATGAAAAACAACAGAAGAGATCAATATAAAGAAATGAAAAGTGATCTTTTCTGAACAAATTTTGGAAAAGAAGGTAGTTGGTTTCTCATGGAGAAAATATCCTTAGTCTCAATGTAAACTTATATCTGGGTGATCTTTGATTAAAAAAAAGACAACTTAGAGGATCATCTTTAAAAATTATGAGGATGGCACGAACTTTGACATAAGCTTTCAAAACTATTAACATTAAACTTTGTCATTAGAACCACTTCTCAAAGTTATAGCTAGAACCCTGGACATCATACAAGTCAAGGTATATAGAATCATAGTAACACTCTGTAACATGACTTGAAAAAACTGCTATTAGCCCCAAAAAGGACTTTGGTTAAATTCTCAAAGAAACTGAAATATTCTCTGAAAGCAATACAGACAACATTGTTTTATTGAGCACAACTCCATTTGACCTCCAGCGATTAATTACATTTATGAGATGAAAAACAACAGAAGAGATCAATATAAAGAAATGAAAAGTGATCTTTTCTGAACAAATTTTGGAAAAGAAGGTAGTTGGTTTCTCATGGAGAAAATATCCTTAGTCTCAATGTAAACTTATATCTGGGTGATCTTTGATTAAAAAAAAGACAACTTAGAGGATCATCTTTAAAAATTATGAGGATGGCACGAACTTTGACATAAGCTTTCAAAACTATTAACAGTAAACTTTGTCATTAGAACCACTTCTCAAAGTTATAGCTAGAACCCTGGACATCATACAAGTCAAGGTATATAGAATCATAGTAACACTCTGTAACATGACTTGAAAAAACTGCTATAAGCCCCAAAAAGGACTTTGGTTAAATTCTCAAAGAAACTGAAATATTCTCTGAAAGCAATACAGGGTCTCTAGCTTCAAGGAGAGGAAAATCCATTGCAACAGCAATGGCGTTCCCTTCCTGTCAGGTCTTCTTGGCGGACCATAGTTTGACATTGGCAGAGATTACTCTGTCTTCACTGTGCTAAAACTTTTCAAATGGCCTGACAGAGTAAGGGTTGTCAGAGGTATGTGTTCAGCCGCCTAATTTAGATGGGCAGACATATTTCCATTTTTCAATGTCCATCACTGTCAGTAAAAACCTGGAGATAAGGAGCATTGAAATTTGCTCAATGCTTATCTTGCCGTGGGAGGAAATTTCCACAGTGGGGATGGCATTTTTTTTTCATATCAAAAATAAAAATTCCATTTTGGGATTTCTTTTTAAAAATAAAAAAAAAGTGTAACTTTGATGAATGGCTCCATCATCTTTGATAGACCAGTCTGGCAAAGTTACAATGCATTGGCAGGACCCACCCTGTCGGCGGTTCCTGTGAATTCATGAAATGTCTGTCAAGTTGGCGAAGATTTCGAAATTTTTCAGGTGGCACCTTAATTAGGGCAACGGAGTAATTTACACTGTCGCCCTGGCAGAGGCATCCGTCTGTCAAAAAATAAATAAGGCCCTTAATTTGATAAGAATTTACCAGACCTAAGGCAAATCAAACATATCTAACTTCAGATTTGGATACTTTATTGTAATAGATTGCTGGTATGTTAGAGTTCTAGAATTGCTTGTGCCTGCTAGATTTGTTAATTATTGTGCCCAGGTGTGTTGTTTTACATGTTATTGATTGTTCCCTGTCAAGGCGTATTTATCCTCAATATAGGGGCCCCAGCTCTTTTCAAGATATAGATTGCTGGCAATGCCAACCATCTCAATGGAATTCAAAAGACTGCGATACCCATCTGCAGCCCCGCGTCACGGGACGCGTGCGGGCTTCGCCGGGCAAAGGGCAGGCCCTCTGTGGCCCTCAGAGGCACAAGAAGGCTGGGCTGGGCCATACCACTTATACCTATTCCATCTCAAGCCTGACTGCCAAGAAAATAGGTACCGTGGACATATTACCCTGCACCATAATACTGCTGTACTGATAGCTTGTACCTTTACTTACCCAACTGCTATTAGCACGCATATCATTCCATCACACAGCTGATTATGTCTACAAGGGGAGATAAACCATTAGTGGGGGGCTACCGAAAGGGTACTCTCGACCATTTTATCAAGAAAGCAGCGGCTACCAAGATGCAAAACAAACGCTCTTCTTTAGGCCCCCTACAGCTAGCCACCACTCCCGTACGGGTCTCAGATACAAAGAGCTCTCTGCCCAGTAAGATTTCCACTCCCCTCAGTTAAAAGATCTTACACAGATAACTGATTCATACTGCCTAAATAGTAGCAAAGATTCTAGTATAGAGCATCCCCCAGTACCACTATCTGATGAACCTCCCACCCAAGAACCATTAAGCCCAATAGTCACCAAAGAAACCCATCCCAAAAACCCAACTAAAGGTAAGACATTAAAAAAAAAAGGGGTGTCAAAGGACATGGGGGTAGACAGGCGAAAGCCGCTAAAACAAATACATATCCCTCCAAACACTAGAGAGAACAAAAGGGGGATGATAATCCTGGATGGTAGTGGCGCTACACCAAATATTGGCAATATCAGTATTGTTCTATTATCTTAGGCGTTGGGTGCCTAGGTATGGGTCATCATCCCACCCCACAAATGATCCGTAGATCTAAAGATACTTATGAAACATCTATCACACCAACTTAGAACATTCAACATTGAATGATTATATAACTCTTTTAATCCACAAGGCTTTCTCCAAGTCCAGCCAACACGTGTTTCGTCGTATGGGCAGGTACCCACGACTTCGTCAGGGCTGATACTGAATCAGTGGTAAACTGTGTGCCTTCTGACTGGTTATAATTCCGACCCAGCCTCACACGGCTGGGTAGATAAACTTTCAGATCACAGGTCTGTCCTTATTATTACGCTTTAAATTGGTAATGCAATTATACAGCCTGTGAATCGACCAGGATCAAAGATTGGATCCGATTCATAAATGGTATAGATTTCAAATTATTAGTCCTCACGTAGGTAATAACGTTAACGGAGAGACCGGCTCTACGCGTTGCGGTGATTGTTTTTCCCAGAACTTCATAATACGAAGCTGGGGTGACGGCATTGATATTTATTACCTATGTGAGGGATAATTCGAAATTCAAATTATAACCAGCCAGAAGGCACACAGTTTACCACCGATTCAGTATCAGCCCTGACGAAGTCGTGGGTACCTGCCCATACGACGAAACACGTGTTGGCTGGACTTGGAGAAAGCCTTGTGGATTAAAAGATGTATATATTCATTCAACCTGATTTTGACCTTGTGCATTTAACTTGTGACATTGTTCTTGTTGAATGTTCTAAGTTGGTGTGATAGGTGTTTCATAAGTATCCCTCCAAACACCGCACCCCTGTTCCGGAGCTTTCAATAACAGACTTAACCTTAAGTCAGCCATTGACATCTCCTCCCTCATTACAACAGATCACAGGAAGTATAGAAGTCCTGGTAAAATCTAAGCATGGGCAAATTTTGCGAATTCGCGGTTTGCGAATTTGAGTATTCACAAATTCGCAATCCGCAAAATCTGCAAACTTTCGTGAATTTGCGGATTTTTTTTGTGTTCGCAAGGATTTCTGCCAGTTTGCGAATGTTTTTTACCAGTTCGCAAACATGAACTTACTTGTCGGGTCGCAACGGTCGTGACCATGTTGTTTCTACGTCTGGTTCATCACAGCACCCTCTGTTTCACCACTGCCACCCTCTGTCTCACCCATGCCACCCTCTAGTACATCACTGCCACCCTCTGGTTCATCACTGTAGATTATGGGGGGAAAAGCACACCTGCCCTGCACTGACATGAATGAATTAGGGGTTGATTAATTTGTCATTGAATTTGAACTTCCAGTCTGGAACCTGCTTCCTTATCTGTAATTGCTTTCTGTTGCAGTGTAATGTTTTTTAACAGGACCTTTGTGGCATACTTGCAGCTATTCTCTGAGCCTGCTGTGAGGGTCAGAGCAGGGTTATAGAATAGTTGCAAGTAGGCAACTGAACTCTGGAGGGGCCCCTCAGGAAGCACTACAGGGAATGGTTACTAATGATGAGTTTGAACTTTTGCACCTGCTGAGTGCTTTCAGTTTTGCAAAAATCGTTTTTCTGCAATTTTGCGGGATTCGCGGGGCGCAAATTTGTGCAAGATCGAATTCGGAAGCCGTGAATTCGTGCGAATATGCGATTTGTTTTTTGCGGCCTGTTAGTTCTCAAGGTTTTTTGCGTTTTAGCGAGCTGCTTGTAGCGCAATTGGCTTGGTAGTTTAGTCTGCCCTGTTCCCATGATGCACTGGGCCAGGGACAGACTGATTTGCATATAGCCAGGTTCTGAGCTGGGATGGGGCAGTGAGATAAATAACGGTGATGGATCAAGCCCTGATCTTTGGACTGGGTAAGAGTGGTCTGCTTAATTCAGACACTCTGTTCATCACCACCCCCTTTTCTGAATCGTTTTTGGCCACTATAGGTGTGGCAGGGTATACTCAGACATGAGTCCCTTTCTCACTGCTCCATCAGGATTCAAGCAAACCGGGCCGAAGACGGCTGAAATGCCAGAAACCGGTCCCCGGTAGCTTGTCTCCTTTCTGGTGAAGAATTGGCTTGGTAGCTTAGTCTGCCCTGTTCCCATGATGCACTGGGCCAGGGACAGACTGATTTGCATATAGCCAGGTTCTGAGCTGGGATGGGGCAGTGAGATAAATAACGGTGATGGATCAAGCCCTGATCTTTGGACTGGGTAAGAGTGGTCTGCTTAATTCAGACACTCTGTTCATCACCACCCCCTTTTCTGAATCGTTTTTGGCCACTATAGGTGTGGCAGGGTATACTCAGACATGAGTCCCTTTCTCACTGCTCCATCAGGATTGAAGCAAGCCGGGCCGAAGACGGCTGAAATGCCAGAAACCGGTCCCCGGTAGCTTGTCTCCTTTCTGGTGAAGAATTGGCTTGGTAGTTTAGTCTGCCCTGTTCCCATGATGCACTGGGCCAGGGACAGACTGATTTGCATATAGCCAGGTTCTGAGCTGGGATGGGGCAGTGAGATAAATAACGGTGATGGATCAAGCCCTGATCTTTGGACTGGGTAAGAGTGGTCTGCTTAATTCAGACACTCTGTTCATCACCACCCCCTTTTCTGAATCGCTTGTAGCGCAGCGGCGCGAAGTTACCCTCATGGTCGTACACGGGCGTGGCCATCTTGTTTGCGTGACGTTTTTCCGTTTCCGGGCGCTATGTGTAATCTTGCAAAGTGTGCGGCTCGCTAGTACAAGTTCGCGAGTGATCGCGAGGGAAATCTCGCGCAAACTTACCCACGCGGTCGTGAACGTGGCGACCATCTTGTTTCTTATTCATTGCTATGATTCTGGGCATGCTTTCTGTATCCTCTGTCAATCTCTGACATCCTTTGCTTGTTTTAAGTGTTTTTTAATCTATTTTACTCGTTATCTATTCCTCTTTTTTTCTAGCTCTATATTTTTGAGTTTTCTGCTACTTTTGGTTAATTTAAAACTACATTTTTAAACTATTTTCTTTTCTTCTACCCTATTCTATTTCTTATTTCTTATTTACCTTCCTTTTTGCCCAGACCATGGTAAAGGGAGTCGGGAAGCAGCCTGAGAAGGGGAAGGGTCCTGCACCCCGTGCTCGGCTCCCGTGCTGGCGTTTGAGGGGGGAGCAAGTCACAGCCCGGGAGATCTTTAGCGCGGAGGAGGTGGCCGCACTAGTGTTTATTGTCCAGCGCCGCCTCCCCAGGACCATCATGGCAGACGGCAAGATCGCTAACGGCTACGGGATCCGGGAACGCCGGAAGCGGTGGGAGAAGGTGTGCCGGGCTACTATCAACACTCTCGGGTCCGGCTGACCTACAACCAGACCACCCACCATTGGACGGATCTCCTGGACCAGGAACGCGACTTGGTCGACCTGCTCGGCCTCGAGATCCCCGGGCTTGGTGAGTAGTAATAGCTATTTCATCACTACTCTGTTTTCTCCTGCTCTGTGTGTTATTATATTGCACATTTTTGTTTTTTACCAAGAGCAATAATACTGCCGATTACATTGTATTTAAATGTAATTATATTTCAAAATCTTCTGGGCATTTCAGGTGCACTGCTCTCCTTCTCAGTAGTGTTGCTACTATGCTTATTTGTTTTCGATTTTGTGTTCATTTTTATTGGCCTGAGAAATTATGTATGAGTGTAGTTTAAAGAACTGGGTAATGCTAGACACTAAGGGTCAGATTTTCAACTACCGGCGCATCCCTGCAAAGTAGCAGGGATGAGCCAGTAATTGTGCGCCACGCCACCACCACCCATGGTGCTCCGTATTTACAATGCGGCGCACCATGGGCCCAAAACGTCACCGAAGCGTTACGCATCTGTGCCGTAAAGGCGGCGCATTGCTGGAGTTGCATCGCAACGATGGCGCAGCTCCAGCAATGCTCTGGGGTGCCCTATCTCCCCAATGCTGCATCAAGATGTACGTCTGCTTCAAGCAGGCGCAGGGTTTGAGTCACGCATCATTGCCCTAAAAGTGACTGATTGAAATCTTGTAGATTTCCCTCAGCCACTTTTAGGATGCGTTCCTGCGCAGGAAGGCTCTCCCTTGCGCCGGAACGCCCCCTGATGGCGCAGGGCTTTACAACATGATGCATCTCCCATATGCGTCACGTTGTTAATATACGTCGCACCATGGCGCCTCTTTTGTTCTGCCACTGCGTCACAAAAGTCATGCAACAATGGAGCAGAAGAGCCGCAAGGGGCTTGTAAATCTGCCCCCACAGACTCCAGTCCAGTCCTGCCTTTGTTCACCTGGCAATCAGAAGAAATAGTGGTGGTGGATTGATAGTTTGAGTATTTTAATGACTGGTTAATGTAGTAGGAAACTTTTAGTGTTGTCACTGATCTGCAATCACAATGGAGTTTGTCTGTCACTTCGCGTACTGCGGACTGCTGCCTGACAGTCCTAGGCAAACCTTTTTAATAGTTTGTTTAGTGAGTTACATAACTTTCCAAGTCGACGGTCCGCAAATCAAGCAATACTTATATCGTAGTAGACCACATGAGATAGGTCAATATATCCGGTGGAATAGTTGTCTATTTGCTATTTCTCCAAAATATTTTGTTATTGTTCTTTTGAAATGTTTGATTTGGTTGACAACAATCATCCATGTTTTCGGGTCTTTCTTTCTTTCATGTTGTACATCAGCTCCACCCAGGGGCAAGAGGACAGAGGAGGAGGGGTTATCGGCTGCTGCTGCTGTTCAAGGCCAGGATCGGTCAGGCGAGGGCTCCTTTGCTGGCCCCGGTAAGTTTTAATTTTAATATAGAGTACCTATTTTTTCCTAGCGTTCCTCATTCGATTTTTTCTAAATCGTCTTTGATCTTCTTGTAGACTGTATCTAAATTCTTATCCTGCCTCTACTACGACTCCCTGTGGTAATACTAGATTATTCTTATTAGTCTGTCTATGTAGCTAACTAAGATTGCACATTTGGCAAACGGTGTTAAACTAAACTCCCATTCTAGTCAGCAATAGCTCTATGCACTGAGTGCAGTCGTCTGGGATTGTCCATAATGTCTTTTCAAGTCTTCTAAATGTTTATGCTTTGACAATTACCAACAATAAAAAGGTGAATGACCACCAAGAAAGAATAAGATACTACTTTACTTTTGGTTTGGATAGGAGGACAATCCATACTACTACTGTTGCAGGGACAAATCTGCACAAACAGAACTATGGACACTAAATAGTGCATTGTTTATCAATTATAATCGGCGCAGGTAGACTTTCCACATACCTCAGTGATATCAGACTTTGAAGAACCTCCAATCTCCTTACTGACTAGATAGTGTGGCAGAGTCATTTAGCTCCCGAATTAATCGATGATGGATCCCCAATGATGATTATCCAACGCAGGACAAGAGTACCGAGTCAGAGTCCAGAAGTGTCAGAGGCACAGACTCATGCTTGCAAATTGCAAAACCTTTTGCTCATTCACTCTTGACCAAAAACCACAGAGTCTATTTAAGTTTTACAGCTTTATTAAAAGTAAAAATATTTATTAAAATCAAGCTTGTCATAAAACATAAACAGTTGATTAAAAATGGAAAAGTGCTTAGGGATTTATTTAACACATTTAATGTGGGCGAGCCGAGCCCTCACCTGGTTTGAACTTTAATTTTTCTTTTTGGTGCTGAATCGTTGGTCACTCCGTCCTAGTGATGATGATTTGTTCTTAGAAGTGAAGCTTCTGTCTGTTATGAGAAAAATGGTGCATGTTAAAAAGCAAGCATTCATCAGTTGTGCCAAAAAGTGCAGCAAGACAACACCCTTCCCTGGAAAAAGGGACATTTTTACTTTAGAGTAGACAGTCAGAAATTATTAGATTGGTTTCTGTATTCACATTTCTTCATTCTTGGACAAAAATACTAGTGAGTGGTGTACGTCTATGACATCTAACATTCTTAAATGTACTTTGTAGGTGGAACATCTGGTGCTGGGTCCAGCGCGGAGGTGGAGGAGGAGACTTCTGGGGAGGAGGTGGTGCAAGTGCTGGACGAAACTGCTGTGCGGGTTGCCACGGTAGTGGCGGGCAGTGGTAAGCTCTTATATTCCTTACTTATTGAGATTGCAGACTGCATAGTGTGCTCCCCGTGAGAAAATGTAAGATTTGTCCAGATGAGATACATGAAGAAGAATGATATACATATAATTTGAATGGATGGATGCCTGGATCATGGTACTATCTGGCTCTTAGATAGCATATGTGTGTCTAGAGAGAGTAGACAGTCACTGGATGAACTAATTGTTACTTTGAAGAGCATGTAACACCGCGCCCGCACGTCCGTCCCAGTGTAGGAAAGGCAAGGAAAAGAAGTTGCAATTTTGTCCGAATACTACCATGAATAGAAGCAGTAGTTTGTATTGCAAGCACAGCATATATCCGGCTATTACGATGGCCACTCACTACCTCTGTTAATAAGTTTAGTAGAACTTTGTCATTCATGTGTGGATGTATCACTGTTCACTCAATAAAAAGCAAAGCACCTAAAGTCATCCCATATGTAAGCAAATACATACCATGTACAGTGATAGATAATCAGATTATTTATCATTTATCATTTATCATTTATCTTCATTTTTCCTTTTCTAGTATTCATTGGCACTGTAGGGTGAAAGTTAAATTAATTAAGCAGTAGCCCTTGTAACAGAGTATTCTCAGTGCCACCTGTAATAGAAAAGTAAGAGCATCACCACCTGCATGTACTGGACTGGTACAGTAACGCAAGTCTGTCTCACTCATCATGGCGGGCGTCTGTTTTTATCGGGTGCAAGTTGACTGCGCTGCCATTATGCTGGCTTGCAGAAGTTAACATACCAATTTTGCTAAACAAGAGAGAAGAAGAAGAATAAGACTGGTGTACTGTCATAGTCGGCTCTAATGGAGTGAGTCCATAGTGCTCGTAGAATTGATTCCTTAAACTCCCACCAATGTTAGAGCAAGGATAAAGAAGTGGGAGGTTAGATAGATACTGGCCTTAATAGTTATGTACTGCGCTTGCAAGTTGCTAGTTCTACTGTGACACAACTTTCTGATGAATCATTTTGTGTTAATCTTAAAGAGCATTGGTTACAGGCTATGTCTTTCTTTCTACATATAGATGCTCCTTCCAAACCAACACAGAAGGAGCTGGCTAGAAGGGCCCCGGCAACGGAGGTTGGAGGCCACTGTCGCCAAATATCGGCGGCTGGTGGCCCAGGAGGATGAGGACACGCAGAGTACATCAACAACATCCACGGCAACACGTGCATCCTCCTCCGTGCTCCCTGGGTTAGCCAGTCAGCGCAGCAGGTCTCAAGCGGTACGGTGCCGGGGTACCGCAGCCACCCGCCACCGCCGAGCAGCAAAGAAATCAGCTGCCCCCCACAGCAGTTGCAAAAAAAGGATGCACCGTCTTTCCCTCAGGGTGTCCTTACTCGAGCAGGAGCTCCTCAACACCAAAACCCTGCTCGAGACCCTCCGCAAGGAGCATGTTGACCTGGCCCGAAAAGTCAACAGCAGCCAGCAGTAGGAGGAGACTGTCCCTTGCCCCTTTTTTAAAGACTTCTGGGGGGTGGGAATTGGGAGTTGGGTTTTCTACTTTTTTGGACTTAGTTTTCACGGACATTCGTTGGGGTTCGGGAGGGGGGGTGGGTTGGGTCTTTTTTTTTTTTGTCCTCATTAGCCATATAGTCGTTCAGGGGTGCTCCAGCCACGAGACCCAATCTCCGCTGTGACATCAAGAGACCAATAAATGATCTCCTAGTGCCCAGAAAGGCAGACTAGATATCTCAGGCAATGAAAAACCCTGCACGAACAATCTCCGTTCGGGCCATTTATTGGCAGTAATCCGATTGCAGTATGGCTTGGGGTGCCTCCCTTTGGACAAGGAGATTTTAGGCCTAATCATCGGACCCGGGGAAAAAAAAAAACCCTGGGTTGACTAATTATACCTTCTCCACTCAATCAAGAAATCCCAAAATCTCAGAGAGCGAGGGCTACATGTTCTAGTTAGATCGACCTTCGATGTTGAGTATAGTGAAGACAGCCACTCTGCATGTGTCGGAGAGTTTGTATTGACCCAGTTCTTACAAATTTCTCTTCTTGCTAGAAGAATAGCATAGAATAAGAATTCTCTTTCTAAACCCTTGATATTCTTGTTTAGGCCAAAGATGATTAAAGACCATGTCCATTGGATAGGAATTCTGAGGATTGACTCGAGTGATATCTTGATTTCTTGCCAATAAGTAGCGATATTCGGGCACTCCCAAAACATATGTAAGTCTGAGGCTGCTGGGAAAGAGCATTTACTACAACATTTCCCGGGTTGGAATTTCGAAAGTCTCTTGGGGGAGTAGTATGCCCGATGTAGCGTGAAGAAATGATTGCGCCTCAGCCATGCTGGCTTAATGATTTTGTAGAGGAGGGTAAAAGATTTCTCCCATGTGTCCTCCACATGGGGTTCTCCCTCTCCTCCCCAAATATTTACTGGGAGATTGGGGTCGCCCTCTCCAACCTCTATGATATTCCAATAGAAGAGTGCAACTTTCTTTCTTCCCGTGGGTTTCTCCACTAAGTTGTTTTCTAAGGGACTGTATTCACCCATTATTGCTTTTTTCTTTGTTTGAGTTCGAAGCCAGCTGGCCAGTTGTATATATACTAGCCAGGAGAGTGATGATGAGCTTGAATGTTTCCCATTTCATAAGGGATCCTTCTACCACTAATTCCCCCCACCATGCGTGTTATACCAGCGTCCAGTAGGACCCTTTTAACTGTATTGGAGTGTTGTGGTGAGAGCCCAGGTAATTCCCAAATCGGTGCGTGATTAGAAAGATATCCTATCCCGGCCTTAGATTTGATTTGGGACCATTCTTTTATGGTGCCCAGTAGTGACTTTAGTCTGACTTTTTTAAAGAATTTCTGGTGGCCGAACTTAAATAAGAAGCCATTCAATGGAAGGTCAGAACCCAATAACATTGCCTTAAACATATTTCCATTTGCATTTTCCAAGGGGATCTTAAGTAGCATCCTTGAGTGAGTCAGATGAAAAGCCCAGGCGTAGTATTCCAAGTCTGGCAAGGCAAGCCCCCCCCTTTTCTCATCTTCTTCTTAGTTTCCTCCACGCCAGTCTGCTAGATTTATGGCCCCAAATAAATGAATTAATATTTTGTTGGCATTTTGCAAGTTGTTTAGTTTCAAAAGTTAGTGGGATAGGATTAAAAATGAATGTATATTTGGGGAGAATACTCATTTTTATCAAACTGGTTCTCCCGAAGATGGTAAGCGGGAGAAAGGACCAGGATTTCATCAAGGTTTTGGATTCACGGGAGATCCGGGCCAGGTTATTTTGAGCCAGAAGATCCAAGTCTTTGGTTATTGTTATTCCCGAGTATCTAATTGAGTATTTTACCGGGAGTTGGAGATTAGAGATATTCCAGGCCATTATTTCCGTCTTCCCGGCATTTATTTCATATCCAGAGAATTTCCAAAATTCCTCCGCCTTCTTTATAACCGTAGGAAATGCCAGAGCAGGGTCCGTTGCGTAGATGAGTATATCGTCGGCATATAGCCCGACCTTCTTCTCCCATCCGGAAAAAGAGAAGTGCGGGATATTGATATCCTCTCTTATGGACTGCGCAAATGGCTCTACGTACAAATTAAAAAGGAGGAGAGATAGGGGGCACCCCTGCCTTGTTCCTCCGCTGATTTTAAAGGGAGTTGTTCGCGTGCCATTTACTAACAGGCATGCTCTGGGGTTATTATATAGTAAGCCGATGGCTCTGCAGAATTTGGAACCAAGTTGAAATGTGTCCATTGTTGTATTTAAATATGCCCAGTTTACCCTCTCAAACACTTTTGTGGCGTCAAGTGTCATAGTGGCCAGTGGTAAAGAAAAGGTTGAGGCGATGTCAGTGGCTCCCACTAAATTATATGTTAAATCAGCCAGTTGCCGGCCTCTAATAAACCCCTTTTGATCAGGGTGGATGATAGATCCAATCTCGCTTCCCAATCATGCAGCCAGGATTGACGCAAAGATTTTATAGTCATTATTGAGAAGCGAGATTGGACAATATGATCTGCACTCAACTGGATCTTTGCCTGTTTTTAGTATTAGAGCTATGTTCGCTTCCCCCCAGGAACTTGGTGGTGTCTCGCCTCTGATTAATATATTATTAAATAGGATCGTAAGAACCGGGGTGAGGGTAGAGTTAAGTACCCGAAATAGTTCTCCTGGGAGACCGTCCGGCCCCGCGGCCTTCCCCTGTTTTAGTTGTTTGATAACATTTTCAACTTCTGTTTCTGTTATTTCTTTATCGAGATTTTCTCTTTTGGGACCTATTCAGCTTTGGAAGAGTTACCTTATCCAGCCATTCAGAACTTTCCTCAAAATTAGCGTTAATCTCTTCTGTATAGATGCTCCGAAAGAAATCGCTAAAAGCTTCCCCAATGTCAATATCCGTCGTCCTATTGACCATTTCCCCAGCCACTCTCACTTCTTTGATGAAATTTCTAGTCTGTTCAGCTTTTATTTTCCAGGCTAGCAATTTTCCAGCAGATTCGCCGTATTCAAAGTGCGAGAGTTTGCTGGCCTGCCATCTTTTGTTCAGTCTTTCCTGCAGTAGCGCATCTAATTTACCTTTTAATTCTCTTTTCTCCTTGGTTATCTGAGGGAACTTGATCTACCAACTCAAAACAAGTCAGGTCTTGCTCTATTGTTAAAATCGCCTCTCTGTATTTCTTTTTCCTATAGGAGGCCCTATTAGTAATGCAGCCCCTTATATAAGCTTTCCAGGCCTCCCATACATTTACCAGAGAGGCAGAGCCAATATTCCACTCTAAAAAGGAGGCGGTTTCACGTATCAGATGGTCTCTCTCCTCTTCCTCTAATAGTATTGTTCGGTCAAAAGACCATGATGCATGAGTAGATTCCTGCTCTGGTTTTAGCGAGAAAAGAATAGCAGAGTGGTCTGATAGATGCAAAGGCAAGTATGTAAATTTTTAATCTGATCTTTAAGAGAGAGGCTGAATAAGGCATAGTCGATTCGCGATTTATGCTTGTACTTATAGTTATGAAAGGAGACTTCCAGGGTTTTCCCAGCTCTTTGTTTCCAAAGATCGTTTAACCCAAGGTTTGACATACAGCTCCGGAGCGTATCCCTCATGTTACTATGCACTACGGCTCTAGAGGTGGGGGATTTATCTAGTTTTGGATCTAACACTAGATTAAAATCTCCCATCCATATTATGGGGTCTGAGCAAGTAATCAGGTGGTTCTGTAAAATATTTAGGTAAGAGGGATCGTCCTGATTAGGTCCATAATAGCTAACAATAGTAAGACGCCTTGAGTACAGTTGGACATTGGCTATCAGCCATCTACCGCTCCCATCTGTTTTCCAGTCCGTGATCTGGGCCCTTGCTCCTTTTTTGAAAATGATGGCAGTCCCACGAATGCTGGCGTTGTGGTCCGTACTTACAAATTTATCAACCCATTTAAATTTTTTAAGTATATCTGTAATCTCCTGTTTGTTTAGATGTGTCTCCTGAATCGCCATGATCTGCCCGGGTGAGTCTCTAACATACTGTATAATTTTGTGTCTTCTCGCCCTTACTCGCAGACCATTGACGTTCCAGGATAAGAATTTAATGTCTGTCATCTATGTTACCATCCCACAGCTCTAGTGCATTATTACCGGTTATCTGCCTACCATTTCCTATATTAACCAGACAATAATTGTATAGCGCCTTTGGATCCATATTTTTTAAGATTATGAGATTCAGCTTATGAGAACTTTTTTTTTTTGCCTTCCCCCCCTCCCGCCCCTGGAACACCCCCCCAACTTACTCTGGCTGGATGTCTTGCCAGATTGTCATCCCCCGACATGTTCCTGTCTGCTGCCCTCATTTTCTCTTTTATCGGTCGATATGCTCAATGTTTTATAGGCAATGATAAATAATGAGAATATAATTTTATTCTATTTACTATGTTAAGATATGTTGTTGCTTCTAATGACCCTTAAATTTCAAAGGTGTTGTTAGGCGTGAATCATAGAAAGGATTGGTCTAGCACGGGACTTCTTATCAAGATTAGCTTTGCGGGAGGTGGAGATCTGTAGTGAGATTTTTTTTTTTTCCTCCCATTTTTTCCCTTTCTTTCCTTCCCCTTTTTTTTTTTTTGTAATAAGTTTTTCCTTTCCCTTCATTTTTTCCTGCCCATTTTTTTTTTTTTTACTTATCATTATGGGTGGGTTGGGTCTTGTGGGAGATTATTTATGTTAGGGATATATAAATATACTTTAAACTTTATCTTAGCATACGTGTTTTTTACTGCTTTTGAGGCTGGTGGGTGGGGGTTTAACAGTCCTGAAACTTAAGTTGTGTAAGTACTAATGGCCCAAATGTTTTCAAAACTAAGTGCCTCTCATAGAGTAAGTGAATTCAATAGTCCTAGGACCGTCAGTCTCTCGTCTCTCCTAATACTCCATTATACAACCTCCCCCCAAACGCTTATCTTACCTGTAATTTGTGTTTGGAAATACGGCTAGGCACAGGGCTGGCTGCACGCGAAATGGTGATTAAGGTTGGCAATCGTGGGCGGATGAAATGTCATCATTACACAGTGGCAGTTGCAGCATCTGAAAAAAAAGAAAATGAAACCTTGTTTGTCCTTACCGTAGCATTAGAATGGTACGATAGAGAATATAGCAGGTGACAGTACACTAGAACAGTGCCACAATGTAGCCTAACAAATGGTAAATTATTGAAAGTATAACTAGTACTTGCGTTGAATTTCTTTGACATTGGCTACTACTACAAGAAATAGTACTGAAGGTGAAGGACACAGCAGCGTAATTTTTGCCACGTCTAGGAGGAGGATGTTCTTGATGACCAATCAAGTTGATGGCGCACATGAGAATCTGCTTTCATTTGCCAATAGCGACTCAGTGTCAAGCTGAGTAAGAATATATCCTCGGATTCCTTCACCAGCCTGTTGCTATGACCTTATCCTCCCCAGCAAGTGTGTGGAATTATTGCTGTCATTTAGTCACACATCAATCCAAACCACACAGCCTGTGGAAAGAGGGTTAGGGTTTGGAAAATGGATGGGAATGGGGGTTTTTGGGAACGTTTTGTTGAGAGAAGAAAAAAAAAAAAGCACAGCATGGACAAACAATAATTGAAGATAAACAAATCTTTGGGTACAAAGCTAACCATGAATCTTTTAAGTGACATAAAGGAAGTGCATGCACTACTGCATGCATGGTTACTGAAAAGTAAGTAGTACTTTCGACAACCGTGAATGAAAGAATGCGACAGTACAGGGCTGCAGTAATAATTATGCATTTTCACTTGCCTATCTCTGCACTCAGAGAAACACTTCTTACATTAAATTAGGTTTAAAAAATAGCAGAAGTAAAACCTATAGAATGGCTGTAGGGATGAATTTAGAAGCAGAGATCAAAGAAATGCAGAGTCACACTCATAGAAGTTCACAGCAATAACATTACTTAAAAGATAATTAGAAAAGAACGGATACTGTATCTGTATGTTGTTGTAGTTGTCCTGTTGAATTTGGTAAGTTGCATGCATCCAACCATTCCTCTTATTAGCGGGACTCCTCCATTCCATCTGACGCTCCGTCCATCAATGCTGGTGACCAGAAGACACCCTGTCCACTGCCTGCTGAATTGCGGCTTGCTAATGTGAAGCCTGACTTCATCCTTTTTTTACCATTGCACAGGCTGAAACCCGGCCTGTAATTATTGATGGAAAAACAGGAAGTGATATTAGAACACCACTGACAAATAAATATAAGGTACGTACGCTGTGTAGTGCAAAAAGTCACACTTTGAGTTTCCTAATAGACAGTACAATATTTTAGAAAGTGCGTACTCTGTCTGAGTCTCCTTTTGAAGGATAAATAAGTATGGGCGAATTAATTTAGCGGATCTTTCCCCTCAAGCTAGGTGTACTGTAAACTACGTTTTAGAACAAAATTAGATCTTCCCAGCAGTGCTCCCACCAAGACCCTTACTAAAGCCAGTCGCAAAAATGTAGAAGACCCCCAATCAGATCTCCAAAAACGAGGCCTAGTAGAAAATGGTGACAAAATGTACTTTGAAAGTAAAGTAGGCCCAAATCCCCCCTTACCTACCATGGATTGTATTCAAACCACTTGCAAGCAAGCAAAAGTATCCATACCCAGCATCGCTCCAAGACTCGCAAACCCCCCATAAACAGCCCCCCACCCAAACACATGCAATACAATACTGCTAACCCTAACGAGCTCTAAGTTAAGAATAGTGGCAAACGCTTTCTTTAAATAGGCCAAATCCCTCCTTTCCCACCATGGATTTTCTTCAAACCACTTGCAACCAAAATTACATATTCCCACGAGTGCTCTAAGACCCCAGAACTCAGTTGCAAAAATCTAGAACACCCCGAAACACATGCAATCCTGCTGCTAGTGCTAACCCTAACAAGCCCTAAGTTAATGTGCCAAAACGCTTTTCTGTATGGATTTTCTCCAAACCACTTTTATCCGGTATTAGACCTTCCCAGCAATGCCCCAAGACCTGCCAACCCACCCACAAAAAAGAAGAACACCCCCATACAGGCAAAAAGCAATTCTGTCCAAACGCGCTCTGCAGCTAGGCCCTAACTCCCCTTTTCCACCATGGATTTCCTGAAAAACAAATGCAATCAACATTAGACTGTGCCAGCATTGCTCCCAGACCCCAAAACCCACCCACAAACACCCGGAACCCCCCAAACAGCACCTCAAAGACAAGCAAGTCAGCAAAATGCAAAAATATGTTCACCTCCGATTTTGTCCAAACCACTTTGATCCGGTATTAGACATTCCCAGCAATGGCCCCAGACCCCTGCAGCAACCTGCAAAAAAGCAGAACACCCCCAAACTGGCAAAATGCAAAAATGGGCCTCCTACCTGGAATTCAGTCCACATACGCTGTGCAGCTAGGCCCTAACTCCCCTTTTCCACCATGGATTTCCTGAAAAACAAATGCAATCAACATTAGACTGTGCCAGCAGTGCTCCCAGACCCCAAAACCCACCCACAACAACCTAAAAGCCCGCCAAACAGCACCCCAAAGACAGGCAAGTGATCAAAAACGCAAAATCCTTTTCTGCTCCAATTTTCTCCAAACCACTTTCATCCCGTATTATACCTTCCCAGCAATTGCCACAGACCCGTCAACTCACCCGCAAAGAAGTAGAACACCCCCACAAGTGCAGAGTCTTTCTTCATTGGGCGTAATCCAGCCATCTGCTTTGAGGGAAATAGGAGTCTGGAGGAGGAGGATAGAGGAGTATGTTCTTGTGAACTTGTGAACCTGAGGAATGCAGACTGCGGCACCTTCAAATCAATAAGCAAATAAGTGAAGACAGTTATGCTGATGGGCTTGTTTTTGTGATTAGGTGATTAAAGTTTTTTTATATAGATTTTGCAAAACAAAGAAAGATAGACACACAGGAATAAAAGTGAAGAAGGACGAAAAAGAAAGTTAGTGATTCATTGGCTCATTTCCAGGGCTCGGTGTCAGGGAAGAAGAGCTCGTCCTCATACTCTGCGAATTCAGACTGGAGTAGGTCACCTAACAGAGAAGAACTTCCCTCATCTAAGTTGGTGTTGGTGTCCTCCTCGTCTTCTTCTTGCGTGTATTCTCGTATTTTGTAATCTGGTGGTATGAGGTGCTAATTCATCTTGATCATTGTTGACCTCTCCTCATTTTTGGGCGAGAGGCGGGTCCTTTTACAAGTTACAATGACACCAGCAGCACTGAAAACACGCTCAGAAGACACGCTTGCGAGTGGGCAAGACAAGTAATTTATAGCCAGGTTGGTGATCTCTGGCCACAATTCTCTTTTCCCATGCCAATACGCCAATGGGTCATCATGAACATAGACCTCTGTTGAGTCATTCAGATAGTCCTGCACCATCGGCTCAAGGTTCTCCATGGTTCCTCCACTTTGCTTACTTTTTGCTGCGACCTTTTGAGAAGCAAACCCAAGCTGAGTTATCCAATCCTCTTCTTCACACAATGTTACTGTTGTGTCTGGTGCAGATGATACGGTTGCTTGTGTCTTTAACGGCTGAGAGGGAAAATCACTCACATCTGGCACAGCCACAGATGCAGAAGGGGATTCTTTTGACTCCGGATGGCATGCTGATGTACTGCCTTTTCCTTCAATTTCCTGCCATTCTCTTTCAAACCTCCTGGCTGCCACAGCTAGCCAATGTCTGTACTTTGTAACTTCTGCGTCATCAAAAGGAAAGAATACTCTGCCTGCCAGTGCCTTTTTGTACCGTGGATCCAGAATAGTAGCACAAATGTAATGCTGTTCTGTGCGGATCTTTTGAAGACATTCATCGCAAAGTAGGCGCTGCAATAACTTCCCCGCCAACTCAAATGCTTTTTCCTTTTCTTCATCATTTTGAAACTTAGAACACACCGCCTTCAGTTGGTGCTCTAGCATGCACAACAATGGGATAGCTTTTCCCAAATTACAGTCCTCCCTGCTGACTGCATGCGTGAAGACCTCAAAAGGACGAAGCATGTCTGTCAGGCTTTGAACTAGCTTCCATTGCTCCACATGTATCCTCAGTTCCTTCATAGCTGCACCCTGTGTAAAGAAATACTGATCGACTACCGCACACTGCTCAAACAGACGCCCAAGCATGTAGAAGGTTGAGTTCCAACGTGTTGCCACCTCCTGGAGGAGTGCTTTCACTGGCAGTTTACGTTCATGTTGCAGGAAACCTTAGCTGCCTCCGGGCCTTAAAAGAATGGTTGAAATGTGTGCACATTCTTCGGCAGGTGGTCAGTAACTCGCACACTGGACTTTCTTCACTCAATAATTTTTTAACAACCAGGTTTACACAGTGCGCCAAACACGGCACTCTGAAATAGTTACCCTTATCCATGGCCTTAACTACATTGGCGCCATTATCCGTGGAAACATAACCAATCGTGCGTTTTCTTGGGGACAGTCATTGTAACACCTTTGTCTTAAACGCATGCAAAATGTTTTCTCCTGTATGACTTTTCTCCATGCCAAACATGGCTAGTGTTGCATGTTTCCGAGCAGCTTTAAAAACGTTGTCCGGGTCAACACCTGCGCTTAGCTTTCCTTTAACCCCTGAAAAAGAGACCCAGTGTGCAGTGATGCACATTTAATCAACGTCTTGGCAACTGGTCCACATGTCTGTTGTCAGATGTATAGTGTGAACAGCACTCTTCTGCAAAGCTGCCCCAATCACCTCCAGCACATCTTCATGTAGTGCTGGGACCGCAACTCTGGCAAAATAGAACCGGCTAGGAACCTTCCATTTAGGGCAGAGCGTTCCCACTAATTCAAGAAAACCAACCCCTTCCACAAAAGAAAAAGGGAGAAGGTCCAGCGCTAGCATTTAACCAGCTTAGTGTTATACAGACGCGTCATTGGGTGGTTGCTTTCAAATGGCGCATCCGAAAACAACATGCTTCTAATGGTGGGCTCGACCATTTTACGGGATGGTGATGACTTCTTCGACCCAGTTACGCTCGGTGATGAAGAACTTTTTCGCATTGTAGTCTCACTCTCTCCCACACTCTTAGTGTGGCTCATATATCTTGCAGGGGGTGTGCTGCTGACAGGGGTACTGGGTGTAAGTGAAGAAATGTTTGACGCTTCTTCCTCCTCGTCATCATCAGATAAAAAATCAACGGATACAGTTTTTTGACTTGCAATTCGGGCTTCCTTGATCTCCTTTAGGTGCGCATGCCATTTGACAGTGTGCTGTTCTCAAGATGACCTCTCTGGCCTCCCGTACCATAGTTGGTACCAAGCTTACCACGACTAACTCCAAGCTTACAAATGGTACAAATGGCTATGTTTTTCCTTGTTGGGCTAACACTAAAGAAGTCCCAAACTGCGGACTTCAAATGTCTGTGGGGGGCGGAGGAGGTGATACTGGGAATGCTGTTGCCAGATGAAGTGGAGGATGTGTGTTGCCAAACTTTACTACGTTGTGCACTTGCAGCACCACTAATTGAGGAAATGGAGGTCGAGGTGGATGGAGGTCCCTTCTGGTGAGAAAATATGGAAGCGGTAGGTGGTGTGTACTAGTTATCTGCATTGGTGGTGGTCCCATTGCCACGTTGACAACATCACGCTCAGCAGCATTTCGGGCTAGGGTAAAAATGTTTGTTTGCTGTATGCCCACTGAGGCTGGAGTGGAGTGTATGACGACTGCGTCGTCGTCGTGAGAGTCTTCATCAGCAGGAGTATACGCTCTTGTTCAGCGTCATCATCACACTCCATAAGTACAAGACTTTCGGGGACCTTCCTTTTACGCTAAGCTACCTTTGTCAGATCATGGTATGCCTCACTCTCAGACGGCTGTGGTGGTTCCCAATTTTCATCCATATCATCGGAAGGAAGGGGGCTTGAAGAAGATGTAGTCACCATCCTTGATCTTTTTCTTGCTAGGGATCTGGAAGACAATGAATGATCAGGAGGAGTGGCTTCCTCAAATGATACCTCGGCTTGAATGTCGATTTCCTGATGTGCCCCTACTTCGGGAGGAACAACTATTGTGGGCACTTGTGCTGCTCCATGCACCTCTGCTTGCGCATCTCCTTGCGCTGCCTCTCCTTCCACATGTACTTGGGCTTGTACTTGCACATGTGGTTGTTGTTGCGGCTGTGGTGGTTGAACACTCGTCAGATGAGTTACAACAACCTGTGTTGATTAAGGGATGCTGCTACTTTCTTGCGATGACCCAACATCACTGGTCGATGGTGATTGAACAACTAGACTGGCTGCCTCTGCAGCACTCAAGGGCTTGGACTTAAGTTGGCATGGTGGTGGTGGCACTGAGCCCAATGGAGCGGGGGTGCTGCTCCCAGCTTGGTCCCCAGCAGACCCCGCTGCTGCTGAAGGCGTACTTTTTTTCCCAAAAAATGCGGTGCTCGGCACACCAGTCTCCTTGGTAAGTGGCGCCACTTGCTTCTTCTGCTCCTTACTGGCAACTTTCTTGCTAGAGGAGCTACGGGCAACTTTTTTTGGGGCCATCTTCTTCAGATATCAGAACAGCAGGCCGCAGTTGCACAAGTTGCAGAGTTGTCTGTGGCCACACGTGACGTTGTGCTGCACCCACCACAGCAGGACTTGTTCCTGGCACTGATGAGGAACGATGAGGCTGTTTTTTCATTTTACTGCACCAAAAAGCAAACGAAGCCAGAGGAACATCAGTTAAATAAATGTTGCATATGTAGCGCTTCAATTAATAGTTTGCAAGTAAGCATTTTTATTATACCCACCCCCCAAAATGGAAAGACCAATAAAATGCACCACTGACAGAGTACCCCTGGGCATAATGGATGAAAGCATGGCAGACTGGGTGCAGGCCTATGGCACAACAAAGCACACTGCCTGGCTTCAAGATGGCCCCTAAACCCCCACCACATGGCCAGGCCCTGCCTGTACCAGTCCTCAAAATGGCCCCCACCCACATGGACAGGCCCCATCACCACCCCCAAAAATCGAAAAACACACAAAAATCGCCACAATCCAAAGCCATCCATGCCCTCACTCATGTTCAAATTCAAGACACCCCACAGAAAGACTAGGCCCATGCATCACAGAGTACCCCTGGGCATAATGGATGAAAGCATGGCAGACTGGGTGCACGCATATGGCACAACAAAGCACACTGCTTGGCTTCAAGATGGCCCCTAGACCCCCACCACATGGCCAGGCCCTGCCTGTACCAGTCCTCAAAATGGCCCCCACCCACATGGACCGGCCCCATCTGTTGCGTTCTAATCTAGGACCCTGATCGATACTGTGACCTTATGCCCCTATACGGCTATAATCCCCTTGTACTCCTATATTGGCATAACCGATCAAATGCAATATTCAGAAACTCGTCTCTGGCCTCACACGAACAGAGCCACATTTCAGAATCGCTTCCTCTGCCACTTCCTTTGCAACTAATTAGTGCAATGACATAGCAGAAGTTACTACCTAAGATTCCTAGATTAACACTCCGAGTTCTTCAACAAGATAAAAACTCAGCAACCTGGGAAAGCCCCGCTTGCTATGTTTTGATTAGTAATAGAACTCTAATGAGCACTGATAGACGAACAATTCCTAGTGACATCTTTATTGACGTCTTATGTCCAAAAACTTACGTCAAACAAGGCACCTTTCAGGTATAAATATTACCAACATTGCCTTAAGCAAATGCTGCTGTTTTCGCTGAAGCTGAAGCTGCTGAAGTTGCTGCTGTTATGCTGATGATACCATAGCTGCTATCGCTACTGCTATCGCTGCTAACGAGCGAACGATGGTGTGGTGAACTTAGGAGCTGAACAGCCGTCCCCTGCAAGAGCCCAGCAGATGAAAGCTGCCCACGCCACTGCCCCTCCTCCTCCTCGACGCGCTGAGAGAGACGCTGTCTTTTCTCCTGCAGAGAAATCCAGCTCCGGCGTTTCCAGCCTACTCTTGCGAGTGACTGGGATATCGAGTTCCCTGAAGGAGATACCAGACCTCCATCATTCTATTTCAGAGGTATGGTGTTGACTAAACCCTTAGAGAGAATTCTTGAAGCAAACCTTGTCAAAACCAACTTAACTTAAAGCTACTTACTTACTCCCCTCCCAAGTATTAGGCTTAGGTCAGGTACACTGGGGTAGGCGTAGTTAGAAGCACCAGTTGAGTATTTTAGCCTAATGTATATATGAATGTATATATGTTTTATTCATTTTAAACCATTGTATGGCTAAGAAACCATATCAATGCTTGTACAGTATTATTTCGCAATACTCATCTTACTGTACGTACTTTTTATAATAACAAGTCTTGCAATTGTGGCAATTCATTTCTCTTGTACGAGAAGAAAGACTGTTCAATAAATGTTACCCTTTATTGAAACCGCCCGTCTCTCTATTCTCTACATATTGTGAAAGTAATCTGCACAACAACTGACTGAGTAAAATAACTGTCTATTGTTTCACACAACGCTAGAGATTGACTCTTATCTGAGGAGCAAAGTTGTCATGTTGCACGGTTGTTGGAAAATTGAATCCCTTCTTGTCTGTACCAGGGAAGCTGATCACTTCCTATTCAGTCAAGAAAGTTTCCAGTGACCTCTGAGCTAGTTGTTAACAAACCCAATTAAGTTTAGCATAGTCAGTAGAGTCCTGGAAGATCCGCACTTCTACGTCGATACTACTGTTTATGTTATTCCAATGCGCAGGGCCTATTGGGAAAATAGGAACTACACTACACATCAACACCCCAAAAAATCGAACAAAACACACAAAAATCACAACAATCCAATGCCATCCATGCCGTCAATCATGTTCAAATTCAAGACACCCAACAGAAAGACTAGGCCCATGCACCATAGAGTACCCCTGGGCATAATGGATGAAAGCATGGCAGATTGGGTGCATGCCTATGGCACAACAAAGCACACTGCCTGGCTTCAAGATGGCCCCTAGACCCCCACCACATGGCCAGGCCCTGCCTGTACCAGTCCTCAAAATGGCCCCCACCCACATGGCCAGGCCCCATCACCACCCCCAAAAATCGAAAAAAACACACAAAAATCACCACAATCCAATGCCATCCATGCCCTCAATCATGTTCAAATTCAAGACACCCCACAGAAAGACAAGGCCCGTGCACCACAGAGTACCCCTGGGCAAAAGGCCCCAACAACAGCCAAAAAATCGAAAAACACACAAAAATCACCACAATCCAATGCCATCCATGCCCTCAATCATGTTCAAATTCAAGACACCCCACTGAAAGACTAGGCCCATGCACCACAGAGTACCCCTGGGGAAAAGGCCCCAACAACAGCCCAAAAATCGAAACACACACAAAAATCACCACAATCCAATGCCATCCATGCCCTCAATCATGTTCAAATTCAAGACACCCCACAGAAAGACTAGGCCTATGCACCACAGAGTACCCATGGGCAAAAGGCCCCATCAACACCCCAAATAATCGAAAAACACACAAAAATCACCACAATCCAATGCTATCCATGCCCTCCATGATGTTTACATTAAAGAGACCCCACAGAAAGACTCAGTCCATGCACCACTGAGTACCCGTGGGCAAAAGGCCCCAACAACAGCCCAAAAATCGAAAAACACACAAACATCAACACAATCCTATGCCATCCATGCCCTCAATCATGTTCAAATTCAAGACACCCCCCAGAAAGACTAGACCCATGCACCACAGAGTACCCCTGGGCAAAAGGCCCCAACAACAGCCAAAAAATCGAAAAACACACAAAAATCACCCCAATCAAATGCCATCCATGCCCTCCATGATGTTTACATTAAAGAGACCCCACAGAAAGACTCAGTCCATGCACCACTAAGTACCCCTGGGCAAAAGGCCCCAAAAACAGCCCAAAAATCGAAAATTCCAAAACTGTAGTTGCAGCAACTGTAATGCCCCAAACAAACTTACTGGTGAAATTTCTAATCCAAAAGTGATCCAAAGAAAGTCAAAAAGGCCTCAAAACCAAATATCCAGCAGCATCCACAAAAAGTAATCCTTCCAGGTCAAGATCCAAATCAAAGTGACCAGGACATGAACAAAGCACAGGGAGGAGCCTGCTGGGCAGGAAGAGGAAGTTAGAGACTGTGGGGCACTTCCTTCCTCCCACCACCCCCCAAAATGGACTCCTTGCAAAAAAAAGTGCAGGCAAATGTCAACTAAGCATGGGCAAATTTTGCGAATCTCGCGTTCGCGAATTTTGCGGATTTGCGAACTCGCAATCCGCAAAATCCGCGAATTCTAGGGAATTTGCGGATTTTTTTTTTGTCTTCGCAAGGATTTCTGCCAGTTCGCGAGGGTTTCGTACCAGTTCGCAATTGCGAACTTACATTTCGACACGCAACGGTCACGATTATGTTGTTTCTACGTCTGGTTCATCATCACAGGTTCCCAGCACCCTCTGCTTCACCACCACTGCAACCCTCTGTTACATCAATGCCACCCTCTGGTTCATCATTACTGTAGATTATGGGGGGGAAAAGCAAGCACACCAGCCCTGCTTCAACTGACATGAATTAATTTGGGGTTAGTTTATTATGTCACTGTTTTAAAATTCCAGTCTGGCACCTGCTTCCTTATCTGTAATTTTGCTTTCTGTTGCAGTGCATTTTTTTCCCCAGGACCTTTGTTGCCTACTTGTAGCTATTCTATGAGCCTGCTGTGAGGGTCAGAGCAGGGTCATACAATTGTTGCAACTAGCAACTGAATTCTGGAGGGGCCCCAGTCAGGAAGCACTACAGGGAATTGTTACTAATGATGAGTTTGAACTCTTGCCCCTGCCGAGTGCTTTCAGTTTTGAAAAACTCGTTTTTCTGCAATTTCGCGGGATTCGCGGGGCGCGAACACGCGCGAGATCGGATTCGGAAGCCGCAAATTCGTGCGAATATGCAATTTGTTTTTTTGCGGCATGTTAGTTGGCAAGGTTTTGTGCGTTTTTGCGAGCCGCTCGTAGCGCAAGGCGCGAAGTTACCCTCGCGGTCATTCAAGGGTGCGGCCATCTTGTTTGCCTGACGTATTTCCGTTTCCGGGCGCGAAGTGTAATCTCGCAAAGTCTGCGGCTTGCCAGTACAGTTTCGCGCGTGTTCGCAAGGAAAATCTCGCGCGAACTTACCCGCGCGGTCGTGAACGGGCGCGGCCATCTTGTTTCTCATTCATTGCTATGGTTCTGGGCATGGTCTTTGTATCCTCTCTAAATCTATGCCATCCTTTGCTTGTTTGTAGTTTTTTTGATCTATTTTACTTATTATCTATCCCTCTATTTTTCTAGCCCTATATTTTTGTGTTTACTGCTACTTTTGGTTAATTTTAAACTACTTTTTTAAACTCTTTTCTTTTCTTCTCTTCCCTATTCTATTTTCTTTATTCCTTTCCGCCCAGACCATGGTGAAGGGAGCCGGGAAGCATCCCGAGAAGGGGAAGGGTCCCGCACCCCGTGTCCGGCTCCCGTGCGGGCGTTTGAGGGGGGAGGAGGTCGTACCCAGGGAGATCTTTACCCCGGAGGAGGTGGGCCAACTCATTTTTTATGTTCAGCGCCGCCTCCCCAGGACCATCATGGGAGGCGGCAAGATCAGTGCCGGGTACGGGGTCCGGGAGCGCCGGAAGCGGTGGGAGAAGGTGTGCCAGGCCATTTACCACCACTCTCGGGTCTGGCGCACCTACAACCAGGCCACCCACCGCTGGACGGATGTCCTGACCCGTGAGCGTGATCTGCTCGACCTCTTTGGCCTTGAGATCCCCGGGCTTGGTGAGTAGTAGTAGCTATTTCTTTACTACTATGTTTTCTCCTGCTGTGTTATTATATTGCAAATTTTTGTTTTTTACCAAGAGCAATAATGCTGCTCATTACATTGTAGGTAAATTATATTTCAAAATCTTCTGTGCATTTCAGGTACACTGCTCTCCTTCTTCTCAGTAGTGTTGCTACTATGCTTATTTGTTTTCGATTTTGTGTTCATTTCATTGGCCTGTGAAATTATGTATGAGTGTAGTTTAAAGAACTGCGTAATGCTACACACTAAGGTTCAGATTTTTAATTACCGGAGCATCCCTGCAAAGTAGCAGGGATGCGCCAGTAATTGTGCGTCACGCCACCATCACCCATGGTGCGCCGTATTTACAATGCGGCGCACCATGGGCCCAAAACGTCACCAAGGCATTACGCATCTGTGCCGTAAAGGCGGCGCATTGCTGGAGTTGCGTCGCAACGATGGTGCAGCTCCATCAATGCTCTGGGGTGCCCTATCTCCCCAATGCTGCGTCAAGCCGTACGTCTGCTTCAAGCAGGCGCAGGGTTTGAGTCACGCATCATTGTCCTCAAAGTGACTGATTGAAATCTTGTAGATTTCCCTCAGCCACTTTTAGGATGCGTTCCTGCGCAGGAACGCCCTCCCTTGCGCCGGAACGCCCCCTATTGGCACAGGGCTTTACAACGTGATGCATCTCCCATATGCGTCACGTTGTTAATATACGCCGCACCATTGCGCCTCTTTTGTACTGTCGCTGCGTCACAAAAGTCACGCAACAATGGAGCAAAAGAGCCGCAAGGGGCTTCTAAATCAGCCCCTACAGACTCAAGTCCAGTCCTTCCTCTGTACACATGACGATAAGAAGAAATAGTGGTGGTGGATTAATAGTTTGAGTATTTTAATGACTGGTTAATGTAGTAGGAAACTTTAGTGTTGTCGCTGATCTTCAATCACGATGGACTTTGGCTGTCACTTAGCGTGCTGCGGACTGCTGCCTGCCAATCCTAGGCAAACCTTTTTAGTACTTTGTTTAGTGAGTTACATAAGGTAATTTCCAATTCGACGGACTGCAAATCAAGCAATACTAAAGTAATAACGTAGTCGACCACATGAGATTGGTCAATAATATATCCCGTGGAGTAGTTGTCTATTTGCTATTTCGCAAAAATATTTTGTTAGTTCTTTTGAAATGTTTGATTTGGTTGACAAATATCATCCATGTTTTCTGTTTTTCTTTCTTTCATGTTGTACATCAGCTTCCCCCAGAGGCAAGAGGAGGACACAGGAGGAGGAGGAGGGTGCTGTTGACGATGCAGGCCAGGACCGGGCAGTCGAGGGCTCCTTTGCTGGCCCCAGTAAGTTTTAATTTTAATATAGAGTACTTATTTTTTCCTAGCGTTCCTCATTCGATTTTTTCTAAATCGTCTTTGATCTTCTTGTAGACAGGATCTAAATTCTTATCCTGCCTCGACTATGACTCTGTGTAGTATTACTAGATTATTCTTATTAGTCTGTCTGTGTAGCTAACTAAGATTGCACATTTGGCATTTCCATTGGACTCCCATTCTAGTCAGCAATAGCTCTATGCACTGAGCGCAGTCCTCTGGGATTGTCCATAATGTCTTTTCAAGTATTCTAAATGTTTATGCTTTGACAATTGCCAACAATAAAAAGGTGAATGACCACCAAGAAAGAATAAGATACTACTTTACTTTTAGTTTGGATAGGAGGACAATCCATTCTACTACTGTTGCCTGGACAAATCTGCACAAACAGAACTATGGACACTAAAAAATGCATTGCTTAGCTTATCAATTATAATAGGTGCTGTTAGACTTTCCACATACCTCAGTGATAACAGACTTTGTAGTTGAACCCCCAATCTCCTTACTGACTAGACAGTGTGGCAGAGTCATTTAGCTCCCAATGTCACCGATGGCAGAGGCACGGACTCATGCTTGCAAAACTTCCAAAACCTTTAGCTCATCCACTCTAGTCTGGAGGACCAAAAACCACAGAGTCTATTTGAGTTTAAAAGCTTTATTAAAAGTAAACACATTTATTGAAATCAAGTTTGTCATAAAAGTAAACGTTTAACTGGAAATGGAAAATTGCTTAGTGCTGACGATTAATTGGACACATTTCTTGTGGTCGAGCCGAGCTCTCACCTGGTTTGAACTTGATCCTGCTCGTGTTCTTAGAAGTCAAGCTTCTGTCTGTTAGGAGAAAAAGTGGTGCGTGTTAAAAATAAAAAACAAGCATTCATCAGTTGTGCCAAAAAGTGCAGCAAGACAACAGCCTTCCATGGAAAAAGGGACATTTTTACTTTACAGTAGACAGTCACAAATTATTAAATTGTATACAGTTTTTTTCACATTTCTTTCTTCCTCCTAGACCAAATATTATATAGTAGTGAGTGGTGTATTCCAACATTATTAAATGTACTTTGTAGGTGGAACATCTGGAGGCGGGGCCAGCGTCGAGGTGGTGGTGGCATTGGACGAGGAGGACAACTCTGGGGAGGAGGCGGTGCAAGTGCTGGACAAATCTGTGGGGGATGACACGGTGGTGGCGGGCAGAGGTAAGCTATACATTCCTTACTCAGTTGAGATTGAAGACTGCAGAGTGTGCTTTCTGCCCGGGTGTATTATATAAATAAACCAGGTAGTAGGCTCCTCTAAATGTACTTCGACTTAGCTGTGAAGTTTTTGGCGAGAAGAATCCCAATCAGATCTGAGGTGAACTTGATGGAAGGGCTGAACGAAAAGTGAAAGAAGGGTGTAAGTAAGTGTGGAAGGATGAGAAATGTAATGATGACTGGCAAAGAAGAATGATATGTGTTTGCTTGGTCCCCGAGGTGGCTGGGAAGGAAAGAATATGGTATGGTGCATGGCTGGGTGAATGATGAAGCAAGGATGGGTGTAAGGAGAACAGCCTGGGTGGGTGAAACAGAAACTGTATGTGTGCATATACTTTGAATGGATGGATGCCTGGATCATTCATGGTACTATCTGACTCTTAGATAGCATATGTGTATCTAGAGAGAGTAGACGGTCACTGGATGAACTAAGTGTTACTTTGAAGAGCATGTAACACCGCACCCGCACGTCCGTTCCAGTGTAGGAAAGGCAAGGAAAAGAAGTTGTAATTTTGTCCAAATACTACCATGAATAGTAGCAGTAGTTTGTATTGCAACTGCAAGCACAGCATATATCCGGTTATTAGGGTGGACACTCCCTACCTCTCTTAATAACTTTAGTTTAGTAGTAGTACGTCATTCATGTGTGGGGGTATCACTGTTCACTCCATAATAAGCAAAGCACCTAAAGTCATCCCATATGTCATCAAATACATCCCATGTGAAGTGATAGATAATCAGATTATTTAGCTTCTTTATTTTCCTTTTCTAATACTCATTTGCACTGTAGGGTGAAAGCTGAATTAATTAAGCAGTAGCCCTTTTAACAGAGTATTCTCAGTGCCACCCGTAATAGAAAAGTAAGAGCTTCACCACCTGAATGTACTGGACCGGTACAGTAACGCAAGTCTGTCTCACTCACCATGGTGTGCGTCTGTTTTTCTCGGGTGCAAGTTCACTGCGCTGGCATTATGCCGGCTTGCATAAGATAACGTACCAATTTTCCTAAACAAGAGAGAAGAAGAGGAATAAGACTGGTGTACTGTCATAGTCGACTGTAATGGAAGTCCATAGTGCTTGTAGAATTTGTCCCTTAAACTCCCACTAATGTTAGAGCAAGGATGAAGAAGTCGGAGGTTACATAGAGGCTGTCCTCAATAGTTATGTACTGTGCTTTCAATTTGCTACTTGTACTGTGACAACTTTCTGCTCAATCAGTTTGTGTTAATCTTAAGGAGCATTGGTTACAGACTATGTCTTTCTTTCTTCATGTAGTTGCTCCTTCCAAATCCAAGACACCATCAAGGAGGAAGGAGCTGGCTCGAATGGCCCGGCAACGGAGGCTGGATGCCACTGTCGCTGAATATCGGCGGCTGGTGGCCCTGGAGGAGGAGGAGACGCAGTCTGGTACAACAACAACGTCCACGGGGACAGCTGCATCCTCCTCCGTGCGGGCTGCCAGGCAGCGCAGTGCTCCAGCGGTACGGAGCCGGGCTACCAAAGCCCAACGCCAACGCCGAGCAGCAAAGACAGCAGCTGCCCCCCACAGGATTTGCAAGGCACACCGGCGCCGCTTATCCCTCAGACTGTCCTACCTGGAGCAGGAGGTCCTGAACTATAAGAACTTGGTGGAGGGCCTCCGCTTCGAACTTGCCACCCTCCGCAAGGAGCATGATGCCCTGGCTGCTAAAGGCAACAGCACCCTGCCATAGTGTCCCTTGCCCCCTTTTTAGAGACTTTTGGGGGGTGGGAATTGGGAGTTGGGTTTTTTGGGGACTTTTGAAGGACAATCGTTGGGGTTAGGGAGGGTCTTGCGGGAGATTATTTTGTTAGGGCTATAAAAATATAATTTTTTTAACTTTATCTGACCATACCTGTTTTTTACAGCTTTTGAGTCTAGTGGGTGGGGGATTAACAGTAAGTTTGTTTTCCTGAATAGTCCTGTGACTTTAGTAGTACTACCGTCAATCTCTCGTCTCTCCTAATACTCCATTATACTACCTCCAACCAAATGCCTATCTTACCTGTAATTTCTGTTTGCAAGTAGGGCTATGCCCAGGGCTGGCTCCACGGGAAACAGCGAATAAGGTTGGCAATCCTGGGAGGATAAAATTTCCTCATAGCGGTGGTACTATTGGTGTGACACAGTGGCAGTTGCATGCCTATGAAAAAAAAGAAAATGAAATCTGGTTTGTCCTCCTTAGCAATACAACGGTACAATAGAGAATATAGCAGGTGACAGTACACTAGAACAGTGCCACATTGTAGCCTAACAAATGGTAAAGTATAACTACTAATTCGGTTGAAGTTCTTTGACATTAGCCATGGGTCTTTGTCAGGCAGAGTAAGAATATATCCTCGGATTTCTTCACCAGCCTGTTGGTATCACCTTATCCTCCCCAGCAAGTGTGTGGATTTATTGCTGTAATTTAGTCACACATCAATCAAAACCACACAGCCCGGGGGAAGAGGGTTAGGGTTTGAAAAATGGATGGGTACGGGGGTTTTTGGGAAAGGTTTTGTGAGACAAGAAAAAAAAGCACAGCATGGACAACTTTTTTTACAAACCTATCCATCAATCTTTGAAAGTGCATGCACTCCTGCATGCATGTCAGTGAAAAGTCAGTAGTACTTTCGACAACTGTGGAAGAAAGAATGCGACAGTACAGGACGTGTGTGGAAATATTGATAACTATATTCAACATAAGGTCTCTGTTGCCAGATACCTGAGAGCCTTGCTGGTCACTATAAATCCATTCAAAACACTCAATGGGGTTGTTCTGGAAGGTGTAGTAGATAGAAAAGGAGAAATTGCTCTTTTTCTAGGTGTCCCCTCACTCACCAGGGTTGCCCCTTGGTGACATGCTTCATCATTGGGGCCATCCCAGTCCTCTACGGGCTGGGGCGTGCTGCGACTTGCAAATTACGTAGGAGCACTTACAAATGACTATGTGCGGTGCAGATGTGATAGTGGAGTGGACTAATTGATGTGTTAAAGGATCAATTTAGAAGCAGAGAGAGATCCAAGAAATGCAGTCACAGTCCTAGAAAAACACAATGGATACTGTATCTGTATGTTGTTGTAGTTGTCCTGTTGAATTTGGTAAGTAAGTTGCATGCAGAAAAAAAATCCTCTTATTAGCGGCACTCCTCCATTGCAGCTGACGCTTCGTCCATCGATGTTGGTCACCACCAGAAGACACCCTGTAAAAAAAGCACAGCATGGACAAACAATTGAACATAAACAAATCTTTGGGTACAAACCTATCCATCAATCTTTGAAAGTGCATGCACTACTGCATGCATGTCAGTGAAAAGTCAGTAGTACTTTCGACAACTGTGGAAGGAAGAATGCGACAGTACAGGGCGTGTGTGGAATTATTGATAACTATATTCAACATAAGGTCTCTGTTGCCAGATACCTGAGAGCCTTGCTGGTCACTATAAATCCATTCACAACACTCAATGGGGTTGTTCTGGAAGGTGTAGTAGATAGAAAAGGAGAAATTGCTCTTTTTCTAGGTGTCCCCTCACTCACCAGGGTTGCCCCTTGGTGACATGCTTCATCATTGGGGCCATCCCAGTCCTCTACGGGCTGGGGCGTGCTGCGACTTGCGAATTACGTAGGAGCACTTACAAATGACTATGTGTGGTGCAGATGTGATAGTGGAGTGGACTAAGTGATGTGTTAAGGGATCAATTTAGAAGCAGAGAGAGATCCAAGAAATGCAGTCACAGTCATAGAAAAACACAATGGATACTGTATCTGTATGTTGTTGTAGTTGTCCTGTTGAATTTGGTAAGTAAGTTGCATGCAGAAAAAAAATCCTCTTATTAGCGGCACTCCTCCATTCCATCTCACGCTTCGTCCATCAATGTTGTTGACCAGAAGACGCCCTGTCCACTGCCTGCCTGGCGGATGCTGAATTGCGGCTCGCTAATGTGAAGCCTGACTCCATCCGTTTTTCCCCATTGTACAGACTGAAACCCGGCCTGTAATTATTCAACGAAAAACAGGAAGTGATATAATATTACAACACCACTGATAAATAAATATAAGGTATGTAGGCTGTGGAGTGCAAAAAGTCACACTTTGCTTTTCCTAGTAGACAGTACAATATTTTTGACAGTGCGTACTCTGTCTGAGTCACCTTTTGAAGGATAAATAAGTATGGGCAAATTAATGTAGCGGATCTTTCCCCTCAAGCTAGGTGTACTGTAAACTGTGTTTTAGAACAAAATTAGATCTTCCCAGCAGTGATCCCACCAAGACCCTTACTAAAGCCAGTGGCAAAAATGTAGAAGACCCCCAATCAAATCGGAAAAAACGAGGCCTAGCAGAAAACTGGTGACAAAACGTACTTTGAAAGTAAAAGTAGGCCCAAATACCCCCTTACCCACCGTGGATTGCATTCAAACCACTTGCAAGCAACCAAGTAAAAGTATCCATAGCCAGCATCGCTCCAAGACTCGAAAACCCCCCCCACCCAAACACATGCAATAGAAATACTGCTAACCCTAACGAACCCTAAGTTAAGAGTAGTGGCAAAGGCTTTCTTTAACTATGCTAAAACCCCCCTTTCCCACCCAGGATTTTCTTCAAATGACTTGCAACCAAAATTACACATTCTCACGAGTGTTCTAAGACCCCAGAACTCAGTTGCAAAAATGTACAACACCCCGAAACACATGCAATCCTGCTGCTAGGGCTAACAAACCCTAAGTTACAAAAAGTGCCAAAAGGCTTTTCGGCGTGGATTTTGTCCCAACCACTTCCACCCGGTATTAGACCTTCCCAGGAATGGCCCAAGACCCGCCAACCCACCCGCCAAAAAGCATAACACCCCCAAACAGGCCAAAAGCAACATCTCCTACTTACAATATTTCTCGGCCTTCGGTCCAAACGCGCTGCGTAGCTAGGCCATAAGTCGGGGTTGCCACCACGGATTTCCTGAAAAGCAAATGCAATCAAGATTAGAGTGTCCCAGCAGTGCTGACAGACCCCGAAACTCACCCACAAACAGACGGAACCCCCCCTAAGAGCACCTCAAAGGCAAGCAAGTCAGCAAAAAAACTAAAAAATCTGCGCCTCGGATTTGGTCCAAACCACTTTTATCCGGTATTAGAGCTTCCCAACAATGGCCCCAGAGCCGTCAACCCAAGAGAAAATGAGTAGAAGACCCCCAAACAGCCAAAGAGCAAAAGTACAAAAATGGGGACTTAGTCATTTTTTCCCAAATTTCCCAAATCACTCCGCGCGCGCTCTGCAGCTAGGCCCTAACTCCGCTCTGCCACCATGGATTTGCTTCAAACATCTTGCAATGTAAAGTATCCATAGTCAGCAGTGCTCCCAGACCTCGAAACCCACCCACAAACACTAGGAAGCCCCCCAAACCGGCCCCCGAAAATGCTACATTGAGCAAAATGTCAGAAATAGCACAAAAAAAATCGGCCTGGATTTTGTCCCAACCACTTCCACCCAGTATTAGACCTTCCCAGGAATGGCCCAAGACCCGCCCACCCACCCGCCAAAAAGCATAATACCCCCAAACAGGCCAAAAGCAACATCTCCTACTTACAATATTTCTCGGCCTTCGGTGCAAACGCGCTGCGTAGCTAGGCCATAAGTCGGGGTTGCCACCACGGATTTCCTGAAAAGCAAATGCAATCAAGATTAGAGTGTCCCAGCAGTGCTGACAGACCCCGAAACTCACCCATAAACAGACGGAACCCCCCCTAAGAGCACCTCAAAGGCAAGCAAGTCAGCAAAAAAACTAAAAAATTTGCGCCTCGGATTTGGTCCAAACCACTTTTAGAGCTTCCCAGCAATGGCCCCAGAGCCATCAACTCACCTGCAAAGTGGTAGAACAACACCCCCACAAGTGCTGAGTCTTTCTTCATTGGGCGTAAACCAGCCCTCTGCTTTGATGGAAATAGGAGTCTGGAGGAGGAGGATAGAGGAGCATGTTCTTCTGAACTTGTGAACCTGAGGAATGCAGACTGCGGCATCTTCAAATCAATTAGCAAACAAGTGAAGACAGTTCTGCTGATGGGCTTGTTTTTGTGATTATCTGATTAAAGTTTGAATTATATTAACTGTGCACAACAAAGAAAGACAGACACACAGGAATAAAAGTGAATAAGGACGAAAAAGAAAGTTATTGATTCGTTGTCTCATTTTCAGGGCTCAGTATCACGGTCCAGGAATAAGAATAAGGCTTCGTCATCATACTCTGCGAATTCAGGCAGGGTGAGCTCAGTGTCACCTGACAGAGTAGAAATTCCCTCATCTATGTTGCTGGCCACCTCGTCTTCATCCGGCGCGCTTTCTCGTACTCTGAAATCTGGTGGTATGAGGTGCTGATTCATCTTGATCATTGTTAGCCTCTCCACATTTTTGGGCGAGAGGCGGCTCCGTTTGGAAGTTACAATGCCACCAGCAGCACTGAAAACACGTTCAGAAGACTCGCTTGCGAGTGGGCAAGACAAGTAGTTTAAAGCCAGGTTGGTGAGCTGTGGCCACAATTCTTTTTTCCCATGCCAATACGCCAATGGGTCAGCATTAACATAGACCTCTGTTGAGTCATTTAGATAGTCCTTCACCATCGACTCAAGGTCCTCATCCAAGGTTCCTCCACTTTGCTTAGCTGTTGCTGTGCCTGTGACCTTTTGAGAACCAAACCCAAGCCGAGCTAGCCAATCCTCTTCAGCCTCCAATGTTTCTGTTGTGTCTGGTGCAGATGATCCGGTTGCCGGTGTCTTTACTGAGAGGTCACTTGTGCCACAGGTGCAGAAGTGGATTGTTTTGACTGGGGATGGCCTGCTGATGCTGATGTACTGCCTTTTCCTTCAATTTTCTGCCGTTCTCTTTCAAACCTCTTGGCTGACAAGGCTAGCCAACGTTTGTACTTTGGAACATGTTCATCATCAAAAGGAAAGAATGCTTGGCCTGCCAGCGCCTTTTTGTAGCGTGGATCCAGAATAGTAGCACAAATGTAATGCTGTTCTGAGTGGATCTTTTTAAGACGTTCATCACCTTGTAGGAGCTCTAATAATTGCTCAGCCAGAAGCAAAGAGTCTTGGTTTTTGTCATCTTTTTCAAACACAGAACACACCTCATTCAGTTGGTCCTCCAGCATGTACAACAATGGGATAGCTTTTCCCAAATTAGAGTCCTCCTTGCTGACTGCACGCGTGAAGAACTCAAAAGGACGAAGCATGCGTGTCAGGCTTTGAACTATGTTCCATTGCGCCGCACCCATCCTCAGGTCCTCCTTCTGAGCTGTACCCTCTGTTAAGAAATAGTGATCGAGTACATTGCGTTCATATTGCGCTTCTGTAAACAACATCTTTTTAATGTTGCGCTGGACCAAGGATTTACGTGATGATGATGATGATATCTTCGACCCAGTTACGCTCGCTGATGAACTTTTTCGCATTGGTGTCTCACTCTCTCCCACACTCTTAGTGTGGCTCACATGTGGTGTGCTGCTGACAGGGGTACTGGGTGTAAGTGAAGTGTTTGACACGTCTTCTTCCTCCTTGTCATCATCAGATGAAACATTAACGTTTTCATTTCGTGCAATTCGGGCTTCCTTGATCGCCTGTAGGTGCGCAAACCATTGGACAGCGTGCTGTCTCTCAAGATGACCTCTCTGGCCTCCGGTACCATAGTTGGTACCAAACTTACCACGACTAACTCGAAGCTTACAAATGCTACAAATGGCTACGTTTTCCTTTTTTGGGCAAACACTAAAGAAGTACCAAACTGCAGACTTGAAATGTCTTTGGGGCCGGAGGAGGCGGCGATACTGGTGGTGGTGGTCCTGCTGCTAATGCCAGATGAAGTGGAGGATGTGGATTGCCGTACTTCAGTACGTT
This sequence comes from Lissotriton vulgaris, assembly GCF_964263255.1. Classification (NCBI taxonomy): domain Eukaryota; kingdom Metazoa; phylum Chordata; class Amphibia; order Caudata; family Salamandridae; genus Lissotriton; species Lissotriton vulgaris. The sequence continues at coordinate 136,409,639 of NC_141688.1, forward strand.
TTGCACTTTCACCACCACTAATTGAGGTCGAGGTGGATGGAGGTCCCTTCTTGCGAGGAAGAAATATGGAAGCGGTAGGTGTTGGTGTACTAGTTAACTCCAAATCCAATGATTGTTGTGTTTCCATTGACTCCTCGTCGACATCATCATCACGCTCAGCAGCTTCTCGGGATAGGGTCAAAATGTCTCTTTGCTGCATGCCCGCTGGGGCTGCAGTGACCATTATGATGACTGGATCGTCGTCGTGAAGGGCTTCATCAGCAGCAGTATGCGTCACTTCTTGTTGAGCCTCATCACACTCCATAGCTATGAGTTTTTCGACGACCTTCCTTTTACGCTTAGGTACCTTTGTCAGATCATGGTGTGCCTCACTCTCAGACGGCAGTGGTGCTGGTTCCCAATTGGGATCCGTATCATCAGAAGGAGGTGGGCTTGAAGAAGATGTAGACACCAACCTTGATCTTTTCCTTGCTAGGGATGTGGAAGACAATGAATGATCCTCAGGAGGAGTGGCTTCCAATGATACCTCGGCTTGATTGTCGATTTCCTGATGTGCCCCTACTTCGGGAGGAACAACTATTTTGGGCACTTGTGACCCTCCATGCACCTCTGCTTGCGCACCTCCTTGCGCTGCCTCTCCTTCCACATGTACTTGGGCTTGTACTTGCACATGGTGTTGTTGTTGCGGCTGTGGTTGTTCAACACTTGTCAGATGAGTTACAACAACCTGTGTTGATTCAGGGACATTGCTGCTACTTTCTTGCGATGAGCCAACATCACTGGTCGATGGTGATTGGAGAAGTACACTGACTGCCTCTGAAGCACTCAAGGGCTTTGACTTAAGTTGGCGTGGTGGTGGAGGCACTGAACCCAATGGAGCGGGGGTGCTGCTCCCAGCTTGGTCCCCAGCAGATCCTGCTGCTTCTGCAGGCGTACTTTTTTTTTTGCTCCCAAAAAACGCGGCGGGCGGCACACCAGCCTCCTTGGTAACTTGCTTCTTCTGCTCCTTACTAGCAACTTTCTTGCTAGAGGAGCTACGGAGACCTTTTTTTGGGGCCATCTTCTTCAGAGCAGGTCAGACAGCAGGCCGCAGTTGCACGAATTGTAGAGTTGTCTGAGGCCAGAAGTGACGTCGCGTGACGTTATGCTGCACACACACACCTCTGCAGGACTTCTTCCTGGCACTGGTGGTTCTCTTCAGTCTTGTGCACCTAAAAGCAATGGAAGACAGAGGAACATCAGTTCAGTTATACACCCCAAAAAAATCGAAAAAAACCCAGAAAAATCAGCACAATCCCATTCCATCCATGCCCTCCATGATGTTTAAGTTCAAGACACCCCACAGAAAGACTAGGCCCATGCAAGACTCAATACCCCTGGTGAAAAGGCCACAAGTACAGCCCCCAAAAACGAAAATGACTGAAAAATCAGCACAATCCCATTCCATCCATGCCCTCCATGATGTTTAAGCTTCGAGACACCCCACAGAAAGACTAGGCCCATGCAAGACTCACTACCCCTGGGCATAAAGGTTGAAAAGTAGGCAAAATGGTTGCAGGCCTAACAACAATGCCTGCATTCAAAATGGCCACTTGCCTCCCAGCACATGGCCAGGGCCTGTAGCAGCACTCAAAATGGCCCCCAGCCACATGGCCTGTCCCTCCCCATGAACACCCCGAAAAATCGAAAAACACTGAAAAATCAGCACAATCCCATTCCATCCATGCCCTCCATGATGTTTAAGTTCAAGACACCCCACAGAAAGACTAGGCCCATGCTAGACTCAATACCCCTGGTGAAAAGGCCACAAGTACAGCCCCAAAAAACGAAAATCACTGAAAAATCAGTACAATCCCATTCCATCCATGCCCTCCATGATGTTTAAGTTCAAGACACCCCACAGAAAGACTAGGCCCATGCAAGACTCAATACCCCTGGTGAAAAGGCCACAAGTACAGCCCCAAAAAACGAAAATCACTGAAAAATCAGCACAATACCATTCCATCCATGCCCTCCATGATGTTTAAGTTCAAGACACCCCACAGAAAGACTAGGCCCATGCTAGACTCAATACCTCTGGTAAAAAGGCCACAAGTACAGCCCCAAAAAACGAAAATCACTGAAAAACCAGCACAATCCTATTCCATCCATGCCCTCCATGATGTTTAAATTCAAAACACCCCACAGAAAGACTAGGCCCATGCAAGACTCACTACCCCTGGGCATAAAGGTTGAAAAGTAGGCAAAATGGTTGCAGGCCTAACAACAATGCCTGCATTCAAAATGGCCACTTGCCTCCCAGCACATGGCCAGGGCCTGTAGCAGCACTCAAAATGGCCCCCAGCCACATGGCCTGTCCCTCCCCATGAACACCCCCAAAAATCGAAAAACACTGAAAAATCAGCACAATCCCATTCCATCCATACCCTCCATGATGTTTAAGTTCAAGACACCCCACAGAAAGACTAGGCCCATGCTAGACTCAATACCCCTGGTGAAAAGGCCACAAGTACAGCCCCAAAAAACGAAAATCACTGAAAAATCAGCACAATCCCATTCCATCCATGCCCTCCATGATGTTTAAATTCAAGACACCCCACAGAAAGACTAGGCCCATGCAAGACTCACTACCCCTGGGCATAAAGGTTGAAAAGTAGGCAAAATGGTTGCAGGCCTAACAACAATGCCTGCATTCAAAATGGCCACTTGCCTCCCAGCACATGGCCAGGGCCTTTAGCAGCACTCAAAATGGCCCCCAGCCACATGGCCTGTCCCTCCCCATGAACACCCCCGAAAAATCGAAAACACAGAAAAATCAGCACAATTCCATTCCATCCATGCCCTCCATGATGTTTAAGTTCAAGACACCCCACAGAAAGACTAGGCCCATGCAAGACTCAATACCCCTGGTGAAAAGGCCACAAGTACAGCCCCAAAAAACGAAAATCACTGAAAAATCAGCACAATCCCATTCCATCCATGCCCTCCATGATGTTTAAATTCAAGACACCCCACAGAAAGACTAGGCCCATGCAAGACTCACTACCCCTGGGCATAAAGGTTGAAAAGTAGGCAAAATGGTTGCAGGCCTAACAACAATGCCTGCATTCAAAATGGCCACTTGCCTCCCAGCACATGGCCAGGGCCTGTAGCAGCACTCAAAATGGCCCCCAGCCACATGGCCTGTCCCTCCCCATGAACACCCCCAAAAATCGAAAAACACTGAAAAATCAGCACAATCCCATTCCATCCATGCCCTCCATGATGTTTAAATTCAAGACACCCCACAGAAAGACTCAGTCCACCCACCACTGAGTACCCCTGGGCAAAAGGCGCCAAAACAGCTCAAAAATCGAAAATTCCAAAATTGTAGTTGCAGCAACTGTAATGCCCCAAACAAACTTACTTGTGAAATTTCTAATCCAAAAGTGATCCAAAGAAAGTCAAAAAGGCCTCAAATCCAAATATCCAGCAGCATCCACAAAACGTAATCCTTCCAGCTCCAGATCCAAATGAAAAGTGACCAGGAGATGGACAAAGCACTGGGAGGAGCCTGCTGGACAGGAACAGGAAGTTAAAGACTGTGGGGCACTTCCTTCCTCCTACCCCCCCCTCCCCAAAATGGACTCCTCGCAAAAAAAGTGCAGGCAAATGTCAACCTGAGGAGTTATTCAGATAAAAATCATCATTTCCAGAAGGTTTATGCTGCTTGCTGGTGGATTTCTTGTGCAGAATTGCAAATTTTATATTTTCGCGAATGCAAGATTGTTGCTGCTCGCCGCATCTCCAAGCTCGCAATTGCGAAGTCCCGCGATACGTGATCACGGCGTACTCGCGTTGACAAACTCTCGCTGTGCAAGTTGGCAAGCCGTGATTTAGTAATCGCGCTCGCCAAATTCTCGCGGGATCCCGCATCAAGATCCAAAATGGCGCAGCACTCGCAAAATATCGAGAAAAACAACTCTGGCAAACGCTGATGAACGCCGCGCGCCGCAAAAATTGTATCACCCAGAAAAAAAATCCGCTGCGTGCGAATTTAGCGGATTTTGCGGGAAATCCGCCAATCTCGCGGATTGCGAATTTCCCGAAAATCCGCAAAATCTGCGAGCGGAGCAGATTTTACGCCCATACTTAATGTCAACCTGAGGAGTTATTCTGATAAAAATCATCATTTTCAGAAGGTTTATGTCGCTTGCTGGTGGATTTCTTGTGCAGAATTGCAAATTTAGCAATTTCGCGAGTGCGAGATTGTTGCTGCCCGCCGCATCTACGTGTTCGCAATTGCGAACTCCCGCGATGCGTGATCACGGCGTACTCGCGTTGACAAACTCTCGCTGTGCAAGGTGGTAAGCCGCGATGACGTAATCGCGGTCGCCAAACTCTCGCAGGATCCCGCAGCAAGATCCAAAATGTAGCAGCACACGCAAAACATGGAGAAAAACAACTCTGCAAACGCTGAATGACGGTAAGTGAATGCCGCGCGCCGCAAAATTGTATCACCAAGCAAAAAAATCCGCTGCGTGCGAATTTGCGAATTTTCGGCAAATTCGCGAGAGTTCGCCGATTGCGAATTTGCCAAAAATCCGCAAATTCCACGAGCGGAACGGATTTTACGCCCATGCTTAGTAAAATCCTTAAATCTATCAATTATTGAAAGAATGAGAAGGTTGGCTGCGAAACTAGACTCTAATGAGGCAGCCGTTAACCTAAACTCAGGCCTATTAAGGGATGCATCTAAAGCTAGTAACACTAATCCAGGGAGTGTAAAAAAGAGTATAACTAAGGGAAAACTAATTCAGCCCACATACAATCATTAGTGGAGATTACTGACCCTCTAACTCCTACCACAACAGCGACAGGAACAGAGGGTCGAGGAGAAAGGAAACCAAAGTTAGATACTAACAGAACGAACCTTCCTAATACAAGGGGAGGAGCGGGAGCAAAAAATGGCATACGTACGACACACAACAATAATCTAAGACCCCACCCTGACGGTGATAAAAGTACCCGCCCAAATATTCAAATTGACCTTCCCCCAGATTCAGCCCCTTACGTTGCCATCTTGACTGGGGTACTTGAATTAACAACAGGTCAGTTCGAAGGGTATAGGGGACTCAAAAATAAGGTCATTCACTGGCTTAGAAATAATAGACCGCTCCCCCCAAATATAAATGAAGACATACTATTTGTGAGAAGAGTGAAATGCGTGGGACAGAGGTCCAAGGATACTAAAGGGGATGCTGTAATAATCAACTTTAAAGACCCTAGAGTCACTAACTTTCTAAATGATTGGTACAAGGAGAGCGGAAAAACATCACTGTGAAGGGATTGTTCCTTCAATGGCCATACATTTCAAAAATTGGTATACATCCTACTTATTCAAGCTTGGCGACAAAAATATTCTAGACAGTCTTTATTCAACATTTACTTTATTTTCATTTTATATGATTTTTTATTTGTAAAAAATTGTTTCATCATAAGTAAATTTTTTTGGAAAATATTTTTTTCTTAATACATATAAACAAATATCACAAAAATAGCTATAAATATGTACAAAATCAATTAACACAGATTATTTAAGAAGTCACCACCTGATATCATCCACACAAATTCAAAATACTAGCATTCTCACACCCATACTACATTCAAACCACACCAACAGAGAAAAAGGGAAGACTGAGTTATGATTGGCAAGGTCTCAGTGGCAATTCTAGGTCCTCAAGATGCAAATATAGGCCCCTGCACCAGGTCGACGCGCGTTTCGGCGGCTCTAGGCCACCTTCCTCAGGACCTTTTCCTCACGCTTTATTTACCAGATATCAGGGGATCTATAAAATATATGTAAAAAAAAGGAAAATCTGTCACCAAAACAGCACAACAACCATGTGATTTTTTTGTAATAAAAACACTTGTTTAGATTTAACACAGGAGCTCTTCAACGTGACCATAAGTTGCAGAAAAAAAGGAGGAGGTTCCTTACATATAAACATCATAGCGTCACATCAAAATTGATATATTCGTGTCAGGCCTAACCTCACAATAAGCAGACATAAACAAACAGGGATCCTATTCCTGTAAAGGATACTTTTACATTTACAATAGAACACATCACAACACAAATACAAGGGCCTTAACCTACTTACAATAAAAACAGATATTTCCTATCACTTAAGTTCTATTTTCATATAGGTTGACTCGTTTGAAGAAATACGATGTACAAGCAGCACCTGGATAAAAGGCAAGGAAAAAACCCTTACTTTGCATGCTAAAAAAGGCTTGACTAAAGACAAGTTTGTTCTCCCGAGTGGAAACTTACCGATAAAGGATGCAATATACGGTCCGTTATTGTTAATGGCTCAGGACTCCATGATAATATATGGAAGTTCTTCCTATAGTCAGAGCAACTGAAACAGAAATATGACGATGTTACGGTCTAAGCAGCTCTTATAAAGGTGGCAAGCTGATCTATATAGCCAAGGAGCATATGATAAAAAATGCACCTCCTAGTCAGCTAGTAGCTGCCAATCCTCTTATGCACGAAATTAAACAATACAGCGTGTCTTCGCGGTGAGGGGACTTAGTCTGATTCTAAGTAATCTAAAACATGGAAAAAGACGCAGAGGAGGACATGAGTTTATCTAAGCCAATGTAATCATGTGCCCTATTGCGTGCACAGACAAAATATCGACTCAAAAATATCGAATGGACAAAATATCGAGTTAAAAATATCGATAATAATAAAATATCGATATCAAAAACATCGTTGGTCAAAATATCGATTAAAATAATGATAAAAAAATATCGAGTACAAAAATATCGACAAAATATATATAAATAGTCAAAGTAAAAAATGTCAATAATATGTAGAAAAAAGGTTAAAAAAATAAAAAAAATATATTAATAGTAATATAAATTGTAGTTAATGTTTAGGAGCGGGATGTTGGGTTAATAGGGGATAAGGGTGGGGAGTAATTTAATAATAATTAATTAATTAATATATGTTTGTAAATATTTTTAATTATTAATTAATTGGTAATTAATAATATTAATTAGTTAATTAATTAATAGAATTTTGTACATATTTTTAATTAGTAATTAATTGGTAATTAAATAATATTATTTAGTTAATTACATTAATTAGAGTAATTTATTTATATATATAATTTTTAGTTATTGTTAATTAATTAATTGGGAAAAAATAATATTAATTATTAAATTAAATTAATTACAGCTAATGTGCTAATATATTTACTTTATTGTTATTGTTAATTAATAATTAATTGGTAATTAAATAATATTAATTAATTTTGGGTAAAGGAGTATTTTTAGGGTTCAGGGTCAGTTTTCAGTTTTTGGATAAAGGGGTATTTTTAGGGTTCAGCGTCAGTTTTCAGTTTTTGGGTAAAGGGGTATTTTTAGGGTTCAGGGTCAGTTTTCAGTTTTTGGGTAAAGGGTTTTTTTTAGGGTTCCGGGTCAGTTTTCAGTTTTTGGGTAAAGGGGTATTTTTAGGGTTCAGTGTCAGTTTTCAGTTTTTGGGTAAAGGGTTATTTTTAGGGTTCAGGGTCAGTTTTCAGTTTTTGGGTAAAGGGGTATTTTTAGGGTTCAGGGTCAGTTTTCAGTTTTTGGGTAAAGGGGTATTTTTAGGGATCAGGGTCAGTTTTCAGTTTTTTGGTAAAGGGGTATTTTTAGGGTTCAGGGTCAGTTTTGGGTTTTTGGGTAAAGGGGTATTTTTAGGGTTCAGAGTCAGTTTTCCCTACTGTTGCACCCACTGGAGTGGAAATAGTAATTTTAACCCCTACGCTATCCAACGCTTTCCCTACGCTTGCACTCTTTAGAGTGGGAATAGTATTTTTTACACTTCTGGTATGGTACGGTAATATAATAGTATCTTATTTAATTATAGTATGTTACTATATATATATGTTTTAACAAATAAGATTGTAAATTTTTTTTTTATTATTTTCATTTAATATTTATTTATTATAAGGTAATGTAACTATTTTTAAGTATATTTTAGTAATTAAATGTTAATATTAATTTAATTTAACACTGTTTTTAATAAAGTCGATATTTTTTACATCTATATTATTGTAAACGATATTTTGAACTCGATATTTTTGTACTTACCTGTTTGTAGATACAAACTCGATATTTTGACTGTCGATATTTTGTCCACGATATTTTGGCAAGTCGATATTTTGTCCCTCGATATTATTTCAGTGATCCGCCCTATTGCAGTTTAAAAATTATGCCGTAGTAATTGCATAGGCATATATCTGGTAAACATTGTCTTACTTCTATCAGCGCTGTGGTATATTTCAATTGCGGGTAAATTGTGAAGATTTTAGTACCATTGCCTCCGTCAGACCATCTGAAAAATAAAGATGGCACGAGTATGTAAACATGCACTAAATCATACGATTTCATGATAGATAGATAACCGATATGAGGCACAAGAGAAAAAGAGGCTCAAAGAGCCTGCAATCAGATGTTACACATAACCGCCCGATCGTCCCAACATTACGTATTCCGGCCGCATTCTAAGCCGACACGGTTTCACATAACTCGTAATTCTTGCTTAACAAGGCGTCTCGCATAGCCGTATGAACTCCCCTCACTGCTTCAGATGTTCGCGGTAAACGGCATTCGTGACGCGATATCCGACTTTAAAAATCCTCTACGGGAGCACATGATCTCGCAATAATTCCCATATTCCCGATGTGATCTAAAACGTCACACGCAATTCAACATAGAAAGTGGACTACGCGACAATTACCATCTTGCTTGACGTATATGCCCTACATAAAAAACTACTAAAGAGACAACGGAAAAACAGGCAAAGGACACTTTATGCCAAACTGCAAAAAGAAGAATCTCAACGAAAATAAACTACAACAAAGTGAGAAATCACTAAATAAATCGCTATTTATCAGAAGTCCCAACAATACAAAAACACAAGAGAAAAAGACTTGTTTAATATAAACAGTCATTTTCTTTATGTGCAAATGATGGTGATATACACTCATGACCACTCACCATTACTTTTCATAATTATAAAGAGGGACTCAAAATCAGATATAATGCCCAAAACATAAGACAATTCACATCTAAATAAGAGAAATAGGCAAAAAAACAGCGCACAAAAGTGGAGCATATTTACAAGGATTAGTGATATAGGTCACGGTACAGGTACTCACTAGAGAGAATGTAAATATCTTTACTTGGTAACATACCAGGATATTTCCTCATTCAATCCTCGTTTAACACTATCCAGATAATATATCCAGAAGGTTTCACGTTTCTTCCGGGTGATTTCGTTTAGTTGGCCAATTCTGGGTACTACCTTTTCCAGGATAGACCACTTGATTTCATGTTCAGTGTGGGACTTATTTAGACAATGTTGGACTAAGGGGGCCGATAACTTTTTAGTCCTGATGGCAGACTTATGTTCGCTGAAACGGACGCGAAATTCGCGACCCGTCTCACCCACATAAGCCAAACCACAACTGCAGAACAGAATGTAAATGATGCTACTACTGCGACAATTCGTCAAGTATCGCAGTTTGATATGTTTTTCATTGTATTTAATCACCTCAGATGTGATGGCTGAATCACAAGCGTGGCACGAGCCACATCTGTGATTGCCTAAAACCACTGGTAAGCCTGTGATAGAACGCTGGTTATCTGAAGAAGACGTTTTTGTTTGTCTGGTATGTGCCAACATATCCCTAAGGTTTTTATTCCTTCTATAGGCTAACAGGGGTAGTGGCAAAGAAGGAACATTCTCGTCAGAATTCAAAATTCTCCAATTTTTATTGATGATATTCCTAATTTTGAAGTTCAAAGTGGAGTGGTTAATCACACACGTTATCCGATTTTGTTTTGGACGTGTGGTGCCTTGGAGAAGTGCAGTTCTGTCGTAAAATGTAGCTCTTTTATAGGCATGCCGCCCGAGGCGATGAGGATAACCTCTTTTAAGCAACCTATCTTGGAGAGCATCTCCATGTTTATGGAAGGAGCTCATATCTGTACAATTACGATGAATTCGTAAAAATTCACCGAAGGGGATGGATTCCCTTTGGCAGTTTGGATGATAACTTTTGAACTTTAGAATGGTATTCTTGGCTGTACTTTTCCGGAAAAGGCTTACTGTTAAATGTCCATCAGTTCCTTCAATGCTGATGTCCAAAAAGTCCACTTTACGGTTGTTAAAGTTCACTGTGAACCTTAGGTTGGTGTCACTAGCATTCAGCCAAAGGATGAATGTCTGTAAAAGTTCTTCCGGACCACTCCAAATAAAGAAAATATCATCTATAAAACGCTTCCAAACTGAAATATTTTCAAAAAATGGGGCTGGTTCATTATAGATGTTTTTGAGCTCCCACTCTCCCATGAAGGTGTTAGCCACACTGGGGGCACAAGAGGCCCCCATTGAAGTACCTTTGATTTGTTTAAAAAGGCGGCCATTGCACTCAAAGAAATTGTTGAGCAGAACAATCTCCAGACATTGTAGGATGAAAGCATCAGGACGATCGGAAGGGTATCTCTGCAAAAGGTCTGAGACCGCCTGTAACGCTCGACACTGAGGAATGTTGGTGTACAATGCCTCAATGTCGAGCGTCACGAGGATGTCTATGTCAGGGTTAAATGGCAGGCCCTCTATCTTATTAATTATATCCCCGGTGTCACGGATATAAGAAGCGTATTTATGAGTAAGAGGACACAAAAATCTATCAACATACTTTGATAGAGGTTCCGTGCAGGACCCAATGGTAGAAATTATGGGTCGCATCGGTGGATTTGTTTCTGACTTATGCGTTTTCGGAAGACCATAAAAGGCAGAGGTTATAGGGGAGGCTTTATTTAGAAAAAACATATTCATCTTCACAAATGTATCCATCTGTGAATGCCATTTGGTTTATTTCTTGGATATGTTTATTCAACCTTTCCAATTCCTTCCGGTGTGCTGATCTGTAGTGCTCTGTCACAGACAGCATTTCAGACATTTTATCATCATAGCTGACTCTGTCAAATAAAGTGATCCCCCCACCTTTGTCACAAGGCTTAATGACAATGGAGGGATTAGATTTCAACTCATTGAGAGATGCAATTTCCAAACTAGATAGATTAGACTGAGGTTTATAGGGATTTTTTATAACTCGTGCAATGTCCCGAAGGACATTCTGTTCAAAAATACGCACGTCTATGCCTACCATGTCCAATGTCGGGGTAAAAGTCGATGGCGGTTTACACCTAGACAGATTATTCTCTTCCTCATTTGGTGGACGGTCAGCAAAGAATTTATTCAATCTAACCTTTCTAAAAAAGGCAAACAGATACAACTATACACTTGAATAAATTCAAGTTACATGAGGATCTGTTTGCCTTTTTTCGAAAGGTTAGATTGAATAAATTCTTTGCTGACCGTCCACCAAATGAGGAAGAGAATAATCTGTCTAGGTGTAAACCGCCATCGACTTTTACCCCGACATTGGACATGGTAGGCACAGACGTGCGTATTTTTGAACAGAATGTCCTTTGGGACATTGCACGAGTTATAAAAAATCCCTATAAACCTCAGTCTAATCTATCTAGTTTGGAAATTGCATCTCTCAATGAGTTGAAATCTAATCCCTGAATTGTCATTAAGCCTTGTGACAAAGGTGGGGGGATCACTTTATTTGACAGAGTCAGCTACGATGATAAAATGTCTGAAATGCTGTCTGTGACAGAGCACTACAGATCAGCACAACGAAAGGAATTGGAAAGGTTGGATAAACATATCCAAGAAATAACCCAAATGGCATTCACAGATGGATACATTTGTGAAGATGAATATGTTTTTCTAAATAAAGCCTCCCCTATAACCTCTGCCCTTTATGGTCTTCCGAAAACGCATAAGTCAGAAACAAATCCACCGATGCGACCCATAATTTCTACCATTGGGTCCCGCACGGAACCTCTATCAAAGTATGTTGATAGATTTTTGTGTCCTCTTACTCATAAATACGCTTCTTATATCCGTGACACCGGGGATATAATTAATAAGATAGAGGGCCTGCCATTTAACCCTGACATAGACATCCTCGTGACGCTCGACATTGAGGCATTGTACACCAACATTCCTCAGTGTCGAGCGTTACAGGCGGTCTCAGACCTTTTGCAGAGATGCCCTTCCGATCGTCCTGATGCTTTCATCCTACAATGTCTGGAGATTGTTCTGCTCAACAATTTCTTTGAGTGCAATGGCCGCCTTTATAAACAAATCAAAGGTACTTCAATGGGGGCCTCTTGTGCCCCCAGTGTGGCTAACACCTTCATGGGAGAGTGGGAGCTCAAAAACATCTATAATGAACTGGCCCCATTTTTTGAAAATATTTCAGTTTGGAAGCGTTTTATAGATGATATTTTCTTTATTTGGAGTGGTCCGGAAGAACTTTTACAGACATTCATCCTTTGGCTGAATGCTAGTGACACCAACCTAAGGTTCACAGTGAACTTTAACAACCGTAAAGTGGACTTTTTGGACATCAGCATTGAAGGAACTGATGGACATTTAACAGTAAGCCTTTTCAGGAAAAGTACAGCCAAGAATACCATTCTAAAGTTCAATAGTTATCATCCGAACTGCCAAAGGGAATCCATCCCCTTTGTGAATTTTTACGAATTCGTCGTAATTGTACAGATATGAGCTCCTTCCATAAACATGGAGATGCTCTCCAAAATAGGTTGCTTAAAAGAGGTTATCCTCATCGCCTCGTGCGGCATGCCTATAAAAGAGCTAAATATTACGACAGAACTGCACTTCTCCAAGGCACCACACGTCCAAAACAAAATCGGATAACGTGTATGATTAACCACTCCACTTTGAACTTCAAAATTAGGAATATCATCAATAAAAATTGGAGAATTTTGAATTCTGACGAGAATGTTCCTTCTTTGCCACTACCCCTGTTAGCCTATAGAAGGAATAAAAACCTTAGGGATATGTTGGTACATACCAGACAAACAAAAACGTCTTCTTCAGATAACCACCATTCTATCACAGGCTTACCAGTGGTTTTAGGCAATCACAGATGTGGCTCGTGCCACGCTGGTGATTCAGCCATCACATCTGAGGTGATTAAATACAATGAAAAACATATCAAACTGCGATACTTGACGAATTGTCACAGTAGTAACATCATTTACATTCTGTTCTGCAGTTGTGGTTTGGCTTATGTGGGTGAGACGGGTCGCGAATTTCGCGTCCGTTTCAGCGAACATAAGTCTGCCATCAGGACTAAAAAGTTATCGGCCCCCTTAGTCCAACATTGTCTAAATAAGTCCCACACTGAACATGAAATCAAGTGGTCTATCCTGGAAAAGGTAGTACCCTGAATTGGCCAACTAAACGAAATCACCCGGAAGAAACGCGAAACCTTCTGGATATATTATCTGGATAGTGTTAAACGAGGATTGAATGAGGAAATATCCTGGTATGTTACCAAGTAAAGATATTTACATTCTCTCTAGTGAGTACCTGTACCTTGACCTATATCACTAATCCTTGTAAATATGCTCCACTTTTGTGCGCTGTTTTTTTGCCTATTTCTCTTATTTAGATGTGAATTGTCTTATGTTTTGGGCATTATATCTGATTTTGAGTCCCTCTTTATAATTATGAAAAGTAATGGTGAGTGGTCATGAGTGTATATCACCATCATTTGCACATAAAGAAAATGACTGTTTATATTAAACAAGTCTTTTTCTCTTGTGTTTTTGTATTGTTGGGACTTCTGATAAATAGCGATTTATTTAGTGATTTCTCACTTTGTTGTACTTTCTTTTCGTTGAGATTTTTCTTTTTGCAGTTTGGCATAAAGTGTCCTTTGCCTGTTTTTCCGTTGTCTCTTTAGTAGTCTTTAATGTAGGGCATATACCTCAAGCAAGATCGTAATTGTCGCGTAGTCCACTTTCTATGTTTAATTGCGTGTGACGTTTTAGATCACATCGGGAATATGGGAATTATCGCGAGATCATGTGCTCCAGTAGAGGATTTTTAAAGTCGGATATCGCGTCACGAATGCCGTTTACTTCGAACATCTGAAGCAGTGAGGGGAGTTCATACGGCTATGCGAGACGCCTTGGTAAGCAAGAATTACGAGTTATGTGAAACCGTGTCGGCTTAGAATGCGGCCGGAATACGTAATGTTGGGACGATCGGGCGGTTATGTGTAACATCTGATTGCAGGCTCTTTGAGCCTCTTTTTCTCTTGTGCCTCATATCGGTTATCTATCTATCATGAAATCGTATGATTTAGTGCATGTTTCTATACTCGTGCCATCTTTATTTTTCAGATGGTCTGACGGAGGCAATGGTACTAAAATCTTCACAATTTACCCGCAATTGAAAAATACCACAGCGCTGATAGAAGTAAGACAATGTTTACCAGATATATGCCTATGCAATTACTACGGCATAATTTTTAAACTGCAATAGGGCACATGATTACATTGGCTTAGATAAACTCATGTCCTCCTCTGCGTCTTTTTCCATGTTTTAGATTACTTAGAATCAGACTAAGTCCCCTCACCGCGAAGACACGCTGTATTGTTTAATTTCGTGCATAAGAGGATTGGCAGCTACTAGCTGACTAGGAGGTGCATTTTTTATCATATGCTCCTTGGCTATATAGATCAGCTTGCCACCTTTATAAGAGCTGCTTAGACCGTAACATCGTCGTATTTCTGTTTCAGTTGCTCTGACTATAGGAAGAACTTCCATATATTATCATGGAGTCCTGAACCATTAACAATAACGGACCGTATATTGCATCCTTTATCGGTAAGTTTCCACTCGGGAGAACGAACTTGTCTTTAGTCAAGCCTTTTTTAGCATGCAAAGTAAGGGTTTTTTCCTTGCCTTTTATGCAGGTGCTGCTTGTACATCGTATTTCTGCAAACGAGTCAACCTATATGAAAATAGAACTTAAGCGATAGGAAATATCTGTTTTTATTGTAAGTAGGTTAATGCCCTTGTATTTGTGTTGTGATGTGTTCTATTGTAAATGTAAAAGTATCCTTTACAGGAATAGGATCCCTGTTTGTTTCTGTCTGCTTATTGTGAGGTTAGGCCTGACACGAATATATCAATTTTGATGTGACGCTATGATGTTTATATGTAAGGAACCTCCTCCTTTTTTTCTGCAACTTATGGTCACATTGAAGAGCTCCTGTGGTAAATCTAAACAAGTGTTTTTGCTACAAAAAAATCACATGGTTGTTGTGCTGTTTTGGTGACAGATTTTCCTTTTTTTTACATATATTTTATAGATCCCCTGATATCTGGTAAATAAAGCGTGAGGAAAAGGTCCTGAGGAAGGTGGCCTAGAGCCGGCGAAACGCGCGTCGACCTGGTGCAGGGGCCTATATTTGCATCTTGAGGCCCTAGAATTGGCACTGAGATCTTGCCAATCATAACTCAGTCTTCCCTTTTTCTCTGTTGGTGTGGTTTGAATGTAGTATGGGTGAGAGAATGCTAGTATTTTATATTTGTGTGGATGATATCAGGTGGTGTCTTCTTAAATAATCTTTGTTAATTGATTTTGTACATATTTATAGCTATTTTTGTGATATTTGTTTATATGTATTAAGAAAAAAATATTTTCTAAAAAAATGTATTTATGATGAAACAATTTTTTACAAATAAAAAATCATATAAAATGAAAATAAAGTAAATGTTGAATAAAGACTGTCTAGAATAATTTTGTCGCCAAGCTTGAATAAGTAGGATGTATACCAATTTTTGAAATGTATGGCCATTGAAGGAACAATCCCTTCACAGTGATGTTTTTTCGTTCCCCTCTG
Source organism: Lissotriton vulgaris (assembly GCF_964263255.1). NCBI lineage: Eukaryota > Metazoa > Chordata > Amphibia > Caudata > Salamandridae > Lissotriton > Lissotriton vulgaris. The sequence goes on from NC_141688.1 coordinate 136,425,488, forward strand.
TTCCTTGGCCACACTTAATCTTATTGAGGGGGTCCCATCATACAGGCTGCTAACAAGGAGAGCGGAACCCTTGGGATACAGATTCGTAACCTAAGCTATTTTTACCCCAGGTCCCTACTACTTCCGCAATGTGTAGCGAATCACCCCTTTCAGAGAACTCAAGAGCCCATTAACTTCCAAATCCCGCTGGTAAACGGATTCCATGCCTTTACAGATCTAGATTCAGTGGACTGACTTCCTAAGAACATTTGCCGGAAGTTACCTTTACAAGAACGTAGGGATGGGTTACCTGCTCAATTGCATTATAATTGCCCAACTGCAATCGACTCTACAGTGGCCGCCCCCCCTGTTCTACAAACAGAGTGTGTCGAACTTTCTTTGGTATCAAACGAACAAACAAATTAAACAATTCGCTCCAAACCATAACCCCCGGAAGTGTCATAACCTGGAATGTGGCGGGTCTCTCTTCAAAAATTAATAATCCATCTTGGCAATCATTGACTCACACCCATGCAATTATATGTTTACAGGAAACATGGGCCACTGAAGAAATGCACATCCTGGGTTATAAAACTTTTTTTACCCCGGCATCATCCGGTATAAGAGGCAGACCCAAGGGCGGCCTTTGCACGTACCTGTCAATTTCCACTGGTCTCTCCATCGTCTAAGGCCTCATTGACAACAATTACTATCAAATTCTTATTCTATCGTGGGTTCATCTAAAAAACTTTGTCCTCTTAAATTTTTACAACAACATTCCCGTGTTACAAAGAGAGAAAGTTATTAATAACCTCCTAAAACCTTGTCCAAGAACGAAGACACCCTACCAGGGGATATGGCACTGATGTGGTTGGGGGACATCAATTGTTCTCTCTGCTTACGGAGTGCACAAGGAGTGTGTGGTATGGAGGATCACAACCATGGGCCTACAACTAATTTCTCCCACACTAAGGGGCCGATTATGATAGTGGTTTTCCTACATCCTCCGGGCCGGCGGAAGCCACCGCCAACCCGGAGGATGCGGGAAAACCGCTGCGGAACCTCGAAAGACCCACCGCCATTTTAGGATGGCGGTGGGTCTTGAAATCCGTCCGCAGCCTTTCCCCTGCGGTCGCCTTCCGAACGTGGCGGAAAAAATCTAGCATGGCTGACGGTGTCTATCAGACACCGCCAGCCATATTAGGATGGTGTGAAATGTATGCTTTTCCGCACCACGCGGTGCCTGCTGCTTTGTGCACGTAAATGTGGTGCATGCATTTTTAACATTGCGGCGGGTGCAGCTTGAAGCTGCACCCGGCGCAATGTTAAAGATAGAGGATGTGACCGCCACCCTGGCGGTCACATCCTAATCTGCACGGAGGGAACGCCACAGCCAATGCAGACGTTCCCTCCTACTCTGGGGTCGCGGACGGACTCAAGTCCGTCCGCGATCCTAATGACCCCCTAAGTTAGGCGATTTGTTAAACAATATACCGGCTGAGTTCTCTCTTTCCTTTATAAATGAACTTTGCAACCCCCCCAAATTATTTAGACCTACTTACAATGGGAGGGGGGCAAACACAGTCATTGATTTTATCCTATTCCCGACACGTTATGGAAATATCGTGACAAAATGGGAAACTATTGTTACTGGATTGAGTGACCACTTTCCTATCTCTGTAACACTCAACCTTAAAAATGGCGACACATGCCGCAAAAACATTGTCAAATATGACCCAAATCCCATTCTTTCTGCAAAAAATGTTTTTTGCATTAAATGGGAAAAGGTGATCCCTGCAAAATTCCTAGAAAAACTGGTTACCAATGTATACGCAGAAATTAATAGCTGTCTGTCCCCTGATGAGGACCCCCATGTTATTCTTGGCTCATTTAGTAAAATCTGTGCATCAATAAAACAACTCTTGACTAGAACTACCCGTAATACTCCTAAGGGGTCCCAGGGATGGTTTGACGGCACCTGTACTAAGGCACTTGCTGTCCTTAAAAAAGCCTTGCATGCCTCCCCTCAATCTAGATATAATATTCCGCTAGCAAGGCGTACATATCGTACAGCTCTTTCAAATAGGAAGAAAGAGCTAAAACTACAGGCGTGGTCAGCTCTGCATGCAGCCTCCGAGTTAAAGGATAGTACGTTCTTTTGGAAGGCCGTCAATGCTCCATTTCTCCAAGTAACCCAGGGCTCTCGGATAGTCAATGCCATCACAGCAGAGGACTGGGTGAATCACTTTCAGGGTCTCTACAGAGAAATAGCTCCCTCAGGAACATCCCTAACTAGTAATGAAATAACGACCACAGAGGAACCATGTACTTCTTTTCCACTGGATATCCAGTTTCAACTAGAAGAAGTTATTAAGGCTCTAGCAGAAAGCCCTGCGGGTAAAGCCCCAGGGCCTGACTGTGTCCCTATCGATATTTTTAAAAGCTTCGATGCGGCAATTCTTTCACAGATGAAAGTGGGCTTACAAAAAGCGGTTCAACAATTCTCGGAATTTATGCAAACAAGGGGTCTCTGCGTAAATGTCTCAAAGACTTTCACTATGTCCTGCGGCCCAAAGAAACACCGAACACCCTGTTTGATTACACTGGATGACAGGCGGTTGGAGCTTGCAGACACCTTTTGCTATCTGGGGTTAAATTTTGAGAGAACGGGTTCATGGAAACCAGCAGTAAGGGCCAGGGCTTTGGCATTTACCAGAACCACAGGCTCCCTGACAAACTTTGCCAAAAAACTGGGGGGTAGACCAATAAGGGAGCTGACGCAGATCTTTAAGGCTAAATGTGTCTCGACCGGAACCTATGGTGCGGGTATCTGGGGGATTGACTCAGTTGAACCACTACAACGAATTGAGAACCGTTTTTTACGGTTTTTATTGGCCGTCCCAAAGTCCACTTCTACATATGTGATGCACTCGGAAGTGGCCCTCCAGTATGTATCAGACATTATTAAATCTGCCCCGGTTTTACTGTGGCATAATGTTTGGACTAACCCCTGCACATCTCTCAACAGAGAGATAATAATAAGTAAGTAAGTAAGTAATTCTTTATTGTTTTAGGTTAATAAAAACCGTTACAAATCTCATAATAAATTTAAAAGACCTTAAAAACAGAAATTCATGGTTGATCGAATAGTAAAGGTAAAAAACAGTAAAACCCCGAGGGAAAAAATGTTCAAGGCACTTGGTCCTGTCCCGGGTTTCCACTTAGCCAAGTGCCTAGGTTATTTGTTTCCGTTCCGCTAGTTTCAGAAATTTCACTAGCTTCCCGTTTAGTGGTGGGAGACCAGGATCAAAACAAGCGAGGACAGCTTGTCTGCATGAACGAACTCCTAGTTCGTTGAAAGCTGTTTTCAACAGAGCTACTCTTTCCTCATTCAGCCTCGGGCAAGTGCACAATAGGTGTTCCAAATCTTCAATTCCTGTTCCGCAGAGCCGGCATTTGGTCCCATAGTTCTGCCTCAACCATGGTGGTAAGTGAGGAATGGCGGGTAGAATCCCCAGCCTGTGTTTGAAAAAGGCCTCTTTTGTTTTCCAGCCATACCCCAGAACAAAATATGCTTGGAGCCCCGGTGTTCTGTATGTGCTCAAGGTCATCCAGGCATGGCGCCTATGAGAGAGCAAAGCTTTGTCCTCCACATGCGATTGTCTCTTTAGACTCTTGTTCACTATGCGCTTAAATTGCGCATGTGATACAGGAGTCTCCCATAGGTCTTTCAGTCCTGTGATGGACAAGGACTCCTCTTGGTATTTTTTTGACGGCATTCGCGATGTGGTAAGCATGTCTTGCCAGAGCTGTCGGTTCAGGGTGTTTTCTTGAGAATTCTTTAATTTGTGCCAGCATTTGATGTATGAACCTCTTCGAGCAAGCGTTTGGCATGTCAGCCCGAATTCCGACCGAATCTGGGCCTGCGAAGTATAGGGTGGTAAATTAAAAAGAAATCTGTAGGCCTTTGAGATGGTTGTGTCCAGAAGTTTAGCATCAATTCCTCTGAGAGCCTCACTGTCATAGGTGATTGATGACTCTATTTTGATTTTGGCTACTCGTAGTAGTGGAAGTAGAGTCTCACCGGTCAGATTGGTCTTTAGCTGTTTCAATGTCACGGCTATTAGCATGCCTTTCCTCTTGATGGCCTCTAATTGGTTTTGGTAGCGGCCACCTTTATCGACTTGAGTCTCAAAATATTTGCATTCAGAGCAGTTTGAGATTGCATCCGAACCAAGCATCCAAGTGTGCGACTTTTTGCTTCTAGTTATAGAAAGAACTTTTCTTTTACTAATGTTCACTTCTAATAGGTTTTCAACGGCATAACTGTGAAGCGCGTTAATAAGGTTTTGAAGGCCAACGTTCGTGTGACTGACCAGGACCACGTTGTCTGCATAGGAGATGCTGGACAGCCCTTTGCCTCCTAACCGCAGAGCATGTGAATTGCAGGCATCTAAGGCGAATGGCAGGTCAGCTGTAAAAAGATTGAAAAGAGTTGGAGCTAACACGCACCCCTGTTTTAGGCCCTTTGTGGTCGAAATGCGCCTAGAAAGGTGCGAGCCGTTCCCAAGCTTTACCTGGACCCATGTGTTTGTGTGAAACTCGATCAAAAGGTTTAGTAGAGGCGAGGGATTCCCCCAGGAGGCCAGTTTTCGCCATAGGATTTCTCCGTTCACGTTGTCAAAGGCCGCTTTAAAGTCCACAAAGCAGAGGTGGAGAGCCTGCTTGGTCGCTCTTGCCTTGTCAATGAGCAACGAGATGGCGATCAAGTTGGTTGTTGTCCCCATGTCTTTGCAGAACCCCGTTTGGCTGGATGGTATTAAGCTTTGGTTTGCAGCCCATTCTCGCAGATGGATCAGTAGGAGTCCTGCAAAGTATTTGGCCTCAACGTCGAGGAGTGCAATCAGTCGGTAGTTTTTTGGAAGGAGTCTGTCCCCAGCCTTATAGATCGGTGAGATGATCGAGCCTCTCCATGAGGCGGTAAGGCACCCAGAGTTGGTGACAGATGAATAGAGGGGGATCAATGTGACGGCCCAGTAATCAGGTTCAAGTTTGAAGAGGGCCGGGGGAATGCCATTTGGTCCAGCTGCCCCGTCTTTTCTACCTTTGGAGATCAATTTCCTGATTTGAGCCGCAGAGGATACTAGAATGACGTCTTCACTTGGTGAGCGAGTTTGCGGTTGTCTGCCACCCAAAAGATTGATAGGCCCCCTTGTTTTCCTGTCCTGGTGATTAAAATGTTCATCAAGAAATAATGTGATGTTATACCGCTGATTTTTGGATATAGCAGTTTATTTATGATCGACCAGAACTTGGTGCTGTTGTTGCCCATGGATGCTTGATGAAGTTTAGCCCAGAAGTCAACGTCGTTAGCCCTTTTGATTGCCCATTTCAGTTTTTTGATATCCGCTCTGTGCTTGCGGATCCGTGCTAGCAGCATTACATCTCCTAGGGTTTTCTTTAGCAATCTTAAAGCTTTATTAATCGCTTTTTTGTATGATTTCATTGCCAGTTTCTGGGTGCCCGAGATCTTCCTTGTAGCACCCTATGCTGGTCGTGGAAAATGCCGTACGGTTGTCGAGTAGTTGTTCGCAAACTCCATCGTAAATTGTTCCCAGCCTGCCACTATATTGCCGGAAGGATAGTTGGATGTGGTCAGTTGAGTTTTTGCCGCTAGAAATACCTCCGCAGTATTTGCTACTGACGTTTTAATACGTTTAAGGTTGATGGTGTAACTGTCTTGCGGCCCAGTTGCGTTTAGAAGAATATCGTCTGGGAGGGCTCCTAAACTAACCTCTTGAGAGCGATGGTCGCTTTCACCCTTGTCTCCTAAGTTGTAGCCCAAAACATGATGAAATAGCGTGAGGGAGACTAACATATAATCAATAAGAGAGTAGTGCCTGAGATGAATGAGGTCACAGATGGTGAATCCTTTACGAATCTTCCGTTTAAGACCCTCAGGCCCATGTGTTCTAGGTCTTCCAGTAGTGCCTTTGCCGCCTTTGATGCCTTGCACTGACTGCTAAATAATTGGTTCGGGATATCCCAATGATAAGACTGTGCCTGAATATCATTGTGTGCTGAAGTCCCCAAGATGCACTGATTAAAGTCTCCAGACAAAATTAGATTTGGGGATGTTCGGGTATTCATAACATTGTATAAATGGTCTGTTAGGATTTTCCCCTCCTTTACCTTGTTTTTAGGGTTGATGTAGGTTTTAGTCAGCTGTACCACTTTCTTCTTACCCCCGAAGTTAAGTAGTACCTCCACTGTGTTTATGGCCAAGGAAGTTGTGCTGAGTGCCCGAGCGTAACCAATCGTGGATATTTTGAGATAGGTTGCTAGGCCTCCTGACAGACGACCAAACTTGCTTTTCCTTGTGGCTGGGGAATGATGACAAGTATAACCCTCTAGATGAGTGGGCTCTTCCAGCCATGTTTCCTGGAGGAGGATAATGTTAAACAATTTGACATATTGTAGGAAATCAGTGTTCGCTGCTTTATTATAGAGCCCATTGATGTTCCAAGAGCATAGGTCCATGTGCGGTGACTCCATACGCGGATCTCTCTCTGTTCGATGACCTTGTCATTGAGAATTTCCTCGTGATTGAAAATGTCCTTGTGAATTACATATCCTGATGAGCCGGTGTTCAATTGTGCGATACGTGTTAGTAGGCCTTGAGATATTTTGCGTGGGTATCGCCTGTGATACTGTAGTAGTGCGACCCAGTGCACCCCTCAGCAAGGACCTAGTTGTTGAAATTGTGTCTGGTCTCTGCTGGGGCCGCTCAAGTAGGGGCAGCAGGTATCCAGTGTTGTAGTGGGCCGCTGTATCAATCGCCCATGCTTTAAGGAGACCTTGCTCCTTGATGATTTTGTTGACTATGTCGGGGGAAGTCCATGTAGCTTTTGTCGCCTCATTTCCATCCGACCTGCCTGACTTTATGAATTCAATAGACAAGAGGTCCACTGAAGACAAGTCCTTAAGTGCTAGTATAGTGCTAAGTAGCTGCAGTAAATTCCCTCTATTCAGAATATCAAATGGGCCCTTTGATTGATACGCTGGAGTAAAAAGGATGCTGGAAGAAAGATCCTTTGGATAGGGTTGCAGGGGAATTGGCTGGTTGTTCGGAGCTTGCGGATTTGAATTGGTGTGATCAGGGTGAGGCTGGATCCCAATAGGATTTTCACTGGAGGTGATGGTTGATAGAGCGGGCATAGAAAGATCCATGAGGGGGCTGGCTGTGGTGGATGAGAATTTAATTTGAGGGCTCAAGAGCCTATGTACCGCCAGCTCTTGGGGACGGAAACTTACATTGCTTGGTTTGTTCCGTACAGGATCCAAATTTTTATTTGGCTGAACTGTTACCGGTTCAGATGTCCGAGGTAGAAAAAGAGGAGGAATTACATCAATCACTTTGCAGAGACTGTGTTCTTCAGGCTTATGTTGGAATCCAATGCTGCTTTCGGATAAAACTCTGCCGTCCTCCAACGTGGAAGGGGTAAGACTAGCTTTTGGTGGTACTCCATTAGGGGAGAGTCCGGGGGCAGCGGAGGGTGGATCCCTTCTGACAGAGCTTACTGCGATAGGACTCCAGACCAGCTGTTCAGATTTTTTCCCTGATTGAAAGAGTGGGTAAACTTCTTGCATACCCATTAAGGTTTGTTTGTTCTGGCCTTTCCTTTTTAGCTGGCACCGCCCTTTCGCGTTTGGGGGCGGCTTACAAGCATTTGGAGGTGAAGTGGAACTAGTTGCAGTGTGAGCCGGGGCCGGTGGCTGGCAACCCAACGGCGGCTCCGGTGAAACTCTGTCGGAGATACCCGGGGCGAAAGACCCTCCTATTGGAGCAGCGCGGTAGGCTGGCTCGTCCGGATTGGTGCACTGAGGCCGTCCGTTTGTCCCTTTTGGCAGCCCTTCTAATAGACAAGATACAATTTCCGGAAGTGTTGCAAGTTTATCAATAATAGGACTGCAGCTGCATGACAGCTTTGCCTCCTGCTGGGCCCTACTAATTAGCGAATTTAATTGGCCGAGTTTGTGGTTTATTCGCCCAACAAAAACGGCCAGGGTGTCTAATAGAGACAACTGTAGGTCCATTTTGTCTGATTGAAAGTGGAGGGTATAAACGGTTTGTTGCATAGTGTTGAGCAGAATGTCCCACGTTTTTGACACTTCTGTTACTTGTGAACTTGTAGGCTGCCCCATATCAGGGCCCCTTTTGTTGGGGGTTGAAGACAATGAGGCATTAGGCACGGAGGTTGAGTTTGAGAGAGGACCCTCTAGGCTTGGTCCATGTCTAAAAGCCTGAGTGTTATTTGTTGGTTCCACCTTTGGTGACGCTAGATCCGTGTGTGTGAGTTTATTGGGGATCGAAGACAATGAGGCGTTAGGCACGGAGGATGAGTTTGAGAGAGGACCTTCCTGACTTGGTCCCTGTCTGAAAGCCTGAATGTTATTTGTTAGTTCCACCTTTGGAGACACTGGATCTGTGTGCGTGAGTGGAATGTATGTGGCAACTAGATCGGCCCATTCTTGCGAGCCCGAATAAGTTGTATTGACGAGGCTGTCGCTCCCTGGATTTGGTTTGTTGGCACATTCCTACTTGCTGTAATCAAACTGAACTTTTACTGTTCCTTCTGGGGGCTGTGAGAGGGATCTTGTACTAGCCGTTTGGGGCAGATGGCTGCTATCTTCAATCGGCGAGTTGTTTGGTTGACCTATGTCATCTCTGCTCGGGGCTTCTTGCCGTTGGTTGAGCTCCACACCGCTGCAGGAGGGAGAGTTCTGCGTGAAGCTGTTCTGTATCTGGCTTGTTGTGCATAAATTTAAGGCCGCTGGATTACCTGAAGAGTTTAGGTCCATGGCAGAAGAGGGAAAATGAAAAACAGAGGTTACCCCCCAGCTGCCTGCTAGGGGTGGTGATGGTCTACCAATAGCATTGTGGGTGAGCTTATGTTCGACCAGGGCCCCTGTTCCCCCTGCTGTCACTAGACTCAATTCTGGTTGACTGCCTAACGAGGAAGTGTGAAATGAGGTACAACTGGCTTGCTGCAGAGATTGAACAAGCCCCGAGTCCATCGGGGAAAGAGGAAGAAGTGAATCCTGAAGACCCACAATTTTCCCGCTTGACGAGAAGATAGTGGAAAAAGGGTCTTTCATAAAATTAAATTTTGAAGTAATTTTTGGTTGTCTCAAGTTGGGTCGAGGGATCACAACTAGAGAGTTTTGATCGCTTGACGCTCCAGGTTCTCCTTGAGTCGCTGCCCAGCACCCACTAACTTCTTTGGTTTTTTCTGTCTCGCTGGTGCTTGATGTGGGCTCCCCGTTTGCCTTTGACTGGGGTTTTGATTTGGCCTTCGGCTTCTTTTCCAGGTAGACCCTTTTCTTACCAGACCTCATGTTGAGTTAGCTAAACACCCTGCGGTACCCTACAGACTCTCAAGAGTAACCGCACACCCCTACCAAGAGAGTGAGGGGTCGAGGGGTCGAGGGTGGTGCTGGCCTCCCCTGTGAAGTGGAGCGTTGTTGAAGCGGAGTGACGGGGGGCTAGGCGAGGCCACTAACCTCCCCCTCACGCTGTGGTGCAGAGGAGGGTTCACAGCCCCTGCTTCCTTCTCCGTGGGTCAAAGCTGATCAGAGCTGGTGTCCCTGTTGTCTCGGTGGAACTCGGTGGACCGCAGTAGTTACAGTAGGTCTCAGTGGTGGTGGTTCCACGGCTTGTGGGGGTTGCAGCTCACCTTGCACCCCTGCCCGTTTCACCGCTTTCCCGTTCTCATTCCCAGTCCCTGGCTCATCCACTGCTGCTGCCGATGAGACACAGAGGGGGCGCTCGGTGCTCGGTGGAGCCCCCAACAGTCACTCGTACTTATGTGCAGATATGCAAAGATGCAGATAACCTGCAGATAACCCCCCGCAGATGCCCCCCACAAATACTCCCTTCAGGGGGTACGCGGTTGGTGCTAGAGGGCTCCCGCAGGTGATAAGGTGATATGTAATTGAGGGAACGCTTACCACAAGCTTTTTCCCCAGGCAGCTCAAGACAGTTCCAACAGGCTCCAGCAGACTCCGAAAGGGCGCAGGCAGTGGTTTTTCCCGGTAGCTGCTGGTGCCTTGATACGAAGGTAGTGCGGATGGTGTGGGTCAACCGCGCTGCAAACCCACTGCAAGGCACCGGTTGAAGTACACTACAGGCTGCAGCTGTGGCAGTGGACAGAGAGGGACAGAGAGGGTGTGTCAAACCTCTCTTCTCAGTGCTCGAACTCAGAGCACTCAGTGCAGTCCCATGTCCCGGTCGCCCCCGCTTTCCTCAGCTTCTCAGGCTTGTCAGGCTGTCTAGGCAGGCCTGACCCCCACTGCTTCCCAGGTTCCCGGGCTCCTGTAGGTAGGTTTGCTACAGGCTACGGCGGTGTTGTTTTCACAGTGCTCCGCACTCCCAGCGCTCACACCAGCACGCAACCTGCTCCTCTGCTCCTCTGCACCTCCTCACCACTAGAACGGCTGCAAAACACGGACTGGAATCCCAGAGAATCAACAAACCAAATGCCTGCTCCCTTAAACCAAGAGAGATAATAGAAGACTGTTTGGCATGTGATGGAGCCCCTAATATTAAATGGTTTTCTTATGTTAAAAATCTGTTGCATGAAATTGGATACCCAGAATTTTTCTGTAACCCAGATAGCATGGACACCATTTCAAGAACTGCCCTAAAAAAGTCCTTCCGAGAATACTTTGAAAATAAAAGATGGCGGGAAGGAAGGCTCAAGAAAACTGTTATGGATCACGATTCGATAACAGCTCACCTGGGTATCCAGTTCTACCTCGTGATTGAGCAACCGTTATATCACCGCTTGCTTTTGACCTATTTTCGCCTGGAATCGCTTTTTAGACTTGTAACTTTACCACAGTGCAATGACTGGTCAAGGGAAAAAAGAACTTGTCCTTGCGACAAAGTGTCCATACAATCAAATATACATTGCATTCTTTTTTGCTCTTTTTATACCCACCCAGGAGGAAATTGCTGAAACCTCTCCTTGTTGCTTGGGGTCTAAGGTCATGTAGAGGGGCATATGACAAATTAAGAATGTTAGATGATGATCGTACCATTTTTACCGTATCCTCTTTCCTGAGAGCAATTGTGAGGTACAGGAAATCAATCCATATTGAAATTTGATGAATTATATGCAAACACTAAATGTTTTTTAAATATAGTACCAATTTTATTTTTAAAGAAATGTTATCACAGTTTTATCTCACCCTCTTTTAACTATGTATGTAAAGTCATTTGAATTTATATTGATTTTAATCTATTGTTTCTTAAATGTGATTGAATCTGTACGCTTATATGAATTTGTTGAAACAATTCGAATAAAGCCTTTGAAACTTGAACTTGAAACTTGGTAAATAAAGCAGTTAAATGTCATTTTTGCATGATAAGGATGAGTTTAAAAAAAAACCCATATGCTTGCAGTTTGATAAATTCAAATGATTTGAGGAGACAACAAGTATAATTGAACGTCTATTTTTATGATCACATAAAGGCAGGGTTTTTATCCAATAGAATATGTAGTTTTCCAATCAAAGAATCAATCCCTGAATGGAATGAATATGAACAACACAAAATTGAAGACTCTATGGTGATAGAAATTAAAGCTTGTTAAACATGTCCTGATTAATTGAATTCCGTAAAAAGCTAATATGATCAAACTCAAACCTACTGAAAGTATGACCCCCACAAGCCAACTTTAATCCAAAGCGTGAATGGCCATCATACACAACTGAACTGTAAGCACGTGAAATGTATGGTGCATGGCACTCATGTGCTTCCAGTGAAAGCTTATTCTTGAAGCCTTGATCTTAATACAGATCCTATTATGCTAAAAACATGATGGTATTATTTACTTGGGCTGTTTTACCTATTTAATTTTGTTTTTTAGACAGATATTATTTAACATGTTTTTATACTAACCCGATTTTGTAATGATTCTTTGAAGCAATTAACAATACTATCAAGCATTATAGAACACTTGACCCATATGCCATGAATGTTTCAAACATTGACAATCAGTTAACTTTTGGTAACTAGTAGTAGTAGAGCCAGCTCTATAAATGTACTACTGATTTTTTTTAGCTTTTGGTTTTGGATATATATTTCCAGTAAACATGCAGCTGATTTTGAAACGCCTGGTTGAATCTGCGTCTTTTATTCCAATATTTCTCTATTATTGGGCTTTGCTGCTTTGAAAGCTTTTTTTCCCTTTTTTGCCAGCTCTGTATGTATGTAATAGGTGTAAATCTGTGCATGGTACATAATAATGTCAGGAATATACGTCTATGTGTACAATTACGCTAATAACCAATAACATAACACCTACTAATCAGTGATTTACTATTCAAAATAACCCATTTTATTAACCTTAGAGAAGTGAAATATTTAGATAAATCCTGCGAGATTTTCAACCAATATATTGTACATTATATGCAGCAGTTTAATGTGTCTGCATCAGTCAATGAGCTACATTTCCACTACACATATTGTAACGTGTGACCTGGAGGTAACACAAGGGTTTCTGCAACAAAAATGATTACGAAGATATTGGATCTCAAATCTGTAACGTTAAACATCAGAGCTATTTCATTACCATGGTCTTCACACACATATTTCCCAATGCAAGTTAATCACATGAAGTCTCGTACCAGTATTTTACCCTAGAAACAAACTAAAATGAATAGATCTGTACACTCACTATGCTATCTTTAAATTCTGACTAGTTCTGACATAAAATATATTATAACATTGTTCATGTTGGGGCATACCCTAAACCAGTCCCAGGACGCTTGTTTCCAGTCCAGAGAGGACACAGCCTGGAAGTTTGTGCTAGACTGTTCCCATGAGGAGCAGGGTCAAGACTGAATTGCACATGGCTGGGTTTATACTGGAATGCCATGGGGAGCAAACCATCTATGGATTGAGGCCCAGATCTCTGTACTGGGGTGAATGTTTGACATTGTTCAGCATTCTGTTCATCAATTGTTCTTTTTGCGTTTGTCACCCTGAGTGGGACTGATATGCCCAGATGTGGTTCTAGTGCTCTCCATGCCACTAGAGGTAAGCCAGCCTGGCTGATGTGGGGTGATGCCCTGAAACTGGTCCCAGGATGCTTGTTTACAGTCCAAGGAGGACCTGACCTGGCAGTTCGGGCTGGACTGTTCCCATGGGGAACAGGGTGATGATAGATGTGCATATTGCTAGGTCCAAACTGAGGTGGCATAGGGAGGTAAAGAACAATGGACTAAACCAGACCTCTTGACTGGAGGTGAGTGGTTGAAAAGTTTCAACACACCATTCATCCTCTTTTTGAGTTTGCTATGTTAGCCTCAAGTGGCCAAGGGTGGGCCCAGATATAGGTCCCTTGCTCGCTGTGCCACTGGATTCAAGCTAGTCTGGCTGATGAGGGGCGATACCCCGAAATCAATCCCAGGATTCTTCTTTCTGGTACAGGGAGGACCTGGCCTGGCAGTTCGGGTTGTACTGTTCCCATGGGGAGCAGAGTCAAGACCGATTTGGATATGACTGGGACTGCGGTGGCATAGTGAGCAAAAGAACAATGGATTAAACCCAGTTGTTGAGTTGTTGAAAAAGATGTATAACTCGTCTTTTATTTTGTGCTAGCTGTTGCTCATCTTTAGACAAATAAAAGGCATGTGAACAAAATGCTGCAGAATTATAATTTGTTCCATTTTCTACCACAGTCTTATCCTTGTTGCCATTTCTTTGTGGCACAATGGGGTGTTTGGTGGAAGGGCTACAGCCTGTCAAAATTAATGCATATCAGTAACCCCAATCCTAATGATGAACCTCTTCATGGCACCACCCTTAAGACCATTCTTCCTATCTGCCAGAATCCTGACCCCTAATTTATTCAAAGTGAAAATAAACAGTTTCCTTCACTCTGTGTATATGACAGATTATTGTGTTTTACTGGCCTCTATGATGTCTCTATTACAGGTTGTTTTATTTGCCAATTGGTTTACTTTCCAATAAGCGTCCATATAATTTTTCTAATTAATTTTTATATTTACCTTTTTGGGTTTCTTGCGAGCTTCGTCTACCAGGAGCTTTCTGAAAAGCTCCTTGGTGCTGGCAGGACACCTAGGTAATGAAAGTTAAGTTTATTAAGTAATTTTGTAAGGAGGACGGAGCTCGCCAGTCAACAGCTCCCACCAGCTTCACCTACTCAACCCCAGAAGGTCAGGCAAACAACATCCTCATCATGGCAACAGGGCGAAACACTACTCTAGCGTTCTCATAAGCTTGGATAGAGATTTTAGTTGTCAGCTTTACTGGCTAATGTGCCTTGTCTATAATAATGCATTATTTTAAATGCAATATGCACATTTCAGGAAAGCTGCTACATCTCAGGAGCTTAGCCAGATGCCATTTATCAGGGTGGATTCTTGAAAAACGTTTTATAGTGATGTATTCAGGTAGGTGTAGTACCGCTTTCTGAAAATTTTCCTAAATGGGTGACCTATTTATGAGAGCCCTGCGTGACTTTTGCACCACATAAATTAGTACATGCGTGAAGCATGGCTCTCATAAAGATGTATGAAGCCACACAAAGCCACCCTGCGTGGCTTTGAGTGGCCTCATAAATCATGAGTACGGTAATGCAGTGCAAATTGCTGCAGCGCCTTACTTTGCACCCAGGAGGCATTTCATCGGCTCTGCCCACGCAACACCCATGAAATTTGACTTGACCAAGATGTACAAATTGATGTAAACCCAGAGAAGCATCAATTCCTTACGCCTCCTGAGATGAGGCGTCAGGAGGAGAAATATTTTAATTTCTCAACTTTTTTCCCCTTTCCATATGTGAGGATTCTGCAGCATACATAGAAAGAAAAAATGCATTGTGGGATTGTTTTTGATCAGGAAGGTGCGCCTTCCTGCACAAAAACATGACTGCCTGCAACGAGGCACCCGTGCACCATGGTGCAAAGGTGCTTTAGTTGGTGCTAGGATGCCAAAACAGCGCCAGCACGGGCAGAAAAGAAAGGAATGAACCCTATTGCTTAAGCTCGGTGCCTTCCTGCCCTTTCACTTTGGCGTAGGGCTGCCTTACACCAACATGCCATAAATGAGACCCTGAATGTCAACTTCACCAGTTTCTTCCTGAAGCAAAAGTTCTGACGTGTTAAATTAAAACTTTATTAGTCTCCTTTGAAATTGAGATTACCTGACATACACTTGAAGAATACATGACCAATCTGTCTATATTTAACCTTCCAGCATCAAACGATAGTATGTACTGTACAGGACATTTAATAAGGTAATCTTTTAATGCTTGGAAATATGATGTCGTTCATCAAATTTTCCAATTTATACACATTGTGTCCCCGCCGGAAGGAAACGATCTGTCTCTTGCGTGTGAAGGGCTCGCGGATGCTGCAAAGGTTACACATGCCAGGATGTGAGAAGTGCACGCGTGAGCATCATGCTGATGGAATATCTCGATGTCTGCACTCAACGCCCGTATATTTGTATTTAATAGATTTCAGAAGTGAAGGCGTGTGCATGTCTTTGAAGCAGTGTGCGCACTTTCATATTTACAGCAGAGAAATTCTAGCAGGAAATCTACTTGTAGACGTGTATACAAATCTAAAACACAATGGCGTTGCCTATAACTTAACGCAGTAACGAAACTTAAAAGCAATTATGAACAATATGAAAAAGCAGGCCCGCCCATGGAATACTTTTTAGTGCTCTACTGAGGTACGCCCTCTATTCCATATGCATTAATAATACATCGGGACAATGAGTGTGGAGACGAAAATACAGAAAAAAAGTCAAGAGCATTGAACTGGGAGAGCAATAGAATGGCCCCACTGTATCGAGCCACCCATGCAGGAGAGCCCCAGTCTGGTCAATTGCAGTTTGCTGTAGACTCAGAAGTCAGCTGGATGCGTGGATTATTGAACATGGTCTGCTCAGGAGAGTACGGCACAGAGCACACAGACAGGAGGTCTAAGCCCGCAGCTGAGTATCTTAACTCGTTTGCTATGCTTTGCAAATGTGTTTGCAAGGATTGTGTTTCAAGTGCAGGGAATAATGCTCTCACTTTTGGCCTCAACATTTCGTAGCATGTTTGCCCCATTGTACCAAAAGTGAGAAAACTGGGCGTGCGCCGCACAGCGAAGCTCCGTCACTGACATGGTCGTGCCAGTCTTCAATTTCAGACGAGTCTACTTATCCCCCGATGCTGGTTTCATCCGTAATATCTAATGAACATTGAAAAAAGTGCGGCTGAGAGGTTGGGGAATGTCTGTTAAAAGGTAAAATAGTTGGGGTAAATGCACCATTTTCATACTCGTGGTGTTTTCTACTCTGCTAAATGCTTGTAACGTGCTCATTAAAGAGCCTCCGTTTCCCCTCAAAATTACATCTCTCTCTGATAGTGTGTACAAAACCAGGAGCATCTCACAGTAGAGCCTCCCTGCAGACATGCTATAGAGAAGGATGTAGCATTGCGAGCATATTCCAACTGATGCTGAGGCACGCGGGCCAACCAAATCTGATCATGTATTTTATAATTCTCAGGTAGTCTAGGTGTAGTAACGAGGTCCACACGTTGTAGGGTTCAATACCATTTATTAAGTTCAATTCCTCATGGGTGCTCCCTGCTTGACAGGATCGTAATTCACCAACATTCCACAGCTGCCTTCAAGTGACAGCACGGGTCATACCAACGGGAGGGAAGCGGGAGGGGGGAAAGAGGGAGAAGTGGGAGGAACCAAGTGACAAGTTACAACACATCATCCTCCCTAGGGAGACAAAGGGGAAAAGGCAGGGGGCATATGTAATGGGGAGCGGAGTGGATAGAAGAGAGAGAGAGAGAGAGAGAAAGAGAGAAAGAAGGAGAGAGAAAGACAGAAACAAGAAAAGAGAAGATAACTGCGACTACACAAAGAGGCCTAAAAGCGGGTCCTGCAAAGAAGACCTCATCCCCTGTACGATCCTGGAACATAGAGAAGGATGAACCAAAGGCCTCTGCCAAAGCTTTGGCAGAGAGCCACTATAAACCAGAAAACAGTCTGTGTGAGGGCGGGGTGGAGGAGGTCAGGAACAGGGAAGATTCCTGAGCCTCTAACTACTCTTCCCCTCCCTTTCTTATCAACCGTGAGAAGACAATGAATCCCCAGAATATCCCGGTAGAATCTGATAGGGAAGGGTAAGGCGTGAGATTAACACCCACAATTCCCGTCCACCCCGAGCCCCTAAAATACTAACGAGAAACAGTAAGGCATAATGCTACTAATGAAACATGTGTCTGTCCTCAAGGAAATAATGTAGACACTGGTAGAAAATAACTACCCCATCGTCATGTCCCGGGGCCAACACTTCAGGCTTCTAGATAAACTCAGTTAATATTTCACATGTGGTACTACTGTAAACAAGGGTTATTAGTTCTGTGATGGCCAACCCAAAGTCAAAGTTATAATAATCCTCAGTTCTAATATTACCCAGGAGGTATTGGTGTTAAAGAGAGTTATCAGTTCTGTGATGGCCAACCAAAAGTCCAGGCCATATCCCAAGTGGAAAACAGATTTTCCCTGGCGGATGCTGCAGAGTAAATGATTCCTAGAATAGCTGCTTTTCCGCTATGCCAGTAAGCCACCAGTCAGTTCCTAAGTTTTACCTCGAGGAGGAGCGTTGCACCTTGTGGTGTGCCTCTTTACCCTCCTCCACAGTCTCCTCTTAACTTCCCAAACACCTGGGAAGACTTTACAATTATGCTCCAGGCTACTCTCCAACGTATCTTCACCTTCCATGCAGGTGAGAGATCAAAACTTTAAGATCTTCTCCTTGGGTAGTTTCCTGGACCAGACCGCACTGCGTCTGCGCCTTGTAACCACACAGACCTCATACACCTTATCATAATCGTAGTCTGGTCTAGACCATCCTCCCCCTTCGGATCTCTTTCCATACTCAGCACCTGAACCTCTGGTCATGGGTTCACACCATGTAACTTCATGCCACTCTCTCCAAAAGTGGTGTCGAATAGGCTTACACTTTTCCTCCTTTAGTCTTTTAGTTGGAGTAACTTTACATTTTCCTTTACTACCAAACTCATTTTCATTTTTTCTAACTTCTTCAATTTCTTCCTTCACAGATTTCATGCCTATATTTTCCCTCCTTTCAAGTCCATTATAAATACCATGTTTGACTTTGTGTTTGTCCATAACTACTTTTTTTCTCCATTCCACTCTCCAAGCGGTTCCTTTCCATGCCACCTCACCCTCATATGGTGGTTTTCTTTCTTTTAACCGCTCAAACCAGGCTATTTGTGTACTGTTGATTTTCACCAGATCACTACCGAGTTCATTGCTTTCTAGATATATCATCCATCTTAATATCTTTTGTTCCACCCCTCTCGGATGTGAGAGTTGATTTTCTGTGTTGTAAATCTTTTCCTTTGTACTTCTTTTCCTGTGTGACACAGAATCAGCGACAATAATAATTTCACTTCCTCCAAAGTTGATAGTACGCACAGGGTTAACTTTACTCATGTTCATCCCCACTTTGTCATCCTTGTCATCCCTGATAACTTCATATCTTTGTACATCACGAGACATCACTTGCATATAATGATCCCTAATACCTTCCATAATTTCTTCACCGACATTCCTTCCAGCTCCCTCTTGGTCATTCTTTTCAATGTTAATGTAGACCTCTTCTCCTCCTGCTCCTAATCTATTCAACAATATTTCCACCTTATCACTGGGGAGTAATGATTGTTCCTCATTTTCTATAATATCTAACAAATTATGAAAATCTTCCTTCCACTTTTCCTTTGTATTTGTAGTTACACCATCCCTTCCAAAAAATGGCTCCAGTGGCGATGAGTTATACCTTTTGTTTATTTCCATGTTAATTTCACTGTAAAACCAGATGAATAGAACACTACAAGTAAATTTCTATGGGTACTATGTTACTAGCGATACACGCAATAGGTGAAAAGAGAAGGGAAGCTAAATTCTCTTTAATCCACCCAGCGCAATGGCGTGATTGCTCCGGAGCACAGTTGTCATATACCTTAAGTAGCTCCAAAAATAGATTACTCAAAAATGCTTTGCGCCGTTACCCGTGTGAGCTGACAACAGGTAAATTTCACAGTTAGATTCATCACACGTTTTTTTTTTGTTTTTTTCCTAGAAAGTGGCTATTTTATACTTCTTGACGCTTGTAAAACCAAAATTCTTTTCAATCGTAAGTTACAGTTCTTAAGAAATGCGCATCACCTCATGGCGCGCTGCCTCAGATAAATTTCATTCGCTGCACCAGGGGTTTGCTGTACACCCTGTTATTCTCAATTTCTTCATGAAATGTGCATCACCTCACGGCGCGCTGCCTCAGATCACTTTCATACGCTGCACCAGGGGTTTGCTGTACACCCTGTTATTCTCACTCTCTTCATGAAATGTGCATCATCTCACGGCGCGCTGCCTCAGATCAATTTCATACGCTGCACCAGGGGTTTGCTGTACACCCTGTTATTCTCACTCTCTTCATGAAATGTGCATCATCTCACGGCGCGCTGCCTCAGATCAATTTCATACGCTGCACCAGGGGTTTGCTGTACACCCTGTTATTCTCAAATTCTTCACGCAGCACAAAAACGCCTCCTTAGATCTGTTTCAAACGCGGGAGCAGGGGTTTGCAGCACACCCTGTCCCGCTCCCATCTCCTCTCACTGTTTCAATGGCTTCCCGCACGCACTTGCACCACTTCTGTGTTTTTACAACTAGGGTACAGCCTTCGGGAGTTTTCTCCTCTAACGCTTATACCAACATGCCCGGTTTAACAGAGGCTGTTCCTTACTCGCATCCGATAATACTTTGTTTAGAAAAACTAACATCCAAATGCAGTCACTCACTCATGCTTAAATAGCTTGACGCACTGCCTCGGGTCAGTTTCCACTGCGATGTCAGAAATTTGACACAGTTCCCTGCTCAGAACATTTCTCCTCCGACAGCTTCAAAAGTCTCACCTCCTTGACTTGCGCTGATCCCCTTGTTCTCCGACCTGAGTCTTGCTTTCCTGCACCATAAGAATATCAAGGGAACGCCAAAGGTAAAATCTGATATTACTTTCACCTTTTTTCCTTTCCCAGTCCGAGTAATAATAATTTCCGACTCCTTCTCATATCATTTCTCAAATGGGATTCACTGCACCTCAATTCAAAAATTCATGGAGTAGGTTGAACTCACACTTGTAACAGCCATCATACACCTTGGCACCTCATGTCAACAATTCCTCACGTGGGTAGTTTACCATTGTGCCGTTCTTTACTCGTTCAAATTACGACCAGCCTCCTTTCACCTCAGAAAATGACCGGCTCTTCACGCAGGAACACTCGCTTTAATGCTTAAAATGGCCAGACGGTGGCAGTGCCTTCCCAGGTTTGCACTGTAGATTTGAGGGGAATTTCGTAAAATGTGACAGAACTTTGGCTGCAATCATGAAAACTGAGGAGAGTTAAATTTCGAACGCAAATTTCTCTGATCCACCTCAATATCACTTGCGGAAACAGAGGACACTTGGTACCCTTGCCTTGCTCATACTTCAACTCAGTCACCAAGGCTCAGTTTGTAATTTTCACAAAACGACGTCAACGATTCCGAATCCGTTCCCCGCTCCGCTCAGCTCTCCTCACTAAGCTGAAACTGCTCACCTCGTGAACTTTCACAATTAACTTGGCTCTTGCTCCTCTCACCATTTCATTTCCACACAGACTTTCGACTTTTTCCCAGAGCTCGTTTTTCCAAGTCAGTCACCCAGGCTCATATTTTCACCTTCAAAGCGCGGCGATAGCGAGCTCTCCTCATGAGCTTCAGCTGCTCAACTCATGAACATTAGTATCTTCCGAAGCTCATAAACTCGGGTCTTACACCTCTTCACTATCACAATTACAAGAGCGCCCGAGCTAAATCCTCAAATCATTTCTTTTTCCTTGTTCAAGCTGAAAAATTCCAGGGGAGAGCACCCCACTGACCCTGGCTCAGCTCCGTTTCCGTCGTCGCCAAAATGTAGTAACGAGGTCCACACGTTGTAGGGTTCAATACCATTTATTAAGTTCAATTCCTCATGGGTGCTCCCTGCTTGACAGGATCGTAATTCACCAACATTCCACAGCTGCCTTCAAGTGACAGCACGGGTCATACCAACGGGAGGGAAGCGGGAGGGGGGAAAGAGGGAGAAGTGGGAGGAACCAAGTGACAAGTTACAACACTAGGGTATCAGCTGCATTGGGGCCATAAAAGTATTCCCGGTGTCAAAATAGCAGGATGCTAAGCTAAGCTAAGATCGCACGGCAAGGGTTCAAGCGCAGCAGCGAAGTGGTGACAAATGGCATCCCTGATTTGTTATTCGCAATATGGTGATCTCGGATGACGTTTTATTATTCACCATGACCCTATCTTATAGTAAGTGTCTATTAGGAACCTCTCTTCTCTAATTCACCCAAGTCTATGCTAAATCATACAATAACAGATACTCTGATTCCAGGGTGTCAAATGTTAAGATTAATTATGTTCTACATAATGCAGAGTTCAAATGAAAACTTTACTCAGGAACAACCTTCTGATGCTTCTCTAGCCCTGGCACCAATCCAATGTCAAAGTCAGGTTTCAAAGTAAACACAGCATATTAAACGACTTACCACATAAGCATTCTACGTATTTATTTACCATGACCCTGACCCATGGGGATGTGTACAGGAAGGCCATCCACCCTGTTGAACCTGGCCCTCTCTGCAGGGTCACCAGCAAACATTTTGCCTTCACCCCTCCTGTTTTATGAGCACTGATGTAATTTAGGGGTCGCCGAGGTCACAACATGATCCCTGGCTTGACCTGTTGCTACCCTTAGCACTGCCTTTGCGGCCCCCTGGCGTCAGAGGTGCCAAATTAAGTGCCAGAAACACAGGGCCAGCTGGGACTCCACTCTTTATTTTCTGTCAAATTTTTATTATAATAATAGTGAATAAATAAAATATATTTTTCACTAATAGTCTAATAAAAATGGAGTACTATAAGCCAGAATATGCCCTTCCATGGCAGCTGAGGTAGGTAAAAAAGCTTTCAAATGTATGTTGGGTGCGTGCTTTAAGGTGAGCGTGTGTTTATGTGTGAGAGAGTATATATTTGTGAATTTGAGCTATGCTATGTTATGTTAATTGCATTTTTAGAGCGCACAGTTACCTAACGGAGTCTTGGTGCTGGCTACTGTCTTTCTGATCACAGGTTGTGTATTGACCTACGTGGCAAATAGGCAAGTTTTCAGCCCTTTTCTGAAAGTCAGCAGCTCCGTGGCGTTCCTGAGATAGAATGGAAGCTCATTCCATGAGTGAGCGGCGCATTTGACAAAGCTTCTGCCCACCCAGCTAGCTTTTTTTGGTGGCGGTATAACCATCCTTTGTGCTTTGGCGGAGCGAAGAGCTCTACTGGGAATGTACCATTGAAAATGTACAATTGAAAACACCATTTCAGATCGTTTGGGCCAATTCCGTGAAGGTCCTTGAAGACCTACACAGTGATTTGAAATGAACCCATTGTTTCACTGGGAGCCAATGTAGTCTTTTTATTTCTTGTAAGCAGTCTGGCTGCTGCGTTTTGCACTAGTTGAAGCTTATTTAGGTGTTTCTTTTTGATATTAAGGTAAAGGCTATTGATGTAGCGCAAACGCGATAGTTTCAGAGCTGATATCACTATCCTTTTGCAGTCCTCTGGTAAGAATGATTTAATTTTTCCTATCATTCTCAGGAGATGGAAACTAGCTGAGGTTACTGTGTTTACCTGGTCTCCAAAGGTGAGATTATTGTCAACTATGACACCCAAGTTTTTTGCTTTCCTGGTTGGCTCTGGGAGAGTCCCTAGTTCGCCCGGCCAGCAGTTTGAGGTCCAACAATTGGCACTATTGCCATAGATGAGGACCTCTGTTTTGCTGGAATTTAACTTCAAACAGTTGGTCATCATACATGACTTGATTGCTTTCATGCAATCATTAAACCTTTCCCTTGTCTTTGCCTCCTGTGTTGGGCGCAATGACATCACTATTTGCGTGTCATCAGCGTATGATGTCAGCTGAAATCCAAAGGATCTAATCACCGCCACCAAAGGAGCCATTTAATCAATAAAAAAGGTAGGACTAAGGGAGGAGCCTTGTGGTACTCCACAAGGTAGGGAGAAAGGTCTAGAGCGGGCTTAGTCTAAGTCCACAGTTTGAATTCTATCTGTTAGGAAAGATTTCAAATGGTTCCAAGCATTCCCTCGAACCCCACATGTTGACAAACGGTTCATCAGAACGTCATGATGGACCATGTCGAAGGCTGCTGAGAGATCTAGCATAATCAGAGCAGCCTTGCCTCCTTGGTCCAATGCTTCTCTTAGTTCTTCTGTAGCTTTTGTCAGGGCCGACTCAGTACTGTGTCCTGCCCTGAATTCATATTGAGTGGGGTCTAGTATATTATTAGCTTGGAGGAATGTGCTGGTTTGGGTGTTCATAGTTCTTTCTTCCAGTTTTGCTGGCAGGGTTAAATTAAAAATTGGTTGGTAATTATTTGGGTCCCTGGTTCAAAGTTGGTTTGTTTTTTAGCAGAGGAAGAATGCATGCTGTTTTCCAACTCTTAGGAAACTGGCAGGATTCAAACATAGGGTTGAATATGGGGGTCAATACTGTACCTATGATATCAGGAGCAAGTTTGATTACTGAAACTGGGAAGGGGTCATAGGGGATCCTGATGTAACGGAGGCAAGGAGATTCATCGTGTCAGGCTTCTCCAGTGGTGAGAAGAAAACAAAAGTTGGTCCTGAATCGGTTGTAATGGTTGCCAACACGGCCGGTTCACCTATGTCTTCAGCTGGGGGAGGCTAAATGCAAAGAAAATAGCTTCTACTTTTTGTAAGAAGAAGGTGGTGATATCCTCGCAAAGTTCAGGACTACTCTGAAATGTGTAAGTATATGTTTGTGTTAGTGAAAGTGGAGGTCAAAGGGCAATTGATGTCATTTCCGTTACCACTAGCATTTCGGCGAATTGGCTTTAGGACACGGTGCACCACACCACTGCAAGCCAGTATTAATGTGCTTGTACTCTCAGCTTTAAACATGGTATAATTGACTTACACCCAATTGGCATTGTTAATTTACTTCTAAATCCCTCGTAAAATGGTGTTACATGCACTCATGGCCTGTAATTTCAATGCCTATAGTGGGCCCTGATTGTGCCACCTACCTAAGAAGCCATTTGAAACATGTTTTGGGCCTAACATTGTAGCCTATATTTTCAGTATAAAAATGTCAGGGAGGAAGGAAATTCTAGACACTTCAGTAGGGAAAAGAATCCAGAATGTTCTTCCACTTCAAAGTGGGCACCAGATATTACAAGGGGACCCTCAGATCTATTCTTCAGTACACTACTCGAGCTGTGAAAACTACAGAAGAAGGATTGCCCTGCTGTCAGAGGACTACCCTGCTGCTAGTGGCCTGCCCTGCTGTCTGCAAAGGAAGATTGGACCTGCACCCTTTATCCCAGGTTGAACAGAATCCAAGGCTCAGCTGACTGACCTCCTGTTTGACCTAGAGAGACACAACAAGCTCCAGAGGCATCCCTGCTTCTGTCCAGCTGGCATGTTGTACTGGTTCTGCCATGACCTACAACTGGAGCTGCCTATGCCATGCAGGCCTCTGCTGGAGTGAGTTTCTGATCCCCAAAAGGTGCCCCTGATGTTTTGTGCTCTTTAGGATTTTAAATGGGCCAGTTCTCACCAGAATCTTACAACCCTCGGTGACCACCAAACTAAACCTCTAGAAATGACCATACGAGATGCCCGTCAGTGACGCCTGGCCTGCTCTTCGAACTATAGCAATGATCAGCTGCAACGCTCTCCCTGCTCCTTGTGGCACCCTCCACCGCAAATGTATCCAGTCCTCGCTAAATCGCAGATGGCCTGAGATTGAGACATTCACACAGTCTTGCACGATCAGATAACCGCAAGTGGAACTTTGTGCTTTTAGGTGCTATACTTATCTGAAATTTTGAAATTGCATATACCTGGTTCTACTGATTGGGTTTTTTTACTTTTTGGATTAATTTTTGTTCTTAAAATTGACTCTTTAAAAAAAAATCTGTTGTGTTTTCACTTTAGAGTGCTGCATAAAAACTTTACACATTGCCTCTAAGTTAAGCTTCACTGCTTTCATGCAAGGCTACCAAGGGGGTTAAGCACCATTTCATTCAGTGACTATTGTGGCTCCCCTGACACAGATTGTGTTTGCTGCTTGAGAAGGGCTCACACCCCTCTCAAACAACAATCCATTTTCACACTCACCCAATAATTCCTTCACCCAAGTCTAGCCTGCAATGTATGACTGTAACAGATATTCTCATTACAGGGTGTCAAGTGCCGGTGAGGTATCAATAAATAACCAAATGACCAAAGAAGGATGTGAGACCGGAAGGGTCCTCTGCTTTGAGGACTGTGGGGTGCCTTTGGAGGAAACCGCAGGCTGAGGAGAGCATCAGGGGCTGGACAAAGGACACCTTTATAGCCAGGAGCCTAATGGTAGAAGGGCAGGGCCTAAGCCCTCCCTCAACAGAGGGAGAGCAAGGGTGAAAACGAAGGAAACTAATAAAAGGAGAGTTTAGGTTCCATGAGGCAAAACCAAAAATATGGAACTATGGTGACTAAGGCATATTACCAATGGAAATAGAAGTATAACATTGTTAAAATCGACAACAGAGAAAATAAGGGGAGAAGTTTGGTTGCCCCTGGCACCATCCAGAATAAGTCACATATGGCATTCTCTCCTCCAGGTTTGGAAATCTCCCAGGGAGGACCAAGGTCTTAGGAAGAAAATTGCCTTGTGGCTCATTTGATGCGCCCCCCCCCTTTCCCCCCTGTTTTTAAATAAATTCTATCTAGGGGTCCCGATTGCCCAGGGACCGACAAGAGGAGAAGAAACCACGTGTCCACCATGCTCCAAGTCTAAAGTATCCCTGGAATAGTCAGAGCCCTGGCATATTTTCCCCCATGCCCAGGTCACTCAGGGCCAAAGAGGAGTGGGGAGTGAGGAATTAGGGTGACCAACTGGCATGGGGGCAAATTCAGGACGGTGAGTGTAAAAATTCAGGACAAAGAGTCAAAATTCAGGACAAAAATTCTGGACAGAAGGTCAAAATTCAGGACAAAAATCTGGAACAAAAGGTACGTTTTACAGACACATCAGAGGAGGTCGCACAATAGTATATAAGTAAATAGACAATCAACATACGTACAAGTCAAAATAAGTTTATATTAGTTTGAGACAATCATGCACATCACGTTTTTTCGGTATGCGCACAGTTTTGAGCAACTATGCAGGTCTTTTTGTGTTATTTCATATGATCATAATCTACTTATATGGTTACTGCACTGGGTTGTTCAGTCTCATATTTTGTTTGCAGTTCATGGTCCTGAGCAAGCATGTGTGGTGAGAGAAGTGGTCGGGAAGATTTGTTTGGATGGACTTTATTACTAGCATCTCATATCTGAGTGCCACTGTGAGATATAAAGCAGCACGCATAGAATATAGCTAAATGGGTTTTGCACTGCTGGACTAGAGTGCAATTCTCCGAGTGATCAGCTTTGTGTCAGATGCCACTGGATTCAAGCTAGCCTGGCTGATAAGGGGTGTCACCCCGAAACCAGTACCAGGATGCTTGTTTCCGGTGCAGTGAGGACCTCACTTGGCAGTTCAGGCTGGACTGTTCCCATGAGGCACAGGGTAAAGACTAATTCGCATATGGCTAAGATTTTGTTTCCACCCTGAGGATTAGGCAAAAATAGAGAGCCCAATAGGGAGACATCCTAGCAACTGCTTTTTAGAACTGCACTTGGCGCTGAGCACAGGCAGGACCTGGCCCTTTTAAAGCCCTGACCTAGTAAAGCATCCTGTTTTATGAGGCACCGGCACACTCAATATCACATCCCATCTATCATTTACTTTGATGTTATGTGCAAGGTGACATTGATATATGTATATTTACTGCATCTAATATACTACCACAGCCCAGAGCCTACATCTCCACAGTGAAAAGAGCAATAAGAAAAAAATCCTGTTTAAAGCAAGAAGAATACCGGCAGGTCAATCCACCAGGGGCCGGATGTAATAAAGGTTTTTTTTTAAGCTGCAAAGTCTTTGAATCACGCTTAATTGGCGAAACATCTTTTTACAATGCAAAGAACTTGTTTTAAGAGTGGGGAAAGAGTTTTTGAATTGTGAACAGGTTTTGCGACACCTTCCAAATTGTAAACATGAGCCGGCATGAAAGAGCTATTCGCATCCTCTTTGTGAGTCACGATGTAATGTAATAGATGTTTGTGACCTCAGTTGGGGTTGTGAAGCGCACTCTTCACAGCTCAGCTTGGAACACCTTAACAAACTGAGAGAGCGCAAGCTGACCTAAATGTATAAATGCACCACATTTACACGTAGTAAGCACAAGTCATGAAGAGAAATGCCATGAGTGCTGATAGTATCTACATCTATATTCTGAAATGTGTAGTTAATATAGAGATTTAAGTAGAAATGGAACTAATGAAAAACTGTGTGAACTGTATGACTTTAATAGACGTGATTATTCCTGAATCCATGTTGTGTAGCTGCAAAAATGTAAGATGGCATACGGTTAAACGTAGAACGAGGTAGGCCTCAGGGCCAGAGCTAGAAGGGAGGGGGAAGGTGGTTCAATTTCACAACATGGATTGCACTAATGTTTTAGTAATAACGAATAGGCCATGATTTATAGATGTGTTTACCGAATAAATAGAATAAGAGTACTAACATGCTAATAATTAAAGAAGAAGTTGAATGCTATAATCATTATGAGGAATGTTGTAGGGCTGGAATGTTTTAACGTTGATTTACACATACTAGTCTGGGCCGGGGAATGTTGCAACGCTGTTGGAAGTCTATGAGAATTGGGATTTTGGCTGCAGATGTCTGTCTGTAAGAGAAAAGGGGGTATTCAATTATAAATAATATGAATAGAAGTTTGTTCGGAAGACGGCCCAGACATGGAGGAGGGTTCCGGAATGTTTAAGGGGTATCAGCGGGCCGGAGAAGAGTCTGAGAAGCAAGGTCGACTCTAACCACAAGGCCTCATCATGGAAAAAGCCAGAAGCTACACCACGTGAGGGGCGTCTCACGAGGGGCGTCCTAAATGTTGTTGTATTTTTGTATTAGGGACAGCACCCCTGGGGGGAGTTAGAGCAGAAGCCTGAGGACCCTTTAGAGAGCGGATGGGTAGGCAGAGAGGGGTCATGACTGGAGAACTATAGGTTTTCACCAAGAGACTGAGAGTGGGTGACTTCCCTTGGGGGTCATTCACTGCTGACACCTTTTGTTAGGTTGAGACCTGATTAAGTAGGGATACCATCTAGAGCAGGGTAGGGACAGCCTAACCTGTGTGTTTTCCCTCCAAAGTAAATGACGGAGAGATCTCAGTATGTGTCAATGCTGATAGCTTTATTATTCTTAGAACTCGTCCTTGTAGTTTCCGTTGCTCGTCTGAGGGCTTTCAGAGAGCACATGTATGTAGTTGGGCCCGTGTATCTTGTAAATCTCATTCTTAGATGCTTGTACCTGCAGCTTATCTTGACTTTATAATAAATCTTTGAAAGCTAGAAGTTGTTTGTGATCTTTTGAAGCGGAGTCCTTTATTGGGTGAACTAACTTGGTAAGAGATGCACTTTCTTCCCTCAATGACAGGCAATAAAGGTTCAGTCGACCAGATCGGGGTTTTAGATCAATAGTGATAAGGTATCGATCAAAATCTCGCCCTTCCAGTTGGTAGCAGAGGATGGTTGCCTTCTTGAGGAAGGTGATCTAGGCCAGGTTAGATTACCCCAAGGCCCCTAGAGATCGATGATCGGAAGAACCGCCCGCCGACGAAGGTCCGGATGATGTGAGACGGAAAAGCAGCAGTATCGGTCGAGAGTGAGTATAAAGGGTCATGCGTGCTAGATTGCGGTGTTTTTGTGTTGTATCTATGTTGTAATGTCTGGCGGAGTTGAATGACTGTAGAGAGACTGTGGAACAGGTTGTGAGCGCGCACAACCGGTGGAAATCTTAAGTTCAAGGAGAGCTTAAGTGGTTCGGGTGTGCCGGACACCCAGAGTAATTGTCAACTAGTGTGAAGGGGGGTCATGAGGTACCATTGATCACCCGAAGGACCGGGATAGGGGGAACGTAAGAGTGAGTGCGTGAGTAACGGACACTGGACGGAAGTTACTGTGTGTGTAAAGAACCTATCAGAGAGACGATAGACATCTCGTCAGTTGTGTTGACAATTACAGATAGACTGTGGACGTACAGTCGAGGGAAGTGACCGCTTGGTCGGAAGTAGTCATTTTTCAGAGTATGAATGGGACGCATGCATGACCGCGAGGAGAGCTGAGAAGGGAGGGGTGCTGCTGCGAAGCGGAGACTAGTGACGTCAGAAAGTGCCGCGCTGGGATTGGCCGGCCGGTGAACGACCGCGCTGCGATAGGCCAGCTAGCACAGCCCCGCTAGGATTGGTGGATTGTCATCAGGAAGTAAACAGAGTATTCAAGCTGGAAATTGTGCGCATAATTATGAAGTGTTTTAAATGGTTAAGAGCGCTGTTTAAAAGAGAGAGGCGGGGATCGTATGAAGGGGAAGAAGCCCCGCCGGAGGGTACACCAGCTCGTTATATGGGGACACATGTTGGGCTGCATACGATTCTGTGGATCTCAGAGTGGAGTAAGATTACAGACGGAAATGAGGAACTGACGTTCCCGAAGTATGGGACGTTCAGACTAGAGGTGTTACACAGATTAAAAGCAATTATGACCGCAACGAGACCCTTGCCTAGACCGACCCAGTTTGAAGCCCTTAATGCATGGATTAGGGCAGCGCACGAAAAGAACATGAACAGACGACAAGAAAGGGTGAAACGTTCGGTAAGGGCAGTACAGGATGCCAAGTGGGATGCGGATGCTAAAAGATGGAGGGTGCATAACATGGAAGTAAATAAATTATATCCAGTGTTAGAGATGCCCGGGAACAAAAGCCCCCTAGAAGAAGATGACGAGAGCGAGACAGAGGACAGCCTGATAAACAGATTATTGACAGACAGGCCACCCCCGTATAACAGAGCAGGGGGAGATGTCGAGAATAGAGAGAAAGGGGGGGGCAATGCAGGAGAGCATGGGCCGCTTCCCAGTCCCGATTGGGATCCCACTGCAAAGAAAGAACTGTCCCAGCCTAGCCAGGTGCAGCAGGTAGTCGGGAGGTTTGTGGTGCAAAGGGCGCCAGAGACGGAGTGTGCCACATCCTACGCATTACCCGATGCACTACAGGTACCTGTTACCATAGGTCCTATAGTATCGATATATGACCCAGAGAGGGCTAGAGGGGAGGAACGGGTACGGAGGGACAGAGAAAGAGCAGAGATGGCAAGGAGGAATGATACGATCAACTCCCCAAGTCAGTTGCCGATACCAAGAGAGTGGAGCACCCCAGTACACACAGCAGGAGATCCGGGGGGCCATAGGTGGCCAGAGGATATGAGGGGATCAGGACGGAAATCCTTTCAGGAGTTAAACGAGTACATGAAGAAATGGGATGAGGCAGTTGAGGCTCACAAGAGCATCATAGCTGCGGAAGCTGAAAGGGAAAGTCAGGACAGCAGAGCCCGGACTCACTGCGGGGCTGAAGAGAGTAGCCCGGAGTGGGACGGAAGGGAAAAGGATAGGAGGGGAGTCACCCATTGGGCCCGGAGTGGAGGTAGATCAGACCTGGAGAACAGGGGCCCAGGAAGCGGGGGGGTGTCTCGCCCAATACGTAGTGATGAAGACAGGAGGGCTCGGGAGTACAGAGACAGCTTTAAGTGTATCCACTGTGTGCCCGGCAACAGAGAACAGAATGAGAGTTGCGAGAGGTCGCACCATAGTCCCTGTGATGACGGGCATGAGCGCAGCCCAGGGAATATGGGAAACCAGGAAGGATCGTATCAGATACTGAGTGATACGAGGCCAAGAGAGAATGGAGACCGAAGGGAGAATAGCAGAGAGTCCTACTGTGAAAAGAGAGGAGAGAATGGACAAAGTAAGATAGGGGGTAACAGGCCCGTGTTCCATCGCCTTCCAAGATCGGATGGCCGAGCATGGGACCTGGAGAGATGGGAGCAAGAGAGAACACTCCCCAACTCTCCCGAACCCAAACGTAGGGCCCAGAGTTGGGATGGGAGAGAAACCTGTGAACGTCCCTCGAAGGAGTTATTGCGAGCAGAGATAAAAGCCAAAAGACTCGATGTCTCCAGCTTAAGGTCAGATCTGGATGACATGGTAGACGGTACCCTGCCCTTAGAAAGAATGGACATGTATGAGCAGGATGAAATTCTGTTCATGGCGAAAGACGTAACTCGAAAGGCGAGGACAATCCATGAGAAATTGGTAGAACTAGCAGGCAAATATATGGTGGACCTGTCAAGAACCAAAGCATTACAGGGCAACCACAGGCTACATTACTCAGACCGAGACCTAGATGAGAGGAGAACCATCGGATTGAAAACACACATAAGGGAGCTGATCACTGGAATAAGGACATGGAGGGCACTGGATAAGTGGGAAGAGAGGTGGTCCAAGAAAGGGACCGTCAGGAGAAGCACACTTGGTATGACACCAGGAGGACAGCAGGGAGTAGAGACATACCCTTTGAGGGAAGTCGCAAATGGGACCTATGTTCACGTCCCTTGGAGTAGGGGAGATTTAGCTGCTTTTACCACCTCCTTCCCCAAACTGCGGGAAAACCCAGTGGAGTGGTATAAGCAAGTTGAGAGATTCGTAAAAATCTCAAAGGTCCTATGGATAGATTTGAACACGCTGTTTGACATTGTAGTGCCAGGAGATTTGTGGACCGCATGCAAGGTTAGCGCTGAGTGGCCCACCACAGAGCCCGAGAGAGATGCTAAGACTAATGGGCCGTCCGAGAGTGTGATGGCAAAATTCGAGAGAGTAATGACTTGGCTGAAAGATAAAGTGCCAATGCAAGACATAGATTGGGTAAAAATTGACCGAACAAGACAGGAACCCAAAGAGACGGTTCACGAATTTTATGAGAGGTTGCTAAAGGCGTTTAAACAGTATAGCGGTCTGGATGTAATGGATCCAAAGGACATAGGGCAATTTGTGTCCAAGTTCGTCTTGGGCCTGAGACCGGATATTAGTTTAATGATACAGCAACACTTGATTTGTTGGCAAAATAAACCCCTAGACGAAATACTGAGGTATGCCAGGTATTGCTGTGATGAGATAGACTCCAAGGCAAAGAAACTAAAGGAGAAACTGATGGTGGTACAGATGCAGGCAGCTGGGAAGGGGGGACAGCAGCAACAGCAACCAGGAGCAGGTACTGGAGGAAAGAAACAGTACAGTCAGAACAAGGGCAATGAGGAGAACTCCACCTTTAGACCCAGGATAGATATAGCTGCCTTAAAGAAAACAACTAGGTGCCACCAGTGTAACGAGGTGGGGCATTGGAAACGCGAGTGTCCCTATAATGTTGAGATAGGAGACCAAGAGGTAGAAGAGGAAGAGACCCAGAGTGCGCCTACAAGAGGGGTAACGCAATACCAGGGAAAGGTGCTCAAAGGGGGGGCCCACTTCCCCGAGCTCAGTTCCCGCAGCCACCCAGAGTAGGGACTATGGGTAAGACCTATAGACAGATGCCACTGTTTGTCGGGGGAGAGGAATGCTATTATGTGGACCCACTAACTGGACAGAGGGTGGAAAGGGATGACTGCACCCTCGGGGCAGCTTTGGAGGTAGACCAGAGGGGACCCTATGTTGAGGCCGAAGTGGCAGGGTTCCCCACGACATTTCTAGTGGACACAGGAGCCACCCGATCCACGATCAGATCAGCCGCAGTTCCAGGCCTGCCCATGTCTGGAGAGACCATACAAGTGGTGGGGGTCGCTAACAGGAGAATGACCAGTCCTCTGACTGAACCCGTGCAGGTGAAAATAGGGAAGTACAGTGATGAGCACCAGTTTGTGGTTTGCGATTCTAGTCCTGTATGTCTGCTAGGAAGAGACCTTTTGTGCAAACTAAATTGCACCATACACTGCACACCACAAGGAGTGGAGGTATTGACTAATGACGACGATGCTGACTTTAAAGTCGCGAATTCCAGGATATGTGTGGAGTTGTATCCCACTCTGACAGTAGATGAGCTCCCCTGGGATCTGAGAGAGACAGTAGCTCCAGAAGTGTGGGATTTCACTGGGGAAGAGATTGGGCTGGTGAAAGGGGTGGACCCAGTGAAAATAGTAGTGAAACCGCATGCTGAGTTTCCAAGAACACCTCAATATAAATTGACTCCAGAAACGATTGCAGGCATAAAACCCGTGATCGAGTCCATGATTAAGCAGGGAATACTGAAGGAAATCGTGGGTAGTCCATGTAACTCCCCGATTATGGGTTTGCAGAAACCAAATGGGAAATTCCAGATAGTGCAGGACCTCAGAAAGATTAATAACATAGTCGTTTCGTGTTGTCCAGTGGTACCGAATCCATCAGTGATACTGTTTCAGATACCGTTCCAAGCAGAATGGTTCACTGTAATTGATCTTTGCCAGGCTTTCTTTTCGATCCCTTTGGACGAAGAGAGCCATTTCCTTTTCGCATTTAAGCTGGAAGGTTGCGTCCTAACATGGTGTCGTATTCCTCAGGGGTATACAGAGAGCCCATCGATCTTCAACCAGCTTCTAAAGAAAAATCTTGAAAGTCTAGTGCTGCCCCAGAGGTCAGTTCTGGTCCAGTACATAGACGACCTCCTTGTGGCGTCAGAAACAGAGGAAGCTTGCAGGGAAGACTCTATTGCTTTGTTAAATCACTTAGCTGAGAATGGGCACAAGGTGTCCCCGGGAAAATTGCAGTACTGCCTGACAGAGGTGCAGTACTTGGGACACAGAATTGAGAAAGGTAAACGAAAAGTGTCACCAGACCGGATAGAGGCCATCATGAAGATGAATGCGCCTAAAACACAGAGAGAAGTCAGGATGTTCCTAGGGATGGTGGGATATTGCCGACAGTGGATTGCAAACTTTTCACTGAAAGCAAAGCCCTTGCAAAAACTGACGCACAAGGAGGTGAGTGATCCGGTACCATGGGACAAGGACTGTTTGATGGCGTTCCTACAGCTGAGAGAGGACCTATGTCGTGCTCCGGCTTTGGGAATGCCAGATTACGATAAACCATTCTTGCTTTATTGTTGTGAGAGAGAGGGTTGCGCGCTGTCTGTGTTGGTCCAAATTCATGGGAATGCCCGTAGACCAGTCGCTTACTTCTCGGCTACTTTAGATCCAGTAGCCGCAGCGTTGCCCGGATGTCTCAAATCCGTTGCCGCAACAGGTGTCAGCATTGAAAGATGTGAGAACATTGTCATGGGGCACCCGTTAGAGGTGCATGTGCCCCACTCTGTTGAATTGTTAATGACCAGGACTAAAACCCAGCATCTGACCAACAGCAGGCTCACGCGCTATGAGCAAGTTATTCTTGCTGCAGAGAACGTGACCCTCAGGAGATGCTCTGTTTTAAATCCTGCTACCTTGATGCCACTTCCAAACGATATTGAGGATGATGATGAATGTACAGACCATGACTGCCTCGATGTGACTGAACTATGCACCAAACCGAGACCCGACATCGTAGATGAGCCACTGACTGACCCAGACGAAATTTTCTTTGTTGATGGCTCATGTGTAAGAGACGAAGTTGGGCAGTTGAGAGCAGCTTACGCTGTTTGTACAATTACTGGAGTTGTGGAAGCTGGATGCCTGGAAGGAGTACACTCCGCACAGGTAGCCGAGATCATTGCCCTGACGCGTGCCTGCCAGGCAAGCAATCAAATCCGAGTCACCATATACACTGACAGTCAATATGGTTACGGGGTAGTTCACGATTACGGGCAGTTGTGGTCTCAAAGAGGGTTCATGACTTCTTCAGGCTCTCCCATTCGCAATGGAGAGTTTGTGCGCCTGTTGTTAGAGGCGTTGCAATGTCCAGCAGGTATCGCAGTTGTGAAGTGCACCGCACATACCAGAAATATGGACTTCGTGTCACAAGGCAATAGATATGCCGACGAAGTCGCGCGGTATTGTGCGGAACAGGGGTACTCTTTCACAGAGGTGGAAGTGGGTGGAATAAATGTAAGAACTGAATTAGCCATGATATTAGAAACTGTTGATACTTGGGACGAACTGAAAAACATGCAAGAAAATGCTCCTGATTTTGAAAAAGAAATGTGGGAAAAGGCAGGATGTGTGGTGGGTGAGGCCCATTTCTGGGTCTCACCAGATGGCAGAGCAGTGTTGCCCAATGAGATGGTGAGCCCAATGGCCAGACAAATACATGGTCCCGTCCACTTAGGAAGAGACGCTATGCTGAGAGTGTTTAGACAGACCTGGTACAACCCTAAGTTCAGAGTAGCAGCCGAAGCAGTGTGCCAGCGTTGTGTGACTTGTCAGCAGTTGAATGTAGGGAAAAAGACACCAGTTGCACTGAGCCACATTGGGAGATCAGGAGGTCCATTCAATCGAATGCAGATAGATTTTATTGAAATGCCAAGGTGCCACCGCCTCCGCTATGTCTTGGTGGTTGTTTGCGTATTCTCCAGGTGGGTTGAGGCATACCCTACACGTAGGTGCGACACCCTCACAGTAGCCAAGTTACTGCTTAGGGAGCTTATTCCGCGCTTCGGGGTGCCGGCCTCTTTGGAATCAGATAGGGGAACGCATTTCAACAGCTCACTTGTGAAAATGATTTGTGCGGCTTTGAACATAGATCAGAAATTGCGTTGCAGTTATCGACCAGAGGCCTCAGGAATAGTGGAACAAATAAATGGCACCATTAAGGCCAGAATTGCGAAAGTGTGTTCATCAACATCCTTGAGTTGGCCTGACGCTTTGCCATTGGTTCTTATGAGCCTCCGTAGTACCCCAGATAGGAGAACGGGGTTGTATCCCCATGAGGTGTTGATGGGGAGAGCAATGAGGTTGCCATCAGTTCCAACTGCTGCGCTGATTAACATCACAGATGATATGATCCTGGACTATTGTAAGGGGCTGTCTGACGCCATTCATTCTGTGTCCCTTCAGGTGCAGGCTGCCGAGGTTCCATCGTGCCAGGGCCCGTGTCATGACCTGTTCCCTGGAGACTGGGTCCTGGTGAAAAAACACGTGAGAAGAAGCTGCCTGGATGTTCGTTGGCGTGGGCCCTTCCAGATCATCCTGATCACGAACATGTAGAAAAAGGTAGGGCTAGGACCTTTCTCAAGATTTGCCCGGCGCTAACCGCCCTTGTACCATTCAAATTTACCAAGCAATGAGGCAGGCGCCGGAGACCAGAAGGCAGGAAACAGAAGTTTATTCCGACGGAGCAGAACACATCAGATCAGACAACAAGGTATCGTCTCGAGGTGCTCTAACAGCCACTCAGAGGCCTGGCCTCTTATACATTGGTTTATGGCATGTGACCTTCTTTTAATACAATCACAACTTTGTAAGGCATGGGAAAAGACATCCCCGTAATCCTCGTGTTAATCCCACCCCCATATACATTCACAATGGAGGTCCTCAACCTGCTGATAAGAGGGAGGGTCATCACGCAGCTGAGTGTTTCGTCGAGTCTTAGGATGTGTGCGCCTGATCATGTCACAGGGGGTGGGGAGGCCTGGATCAATAGAGGGTCCTTTGAAGGAGAGCGACCTCATACAATAAGGGCAGCAAATGGTATTTCTCGGCTTAGGCAATGGCCTCGGACCTGTGTGGACAGTCGGACACCGGGTGAGGGGCCATCAATGGAGTGGTATTCATGCTGCGTGGACAATCCAGCGCAGAGGGGAGGTTTATCAACAGAGGGGCATTCATGGGAAGAGAGGAGGTGTTGGTCAGGCGCTAGCGTGACTCCCAAGGACAGGGTCATGCAGATGGGTCATGCTCATAAGGAGGAGGGAGGGGGGAGTCAGGGTGCGCGGAGGATGCTTGCTGGGTCAGAGGGGCGCGCTGGCGATCGGTCGTGGACAGGGAGACCATGATATCTAAAATGGCTGCCGTGCACGTAATACATAGGTGACAAGCTGGCGCAGATGATGTTCAGATCGCAAACTAAAATTCCACAGTCCTCCCTTTTAACATGTCTCGCCAACTTGTCAGTTCGGATTTATCCCCATAAGGCCACGTATTTCTACTTCATAGAGGGGGCTCATGTGCTCATTTCGGAAGTCCAAAGTCTTTGGGCACATATAGCTAGAAAGAAGGCCGAACAATGGTGGCAGACATTGGATACCTAAGCAACACACACATAATATTACAATAGGTATCAGCACGAAGGAAAACAACTTCCAACCCCAATTTTTCAAAGTGTCCCAAAACCAGCTCCCAAGCGACCATCCTTCCTGCTCTTGGTGAACCTCTGAGGACAGTCTGTGGAGGTGTTCAATGGCTTTGTAGACTGAAGGCGAGTTGTCAGGCACGTAGGTGCAGCAGCTGGATCCGATGATGCGGCATGCTCCTCCTCGGTCGGCTAGGACCACGTCTAAGACAAGACGATTTTGGAGGGTCACGAGGCGGACCGCCTGAAGCTCCGCAGTATTGTTGGCGAGGATGCCAGCCGTGATATTGATCGTTGTTTCTACTGCCTGGGTCAGGTGTCGGATAGCACGGCTGTTAGCCATTGGGCCCCACAGAGGAACAAGTCCCTTTGCTGCATCCAGGAACTGTGCTCCAGTGGAGTCGGCTTGCCCAAGGTCGTCTGCACGCCTCTGCCGGTGGTGGTTGGCAGGGGCTACATATGTGGGTGGAAGAACGAAGGCAATATAACAGGTGCCCTTCCATCCTTTCGGGAGCCAGGTGTAAGCCTTGGTGCCACACACAAAGTACATATTCGGAGAGGCAACAAAAGAAGGGGGTTCAGCTGAGTCCAATGTTCTGGTGACTCGGCAGGCGCTGTAACCCACCAGCTGCGTTCCTTGGCCTTCTAGGCACACAAGGCCAGTGACATTGATCACGGACAGAGCCACAGTCAGGGTGGCGGTAGTTTGTTTCTGCAGATGAGAGAAGGTGGTTCTGGCTGGATTGTGGAGCACCTGTACTTCGACTCGTTCTTTGGCTGGAATGTCTTTGATGAAGGTGGTGTCTGCGAGTGCTGGACACAGGGCAGCTGGAGTCTTTCCTGTTTTGTTCAGCCAGAACCCAGAGTAGAAGAGTGACACTGTCCGGCTGGAGGTGGCGTTGTCCCTGTGGCTCTCTTGCATGAGGATCAACCAGGCGAGGCAAGAGCCGTGAACTGAGAAGGGTGAAGGGATGAAGGGGATGGAGTGTCCAGTGGCATGTGGGAGCAACCCACAGATCCAACAGTTCGTAGCATTTGCAGCAAGGTTATGTTGGTGCAACAGTTGCACAAAGGAATTGTTCCAGAATTCCCTGCGCCTTTCTCGGAGCTGAGGCGACAGAGAGATTAGGTGATGCTCTTTCAGGGGTGTTGGCTGTGCAGTAGGTAGCAATGTCTCATGAGCCGGTGTGCTCTCCTCCAGAATCCAGAGGGAGGTCATGAGAAGGAGGCAGAAGAGGAAGACAATGAAGAGTGCAATTGTCTTCGATTTGTGCAGGTTGTCAGTCTTTGGATTCCTATACTGGGTATTTCCCGTTGCTTCCATCATCTTCTTATCTGGCGCTTCCATCATCTTCTTATCTGGCGCTTCCATCACCTTCAAGGGGCTCGGTAGTGGGCAGAACCACAGACTTTGTTTAGCTTCTCTCCCGGCAACCCTTGATTGTGTGTAGGTCACCGTTCTGAGATTTTAACTTAGTCCGTGGCCTACTTAGCCGAGACTCCCTCCTTTCGACGCAGGAAATACCCTTCTCTGGATGGCACAGTAGGATCAGAGAATTTTGCAAGTTCGAGTGCCCCAGTATCTGGATAACAGTCCAATATCGGTCGGTCTTTGGTCAGGAGCTCTTCTTGGGTGCTGACGTTTTCTGTCGTGGCCAGGTTTGCAGGGACCTTCCGACAATGATGCGCGTGCAGCCAGTGCTTCTTCCCCTCCACTCGGAGTGCTGTTCGGGTGGTGATCAGCACTTGCCAGGGGCCCGTCCACCGAGGTTCCAGACTCTTGGTTCGCTGGAAATTTCGTATCAATACAAAATTTCCCGGTTGGATGTCGTGACCGGGGCCCCTGGAAGCATCGGGGATGGCCTGCTGCACCTGTTGATGAATGACAGACAACGTTTTAGTCAACTTGCACAAATAATCAGATAGTAGGACGTCTGGGACGTCATGAATGGAGGTCGGTTTGGGAGCAGTCCAGAGGTTCATAGGCCGCCCAAACACGACCTCATAGGGGGTCAAATGGTGCTTGGTGGGAGTGGAGCGCATTGATAACAAAGCCAGTGGGAGGGCATCCGGCCAGTTAAGTCCAGTGGTGGCCACTATTTTTGCCAGTTTCAGCTTGAGTGTGGCATTGTGGCGTTCCACTAGACCAGCGGATTGGGGGTGGAAGACCGCATGGAATCGTTGCTTCACCCCTAACCCTTTCAGGATTAGCTGGATAACCTCAGATATGAAGTGGGGGCCATTGTCACTCCATAAAATTCGGCAAAGGCCATAGCGAGGGAAGAATTCCTTCAGTAGTACTTTGGCAGTAGTCATGGCAGTGTTGTCACGGGTTGGATAGGCTTCTACCCATTTGCTGAAGGCACATACGATGACTAGTACATACTTCAGGCTTTGGCA
Source organism: Lissotriton vulgaris (assembly GCF_964263255.1). Classification (NCBI taxonomy): domain Eukaryota; kingdom Metazoa; phylum Chordata; class Amphibia; order Caudata; family Salamandridae; genus Lissotriton; species Lissotriton vulgaris. Next base: position 136,465,319 of record NC_141688.1, read on the forward strand.
TCTCTCTAGTTGGATGTAATCCATCTGAAGGACCTCAAAGGGGTGATTGGGGGTCCCAAACCCTCCCCGGGGCACTACAGTTCCTTTCCCGGGGTTGTGTTGCAGACAGATGAGGCACTGCTGAACTAGGCGTCTGGCTGAGTCAGGGATTTTGTCATTGTGCCAGACTTTGGAAGTGAGTTCGATCATGGGTGCAGATCCTATGTGTGCGGGGGAGTGAGCCATTGTCAGTATGGGGATCAGGTATGAGTCGGGCAGCAACCATTTGCTTGCATCCTTCGTTCGCCAACAGCCCTCCTCATCCTTCAAACCCATCCTTGCCCACTTAGTCAGCTCGTGAGGGGTGCTGGCCGATTGTATGTCTCTAATCATTATCCTTGTGTCACTCCATGTTTCTGCTTGTGACCTGGTCATGTACATGCGCGTCACCGTCCTATTCTCAGCTGTGGTTCGTGCAGTGACGTCGGCCAATGCATTCCCTTGCCCAACTAAGTCTGTCACCCTTTTGTGTGCTTGACATTTGATCACCGCTAGTCGTTTGGGGAGGAGAACTGCTTCAATCAGAGCGGAAACTAGATCTCCGTGGAGGATCGGGGTGCCGTGGGATGTCAGGAATCCCCTCTCCCTCCACAGGAGCCCAAAATGGTGGACCACTCCGAAGGCATACTGGCTGTCCGTATATACGTTCGTGGTGGTCCCTGCGGCTATGATGCATGCTCGGGTGAGGGCTATCAGCTCTGCTGCCTGGGCAGATCGTTGTGTGATGCAGGCTGTCTCGACTACTGTTCGGGCTGTCGTTACTGCATAGGCAGCTGAAGTGGTGCCATCTGGGAGTTTGATGCAAGAGCCGTCTACCCATAGCTCTCCATCGGGGTCGGGAAAAGCAGTATCTCGGAGGTCAACCCTACTCCTAGTTTGTTCGTCCGTGAGGGTCACACAGTCGTGTATGGGAGGCACGTCGAGGTCATTTTCAGGCAGAGGCAGTAATGTGGCAGGATTCAAAGTCGTGCATCTCTTCAGTGTGATGTGGGGTGCAAGTAGAGTCAACTCGTACCCTGTCAGTCGTGCGCTAGTCAGGTGCTGGGTCTTTGTCTGATTCAAGAGGGTGTCGACTGCATGGGGTACTAGCACTGTGAGGGAGTTGGAAAGTACAATTCCCTCGCTCTGACGGATAGAGACAGCAGCGGCGGCTACTGCTCGAAGGCAGGCAGGCAAGGCTCTGGCTACAGGATCAAGAGTGGCGGAGAAGTAGGCACAAGGGCGCTGCTTAGGACCAATGGATTGAGTTAGGACAGACAATGCGCATCCCTCCCTTTCGTGGGTGAAGAGGGAGAAGGGTTTGGAGTAATCCGGCGTTCCTAGGACAGGCGCTGAGCAGAGTGCATCCCGTAATTCTTTAAAGGAGGCTTGACACTCAGCGGTCCAAGGAAGCGGGGAGGGGACATCTTTGGTCAGTAGGGCAAGTAATGGTTTCACAATGAGGCTGTAATTAGGCAACCACTGTCTGCAAAAAGAGGTTAGGCCAACCAAAGAGCGGACCTGCTTCTGTGTTTTCGGGATGGGGGTATCTAGGATGGTTTGGATTCGGTCGGGTGTGAGTTTCCTCCCTTCTTTGGACAGAAGATGGCCTAGGTAAGTCACTTGTGGCTGGCAGAACTGTAACTTCTTTTTGGAGACTTTATGGCCATTCTCTGCAAGAAAGTGTAGGAGTTGGACGGTGGCTGTCGTTGCAAGCGGGGTGGTGTCGGCCGCCAAAAGGATATCATCAACATATTGGATCAACACCACTCCCTCCGGTAGCTGGAAGGCATCCAGCTGTCTTTTGAGGGCCTGGCTGTAAATGCTGGGACTTTCAGTGTACCCCTGGGGAGCTCTACAAAATCGGTACGAACGGGATTTTAAGGTGAAGCCGAACAGATAACGGCTATCTGGATGAATGGGGATAGAGAAAAACGCGTTCTTAAGGTCGATAACAGTGAAGGTGGTGGCAGTGGACGGGATGAGGGTCAGAATGGTGGTGATATCAGAGACCACAGGATATTGGGGTACAACCACTTTGTTAATCTCTCGCAGGTCGATGATGAAGCGGTACGCTTTCTCATCTCCTTCACCTTGCTTCTTAACAATAGGTAGGATTGGGCTGTTGCAGACGTTGCTAACCACCTCTTCAACCACTCCTGCATCTACCAGAGACTGAATGATCGCTACCAGTGCCTTCTCACCCTCTGGTGATATCCGATACTGCGGGAGTTTCGGGAGCATAGCGTCCTGTCGTACAGTTATGTGAATAGGATCAATCATCATTCGCCCCACATCAGAGTCATTTTTGGCCCACAGGTACGGGGGTAGGGTGTCAAGCAGGGACAGGTCAGCGTCAGTTACGGAGCACATGTGTCGTGGGGGAGGGGATCTGGGCATGTCTGGGTTGTCGTACAGGATGACTCGTATTCCATCTGGGGAACACCTAATGGTAGCTCGAAAATGTTTCAGTAAGTCAATACCCATAATGGCGTCAGGGGAGTTGGAGGAGAGTAGAAATGTCGCGTCAGTAGTGTTGTTTTCTAGGTCAAAGGTAATAGGTACGGACAGGGGGTTAGTGGAGGGCGTCCCATCGAAACCTATCGACGTTATGTGTGAGCCAGACAAGGGTGCCCTTGGAATCAGTCGTTTTGATAACACACTACGTGTCGCCCCAGTGTCTACCAAGAATGGAGACTCTGTACCCAAGACCTTAGCGGTGACATAAGGACCTTGCTGGTCAACACAGAGCTCGACTGGATCCCTCCCTTGCCCCTGGCAGTCCTATGCAAAGTCGGGGGCATGTTCACCTTCAGATAGCTGATATTGGTTCTGTCGGGGACGGTCAAATGTGTTCGGTCTTCCTGATCTGTCATTATTGGTGTCGTTGGGGCTCCCTCGTCCCTGTACTCTATTCCTCGGACCACCCGTCACATCCCTGGAATCCCTATTCCTATTCATTTCTAGCAGAACTGGACACTGGAATTTCCAATGGCCGAGCCCTTTGCAGAAGGCGCATTGGTCATTGCTAACGTCTCTACGTCCAGTGTGGGGTGCTGGGGTGTGATCTTTAGGAGGTAGATCTCTGGGGGTGGTTGATTGGTAGTTCCCCCTTTGGTGTTCCCGTCCAAGCGCTATACCTTGTATCTGGGCTATCATTACCCTTTCCTTTAAATCTTTCTTCTTTTTCTCGGACGCCCTATCATTCTCATTCTTTTGGTGCTCGTAATACTGAGCCATCTGAAGGATAGCTGCGGGTTTGGAGGCCCCCCAACTACTCTCGCTCGTCTGCAGTTTTTGGGAGACTTCTTGTGTTAGTCCCTTTACATAATTTTGCACAAACAGGTGCTGTCCGGTTGCGGTGGTCATGTCTTGGCCACTGTAGTCGGAGAACACTGTCTCAAATCGGGAGAAGTATTCTGACACATCTTCCTGGGGTTTCTGTCGACAGGCTGTGACTATCGACCAGTCTACTTTTCTTTCCGGGACCAGGGTTTTCAACTTCTGGACCAGTTTGTCTGGGAGTTCCAGTATGTCCTTCACTGGTTTACTCCCCGGCTCTCGCTGTCTATCTAGTTTACCGAGTTGGTCCCAGGTATGTCCAAACAGATCTGTGTGGTCAACCTTCCGGATTTGCTTCCACACATCAGCTGGCAGGCATAACCCAAAGAACAAGTCAATATCTGCTAAAGTCATTATTGTCGAACCCAAGGCTGTGCCTAATTCGGTATAAAATGCCGTTGGGTTCTTTCTTAAGTCGGGCAGGGTTTGTTTGAAGGTTAGGATATCTTGTCGGTCCCATGGTTGGTAAACCCAATTGTACACAACCCTTCCCTTTGCATGTTCATTATTAATATCATCGCTCGTCCCCTGGCCCCGTGGCGGGATCCAGTAAGGAGCCGCTTCTCTGATAGGCATCATAGTATTGACTACTTCTGCCGAGGTTGTTTCAGGGACCGTAACCTTGGCTTCTGGCTTCTGTTCCGCGAGGTGGCGGAAGACCTCAAGCATTTGCATGAAGAGCTCCGTCGCCTCACGTTCAGTCCCATCTCCAACATCAACCTTCCTATACAGTGTTGTTAGTTTAGCGGGACCCTTACTCTGATACCTATCTTCATACGCGTTCAGGGTGTGGTAGCTGAATCGCAAAATGAAATGCCGTCTGTGGCTGTCGGCGTGTGAATTATATATGCTCATTGTGTATTCTTCGCTCTCCCTTCGGTCTACCAATGTCTTTGCTATTTCGTTGATCCCATCCCGCTCATCTTTGCTTAACCTACTTAACCTGGCTGATGATTGTTTGCTAGCCTCGGGGTCGTCTGACGAAGTTGTTAATGTGGCTGGTGCGGAGGCCGTGAGGGCCGGTGCACTAGCACTAGGGTCACTTTCACTCACACTCGGGGCTTGCAGGTTTTGTTGGCTGGGAGCGTATGGAGGGGGCATGTAGATGATTGGGGGACCTAGCAGTAACTCATCGTTTGCCCGTTGTTTGGAGGGCAGTTCAGGGTAGAGCGCAGAGGGGGTCCTAACAGGACATTGGCCTGTTGACCCTGATTCTTGGTTTTGTGTAGCTTCTTTTCTTTCTTTTATTTCTTCTTCTAGTTGCTTAGCGGCTAGGTGGGCTGCCTTTCGTAGTTCTTTCCCTACTTTTGCTTCTTCTCTTTTCTTTCGTTGTTCCGTTTCTTTGCGCCACATGCCGATACTGTCGAGCATAGTGGGCGTGGTCTTATTCTTCTGGAGCGCTATTTCTAATGTTTTTATTTTATTTTCACTAAAGGAACCTATCAGTGGCCACTGACTTTCAGGGTTCTTTTTCGTATATTTATGCCATAGTTTAGTGTAAGCTATAGCGACTAGTCCATACTTAGTGAACATGTCCTTATTAGGGGTGCCCTCCAGTGGAGCTGGATGGTTCATCTCTAATAAGCGGTCCGGGCTAAACAGGCTACCAACCAGTGGGGAGAAGATAGGCATGACGGTTTACACCGGGGACAAAAGTCTGCACTACCTATCTTATCACAGCGGGCAAAGACTAGGCAGAATATTTCTATTCTCCGTTGTTTGGCGGCGGTGAATACCTCAAACGAACCAATACCGAATAATCGGCCAATCAAACAATTCAGTGGGGAGAATAAGTGGGCACGAAAAGTTATCGCTACCCACTCTTTCTCTACCTGCAAAGAGAGACCTTGTTCTTCCCTGTTTGCAGACAAAGAATCTCCAGACAATAATCCACGAACGACAGTTCGGGAAACAGTGGGGGAGGAAGATAGGCACGACGGATTACAATGGGGACAAAAGTCTGCGTTACCTATCCTTCACTGTTTGCAAAGAGAGAGCCTGTTTGTTTTTCCCCATTTGCAGACAGCGAATCTCCAGAGGTTTCAACAAAGCGTAATACTAGTATTATCCAAACAAAAACAATTTTCCTCAATTCGTCGTGTTTACACGACCTTACCCGGACCGCATGGACGGTTTCCTGTCCTCTGGATCCAGCGCCCGATCGTCCTCTCTCCTTCGTGATGTTCGCGGCACTCCTGATGGTTCCCAGTCAGGACCGTAGATCACTCGAGAGAGGTCTGTTCAGAACTAGTGAAGGTCGGATGATCGGCTGTCAGACGAGGGTCTATCGGACATGAGCTCTTCCCGATCGTTGCAGTCGTTCACTCTGTCATCGGGACCTCTCCCACTGGATCCACGTGTCGCTGATGGGCCCCACGCTTTGGGACGCCAAATTGTAGAAAAAGGTAGGGCTAGGACCTTTCTCAAGATTTGCCCGGCGCTAACCGCCCTTGTACCATTCAAATTTACCAAGCAATGAGGCAGGCGCCGGAGACCAGAAGGCAGGAAACAGAAGTTTATTCCGACGGAGCAGAACACATCAGATCAGACAACAAGGTATCGTCTCGAGGTGCTCTAACAGCCACTCAGAGGCCTGGCCTCTTATACATTGGTTTATGGCATGTGACCTTCTTTTAATACAATCACAACTTTGTAAGGCATGGGAAAAGACATCCCCGTAATCCTCGTGTTAATCCCACCCCCATATACATTCACAATGGAGGTCCTCAACCTGCTGATAAGAGGGAGGGTCATCACGCAGCTGAGTGTTTCGTCGAGTCTTAGGATGTGTGCGCCTGATCATGTCACAGGGGGTGGGGAGGCCTGGATCAATAGAGGGTCCTTTGAAGGAGAGCGACCTCATACAATAAGGGCAGCAAATGGTATTTCTCGGCTTAGGCAATGGCCTCGGACCTGTGTGGACAGTCGGACACCGGGTGAGGGGCCATCAATGGAGTGGTATTCATGCTGCGTGGACAATCCAGCGCAGAGGGGAGGTTTATCAACAGAGGGGCATTCATGGGAAGAGAGGAGGTGTTGGTCAGGCGCTAGCGTGACTCCCAAGGACAGGGTCATGCAGATGGGTCATGCTCATAAGGAGGAGGGAGGGGGGAGTCAGGGTGCGCGGAGGATGCTTGCTGGGTCAGAGGGGCGCGCTGGCGATCGGTCGTGGACAGGGAGACCATGATATCTAAAATGGCTGCCGTGCACGTAATACATAGGTGACAAGCTGGCGCAGATGATGTTCAGATCGCAAACTAAAATTCCACAGAACACGGCGGTGAAAGTGGGAGGCCTGCCCAACTGGATCCACGCGTCGCATACGCGGAGGGTTCCAGCACCTCTGGAAGAAACAGCTCCTCTCTCGGATAGACGTCCAGCTGCGGACCGAGAAGCCATAGAGAGGGCCAGCCAAGCTGTAGAGGTGCCAGCGGAAGCAGGGAACGAGTCTGACCTAGCTGAGGACGGTCAGTACAACAGCGAAACAGACGACGCTACGGAAGGAGAAAGTAGCTGGGAGTACGAGTCAGACACAGACAGGTCTGACAGAGAGCGAGAACCGGCAAGAAGGAGAAGGAGTCGAAGGGTACGTGGAGAAGCTGATTGGCCACAGAGAAGAAGCTCTAGTCTGAGGTCAACTCCAGAGAGAACCCTTCCTCCGATATCAGAGGACTCAGATCCGGAAGAAGGTGCTCAGGGCGCTGAAGCACCGGACTTGAGGAGGTCAAGAAGAGTGCGGGTGCCTAGCAGGAGATATTCCACCCCTGAGTGGACATATCTGGTGACAAATGTCTTCGAAACCGGAGACAGGGAGGATCCGAGCGGTGGTGGTGTCCAGTTCTGAGCCCATCGTCACGGTGGAAATACGACTGTTAGTACCCGGTGTCGAACAAGAAGGGTCACTAACTTTTATGCTCCCCAGACCTCCCCGTCTCAGCAAGTTAAAGCACATGTTTCTCACAGAATTGCAATTCCCCGATTTTGGTACAAAGATAACAGCCCAAGAAGAGCACAATCTTCGTATGGAAATATTGAACTTTGCTGTCGAAGCTGCAGGCAATCGCCTGATAGTAGATGCTTAAAAGACTTTGTAAATAGGCAAGAAGAGAAGAAGATTACCTAGCGCCCAGGAAGCAGAGAATCTTAGGGACCTTCCCTTGAGTTGATGGAGAAGGGCTAGGGTTGTCTGTATTGAACTGTTAAAGGACTGCTGCGAAAGAGGTTGTCAGCTTCCAGTTGTGTAGTTCTAAGGACAAAAGGAATAAAAGAGACTGTAAAGGAGCGGAAAGGAAAGAACTTTGTGCTGAGTTACGAGAGAGCCACACTGTCTGACGAAATGGAGGCCGGCACCCAGAACCGCAGAGCGAAATGTATAATAGGTACACTAATAGTAGGAGTGATAATATTAATAGCTTTAGTGGTAACTGTCTCTTATGTAGAGGGACGTGAGGAGGAGGCAAAGGTAACTGATGTGAAATCTGTAGAGGCGCTTACACCCACCGTTGCTGGTGAGAAAGGGGAAAACACACAAGAAAAAGCGTTATTAGCTGCAGAAGCCCGCAGGTTACACGTAGATGAGTCCCAAGGAGACTTTAGGTCTAATGCTTATGCTATACTTTTATATGAATACGTGGATGCCATGGAGGTCAAGGACTGCTATGTCTGCATGCAGTTGCCGGCGTCTGTAGATGAAGGCATTAGATATCATCACCTCCCGCTGACATATGGCATTACATGTAGCTTGTTGCTTAGTATATTTTATGGGAGAGATAGTTTTGAATACTATTTCTCCAATTACGATGCAGTATTACCAGAAGTCCCAAATTATAAACAAATGAACAAATGGGACTACTGGAAGAGTGAAGACAGGTTGGCAAAGTTTTTCATTCCTTGGATTACCTTAGATACTTCACATGCCCGTAGAAATAACCTGACATGCAAGGTGTCAGAAGTCGAGAAGAAGTTCATAGGGCAGGTGGATGATCGAAATAGGAGACAAAAGATTTTGAAAAAATCAGGACAATGGAAAACAGATTGGACCGAGGAAGAGAAGGCACACAAGAGAAAGGGTAGTAGTGGTCCAATAGCTTTGGATAGAACGCAGAGAGGAAAGTTATGTCTTCATAGAGCCAAAACGTATTATGAAAATGTATACGTGGGAGAAGTTAGCTGTGAACATGCTTTCAATCTAGAGTACTATACCAAGGACTTCCTGAAGGGAATGCAAGTGATTCCAAATGTGTATTTTGTATGTGGAAGAAATGCCTACGTGAAACTACCTGACAACTGGTATGGATCATGTTACTTGGCCATTATCTTCCCTAAAATATATCATGCCCAAGATTTAGAGATCATCGAGGGCAAGACATCATCGAGGGGAAGGAGAGATGTAGGAGATGCAGAAATGGTTGGAGATGTCTTTGGAGCTGTGTTCCCGCTTTTGGGACTAATCCTTAATGATGTTAAAATTAGACGACTGGCAACAGTCGTAGACAGGTTGTCTGCCAGCACTGCTCAGTCCTTAATGCTGGTAGAAGGAGAGATGCAATCGATAAGGGCTATGGTTCTCCAGAACCGTCTTGCATTAGACGTCCTATTAGCAAAAGAGGGCGGAGTCTGTAAGGCTTTGAAGGTCCAAGAATGTTGCACTTACATTCCAGACAATTCAAAGCCCCTTGAGAAGGTTATTAGGAACATAACGAATATTCACAAGGAGATCGAAGACCTGAGTAGAGAAAATGTCTGGGAAAAGGTGGGCCATGGAATGAGTGAAGCTGGAAGTTGGCTCACCACCTTAGGCAAAAGCTTTGTATGGTCTATCCTAAAACCTATCATCATAATATTGATCTGTGGGATCATGTTGTGGGGATTGGTGAGGGTATTCAAATGGTACAGAGCAAGAAGGTCAGAGAGAGCCCAGAGAAAACAGCTGCAGAGATTGGCTGCCATACAAGATAGTCAGTACAGGAGTCTGAGGGCTCTGGAAACGCAGAAACGAGTTATGCTAGCAATCACTGCAGTTTAAAAATTAATGATGACCCCGAGAGGTCATCAAAGGGGGGAACTGAGAGAGCGCAAGCTGACCTAAATGTATAAATGCACCACATTTACACGTAGTAAGCACAAGTCATGAAGAGAAATGCCATGAGTGCTGATAGTATCTACATCTATATTCTGAAATGTGTAGTTAATATAGAGATTTAAGTAGAAATGGAACTAATGAAAAACTGTGTGAACTATATGACTTTAATAGACGTGATTATTCCTGAATCCATGTTGTGTAGCTGCAAAAATGTAAGATGGCATACGGTTAAACGTAGAACGAGGTAGGCCTCAGGGCCAGAGCTAGAAGGGAGGGGGAAGGTGGTTCAATTTCACAACATGGATTGCACTAATGTTTTAGTAATAACGAATAGGCCATGATTTCTAGATGTGTTTACCGAATAAATAGAATAAGAGTACTAACATGCTAATAATTAAAGAAGAAGTTGAATGCTATAATCATTATGAGGAATGTTGTAGGGCTGGAATGTTTTAACGTTGATTTACACATACTAGTCTGGGCCGGGGAATGTTGCAACGCTGTTGGAAGTCTATGAGAATTGGGATTTTGGCTGCAGATGTCTGTCTGTAAGAGAAAAGGGGGTATTCAATTATAAATAATATGAATAGAAGTTTGTTCGGAAGACGGCCCAGACATGGAGGAGGGTTCCGGAATGTTTAAGGGGTATCAGCGGGCCGGAGAAGAGTCTGAGAAGCAAGGTCGACTCTAACCACAAGGCCTCATCATGGAAAAAGCCAGAAGCTACACCACGTGAGGGGCGTCTCACGAGGGGCGTCCTAAATGTTGTTGTATTTTTGTATTAGGGACAGCACCCCTGGGGGGAGTTAGAGCAGAAGCCTGAGGACCCTTTAGAGAGCGGATGGGTAGGCAGAGAGGGGTCATGACTGGAGAACTATAGGTTTTCACCAAGAGACTGAGAGTGGGTGACTTCCCTTGGGGGTCATTCACTGCTGACACCTTTTGTTAGGTTGAGACCTGATTAAGTAGGGATACCATCTAGAGCAGGGTAGGGACAGCCTAACCTGTGTGTTTTCCCTCCAAAGTAAATGACGGAGAGATCTCAGTATGTGTCAATGCTGATAGCTTTATTATTCTTAGAACTCGTCCTTGTAGTTTCCGTTGCTCGTCTGAGGGCTTTCAGAGAGCACATGTATGTAGTTGGGCCCGTGTATCTTGTAAATCTCATTCTGAGATGCTTGTACCTGCAGCTTATCTTGACTTTATAATAAATCTTTGAAAGCTAGAAGTTGTTTGTGATCTTTTGAAGCGGAGTCCTTTATTGGGTGAACTAACTTGGTAAGAGATGCACTTTCTTCCCTCAATGACAGGCAATAAAGGTTCAGTCGACCAGATCGGGGTTTTAGATCAATAGTGATAAGGTATCGATCAAAATCTCGCCCTTCCAATATGATGGAGAAAAATCTTTCACCTCGGGAAGTTTAGGGTCAATTAACACCTATTTATTGCTCATTCAAGCAGCCTTTACATGCACAGATTAACCAGGCCCCACATATCCATTTCCATGAAGCAGCCCGGCACCCTGGCTACCTCTCCCTCTGATTCACTGCACAGGAGACCCCCTCCCTTCTGCCTGAGCTGAGCCATCTCAACTGCTGAACATTTGCCCTTTGGCCCCTGTAGAGAGCCACCCAGCCCCAAGGCTAAAATTACGGACAAATGCCGTCCGTGGAAACTTCCTTCACGGACAACGAACACAACACTAAATTCACGGACTGTCCGTGAAATTTACGGACGGTTGGTCACCCATGAGGAATTGACTTCTCCAGCTCGACACTGCTGTTTCTCCCTCTCCTGCATCAGGGCAGGAGTGCCAGTAGAGCGGATTCCCACACTTCCGGAACACAGTCTGCAAGCCGAGAAGAAACTGCGAATCAGGGAGCTGATGGGGAGCGCTCCCCACATTTCCCAATGATATCTTTCTCATTGACTGATTAGGGCCTGCACCTGACTTCTAAAATAGAAGAAAGAAGCATTTTCCTAATCCACACCCAGATCAGATTAATAACTTCGGGAGAGGCTTAGCACAGTTTCAAGCATTCCTGGAGCCAGGCTTTTCGCTCGATGGTTCTAGGTGCGAGTACCTTTGTTGATGCATTCTGGGGTGAGGATTCACTGAGGCTTTGCATGAGCGCTTACATGAGCAATATGAAACAACTCACAGTACTTGTGAACTATTCATTAAAAAAGGCTACTCAAGCAATGCAAAAGTGTGTTGTTCCAGGTGAGAGTCATCTACCCTTAATGTTTTAAAATTACAATCGAGGCTTATTTACAGAATTTATAAAAACAAATAAGACTCGTGCACACAGAAAATTAAATGCTGAAAAACGTAATTGGCCATGGCAGAGTTAGCAAAGAGTCATTATTGGGCCTGAGTGAAATTTTAATTGTGTCAAAGTAATCGGAGTCAGTTCAGTAATTTTGCTTTAAACGCATTTGCGTGATCATGAGTAATTTGACTAAAAAATCCTACAGTACGGGCACAGCACAAAAAAGGTACCGCACACAAGCGGCTGCTGGCTGCTGATGTTTGTTCTATTTTGTTAGTGCAAAATGCATCTTCTGGTCCATTTTGGAAGCAAGGGTGCATTTTAGGCTAAGGAAGAAGGACAAAAATGTTGGTTTATGCTCCTCGTCTAATTTCACCTTATCTTGCTTGATTATGGTATAATTTTGAGTAATTACGCTTCTACTAATTTTACAAATAATGCCCACCCCAAGACATTACATGTAGTAAATGAATGAATGTAGTTGTAAGTGGGCACAATCCAGGGTGGTTTTGATGGTGTTTCATTCGTTTATCATGACTTACTTCTGCTTTTATTATTGTGGTGATGTCCTGAGAAAGCCATTATAAAATGTCAGGTATATGTGGGGCCGTTTGTTTATTTTAGGGTTTGCCAGGGATGTAACTGCTAAGAAAATGTCACCCTAGATTTTTCCACCCACTAACTTGTATATCTTTGTTTATTAATGTATAGTATTGGGTAATGTTTGTATGATAAAATACTTTTGAATTAACAATGATTCATTTTGGTTTTTTGAGTACCTGAGATAGCCCCCTCATAAGCAGGCTTTAGACTTCTCCACCTCGCTTCCATGGGAGAGTCAAAGGTTCCAAAGAGGCTTTAGGTTCCCAGTAGATGAAAGATTGCTAACCTATTACTTATATCAGTCAGTCAGTCAGTCATACATCTTAATTTCGATGTAAAAATTACAAATGATAAAACTTGATACATAGAGGTGAAAATATATAAGATACAAATATAATACAACCTAAAAAAGATTAAATAGTTTTGAATCAAATCTTACTAATATAATTATTGATTACACAATAAGTAGAGACAAAGCTACTAAGAGGACACCCCTAAAAGACGGCTGCCTTAGGCAACCATGTATCCTAAATTCATCATAAAGATCAATTTAAATTTCGTTCAATAGCATTACAATATAGTACATAGTGCAAATATAATCTCCTAAAACTAGGGACATAAAAGGAATTTCCTAGAGCTCCTCTCTTTCCAACGAATCACCCAAACCCAGCCCAAGAACTTAGCGACAGTAATCACAATGGGCTCTTCGGTGGAAGTTTTTAGAATCCCGAGTGCCTCTATACTAGACCTGGTCCCCAGGTTTCGACACATAGGTTTCAGCCATCTAATCCTGGGGTTGCTATAGGCTGGGCAAGCAAACAAAATGTGTGCCAGTGATTCAGTGGAGCTAGGGCAGAATGGACAGTTACTAACATTCAAACTGCACCATTTGTTTGTAAATACATTGGTGGGAAGCGAGCCCACCCTAAACTGATGGTACCGTTTCCTGTCTTTGGGGGCAGTGATTAAACTCCAATACCCTTCATATTTTGCTTCATGCTTAATCTCAGTGAAATCTCTGGATAATGAGGGCCCAGTTAAAGCAGCAAACCATTTCATAACAAGCGAATTCCAATATGCTGCCTTAAACTCTCGTTTAGCTGGAAATACACTGTCAGCCAGGGAATGCCCATAAACAGCTCATCCCCTTCTCACAGAGAGTGGCTTTTACTTGCCTTAGCCACAAAACTTTGCTCAAACCATCAGCCTCCCTAACTTCTAATAGAGCTTGGGCATATTGTGAAAGCTCCGGGGTAACCCAGAGCGTTCTCCAGTAAGCCACTGGCCTATTGTGTGCCACGACCTCAATCGAATAGCGACCGAGATCCAAGAATAAAGGTATTAACGGTGTGGACTGAGGGAGGCCAATTAGTTACCTTAAAAATGTATTTTGGGTTTTAACTAAAGGATCTAAATTGGCATGACCCCACAGTTCTGCCCCATACAGGATCAAAGCGCTAATCTTTGAGGAATAAACTTGAAGAACTGGAGCAATAGGTTTGGTGAATGAGGAACGATGCTCCTTGAACAGGGCACCTGAAAGCTGGGCATGCTTGGCAGTGAGCAAATCTATTTGAGACTTCCAGCTCAGTTTATTGCTGATGGTTACCCCTAGATAAGTGAAGTTTTTTGTTTAATCCAGAGTACCACTCTTCATTACGACTCTACCCCTAATATTCCTGTACTTATGCAGGACCATATATTTTGTTTTGTCTACATTGACTACAAGGTCACGGTCCTGACAAAACTATTCAAATCTCTCAAGGGCACACTGTAGGCCCTTAAGTGTCTTGGAGAGTAGAAGGGTGTCATCCGCAAACATAAGCAGCGGGATCCTCATCCCTGCTAAACTCGGTGCATCCGTGGGATAATTATGAAAATACTGCACTACCCCATTTATATATAAGGATAAGAGTGTGGGTGCTAGAATGCACCCCTGTCACCCTTCTTGACAGGAAACGTTTTAGTGGTGCTCACCTGCGCATCCCATCTCACCTGCGTGTAATTTGCTTCATTTAACTTAACCAGGAATGCCAAAATGTCTAGTGGCATACCTAATGCAAAAAGGTATGCCACATCTTAGAACGGGGAACAAGGTCAAAAGCCAACTTGAGGTCGACACATGCTGCATAGATTGTACCTCCTCCTAGCACTACAGTACCCCAACATATCAAGATAAATCTAAAAACTTGGTACTAGTGCAGCACCAAAAAACTGCCTGAAGTGGGGACAAGATGTCACATTCTTCAATCCAGGACTGGACTCAGTACCAACCTATCTGATATTTTTTGTATACAATCAATTAGGCTTATCGGCAGATAATTTCCTGGTTGGAAATGATCCCCTTTCTTAAAAATAGGAAGAATTTCGGCACCCGCCCAAGTATCGGGCACGGGTGCTCCACTTGCGATGGTGTTCACCAAGAGCTGGATATAGGATGCCCAGGTGGGTACATCTTGAAGCAACAGATCTGCGGGGATACAGTCTGGCCCTGGCGCCCTGCCTCTTGGGACTGAAAGTAAAGCATTTTCCACCTCTTTCTGACTAAAGTACAATGTGGAATTGGGGGTTGACATTTAGAAACAATCTTGCACCTCCCCACTATATGTAAACTGAGCTTTAAAATGTGATACCCACTGGTCTGGTTCTACATAGTCCGCAACACCTTACTCGCTTCTCCGCTACCATGTTTCACCAAGTGCCAGAAGGCAGACATGTTTCTCCCCAAACATGCCATAAGCAATTTTGCCCAATGTTGGTCATCCCTGTCCCTTTTGGTTTGGAGTTGGGCTGCCTTATATCCAACTCTAGCCCTTTGAATATCATCACAATTTTTTTGCAGAATTTCCCTAGCTAGAGTTCTATAGGCTTTGCGACATGAAGTATCATACCAGGTGGCAGCCTTAAATCCGAGTGTGCCTGTGTTTTTTTGTTTTCAGAAATAAAAAATCCTTTAAGCTATTTAAAAAGTTCCTCATGGACCTGCACAACTATAGAATTAAGCTCCTACTGCGTGGCACAAGTCTTTAGTTTACCTAATGCATTATTTGCCAAATTACTCATTTGCATCAAGTGCTCCTCTTTATTAATAATATTTGACCATCTAACTCACCTATTATCTATTGCCCTTGTAACCTCCACATAATCCGTACGTGCCTCAGCTCTAGTATCATGATTAGTACTTACGGGACAAAGAGAGAGCACTAGTGGGTTATGGTCACTCTCGGGGCGTTCACATACCACCATGTCTATCAAATTAGAACAGAATTCCTTATTAAGCAGAATTAAATCAATACGACTGCTTCTTACCCCTGTACCAAAAGTATGCGAGCCCTGCTTATCAGAGGCTGTTCTCCCGTTAGCTGTCCTAACTCCCTGTTCTAAACAGAAGACTTTAAGTTCAATCCCTGTCCTTGTCCATTTGTTAATTGGAGGAAGATCTAGCGAGGGAACGGACCACTGAGCACCCTCTTCTGCACTAAGGTTTTCATTGTAAAGGTCCTGGGGTTCAAATGTGCAATTAAAATCACCAGCTATGATCAAATTATTATCTCCTCTATGTTCAGTTAAAACAGAATCTAAAAAGTCGACAGTGGGCGAAGCTTTCCCACCTTGCACACCCCAGGCATAGGCAATAATAAGTAGCAGGTGTGATACACTAGTCTGCTGTATCCTAATAATAAGGATGTCCTTGCAATTAATAAAGAGCTCCTCCACCTTATAGCGGTTAGATTGTCTAACCCAGGTTGTAAGGCTCCCCCTAGGTCTACCATGCTTTCTACCTTCAGCTACCTTTGCAAAGTGTAGATAGCCCTGATGGAATATATGGTCTGTGGCCCAGGTTTCTTGAAAGGTCAGTATGTCATGTCCTTCGATGAAAGCAGACCATTCGGCTGAAAAGGTTTTTTGTAGAAGCCCTGCCACATTCCATGAAGCTATTTTAATGCCCACTGAGGTGCCAGAGTTGTGACTAGTGCCAGTCGGATTGCTGGAGCCACTTGCCTCTACAAGGCCTGTTACCCCTATATTTAGGGAGTTATCAACATGTAGTGAGCTGCACTCCTCTGCTGTACCCATCCCTTTCACACCCGAAACAGACGCACCGTTCAGATGATTCGACCTAGGGGGTAAAGTGCCACCCAAGTCGCTACAGCCAATTACCCGACCTCCCACACCCACCTCACCCATTAAAGGAGGGTGAGTCTTATTATTGACATCGCAAGGACGTAGTCAATCAATGTCCTCCGCGTTAGAAAATAATTCAAATCTTTTGTATGAGGGAACTGCATAATCCTGGGGGCCTAGGGACCTGACTACATCGCTTGAACCATCCCTACCTCTTACATTGGTTGAGAAGTTGCGGTAAAAATAACCTAACGGCAAGATATTATTATTGTCCCTGCTGAGATGCCCAGACCCTGCCCTATCTAAGATGGTGTAGACAAGGCGCAGAGACCCAAACCAAAACTCAAGACTACACAGTCACCTTTAAAGGTTTTCTGGCTTTTGCAGACCCACGGAATTCTGCGAATCATTTTGAATTCTCTGAATAAAGAGTTACCCAGACTAGTTCTAGAATTCAACAAATGGAGGGCCTTGTTCTTAAGTGAGGACCAGTGTTCATCCTGTCCTGAAGATAACATAGGGACATTCGAAAGTATAATAGTATACAGTGTTGCTTCAGGTGGAAGGTGAAGAAACTTGCTAGGACTCACTGCCCCTCCAGGTACTAGCCCTGGTTCATGGCATTCACCTAATTCCCTACTATGGATAGCATTAATAGAAGGTGTGAGTGTGTTTAAAGGATTTACCGTGGGGACCTTCGCTTTAGTGGGAAGTGGACAGCCGGCCATGGTGCTAGAATTACTAGTTTTTGACATGCCAACTGATCTTGGACCAGTCGATCCCCCTGGCACAACCTCATTCCCCACAGGCGTTGAAGTAAAAAGATGTTGCCTAATTTTCGCTAACCTTGAATCTATACCAGACAGCCTGGCATATAGCGGATCAAGCAAGGCAGCAAGTTTCATTTCTAGTTTGGCTATAAAGGCCTCCTCAAAGTTGCTGGGCACCTGTGTGAATGTGGTTGAGGCTCTTACATCACCCGTGCTTGAAATACCTGGAGCAGAGAGATCATTTAAACCACCCAAACTAGCCGGGATGGTCACTTTCGTTTTTGATATTTTACAAGCCTGCTGTGTGGTTTTGGGAAAGCCACATGCCTTCCTTTTTGTGTGTACCTTCACTACCAGGGGATTGTAAAGATCTTTGATGAATGGTAAGTGCCTTTAAAGGGGGAGTAGATGGATGGGATACAGTGCTCTCTACCGCAAAAGATTCATATTGTTCGGGTTCTACTGAAGTAAGATTCACTTGGGACCTACAGCCATTTTCTATAACCAGCTCTGTGGTTAGTGGGAGGGGGAGAGGGGCGTCAAAGGGGACTCTTACTGGATCTAAAGAGAGTCTTCTTTCAGTTAACTCGATTTCATGAATTAAAACTGACTCTGCCCATGTCAAGAAGGCATCCAACGTGCCTACAACACCTGGCCCTCCTGCCCCCTTTCGTTTAACCTTATTCATGCTTTCAACGTAGTGGGAAACCAAAGTACTGCACATTAAATGTTTACAACAAAAGAATAAATGGTAACCAGTTCCTGTAGAGTCCAGTGCAAGGGAGGTGGCCCAGCCCTGCCTCTTCCTGGCTCTGACGGGCGCAGATGGATCCGCCCTTGGCCCGGGCTTTGCCTGGGCTTGGCCCCGGCACGTCCACGTGCGTCCCACGCTGCGGTAGCTCTGGCCCCCTTTTGAGCACCTGCTGGCGCTCAACGATGCAGTGCGCGGTGCACAGAATGCTGGGAAAGGTAGTTCAGGGCACAGTCGGCATTAATGGCAGTCCCCAGGAGCCTGCGCCTCACGCCAGTCATCCAGTCAGCAGCAATGCCCCCAAAGCTTGTGGTGTGGGCAAATGGTCCAGGAATCCTCAGCAACAACAGGGCCTACAACAGCACACAAATGGTAAGAACAGAAACGGGCTCCCGCCCTGCGGAAGCCCTGGCCTCCTTTGGAGCACCTCCTGGCGCTCTACGATGTGGTGCCCGGCGTGCGCATCGCACAGAACGCTGGGAAAGGTAGTTCACAAGGCACAGTTGGCGGTAATGGCGGTCCCCAAGCACCCACGTCTCACGCCAGTCAGCCAGTCAGCAGCAATGCCCCAAAGCTTGTGGTGGGGAAAATGGCCCAGGAATCTTCAGGACAACAGGGCCTGCAACAGCACACAACCGGTAAGAACAGGAGCGGGCTTATACCTTTCTCAACTAAAAATGCACTTTCTTACAAGTGCTCTTTCATGTCCTTGTTGATAAGTAACGGCAGTGTGTGCTCTAAACACCTTTTACCACCATGTTATGAATACAAAATCTTAAGTTTAACCCTTGCAGCTATAGTGCTTAATTATATATTGTCACCCTTTATCCTTTTTTCGGGAGTCAAAGTCATCCAGCAGGGCATAGTCCACAGTGAAGTGGACAAGTTTTCCTCAGAGTTGGATACATCATCATTTCTTCTGAAGCCAATATCTAAGAGTAGGACAAAGGAGGATTTCATAGGGTATACACCCGTTACAACGCATCTTTTACTCCGCACTACCATTACAACGCGACTTTTACAACGCATACCATTACAACGCATTGCGCTGGGGGGCGCTCTAGGATAGGGAATAAGTATAATTTACTATCCAACACCTTCCCTAGGGTCCACGGGGACTGGAGTTAGAATAGTAAATTATACTTACCACTATCCAGCACCTCAAAGCGCTATGCGTTGTAATGGTATGCGTTGTAATGGTCGCGTTGTAACGGTAGGTAGTTGTAATAGTATGCGTTGTAACATGGTACATCCCTCACAGCTGCAAAGCTCTCTTTTTTGCTTGTACAAATTTTACAGCTCACCTTAGTCCAAGGTTTTACCTTTGGACCAGTTCATTTTATGATTTTTAAAATCTTCTTGCTCTGCAAGGATGGAAGCAGGGACTGCTCAGGGCTCCAAGAGTCCAACACCGTTTACTGGGAGGTCTAGTGGAGCTTGTTTTCAGCCGTGTTTTCTTACTTGAGTGCATTTTCCCTTAGTACAATTGCACCATCATGTTCCTGTTTTCCAGAGGTGGACAAATGACCGCCTTTTCGCCAACTGCTGGACAAAGGTATTTCTGGTTATTGCTGCAGTCCCCCACTCTAAGGACATGCACTTGGTCTCCTTCTAGCCATGACCCCATCAGGGTCCCATTCTCTTTGGCAGCTGGGCTCTCCTGGAGACAAGAGTCATTGTTTGTCATGACTATAGGATGTTAGCAGTCTAGTTGCTCATTTGGGCTTTGTGGTGAAGCTAGAGTAGAAGGCTGAGGAATATGCAGACTGACTTCTGGTGCTATTGGAAATGTGTGTTTCACTCTCCATGTCCGACTTGTTTTCACATGGATGAATACATATTTTAACATTTATAGGAATGTCCTCATTTTAGATTTCCGGAGCATTACCAGTACCAGATTAAACTTTGTGGAGGCCTCTAGGGGGTCGACGTTTCAGGGACCTCTTGCAAATTATCTCCTATTACCCAATGCACCAGATTAGTTTACAAACTGACAGCTGCCAGAAGTTAAGCTTTTAAGAGACAAACCGTTGTCTCTGGTTTATGTACTTTAAATTGTACTTTTATCCATTGTCGTGGGGCCTCTAAAAGGAGTGGGGCTCATAGGCCGGTGCCTTCTTTGCCAATTTGGTGATCTGAAACTGAGCATTACCCATAATTTTCATGATAATATAAATCATTTATTCTGTAAATTTTTCTCAGTCTTCTTCATAGGAAATCCCTTTCAGTTGGTAGCTCCTAATTTAGCAGCATCATATTCTGATGTGTCTCACATAGCTTATGGATATTGAATGCTAACATACTAGTTGTTCATTTCAATTCTATTGTGCAGTAGAACTCTGGGGAATTATCTGCTGTTAGAATTCTATGTTTACTCAGAATGTCCAACTTGTTTCCTTGCATGCATGAGGAAGATATTTTGAACTTATAAAAAAAAATTCCCCAGCATAGCTTTTAGCACACTAATCATAATTCCTAGAAACAAATCATAAGAGAAAACTGTGCTATTTAAATGATAGTTAATCAGATCTCTGAAGAGAATCAGCATTATACACAGAGTGAAATCACCGTAGTCCTCTCAATCATTTTTAAAATTAGTATGGCCCCACCAATGAATGATTTACATTGTAAAAAGATCTATTAACACCATTTCTAGATACTCATTTTTGTGATCATTTCAACCAGGCACAATATTTCAATAGGACAATGATGGCTGTTACTTATTAACAAAAAGAAACATCCAAAATCCTTGCTTCTGATCACCTTAAAACCAAAGAGTACAATGAAAAATACAATAGCGATATTATCTAGTGGGGTTTACAAACACAGGTAGTTATTGGCCCTGGTGGACTAGGACATGAGGCAACTTCCTCCCCTCCACCCTACAGCTAAGTAACTAACAGGAAGAACTCTCCTTATTGGATAATATGACTTAACCCGTTCCGTGCTCGCGTCAGCCGTTGGCCAACGCAAGCACTTCGTCCCAGGTGCTGCGCACGACCAATGGCTGACGCAGCCCCGCCCACTGCATGGAACCCCGCACCATGGCGAATGTCCGCCGTGTTAAACTGATTAATTACCACATTGGAATGTTGTGACTACATTGAATACAATAGAGTGGCAGATAATTATTAATGGCTGATATAAACCTGTATATCCAAGAGTCTGATGCTTGTCTACCACTCGCCCCGCATAATTATGGACATTCTAATGTAACCAGGTGGCACTTTTCAAAAGCTTATAGCACTTATTTTCGGGCTATGCAGGCCGCTAAAGTCCTCTGCCTCAATATAGGCCTTTGACCTCATCTTGAGCCTATAATGCAGGAGAATGCTTTAAGACTGTTTTAGATCAGGGGAGGGGGTTATAATGTTGTAATAGAACATTGGAATGCAGAGAGCTCCACTGAAGGCAATAGAGTGACAAAGGGATAATACTGGCTGGTACAGACTTTGTGGTCCATCATTCCAATGTTTGTCTTTTTGTTTCTCCTTTTTTATTTTTTCATGTAGAACACTTTACGATAAGTCGGTAGAATGTTCTAATAGCCTCAGTCTTTGAGTTATGGTCCACACCAGTGACCTTCTGGCCTTAGTGTGAGAAGGCAACCCAATGGTGAAGCATGTCATCCTCAGGTGAGTGAGGTTTTTAGGCCTGAAAGAGGTTCTAGCCTGCAAAACAGTTGAAGCAGCCGTATAGTCTTCTGCCTCTGGAGCTACTGGCTGTTAAAGAGCCTCTCCCTTGGTATAGACCCTCTTTTGCATCTCGACCGGTAACTTGGGAAGGGCCTTTAATAAAAAGAACAGCCCTCTGCAATGGGTTCCAATGCTATATTGCAATTTTTTCATTACTCGGATTTATATTATCTGAACTGCATGTGTATGTTTCTCTCGTATGCATAGTTCATCATTTGTTTTTGAAGTTTCTTATTTCTGTATACCTGCTTGGTACAGAATTTGTAAAAGGTTCATTAAGTGTATTCAAGCCAGAAATACATAGTTCATGTTATCTATCAAGGTGCCTTCATTCTTACAGAAACAAGTTCATACCTGTATGTTTCCATCCAAACAGGGAATTAATTCAGCACATTGAGGAGGTCGGGAAGACTACATCTTGCCTATAAATAGTCATACAAAATATCTGTGTCCTTCGCCACAGAGACAATTGCTCGTAGGGAACCAGGCAGCTAATTAGGTATGCAGCACTTACAAATTGTCTTATCTGAATCCATTCACGTCGTTCAAAGATAGCAATTGTTCTAAGAGACTACAAGGAAAATTGCAGCTGGAACAAGAAGATTGTGTTGCAATTGATTACAATTACTGTCATGCAACTGACTCTCGTGACCAACATGTAAATTTAATGCTATTGATTCCCCTGGTGATTTGTTACAAGTTGCAGGGCACTATCAGTTCAGTGGATTCCACTGTACAGAGACTGCTTAGCACTCAGCTTAAATAGATAGCTCTTTTCCTAGCTCACTGTTTACACAAAACCATTATTAACGTAATTTTAATTTCAGCAGATAATCAGTTCTCCATTTCATAGCATAGAATTCTTGCAGGGCCACCCGCTTGCTTACCACAATACATTTAAATGTGTTTTGAGTGTATTATTACTTTTTAGATTGCATTTGGCGATTTCTCTCTGTATGTTGGCAGGAGCCACATAAATGTGATTCAGTTTTCCCCTTTGGTGTACATGCTACAGGTCCTGGAAAATGTAATTAGAGGTGCATCTATTTATTTACCTTTTAATCCACCTCTGCTCGCTGTTTAATATTTATGCTCACCTTTCCTTTTTGTTCAGGAGTATTGTATGCCACTCTTTCTGACAAAGGTTTAGAAACCGAAGACTGTTGAAATAAAGCATGCTGTGCGCTGCCTCTAGCTGCAGTACAGTCGAGCATCTGGTTACAGGACACTGCTAAAGTGTCTAATGAGACACCGGAGACGTCGGCCATTGTGCTCAAGCCACCGGAAACTCGGTGCACCCCCATGGGTCAATGTGGTTCCAGACCGAGTTCATCAGCCCCTGTCCAAAGCCCAGCCACGTCGATCATCACAACTAAAGAGAAAATAAATACATTGCCTAGTCAATTTACTATGGGTCCAAATATTATTTTTATCAAGCTCTATTAAGACTAAGTAGCTTATCAAAATAAAATCCTTTGTTGGTGAGAGGGATGTGCTGTGCTAATGAGGGAGGTTTAAAGCACTATGGTGGAGTAAAGATTCTACAACTTTAGTCGCTCGAGGATTCCATGTGTTTTTAATACATGATAGGCTGTTAAAATAATAGTTTAATACGTTTTCCAGCAGTTGGGAGAAATAAATCAAAATACAAGGAAGGGAACGTATCAGAAAAGACTTGCATGTCCACATTCACTTGAAAAACAATGAAACACGCCTACATTTTATGGTCAATCACATTTTAGAATATAAACGTGTCTTATATGTACCACAGGGAGAAAATTACAAAAAACAATTTGATGGACAGAATGTAGATCAATGTCTTACATTCACCCCAGTACAAGGATCTGGGCCTAAATCCATCGTTTTTTGCACTCCACACCACCCTGGGTCAGATAATGGCTTTATGCAAATCAGCTCTGACCCTGTGCCCCATGGGAACAGTCCAGTCCGAACTACAACAGCCATATCTTTCCCAGACCGGAATCAAGCATCCGAGGACCGGACCGGTTTCGAGGTAACACCTCTCATCAGCCCGGCTAGCTTGACTCCAGTGGTGTGGTTATATGTACCACAGGGCATATTTCGAGTGAGCAGGAATTCCAATTCAGGTTTCCAAAATTCAGCAGGATTCATAATGAGACCTCAAACATTGTTTGTAAAAAATGTTGGTTATGATCCTGAGATTATAGTATTTCTATGCTGCAGTTAAAGGAGCAGCCAATAGAAAACGATGACTTCTAGTTCAAGTTAATAGTCTGTAAATGGAGTTAACTTATTTGGTAACTTGAAAGCATATTATCTCATCCAGTAGATCGTAAAATAGCAGTCTTTAAGAAAATTCCATATTTTCACGTTATTATCTGCCAATTAGACCTGGCATCCTTGTTGTGGTGTTCCCCCAAACATTCGGCTTTCACTTCAAGTTGAGGGTGCTGCCCTTTCAGTTAGAGAATGCCCCTGCCACCTTCCAGAGGTGGGTCAGCAGGGTCCTGACTCGGATGGAGGCTTTCAGTGCTGTCTTTCTGAATTTCATTGTAGTCTTCAGGTCCAGCTCGGAGGACCGTCTTTCTACCTCCAGGAGGTGCTTCAGGCCCTGCAACTGACAGGCCTGACTATCAAGGCCAGCATGTGCCAGTCATGGCAGGGATCTACCTTCGTGAGGCACCAAGTGGGCCCTGATCAAGGTGCAGCCCCTCCTAGCCTATATGCAGATTATCCTGGCTTGGGTACCACCCCGAAAAGAATCAAACTGAGGTTAGGGCCTTTCCAAGCCTCAATGTATATTATTATAAGATGTTTCTTATAGATCTATTGTGCCATTGTTCCCCCCTTGACTTAGCTGACCTAAAAAACTGCCCAAGAAGATGATCTGGACGGAGGCCTACCAGAAAGCCTTTGACACCCAGAAGGAGGACATGCGTACATCACCAGTGCTCAAGGCTACATACTTCTACAAGAAATGTATAGTCCAGAAGTGAGCCTCAGTGCAGCATGGCATAGGGGAAGTGTTCTAACAGATAAATGAAGAGTGTTAGACCTGTCTGCCCTTTGGGTAGTCCCTCCTACTTATTTATTTATTTTTTCCCTTTTTGCCCCTCATAACCTTTTTCATTTTTTTTGTGTCCACTGGATTATTTTTTACGGTGTTGTCCTAGGGGTTAGGTGTTTTTGCCCTCATGGTCCTTTTTCTTAAGGCCTAGGAGTCTTTCCTGACTAAAAACTAGAGGATACCTAAAATGGTGGCTATTAACTGCCATAACTGCCAACCTGTGAGGAAACCCCATAGGATAGCATAGAGACCTTCCAGAATCTTCCGGACCCTGCTGGACCCTGTGTGGTCAGCCTATAAAAGGGCAGGGGCAAGGTAGCCATTTTGTGTAGAAAGTGACCAGAGGGAGAGCGAGGTGGACAGGGACAGGAGGGAGGCGATCTTGTAAGGAGGACAGCGCTTCTGCAGGGATAGACCGACCTGTGGGCCGGCTGATTTCCTAGACCGACGCTGCTCCTTGTGAGCTGACCAAACCCTGACCTGAGGGATCCAATACCAAGACTTGGAAGAGACCTTGCATTTGTCCCCCTGAATCTTGTGTATGGAGAACTGAGACAAAAAGATTGACAAGCGGTGAGAGGTTGTCACCGAGAGATCGCCCGTTGTCATAAAGACAAGAACTCCACACAAAACTGACTGTGGAGTTTGCACAGTTAATGGCGGAGATCGCACCGTGTGCGCAGACATAGCACTCACTGGCGGGTGACGTGAGGCGTCAGCTGTCATCACTTCAGCGGGCTGATTGCCCCTTCCCAACGAGTCAGCTTCCGACCGCTGAGAAGTAGGAGGCGCGGCTTGGCGGAAGCCGCCGGAGAGGAGGTGGAGTTCTGCGGTGACGTAGAGAGAGAGAGGCGGGGAGACGCCGAGCGAGGCCGAGCGGAGTCAGGGACCTGACCCAGGAAGTCGTCGTTGACATCTAGAGAGACGGAGCCTACATCGGAGGAATCCCCGGACGTGGAGCAACGCGAGTGAGGAAAAGCGGCCCCCGTGAGCCTCAGAGGAGCCTCTCCATCTTCGGCGGGAAAACGAGTGACCGGAGCACATCAGAACCTCAAGTCGGGCCAGTTCACTAGTGCGAAGTAAGCTGGGAAACTTGTGGGGGAAGCGGGAGGCGGCACAGCGAGAGACCTGGGAACTGTGAACCACCGGAACAGAAAGTAACTGCAACTAGACTTACAGGCTTTGGAACAATGCTTGATAGTGATCGGATCCTTTAAATTAAGGAGCTGTGGAGGTGCAGAGGGTGTGAGGGCGGGATAGGGTGCTCTGACAAACAGGCACGAGAGATAGAAATCAGGATTGTAGGGCTACATTAGAGGCCAAAGAACAGTGTTCTAGAAATTCCTCGGTGGTAGAGGTGCCCTTAAGAGCCAGATCTTTCCCACTTAAGATAGAGCTCGAGTAAGCCATAAGAAATGAATGAGTAATTTGCCTATCCTCTTTTTATTGTATAGTTGGCTGTAACCCTGGCTGGGGATGCTGCTGGGGGTAGAACACGGTGCAGCTGTAACTCAAGCTAACTTGGACCCTGAGTTCTTGTGGGTAATGTACTTGACCAGTTACATATCGAAGAGCCTTAACCTGGTACTGTGACCTAACCAATTTACACTGTTTAGGCTGAAGAGGTGTTCTTAACTGGAAATATTGTTGATTAGACTAAAATGAATGTATTCTCTATTGAAATGAAGAAGTCAATAAATATTGCTAATTAATTGTGAAAACTTCTAATGAACTGAATATATGTACTATTTTGAACTGAAGAAAGAGAAAAAGGTACAAAGAGAAACTTTTATAAAAGGTACTGGTATTTTTCTACATTGGAGTGGTGTCCTTTATTTTTAGTGATAAGACATTGAGTTACTGTGAGTGAATTGTAAGCATTACACAAAAGCCACGGAGATTAGCTGTTTTTCCACTCTGTGCCAGGCTACCCTATGTAGTCTAGGATTTCTAGGTCTAACATAATTGGTGCTTCAGGGGTGGGATACGGGTTTGTGCTTACAACCACTTATTAGTAACACAGTGCTTACCACGGGCCTACACCTGGAGTTTTCTCCAAGCGGACTCCCTGATTAAAATTCTGCTTTTTCCAAATTCCTTCCTGGTGGTGGGTGGAGGTGATCCTTGTGTACTGTCCTTACCTACTTCGGAGTGGCTATCCACAACCCCAATGTTAAGATGGAGTTCAATTTTGAGGGGTTGGAGACCTATACTGTGGCGCAACTTAAGGACTTCTCTCAGGAGAGGGGGGTGTTCTACAGGCGAGGGGCTAAGCAAGAGGAGCTCCAAACTAGTCTGAGGGCATGGGTGGAAGCGCACCCGGAGGGAACGGTTGAGGAGGACGAGTCAGAGAAGAACACTGTCATCGACGTAGATGGTGTGTGCCCACTGGGGTTGGGGGAAATGTCAATTAGCCCCAAAGTAACCTACCGGGAGGGTAGCAGTGTCTCTTCACGAGGGTTAACCGAAACTGAACTAGCTGACCGGAGGGAGGAGAGGCAGTTGAAGTGGGAGTTAGCTAGGTTGGAGATGGAGAGGGAGGACAGGAGGTTAGCTCATGAACTAACTCTTAAGGAGCTAGATCTCAAGGCCCTACAAATAGGGACTCCTAATCCAATCAAAGGTGGCAGCAAAACTAAAGAGATAACCAGGGAACCCAGACCCTATTTACCCAAGGATGTTGTTGCTAGCTACAGCACAGGTGATGATATTGCTAAGTGGCTAGCTGCCTATGAGGTTTCTTTAAGAGCCCATGGGATACGGGAAACTCATTGGGGGGTGGTTTGTATAAGTATATGCCTCCTGCTGGAAGGGATACCTTGTTGGCCCTAGAGCAGGAAAAACAAACCCACTACCCCACCATGAAAGTGGCGCTGATAAGAAAGTTTGGACTAACTCCAGAAAAGTATAGGCAGAAATTTAGGGGTAGTCACAAACTAGGCACACAGAATTGGGTGGATTTCCTGGAATACGCAAGGAAGGCCTTGGAGGGTTGGGTGAATGGCAGCGAGGTAGAGGACTATGAGGAATTATATGACCTTTTTCTTAAAGAGCATCTACTCGAGAAATGTTTTCCCGAGCTGCGCCAACACCTGGTGGACAGCAAGCTTACCAACCCCCGGAAGCTTGCAGAGGAGGCGGACATCTGGGCAAGTACCCGGGTGTCCTCAAAGGGGACTGGAGGGGATTCTCAAAGGGCCGGACAGGGCGCCCCTCAGAAGAAGGAGGGGGGAGATAAAAAGCGGGAGTTCTCCAAAGGTCCCCAAAACAGTGTCCAGGGAAAGGGAACAGGTTTCACCCCTAAGGCTAACCGACCCAGGAACCCTCATCCTGGCCAAAGCCAGCAGCCACGGGTTGTCCACTGCTTTGAGTGTGGTGGTATTGGACATTATAAGGGAGATGCCAAATGCCCAAAGATACCACCCCTCCCACCGGAGGAAAAGCCCCGGGAGTAGCTAGTGTAGCGCTCGGGGAGGAGTTGCCCTTAGATAAGGGGGGTGAGTGGGCAGGTGTCACCTTAGTGTCCCTGGGAGATCAGGAGATGGTTCCTAAGATTCAGGTGCCCCCAAATACTACAAAGTATGGGCAATGGATCACCATCAATGGCCAGAGAGGGGAGGCTCTGAGAGATACAGGAGCCAGTATGACTATGGTAAGGAGTCAACTGGTGTCTCCAGAGCAGGTGATTCCCAATGTACTCCACCCTGCCGCGATGTCTGACGGCAGAATGGGCCACTACCCTGTGGCCGAGGTTCCCTTTGAGTGGGAAGGGGTTGCAGGTTCACTTCGAGTTGCCGTAAGCCCTGCCGTGCCAGTCAATTGTCTACTGGGGAATGACATGGAGCACAATGCTTGGAGAGAGGTGGAATACTGGACGCATTCAGAGATGCTGGGTACACCTAACTGGGCCTGTGTAAGCACAAGGTCTGCGACTGCCCGGTGAGGGAGTTCGCCCGGGTTGGAGCCTGGAACAATGGCCCAGCCCGCTGCCAAAAAGGGACAGACCCGAAGACAGGAGAAGCCTGCTTCGGCTTCCACGCCCCATGTGACAGATCGGCCACCTGCGGTGGTGAGCCAGGAGTCCATGGAGGGGGAAGTAGTCTCCCTGGAGTACCTACCCATCCCTGCTGAGTGGCATGTGGAGGGAGGGACTACCAGGGAGGAATTCTGTAAGGGCCAGAAGGAGTGCCCCACCCTTGAGGGACTGAGGCGACAGCCCAGGCAGCAGGGAACGTTGCGGGACACTACCACATTTACTGGGAAGACGGACTCCTCTACAGTGAACCCAAGGTACCTTTACCCGGTTCATCAAGGGCCTTGGTAGTCCCACAACTATACCGAGCCTTTCTGTTAGAGTTGGCTCATGAAATACCCTTGGCAGGACACTTAGGTCAGGACGAGACCTTTGCCCGGCTTGTCCCCCACTTTTACTGGCCTCAGATGAAAGTGGCGTCCGACACCTACTGTTGGACATGTGTATCCTGTCAAGCCAGTGGGAAAACAGGGGTGAAGCTGAAAGCTCCCCTGGAACCACTACCTGTCGTCAGCACCCCCTTTGAAAGGGTGGGCATCGACAGTGTGGGGCCATTGGATCCACCAACATCAGCTGGTCACAGGTTTATCCTGGTTCTGGTGGATCACGCCACGCGATACCCAGAGGCAATTCCTCTGAGGACTGTCACTGCACCTGTTGTGGCTAGGGCCCTGATGGGGATCTTTACCCGAGTGGGTTTCCCCAAAGAAGTTGTGTCCGACAGGGGGACCAACTTCATGTCAGCATACATGCGGGCAATGTGGAAGGAGTGTGGAGTGACCTACCGGTTCACCACTCCCTATCACCCCCAGTCAAATAGACTGGTAGAAAGGTTCAACAAGACCTTGAAGGGCATGATCAGAAGTCTGCCTGAAAGCCTGCGGCGGAACTGGGACATCCTCCTACCCTGTTTGCTATTCTCCTACAGGGAAGTGCCACAGAAGGGAGTGGGCTTCAGCCCCTTTAAGCTTCTGTATGGGCACCCTGTACGCGGACCTCTCAGCCTGGTGAAGGATGGATGGGAAAAGTCTCCCAGGAAGCCCCTCCAGGATGTGGTGAGCTACATGCTGGCCTTCAGGAGCCAAATGGCGAAGTTGTGGAAGCAAGCTTCTGACAACTTGGAGGCCAGTCAAGCTGTAATGAAGGAGTGGTATGACCACAATGCTCACCCGGTGGAGTTGGAGCCTGGCCAGAAAGTGTGGGTGATGGAGCCTGGAGAGCTAAGTGCCCTCCAGGATCGCTGGACAGGCCCCTTTGAGGTGTTAGAGAAGAAGGGTAAGGCCACATACCTGGTGGACCTTAAGACCCCTCGACAGCCCCTACGGGTGCTACATGCTAATCGTCTCAAACCCCACCATGAGAGGCCCGAGGTCATCTTAATGATGGTGACTGATAGAGAAGAGGAAGCGGAAAGCAAACCTCTCCCGGACTTGTTTTCGTCTCAGGAAAAGGATGGGTCGGTGGAGGGAGTAATACTCTCCCCATCCCTAACTCCTGAACAGCGGGAGGACTGCTGCCAGATACTGGAGCAGTACTCTACGTTGTTCTCCCTTGTCCCGGGAAGGACCCACCTGTGTACCCATGATGTGGACACAGGAGACAGCCCACCAGTGAAGTCAAAGACCTACCGGCTGTCAGACAAGGTGAAGGCTAGCATCCACGGTGAGGTTACTAAGATGCTGGAGCTAGGAGTTATTGAACCTTCCAGTAGCCCCTGGTCCAGTCCGGTGGTTCTAGTGCCAAAAGCAGCTCCACCAGGCACCACTCCAGAACTGAGGTTCTGTGTGGATTACCGGGGACTGAACTCGGTTACCAAAACTGATGCTCATCAGATCCCTAGGGCGGATGAATTGATTGACCGGCTGGGAGCTTCCCAATACTTGAGTACCTTTGACCTTACTTCAGGGTACTGGCAGATCTCCCTTACAGATGGAGCAAAAGAAATGTCAGCTTTCTCCACACCTGAGGGACACTTCCAGTTCTGCATGATGCCCTTTGGGCTCAAGAATGCCCCTGCTACTTTTTAGCGGCTGGTGAATCAGGTCCTCTCCGGAATGGAGGGTTTCTCCGCTGCTTACCTGGATGACATTGCTGTCTTCAGCAGCAGTTGGGAGGACCATTTGCAACATTTGCAAGCAGTTCTACAGGCCCTGAAACAAGCTGGCTTGACAATCAAGGCCAGCAAATGTCAGATTGGGCAGGGGTCGGTTGTGTACCGAGGCCACTTGGTGGGTAGGGGAACAGTGCAGCCCCTCCAGGCAAAGATCGAGGAAATCATGGCCTGGGAACCCCCCAAGACCCAGACTGAGGTCCGAGCTTTCCTGGGCCTAACAGGTTACTACCGTCGCTTTGTGAAGGGGTATGGCACTATTGTAGCGCCCCTCACAGAGCTTACCTCAAAGAAACAACCTCGACGGGGAGTTTGGACAGAGGCTTGTCAGCAAGCTTTTGAAAAATTGAAGCAGGCAATGTGTGCAGCACCGGTCCTGAGGGCCCCAGATTTCTCCAAGGAGTTCATTGTCCAGACAGACGCATCAGAACATGGCATTGGGGCAGTGTTATCGCAACTCAATGAAGAGGGTCTGGATCAGCCTGTAGTCTTCCTATCCAGGAGACTACTTCCCCGGGAACAGAAGTGGAGTGCAATTGAGCGGGAAGCTTTTGCAGTGGTGTGGGCTCTGAAGAAGTTGCGGCCATACCTGTTTGGATCGCACTTCCTGGTTCAGACTGACCACCGACCTCTTCGTTGGCTAATGCAAATGAAGGGGGAAAATCCCAAGTTGTTGAGATGGTCTATCCCCCTACAGGGAATGGACTTCCGGGTGGAACATCGGCTTGGAGTGGACCACGCTAATGCAGACGGTCTCTCTAGGTATTTCCGCCTTCGTGATGAGGACTCCCAAGGGGTTGGGTAGCTCTCCCCACTTTCAGCTGGGGGGGACGCGTGTTAGACCTGTCTGTCCTTTGGGTAGTCCCTCCTACCTATTTATTTATTTTGTCCCCTTTTTCCCCCTCGTAACATTTTTTATTTTTGGGTGGTCACTGGATTATTTTTTACGGTGTTGTCCTAGGGGTTAGGTGTTCTTGCCCTCATGGTCCTTTTTCTTAAGGCCTAGGAGTCTTTCCTGACTAAAAACTAGAGGATACCT
Source organism: Lissotriton vulgaris (assembly GCF_964263255.1). NCBI lineage: Eukaryota > Metazoa > Chordata > Amphibia > Caudata > Salamandridae > Lissotriton > Lissotriton vulgaris. The sequence continues at coordinate 136,497,209 of NC_141688.1, forward strand.
AAAATGGTGGCTATTAACTGCCATTTTTTTTTTTTTTTTTAATATATTTTTATTGCAGGAATCAGTAAATTTTTACAAAGCGACCAGCATTATAAGTTCAATCGAAAGTAGTAGAATACATCCCTCCGTCCCCCAGCAGGATGAACCATTACACAGCCATTTAGCCCACAACCCAAGGTTCGGGCGGCGATACCCAATGGGGACTCAACAGGAAGTCGAAGCTGGTCCGGATGATCCACTAACCGTCATCTGCTTTTCTAAACCATCCTACAAAGAAAGCCAACAGAAACCCCCCCCCCTCAAAACACTATGAACCAAACCAAAACCCCCCCCAACCCCGCCATCAGTGCACGGTAACAGCCGTAATAGGATCTGTGAGAGGACCCATGAGGAAAGCAACAGACATGTAAAGTGCAATCGTCTATCGGGACTCGGGGCGAGCTGCATCTTCGCTTTCGGAATCGCTGGGAGCGCAATAATCCCTGAGGGCCTGCACTAATGTCTCCCATTCTAGCGCCGCCTCCTGCGCCTTCTCGTTGTGTTGCCTCCTAGCTAACTGGTACCGCAGCGTGCTTTCCCCCGCCGCCCATTTCAAGAGTTCGCTGTGCCATCGGGCCCCCGTTGGACCAACCCGTGCCTTCCAATTCCTGGTCACCTCCCGTTTAGCAAGGAGAAGCCCCAGATCAATGAATTTACTAGTGATTTTATTTTTGGGGGTATGTGGGAACCAGTGCAGGAGCCCCACTGCCGCATCAACCGATAAGGATCTCCCCGTTACCTCCTCCAGGGTATCCCCCACTTCCAGCCAGTAGGAGGACAGCCCCGGGCAGGACCACAACATATGAAGAAGGTCTGCATCAGGCACCAGGCACCTGGGGCAGTCCGCGGAGTCCGTGGCAAAATATTGTTGGATCTTCGCCGGGGTCAAATATGCCCTATGGAGTACGTAGTAGTGGACCAATTGAAAGCGGGCGTGGCGCGTGCCCTTCCAGGCCCGCCTCATGAGTTGGGACCAGGTCGTCTCCGGGATCTCCTTCCCTACGTCTTCCTCCCAACGGGTTCTTAAAGTAGTGAGGGGGGCCAACCCCTCATTGAGCAGTCTGCCGTATAGGCAAGTGACCGCCTTAACAGTTCCCGCAGACATCATAACGTACTGGCACACCGGAGAAGTAGGAGGTTCCTCCTACCCGTGCTTCCAGTGCGCCTGAATCGCTCGGACCAGGGGCGAGTGCAGAAGAAAATCACCGCGAGGAACCTCGAAGCGATCAATGAGCTCCTGAAAGGGCAAAAGCGCCCCGTCCTCGTAAAGGTCACCCACCAACTGTAGGCCCGCGTCCTCCCAATCCGCTAACCGTGACCAATCACCACCATGAGGCAGGGCCGTCAGCATGCCCAGAGGTATTTCGGGTGCATACGGTATCCGCAACTGGCCCCGGGCGTGGGCTCGGTTCCAACACAAGCGAATGGTCTTCTCTTCAAGTGTCAAGTCCTGCAAAGCCAAACGCTGTCGCAGCGCTATGAAGGAGAGAACATGCCTAGCTATCCCTGTGCCCCTCCTGTCCTCTGGGCCTCGAAATTCCCTGGCGACCTCCTGGGTGAAAGTCTGCAGCTGCGCTGCCAAGTAATACTTTTCAAAGTCCGGCACCGCCAGCCCACCCTCAGCCTTCGGCCTCATCAGGGTCTTGAGGGCCACTCTTCGGCGGCCCGAACCCCAGAGGAATCCGACCACCATTGACCGTAACAGTCGAAATGTGGCTGGCGGGATCCAAATCGGCAGCGCCCGGAAATAATATAGCAACCTGGGAAGCGCCACCATTTTAAGCAAAGCGATCCGTCCAGCTACAGAGAGCGGTAGAGTAGCCCAGAAGTCCATACTACCACGCAGCGCGCGAGTGCTGCGAGCTATGTTTCCATCCAGGAGGTCTGACGGCTCATGGTAGATGTACACCCCCAGGTACTTAAAGCAGTCAGGTTCCCACCTAGTCTCCCTACTGATATCAGGGCTAGGTGTACCCTTACGAACCGGGAAAAGACAGGTCTTAGCCCAATTCATCCGAAGGCCCGAGACCTCCCCAAACGCCGTGAGCGCCGTCGCAGCTCCATTCAGGGCAGCGACCGGGTCCTCAAGGAAGAGCAACAGGTCATCAGCGTACAGCGAGACATAATGTGGGCCCGAAGGCGTCCATAAGCCATTATAGTGGGCTCCCGACCGGAGTAGCAGCGCCAGAGGTTCCACCGCTAACGCGAAGAGAAGCGGGGATAATGAACAACCCTGTCTCGTGCCTCTCTCCACCGGATATTGCGAGGAGATCAGCGGGCCTGCCCGTACCCTGGCCGACGCCGAGGTATATAGTACCGTGGTCCATCTGACGAAACCCTCACCGAGGCCGAATCGTAGTAATACTGTGCGCAGGTAGTCCCATTCCAGGCTGTCAAAAGCCCTCTCCAAATCTACCGAGAGGACCACCGGGCATGGGGCGTCCACGAGCGGTTCTCCCAGCAGGCGGAACAGCCTACGGATGTTCATGGTCGTGTTTCGCTTGGGGATGAATCCAGCCTGGTCCTCATGCACCAAAGAGCTCATGTGACCCAGCAATCTCGATGCCAAGATGCTGCTCAGTATTTTATAACCGACCGTCAACATTGATAAAGGACGGTAGGACGCCGGATCGGACGAGTCCCTTCCCGGCTTGAGGAGGGGAACCACTAAGGCCTCGCACATCGAGCCGGGGAGCCGACCAAGCCGCTTCGCCTCTCTGTAAACGATCAGCAACCTCGGTGCCAGGAGATCAGCATAAGCGGCATAAAATTCAACCGGAAGGCCGTCCAGACCCGGGCTCTTATTCCTTGCCATCTTTTTAATGGCGCTGCGAATCTCCCCCAGTTCAATGTCGGAACCCAGGGCTTTCGCTACGTCAGGTTCCACCATTGGGAGCTCTAGGGGTCGCAGGTAGTCATCAAGCCGGTCAGGGTCCCTGGCAGAGCGACTGCGGTACAAGCGTTCATAGTAGTGCAGGTAACAGCTCAGAATCTCAGGCTGAGTGTGCACTTCGGTCCCATCCGCTGTACGCATGGACGTCGTCAGAGAGGTCTGGCGCGTAGGATTAGCTAGCCACGCCAGCAATGCGCTCGATCTATCCCCCTCTGCGAGGGACCTAACAGTATAGGCCTTATAGTCGAAACAGCGCAGCCGTTCGACCTCCGCCGCTACCGCCTCCTTCGCCGCTGCCGTGCGTTCCCGGAGTTCCGGGCGCCCGGGGCGGCGGAGCTCCAACTCACGGAGTTTCCGATCTGCCATTTCTAAATCATCAAGGATGATTCGCCTCATGCCCACCTTCTTGGAGATGCAGAAGCCCCTGACCACCACCTTAAAAGCGTCCCATTCTAGCGCCCTTGAACCCGCAGTGCGCCCGTTGGACGAGAAGTATTCCGAGATCTTGTCTTCTAGGTCCGCTTTGAATACAATGTCCTCTAAGATTTCGGGACGCAACTTCCAGGTGGGCACAGCAGGCACCCCCGGAAACCAGCGAAGGTCCAGCAGGAGAGGGTTATGATCCGAGATGGTCCTGGTCAAATATTCAGACCGGACCGCCGCTGAAACCAAGTCTGCCGAGCCCAGAAACCCGTCCAGTCGGACGTGTAACTCGTGCAAGCCTGAGAAGTAGGAATAGTCTCTAGTGTCGGGGTGCTGTGCCCTCCAGATATCCGTCAGACCCCAGTGCGTCTGCCAGTCCCTCCTACCTTTAGCCACACGGCGAACCGGAGAGTCAGGGAGGGGGGGATGTGAATGGTCATTCTCCACATCTACTACTGAATTGAAATCCCCGCCGAGCAGGAGGGGCCCGGAAAAGAAGTGGGCCAACGAGCCCGATAACCTGGAAAGGAAGGCAAGCTGGTCCACATTGGGTGCATAAACACAGCAAACGTTTAGGTCCCTTCCCCCCAGAGTGCCCGAAATGGCCACATATCGACCCTCCGGATCCACCACTGATTTCGTAACCTGAAAAGGAACCCCAGCTCTGATCCAAATTAGCGCCCCCCTGGCATACGCGGAGTACGAAGTGTAAAAGACCTGCCCCCTCCACCTACGCTGTAGCGCCGCCCCCTCCGCCTTGTTAAGATGGGTTTCCTGCAGCAGCGCCATTTGCACCCCTCTACGCACTAAATAAGCGTGGACTTTGTGACGTCTAGACATAGTGTGAAGCCCCCGTACATTCCAAGTAATGCATTTCACATTAGCAACATCAGCCATTGTCCCATATTGTTCGTGCAAAGTCTCTCCATCCGGGTCCCAACAAAGAAAGAGCAACAATCAACCCAGCACTGATGGCGGCCATTTTCCCCAACCAAAACACAACAACCCCGGTTCGACCCAAACCCTTGCCCACCCTCCCCAGAACAGGACCCAAATAGTACCATCTAGTTCCCATCCAAACCATACCCCCAGCAAACCCTCTGTCCCCGACTAATCCTGCAGTCGCCACCGCAGGTAGGCCTTAAGGGCCAGGTGCGGGCTGGGCGTTGGCAATGGGCCCTCGATGCTCAGGCTACCGAGACTAAAGTGAGCCTAAAACAATAAGAGGAAACCCTAAAGGCACGAGCAGGGCACCCCACCCCCCCTTCCCCGGAGATTATGAGCAATCGTCCACCCCCGCCACCCCCGCTGCGGGCCCCCACCCAAATGAACGCAGCTCACCCCGTCAACCCTGTCCATCCAGAAGGTCCTCAACCGAGTTCGGAGTGATCACCGGGGTGTGGACACTGTCGGTCACCGATTCCTCCGAGTCCGTTGGTACCCCCTCGTCACCAAGGTCCGCTTCCTCTTCTATGGTACCATCTCGTGAGCCAGACAGCGCAGATAACACCTCCAACACTCCCTTCCGCTCCGTCGACGTCTCCGCAGTCGAGGGTCCGCCTGACCGGCCACGGCGACTCCGAATTCTTTTGGACCGCCGTCGCTGTCCAGGCTCCACTGCTAGTTGAGATGAGGAGCCAAAGCCATCCTTTCCGGCTCTATAGAGTTCGAGCCAGTTACAGACATCCTCCGGAGAATCAAAGAACTGAGTCTTGTCATCGACAATTATGCGGAGCCTCGCAGGAAACAGGAGCGAGTATTGGATGCCCTCGCTCCGAAGCTCGCGCTTGACCGCCAGGAATGAGAACCGCCTGCGCTGGGTCTCATAGGTGTAGTCCGGGAAGATATTCACCTGGCTGTTCGCCACCTTGAAGGGGCCATTATGTCTGGCGGCATTAAGGATGAGATCTCTGTCCCGAAAGTGCAATAACCGTGCCACCACCGGTCGCGGGGCACGGCCCTGTTGCGGCGGCCGCGCTGGAACTCTGTGTGCCCGCTCCAGGGTGTAGAAGGAGGATAGACCCTCCGGAGCCACCGTGTCCCGTAGCCAGGCTTCCAAGTAGGCCACCATGTCGCCATCTTCAACCTTCTCGGGCAGGCCCACCACTCGAATGTTATTTCGCCTGTTGCGACCTTCCGCGTCTTCCGCTCGCCGCTCCAGGGCATCAATCCGGGACAGGGCATCCTTCATCGTCGCGGCTAGGGTTCTCTGTGCCGGCTCCAAGGTTTTTATCGAGCCCTCCACTTCCTTGACCCTATCCGAGAGCTTGCCGTGGTCCGCTCTAAGGAGGCCCAGACTCGTCGCCACCTGGGCAATGTCCTGCTGGAGGGCCGAGCGTGTGGTCGCGATCGCCTCCAGGACCCGGTCAAATTGTTGCTGCAATGGCGCTCCACCAGAACTCTCCGGGTCCCCACGTTCTTCTTTGTCCGGGGCCTCCGAGTCTGAGGCAGCTGGGGTGGTCCCCTTGGCCCCCCTCGGTTTCCCCATGGCGCAGGAGTCACACGGTGGAGAGCCAGTCAGAGGCGCCACCAAATGCGGGTGTCGGCTATGTCTCTCTCGGCTAATGGCCTTCGGGCCGAGGGCGGGCGATCTCCGTCTCCAGGGCCTGTTGGACCTCCACAACTTCGGGCCGCGCCACCACCGCGTCGTCGGAGGGCACTGAGGAGGAGGCGGGGACAATCGGCGCCAGGTCGGGCAGGCCCGTTTGGCCGATGAGGATCTGGAACGAGGGTCTCCAACACCAACGGAGACTTTGTGGCGCCAAGGCGCCGTGCTGCCCATGGAAGTCAGTCACTCGGGGGGGATGCAGCCAGGCGCGGCTCAGGGGATCGGCACCGCAGCCAGGGCCACCAGGCGTCCGTGAGTGAGGTCCACTGTAGTGTGGGCATCCGATCGTCCAGGAGCGATCACCGTGTGCAAAGTCCGATCAGAACAACACCCAGGCCATCACATCACAGAGAGATGAAAAGGTGGAGAGTGCGCTGTAGATAACGACGCTCCTCCAGACTAAAGGTCCCGACCAAGGGGACAAAGAGGTCCGGGCGCCATGTTGGGCCGCACTCCGCGGGACCACAAACTTCGACTTTCCGTCAGATCAACTCATGTTCGAGTTGCACCAGGTGCCTCGGCAGGTCCCAATCAGTCTGATCGACGGTTTGCGGGGACTAGGGTGCCCCACGGCCTCCGATCTGCAGGATAATCACGGGCTCAGTCCCGGAGCCGAGCTCTCAGGCGACCATCGCCATCGGCGTCCAAGCCACGCCCCCCCTGGCTATTAACTGCCATAACTGCCAACCTTTGAGGAAACCCCATAGGATAGCATAGAGACCTTCCAGAATCTTCCGGACCCTACTGGACCCTGTGTGGTCAGCCTATAAAAGGGCAGGGGCAAGGTAGCCATTTTGTGTAGAAAGTGACCAGAGGGAGAGCGAGGTGGACAGGGACAGGAGGGAGGCGATCTTGTAAGGAGGACAGCGCTTCTGCAGGGATAGACCGACCTGTGGGCCGGCTGATTTCCTAGACCGACGCTGCCCCTTGTGAGCTGACCAAACCCTGACCTGAGGGATCCAATACCAAGACTTGGAAGAGACCTTGCATTTGTCCTCCTGAATCTTGTGTATGGAGAACTGAGACAAAAAGATTGACAAGCGGTGAGAGGTTGTCACCGAGAGATCGCCCGTTGTCATAAAGACAAGAACTCCACACAAAACTGACTGTGGAGTTTGCACAGTTAATGGCGGAGATCGCACCGTGTGCGCAGACATAGCACTCACTGGCGGGTGACGTGAGGCGTCAGCTGTCATCACTTTAGCGGGCTGATTGCCCCTTCCCAACGAGTCAGCTTCCGACCGCTGAGAAGTAGGAGGCGCGGCTTGGCGGAAGCCGCCGGAGAGGAGGTGGAGCTCTGCGGTGACATCGAGAGAGAGAGGCGGGGAGACGCCGAGCGAGGCCGAGCTGTGTCAGGGACCTGACCCAGGAAGTAGTTGTTGACATCTAGAGAGACGGAGCTTACATCGGAGGAATCCTCGGACGTGGAGCAACACGAGTGAGGAAAAGCGGCCCCCGTGAGCCTCAGAGGAGCCTCTCCATCTTTGGCGGGAAAACGAGTGACCGGAGCACATCAGAACCTCAAGTCGGGCCAGTTCACTAGTGCGAAGTAAGCTGGGAAACTTGTGGGGGAAGCGGGAGGCGGCACAGCGAGAGACCTGGGAACTGTGAACCGCCGGAACAGAAAGTAACTGCAACTAGACTTACAGGCTTTGGAACAACGCTTGCTAGTGATCAGATCCTTTAAATTAAGGAGCTGTGGAGGTGCCGAGGGTGTGAGGAGGGATAGGGTGCTCTGAGAAACAGCTCCCCTTCCACGAGAGATAAAAATCAGGATTGTAGGGCTACATTAGAGGCCAAAGAACAGTGTTCTAGAAATTCCTTGGTGGTAGAGGTGCCCTTAAGAGCCAGATCTTTCCCACTTAAGATAGAGCTTGAGTAAGCCATAAGAAATGAATGAGTAATTTGCCTATCCTCTTTTGATTGTATAGTTGGCTGTAACCCTGGCTGGGGACGCTGCTGGGGGTAGAACACGGTGCAGCTGTAACTCAAGCTAACTTGGACCCTGAGTTCTTGTGGGTAATGTACTTGACCAGTTACATATCGAAGAGCCTTAACCTGGTACTGTGACCTAACCAATTTACACTGTTTAGGCTGAAGAGGTGTTCTTAACTGTAAATATTGTAGATTAGACTAAAATGAATGTATTCTCTATTGAAATGAAGAAGTCAATGAATATTGCTAATTAATTGTGAAAACTTCTAATGAACTGAATGTATGTACTATTTTGAACTGAAGAAAGAGAAAAAGGTACAAAGAGAAACTTTTATAAAAGGTACTGGTATTTTTCTACATTGGTGTGGTGTCCTTTATTTTTAGTGATAAGACATTGAGTTACTGTGAGTGAATTGTAAGCATTACACAAAAGCCACGGAGATTAGCTGTTTTTCCACTCTGTGCCAGGCTACCCTATGTAGTCTAGGATTTCTAGGTCTAACAAAGAGGACCTAGATAAAGAGAAAATATGAGAGGTAATTTTTTCCTCTTTAAGGATGATCTATATCTCCAGATCAAGGGGACCAGTATGGGGGCCACATGTGCCCCCAGTCTGGCCTGTTTATCTGTGGGAAATTTTGAATCAAAACATATATTTAATGAGGCCGCACCTTTTTTTGAAAATGTTTCTTGCTGGCATCGCTACATTGATGATATTATATTCATCTGGACCAGTGCCAGCGAGGATTTACTTTGTTTTTTGGAATGGCTTAACCTTGGTGACCCCAATCTCAGGTTCACAGGACACCATAGAAATACCATTGTGGAATTCTTGGGCATTGTGATTAAAGATGAGGAAGGTAGCTTAAAAGTTGAGCTTTTTAATAAACCAACTGATAAAAACTCACTTTTACATTATTCCAGCAACCATCCAAAGGCACAAAGGGACAATGTGCCCTTTGGTGAATTTCTAAGATTAAGGCGAAACTGTTCCAATCTGGAAGACTTCTAGAGACACTCAGATAATATGAAGAAAAAACTTCAGGAGAGAGGTTATCCCCATAAACTAATTAAACACTCCTTTAAACGAGCAAGGTTCTATGACCGTGACAGCTTACTAGACCAGAACAAAACTCGAAACAAAAACGATTAAGAATAGTATTTGTGACCCAATTCTCGCACTTGAGCATCCAGATCGAAAATATAGTCAACAGAAATTGGTGCATACTCAATTTTAATACTGAAAACCAACTGAACAAACCACTGTTCTCATTTCGGAGAAATAAAACACTCTGTAATTGTCTGGTACACACCTACAGGCCGCCCGCGGAAACCCAACGTCCCTTGACTGGCATTAGGGCATCAGGTAACCACAAATGTGGAACCTGCTCTGTCTGACCTCATTTCATCGTAGGCAAAAGCCTTGAATTCAATGGAAAAACCCTGACTTCCAAAACATTCAACAACTGTAGGAGTCAGAATGCGGTATACCTGCTGGTCTGCCCCTGCAACCTGGGGTATGTGGGGGAGACCAGCAGGGAACTCAGACTCAGAGTATTGGAGCGCAAATCGGCCATTCGCACAAACAAATGCAATGCGCCATTGACAGAGCATTTTAGACAGCATAATCATTCTTGCGATGACATACGGTGGTACATCCTGGAGAAGATTAGAACCACCAGACGAGGTGGTGACATCGACAAATTAAGAAAAACTCGGGAACAATGGTACTTTTGCTTTTTAAATACCATTCTTGAAGGATTAAACACCAGAGAGGACTGGACAAAATGTATTTAGACCAACCCATATTTGTCTCAATCTGGAGACATGAATACTCTGTTAAGCTTTCTACTCTCCAGTTTTAAGTATTTTTCAAAGTGGAGGCACATAATTCCTCATGTTTATATATGAATCTCACCTACTAGCATTTTTTTTTTATTATTGACAAATTTTCCCCATCTTACGACCCTTTTTTATATTGACAGCAGCAGGAAGCGTGCCAGCCCGCCCCTTCTGCTCTTAACGCAATAAGGAAATTGGTAGCAATTTTTTTTTAACATATTCTTTTTTCTCGGGCTACGTATCCCCTAAACCCCTGAACTATTGCAGCCATACAACTTTAATTAGTATCGAAAGTGTGGTTGCCTTACACAAACACTTCAGTTAGTAGACCAATCACAAGTCTAGTACCTTGGCCAATGGGATTCCGGCATTACAAGCCCGTGTATGCAAATATCCTAGATCCAAATACACTCTTCTGATTGGCTCCTATTTGGACCAATGATGCACTAGATACGGTATTTAAACACGGCGCCCCGCACTTTCTGGTAGACTCCACGCAACCAGAGAAGCAGGCAGTCCTTCGCGATTCTATAGGTAAGCGGACATGGAAACATGGGGAATGTAGAAGGCAAGCTTTAAAATTAAAACGCTTTACCTCTAACGGCCCCGTTTGCACTTTTGTCTCGATTTCTAGTGAAACAATTGTTTTCATCGCAAGGACATGACGTAAGCGCCCCTGGTTCCCTTTTAAATGGAAAGAGAAGCGCACTACGAGACTTAACTATTTGAAACGACTACTGCCAACGTTTAGCGCTCTAGTAACAGGTACGCCAGTCCTCTAATAAAGCTAGATGAGGTAGTACGATACGCTGTAATTACAACTATCATGACCAGTGCCCTTCCCCTGTAAAGATATATTACTTGCCTCCTCCTAACTGCCCATTACTGTTTTGACTTATAGGACTTTTTACCTTTAACTCGATAAAGAGACGCAATTTTAAAATGGATATATGAAGCCAGTATTTCGTTGCCTACACCATATTTTATTGTGGAAAATAATGGAAATCTGACAACATCCGAAAGTGGATTTAAAGGTAACTATATAACAACAAAAAATGATCGTTATAAAAAAGTCCAATTTGGTAATCAAAAACATGGGATGCAGGTCATAATCCCTGGTCTTTAAATCTGCCAAATATAAACAGCAACTTCAAACGCCAATTAATATCAAGCTAAATACAACTAGATGTTTTCTGTTAAATTTGTTAATAAGAGGAAGAGTTAACAGGAGTGAAGTGTAATAGTCCCCTTTTTTCTAGAGGTCTATAAAAGTGAGAAAAAAAGATTCCTCCTCACAAGCCAATTGAGGCCTTTGAAAATGATAGGTAAAGGGAAATTAGCGGACTAGTCAGTTCCCAGAAACATAGAAGTGTATACATTTGAAACCAATGTTGCAGCATATTAGAAAATGTATTGTGATTGTTTGTAAAGGAACTTGGTATTCAGGCTATATCGGATTGTTTTTAGATTGCCACATGTAACAACAAACAAAAATGTACGACCAACTGTAATGTATTAGGAAGGCTTTCACTCATGTAATTATTTTTGTATTGTTATCCTTTCAACTGTAGGAAATTAAAAAAATTCTAACAATCTGGAATTATGATGTATCCACTCTAATCCATTGTGTATCCATTCTTTAGGGAGATTATATTGACCCCTGTACTACGACAGATATCAATTGTAGTCTTGACAAAGGTGGATAGAATTGTGAGAAACCACCGAAACGCGTTGACGCACTCTTCAGTATAATTCTCGACTCGGATATCCTTGTTGAAACACTGTATTGTTGTGCACATAACATTGGTGTCAGAAATAGAGTTTAAATATACGCTTAGTATTGAACGAGTTTAATGTCTTACTGTTTTCTGTCTTTATGTATCAATTTTGCTGGTCAATATTGAATGTCAGGTTTTTTATTGTTTTTTTATTGTTTTCATTGTTTTAAAAATCTGTGTCAAGTGGTCTTTTAACCGTCCACTTTTTTAATTACTGTATGATCAATAAATTGTGGTCTTTTTTATATACGTGAATCTTGTAATTGTTTTCGTCCAATAAGTTTTATAAATTTCATTTCTGTTCAAGGGAATCTTTCCTTTTTACAGAGGACCTAGATAAACCAGTTTCCTTTATTAGCAGGAGAATATTTCCCAGGGAATAGATGCGGAGTGCAGTTGAGAGGCAAGACTTTGCTGCTGTCTAGGAACAGAAGAAACTGAGACCATACTTGTTTGCGACTTACATCCATGTCTAAACAGACCACAGACCCATCAGCTAGCTGATGCAGATGACGGTTGAGAAATTCAAATTGTTGATGTGGTCAATCCCCTTACCGGGAATGGACTTTGCAGTGGAACACCATTCTGGGAATGACCACTCCATTGCTGATGGTTTTTCCATGTTCTTCCACCTTATTGATGAGTACTCACATCAGGGTGGGCAGTTCTCCCTATTTTCAGCTGGGGGACACACATGTTAGACCTGACATCAAAGTTTTTGTTGGCATTAGGACTGGCACATTTCATTTACTTATAGGTCTCTTGTATCTGGCACTACATGGTACCCAGGGGCTGTAAATTAAATGCTACTAGTGGGACTGCAGCCCACATTGTGCCACTCATGGTAGTTGCACTTTAAAGCAAATTAAAATGTGTCTCAGACCTGCCACTGCAGCCTTTACTGTAGTTCTAAACAGCCATTTTGACATTGCAAAATAAACCATTTACCAGGCCTAAACCTTCCCTTGTATCATACATGAGTTACCCATAAGGAGGGCCCATACGTTCCACACAGCAAGGTGCATTACATATAAAAAGTAAGACATGTGGGTTTAATTTTTGCATGTCCTGGTAGTGAAAATCTCCTAAATACGTTTTTCACTACTATAAGGCCTATCACTCCCATTGGATAACACTGAGTAAACCTATCATATTTAATAAGTGCTAACATGTTATTGGTAGCTGGTAGAAATGTCATGTTTGGACTCAAATTCTTTCTAATCTAAAATCGTCTTTAATGGTAAAGTTGGATTTTAAGTCACAATCTAAAAAGGACACATTTAGAAAGATGCCATTTTCTGCACTAACCAGTTGGTGCCTGCTGCCAGTGTACTTGGTAACATAAATATGAACGGCTGTAGGGGTTTGTGTGTTTGTGTAATACACTGAGACATTAGAGACTGGATGTAGGCAGCATTGTCCATCCTGTCAGGATGCCCGGGAGGTGTGCTGTTCCCTGCCTCACTTACACTTCAAGGGGCTTGCCCTAAGCTCACACAAAGGAACCTGACACCAGCCTTTGGTCACTCCAGACTTCTTGGATCCTTGGCAGAGGAAGAGAAGAACTTTACAGAATCGGGATGTGGGAATAACCCAGGATATTCCCCGACTATAAAGGCTAGCAGTGGAGAAGTGTGGCTCAATGGTTAGAGCGGCAGACCCTGATGCAGAGGTTTGGGCCGGGACCAGGGTTCAATTCCCCGCCTTGGCGGGTCTTGGGCTCAAAATTCCACGGACCTGATAATTCTCGCCTCAATGCCTATTCCAATCATGGAATCCCACTCTACAACTCTGGGCAATAGCTTGCTTAATCCCCACAACGCTAAGGATGCCTGGCCTCCACCTTGGGGGTGCCCAGGAGTAGACGCCTCACATGGAAAGCCAGGATGGGTTCCACAGCGGTATTCGTACAAGCGCCTTGAGACCCTTGCTGGTGAGTAGTGCACTATACAAGTATCAATTTACATTTACAGCATCAGGTATGTATTTATTAATTGTTATTTATAAAGTTTTATTAGCACAAACATGACCTGTGGGGGGGTATCAGAGCACTTTACAGAAGATTGGGTCAAAAGAAAAGGGAACAAGAAGGCAAACAACAACACAATCACGAGAGGTGCAAAATTGTGTAAATCCAAAATATCACTAGGACAAGTCAATTAGATAATGACCAAGATCACAAAGTCTAGTAAAAATCATGGTGTATGTCCAGAGCCAAGGTGCATCACCTAGTGCAGAAATGTGTTCATAAGTAGAAATTTAACTTATTTTTTGAAAGGTGCCGTTGAGGGAATCAGCCTGATTTTGGGTGGCAGTGGGTTTCAAATTCTCTGAGCAATACCTGAGAAGGCTCTGTTGCTAATAAACAAAAATAAAATAAAAATCTGTGGTTTCAGTACCAAAGTGCTGGTGCTCCTAAAGGATCTGCATCCACCAGATAATTCTAGCTTTTGTGCCAAGTACCTAGAAGTGTTGTAATGAAGTGCTTTATGGCTCATGCAAGCAATTTTTAACTGAATTCTTGCTTCATAAAGGAGCCATTTTAGGGCTTTTAATCAGGGGTGATGTGTTTGTTTCTCTTTGTTCCTGTGATGAGTCTTGCAGCCGCATTGAGAGATACCCTTAGAGGTGTAGGCTTGGCTTTGGCAAGTCCACAGAAGGTTGCACTTTCTATAGTCCATCCTATGGATGACTAGAGCTTTGACCCTTGATTTGAAGTCATCCTGATGGAGAAAGGGTTTTAATTTCTTTAAAATGTTCATTTGGTAGTTTGCTCCTTTGATCATGGTATTGATGTGCTCCTGCGTGTTCATGTTCTTGTAAAGTGTTATTCCCAGAGAACTTGTGGAGTCAATAATGCTTGGTGAACAGTTAAGAGTAGTTAGACAATTCAGCCTTACAATATCAGATGAGTGATTGGGTGGGACGATTAGGCGGAAATCCTTTTTGATTGTAAACATTTTGAGGGGGTTGTGAGCCAGTCAATTTTGGGTGTCTAGTAAAGTTGTATTGAGGTCCCTAACTTCTTCTGGAGAGGAGATTTTTATATATACAATTGGTTGTCATCAGCCTACATGCAGTAGTGATTGCTAGAGGAGTGTAAAATTTCAGCTAGAGGCTTAATGTAAAGGTTGTAGAGGGTAGAGGAGAGAGAGGACTCTTGTGGAACCCCAAACGTGACATGAGGGTTACGTGAGGGTATACATTTTAGATCCTCTGAACATCTCTTGAGTACAATCCTGGACCTGTTGAAGACATCAAAAGGATGGCCTGGACCACCAGAGGAATGCTCTACTGCTAGAAGACCTGCCTTGCTGCTTGAAGGAGAAATAGATCATCTCCTTGAACGCAAGGCCATCAGAAGTGACTCCAAGGACTAATTATCTGTCCTCTTCTATGAACTACTAGGAGATAAGTAAGCCCGGGAGACCTTGAGCCCTGCACCTGGCTGCTGCCGTAGTGAGTCATAAACCCCCAAAGGTCTTGGACATTTTTGGAATTGTGTTAGTGGTGCTGCTCCTTCCTAATGATAAAACCAGTACCTATCTACCAGCCGATCCACCCAAGGTGCACCACCGATGGGCCTGACTTTGGGTAGTTCCCACTACGTTCTTCTCGGCAGCTAATTCAGTTTAGCAGGACCTCTCAGGGAAGGAATTTGGACTCGTATAGCACTCGTTGGCTACAGCCTCCAGCTTCTTCCTGCTGGAGATTATCAACTTCCAAAAAAGTGACTTAGTCTGAAGGCAAAATTCTTCAATGCAACTTCATTTAGTGGCTTCCTGTCGATGAGTCATCCTCTTTGGACACCACCTGCTGCCTTGCCCCACCAAACTTTACCTTCTCAGGAACATTTCCTCAAAATGTCTTCAAAGTCTGAAGGTAACTTGAGACTGAGCCCAATCTGACCCTTGTATCATCTTTTAGGTGTTTTTTTTCACAAAAGCAGTAGAAATTAATTACTCTGGTTCTACCAATTGGATAAATTTAATAAAATTGGTATCCTATCTTCTAAATCTTACTCTATGTTTCTAAATTGGTTCTGGATTTTTCTTGTTTCATGTTTTCACTTTATTACTTTTTGTGTGCTGCACAAATACTTTACACATCACCTCTAAGTTAAACATGACTGCTTTTGTGCCAAGCTACCAGAGGGTTAAGCACAGTTTAATGTAATGACGTTTGTGGTACACCCTGACAAGGATTGTGGTTGTGCTTCCACCCCTTAACCAAAATAACACTAACTTCATTTGTTTCTTAATATATCACCATATACTTCTCCAGAATTTTTCAAATGTCTGTCACTATAACACTTGATTAAATCTACACAAGTCAATTGCTGTTTTTTCCAACCATTTCTAGTTCATCAAGCTCTCTTTATGACATAGCTGCACATTTAGAGCTTGGTGGAACACTTGCACCAATATAAATTAGCAGAACACCCACACTGTCAAAGATGAGGTTCTGCTGCATCATAGAGAGGTGTGGTAACTGGTGGTTCATTAGTTAAATCGCTGCCAGATCATGGTGATAGTCACTCTGCTCTTTTTAGGGGTGTTTGATGGTCACAATATTTACTTTCCCAGGACCAACATACAAGGCATGATGGTACGGGAAGAAAATTCAAACAAAGATTTTGAAGTTCAGGGGTAAGCTTCTAGTGCAACTAGTCAAAATACAATCCACCTGATCTGCAAATAGTTCTGCTTTAAGAGAAGCTACTACACCAGAGATTGCTCTAGAATTGTACATGCCACCTCTCCTAAATAAATGTAGATGACACCTTATGTGAGACCAATTTCCCATCAACCTGTGGTCTAATTAATAACCTTAAGGCCTCTACCATTGTTTTAAAATGAACTAATACAAAAGTAGGAAGCCCACATAGGAGAGATCCTCCGTAGCCTGGTGGGGGTCTCACTAGAAGACCGGTAGTTTTCTGCCAAATGAGGTTTGCTTAGCTGACAGGTTTGTGATCTTCTCAACAATTTTTAATGACATCCATGGTAACCTGATTATAGATGCTGATGGCTAATTGTATCTTTAGTACTCTATGCTTGTGATGAAATCTGAGGCAAACAGCCAGAGGGTTTGATCTCACCTATAAAACTCAGTAGTAAGTGCTTAGTGTCTACATTAATGGGATATTCTTAAACTAACTTCACCAATATTTCTGTTCTGGTCCTTTTTAAATGTGGAACAATAACTCTTTAGAGCTACTATGAAATAATGAGACCTCAGCTCAGAAATTACACAAAACCACATGTCGTGTTTCCAAAATTGTGTGATTTCATTGCTGAGGATCATGTGACAGTGTCCCCAGGCACGAATTACTGACCCTGTAAGACTAGCAAATGATGCAATGCACCTTTCATTGCACAGTGCACTGAAAGGTTACATGCCATCTCTCAAAAATAAACGTAGATGACTCTTCATGTGAGACCAATCTCCCATCAACCTGTGGTCTAATTAATAACCTTAAGGCCTTTACCATTTTGTCAAATTTAACTAATATAAAAGTAGGATGTCCACATAGCAGAGAAGACTAGAAACTCAGATTATAAGAAAACAATAAGCACCAGAAAGTAAACAACAGAAAACATGAAAGGTGATGCAGGGAATTATAGGCAACACTGTATTGAAAATGAGCACGTAGAAAAATAATATTCACTGAGGGCAGACGCACATGCGTGCACACACACACACACGTGCACACACACATACATTGAAGGGAAGGGATAACAAGGAGAGAGATTTGTCAGAGTGGAGCAAAGACAGACTCAATAATTGAGTGTAGGTGTCACATCTTGAAGCACAGTCTTAGCGGGTGTGAATCTCAATTTCTTTAGCATAATCTTACTGAATACTTAAATGTTTAATTTCTCAGATCCCAGCAAATGGTGTGTGAGTCTCATGCTTTGGATTAGTCTCAAGTCAGGCGGTGTTAGTTTCACTTGTTGGAGCACAGCCTCACTTTTTGTTTGAATGTCTCACATCTGAGCATATTCAAATTAATGTAATGTAAGGTCCATTCTTTGGTGCCAAGCATACCTCATTTGCTGTATGTCTTACATCTTGGAGCACAGTCTCACATTTTGTTATATTATTGTGTGGTATTAGTATTTTAGCAGTGCGTACAACTCATGATGAGGAACAGAACCTACTGCAATTTTCATGCCATGTGTAAGAAGGAATATAATGTTTGAAATGGTCTCCCCACTTCTTCCAGTTTTGGTTCTTCAGAAATTAGTATTCAGCGTGCTTTAATGCTTCTAAACAGTATCACAGTACATGTGCTTTCCCCAAAGCATATATTGTGCCTTGAGTTTACATAGTTGTTAGAAATGGGGGTCTCTGGTTGGCAATGGTTTACACCTTTGTCCAAATAGGGACCCTTGCTTCTAGTCAGGGAAAGGGGATACACTCAGAAAAAAACCCTGCTCAACCCCTTGGTGGCTTGGCACGAGCAGACAGGCTTATCTCAGAGGCAGTGTGTAAAGCATTTGTGAACACATACAGTAATACAGTGAAAACACTACAAATGGACACCATACCAGTTTAGAAAAATAAGTAATCTTTATTAGACTTAACACAAGACCAAAGGACAAAAATCCACAATACAATATCAAGAATATGACTTTAAAATGGTAGAATGGCTTAGTTCAATGGAGATGGTAAAAGCGACACTTTACTCTCAAAGTACCTTGGATGCTTCCCGCAAAACAAATGAAAGGGTCGCAGGGAAGGTGATGCATCGGTTCCTTGCTTCGGGGGAGGTGATGTTTTGGTTCCTTACAACAGCGCAGGGGAGGTGATGCGTCGGTTCCATACAGGAGAGGAGGTGATGCGTCGGTTTCTTACTGTGATGCCACAAAATGGCGTATTTGATGTGATGCGACAACGTGGATGCAATGCACGCACGCCTGACGGCTATGCGGAAAAATTGATGATCTTTGGAGTCTCGACAGGCCCTGCGACAAGCTTCCCCGGTGATGCGACTGTGACCTCTGGGGCGGCAGCACACATCTCCAGTGATGCAATATGCTTTGTCTGCGATGCGACGACAAACAGCTGTGGCGGCGGCAAGCTTCTTTGGCGATGCGACGGCAACTGTTGCGGCAGCAACATGCTTCTCCTCGTTGTGTCGCGCTTCCATCTCCCAGCGACAAACAGTGTCTAGAGTTCCTAAACAGCTGCAGGCAACTCTCTGTAGGTTAGAATTCCCAGCAAGGATATTCAGGGGGAGCTGGTGGTGAATTCTTTGTGTTCCTGAGACGTCAGACAGGAGGCAAGCTCAGTTCAAGCACATAGAGATCGTCCTCAAGATGACAAAGCAAACAGCAAAGACCTTTTCTCCTTTCCTTGACAACAAGTAACCACTGCAAGCCAACCCCAGACAGCAAACAGCACAGGGGGCAGTAATCCTCCTTCAGCCTCTCCGGTTTCTTCTCCTTGGCAAAAGTTTCTCTTTATGTCCCAGAAGTGATCTAAAGTTCTGGGGTCTGGGCCCCAATATTTATACTGCAAAATCCTTTATTCTCTAAAGGCAGAGAGTGCCTGTACCTAGTCAAAACCAGTTTTGTCAACCTGGGTACAGCTACCTGGCAGGAGGTGGAGACAGCATTGTTTGAGAGCAGACCTGGCCCAGGTAGCTTAAAGGAAATATCCTCCCCCTACTCTCTATTCTATGAGTGCTCAGGTCAGTGAAAGGAACTCTTCGCCCCCTACTCTCCATTTTATAAGGGCTCATCTCAGTGAAAGGAAATCTCCTTCCCCTAACCACTATTCAATGCAGGTCCTATTCAGCCCAGCCCTGACCCATCAGACTGCTGGAGCCAAGGCCCTCTCCAGCCCCCTGTCACTCACAAACCAGACATGGAATACACAATCCTAGCAGAGACAACTGGATGGTTAGGCAAGAAAATAACTACTTTCTAAAAGTGGTATTTTCAAACACAGAATGTAAAAATCAGCTTCACTAAAAGATGTGTTTTAACATTCTGAGTTCAGGCATACTAAACTCGAATTTCTACCTTGTTTCCTGGGTCAGTTAGGATTATAAGATGTTATAATCAAACTGCCCATTCTGGCCTATGGGAACAGATAGCCTTGCAATAGTGAAAAACAAAATTGGCTGTAATGCACTATCAGGACATGCCACACACATCAGGGCATGTCCTAACTTTCACATACAATGCACCCTGCCCATGGGGGTACCCTAGGCCTATCATAGGGGGACTAACATGTAGAAAAGGGAAGGTTTAGGGACTGGCAAGTGTGTGCACTTGCCAAGTCGATATGGCAGTCTCAGACTGCACACAGGCTCTGCAAAGGCAGGCCTGGGCCACATTTTACAGACTGCTTCTGTGGGTGGCACAACCAGTGATGCAAGCCCACCAGCAGAATTTGATTTACAGGCCCTGGGCACACATGGTACACTGTACTAGGGTCTGACAACTAAATCAACCATGGAGTCACTAATCCATTACAACATTTTACAATAGAGAGCATATTCACTTTAGCACTGATCAGCAGTTATAAAGTTACCAGAGTCATAACACCACCAATAACAGGTCAGACAAAATATAGGAGGAAGGCAAAAAGTTCGGGGATGACCCTACAAAAAGGGCTAAGTCCAACATTGGCTCATTTAACTTTACAGTAATTCTATGGTAGATGGTGCAGAAAATGCACCTGTGGCATGAAAGGTAATTGTCATATATGGCTATAATTTGTTTTTACACCACTCACATATGTAACACACATGTATGTCTCGAGAACACCAGTGTGGTCTGGCTGGGCTACAGTTTTCAAAGCACTGCACTGACACATGGCAAGGATGAAAAGTGTATTTGCCATGTAGAAAGACTTACTTTTATATATAAGCTAAGTCACTCTATTAGTACACCTTGTAAGTATCGAAGCTCAACACATGTGCTTGGTCAACTCCCTTCCACCCAAGCAGCAAAGAACAGATACATCACCCGATCAAAATGAAATGTAAAATAAAATCGGCCCAGAATTTGATTCCACTCTTCCAAGCTCCACCAAATGAATTTGTGTGTATTAACATGTATAACTTTTTTTTTAAAAATTACAATTTTATTAGTGTAATAATTTTATCAGAATTTTTTTTAATCGTAATTGTCTATAAATTTGTTGTTCTCGTAAGAGAACTGAATCAAATAAAATTATTTCATATTTCATTTCATATTTCATATTTCCCTTCCACCTCTAGTTTGAACATTATTTGCTGCCCTTTACAGCCCTTGCTCATGACATTGCCACTCAGGATATCATCCGTGCTGAGGGACAGAAGTTGTGGTGCCCAGTATCAGGGCAGTCAAATGTGTGGTTGTCAGTCACTACCTCCCATCAGAAGCACAGTCAATCATGTGTGCACCCCAAAAGTCGTGACCCAATCTGCCACCTGAGTGGCAGACCAGAGTGGAATTCGAGAATCTACTGAAAGATTGAGGATCAATGGCAGGATTCGGAGTTCCTGGGATCAAGCACAGGACCGGTTGCTTGACTTTTCTCCTTGATCATGAAGGGTAACTACTGCTTTCACCTGTGTTCCGGGCTCTCCATTTGAAAATACCTTCAAATAGAATACCGAGAACATCTTCTGAGAAGTTTTCAGTTTGCAGCACTTCTTGGAATTTCTTCTGCACTGTCACTGCAAATTCACTGCTTCCTTGGAATTATTCGATAGCTCCCACTACTGTCTTCAGGGGTTTCAGAATAGTGATAGTAGGGAGAGTTCGATATTGTTTGGATTGTAGGAATCCTGTAGGACTGTGTACTGTCCCCTGCACCTGCATACTTTGATTGTCCCACAGCTCCAACTTTGTGCTGTAACAACCTTCTCTTTGCCCTGGGAAGCACTGTATATAAATCTTGTATGAACCTTTGTTTCTGTTTGCCTTAAGTTGTTGATTATTAAGAACTGTTATAGGACATGCGAACAAGACCAGTCTCATGGTGATTCTTTTGGTCCTGAGAAGAAAAAAGTTATGGTGTCATTGATATGTTGAATGTCTACCATAATGCATCAGTTGCTAGAGTAAATTGTGTGTATTTCTAATTTTGCATTGAATGGTACGCTTTTTATGCAAAATCTATATGAATGAAAAAATGCACGTATTTTAAGATGGCATAAGTGTAACATTTGTATAGTATTGAAGGCTGTCATTTATGAGTGACTGCAGAAAATGAAAAATAATCTCCATTAAAATAATCCCCATTGATGAGAGGTGGACGGCTACAACCCAAAGATGGCTCTTGGGTGCCTTCTCTCAGATGCGGATCAACTTTCACCTTTTTCGCTGTCAACACTGACTTAGATATTTTTGGCAAACATAACGAGCAAAGACACAGGTGGGCTGCACATCACTCCCGAAGCAGCATGTGGATCTAGAGGTTAGTTGTGATCTGTGTCTGACAGTAAGCCCCTGGAGCTCGATGATTAGAATACACAAGTGGGGCATGCTAGATGTAGGGGAAAAAATACCCCACAGTGAGTAGTTCAAAAAGATTGTTCGTCACTGTGTTGATAAAGCTGTATTTTCCGTGGTCAGGCTTAGTTATGCATAAAATCACTTTTTAACCTCTTGGCATAGGCTCGGCCTAGGGGAGACAGTAATACATATTTTCTACCCAGATTTTCAAAATCTAATAAAATAGAAAAAGTAGATTTTTGAAAACTTTAGTGGTATAGTAAGTTTATACTTTGGTTTAGAATAGCTGACTCACGGTCTGTGTGACAGGTTAAACCTTCCTAGCTAGCTGTCAGCATCCCTCCTGATGGAAGACAATGTTTTGGCCTCTGGCATCCGGATGGCAAGAGTGGTGTTCGCAGTGGCAGCTTAAATGGAATATGTGTCTGTGAGGAGTACAGGAACAGTTGGCAACCTAAAGGGCAGCTTTCATCGCTCTTAATTTGAAGTTGAGACTCCAAGTTGAGCTGTCAGAAACTGCAGCCATTCATTCACAGTGCCACCTTTGGTTTTCTGTCTATGTCCCCTGCAAGGGGCAATGGCATTTCTGGCACTGAGAAAATGTGAGAAGAAAGACAGGGAAATTGTGTAGAGGAATTCTGGGAAAGTTTGGAAGTAAAAAAATAATAGCAGTGTTGAAAAGGGAGGTGGAAATTCGGTAAGAAAGTACCAAGGACTTGGTGAACAAAAGTCTCCAAAAACGGGTTAGTGCACAGGAGAAAACTGATACCTCCCAAACATTTCCTGAGAATCTTCTGTGATCTTGGAAAGAACATGCTGAAGGAACAAAGCTAGTTTCTGTGAACTGTGACTAATTGGTGTTTTTTTCCTAGAGCCATTTTGCCCCAAAATTGTAAAAATAAAAATGTATCCCCCATTCCCATTGTGTGATTGTGACTCAATGATGACTTTTTGCTTTTTAAAATTGTCTTGATTTTTCGAAATTAGGCTCAGCATGTTATTGTGTTGTTGTGTTGAGTTCTAGACTTTAGAATGATTTAGTAGTGCTTGAACACATCTCTCCAGTGAATCTTCTTGGGCTTGCACCATTGCTACCTGGGGTTGGGCAGAAAGTCATCTAGAACTGTATTATCACCTACCCAGAGTGTGTTTATAAAATTGAAAGGAGTACCCTCCTATCAAATGAACAATTTACTTTCTAATATCTTGGTGCACAGTCTCTCTCAAATGGTGTAAACCTTTCATTTCGTGGTGCACTCACAATTATTGAGGACGAATTTCACCTCTTAGGGCACAGTGTCTATGGGTGTATAATACAGTTTGGGGTTAAAGTCTCACTGTCGACAATTGTAAATGTGCCATTAGCTTTAGCAGTCATTCACCAGGGATTTTAGTTTAAAACCCATTGGATCCTAGACCGATGGATTTTTGGCATCCGATTTCTGGTGTGACCTTGCCTCAAGCCCATAAAATGACCACATTAGTGATGAAGGAAGGAATCGGGCAGCTGTAGCAAGCCAGCAGGGATTTAAAATGTGCCCAACAAAAAAATAAGAACTTTCACCCGAACAAATGAACAGCTTCGTACTGATATCCTGAATAGTGGCAGAATAAAAAGAGAAAATTGAGCCACCTGTGTGATGGAAAGATGACAGGGCAGCCCTCCCGTGAAAAAAGTACAGCCTGCGACCACTGATACAACATGGTGTATGTAGTATGCATTAAGGAGCAGAGAGAAGCAATTCTGAGGTTGTGAAGGGACTAAAGGCAGACTAGGGGGCAGCAAAAAAATATAACCTTAACCTGTCCCCCTGCACAGACTGTGTCCACATGCACTTAATGGTCAGCATGCTGTGACAACAGTCAGTTTTTATGTGCACTGCTGATCCACGATCATTCTGTGGCATTTAGTACAGTTGAAGAAGCGTGGAAATAGTACGGGTCACAGGGCTCAGTGTTGTAAATGAAGATACACTTTGTAGGCAAGTAGTCAATTCTCTTAAGTTGTAGGGTGTGGCTTTATTGAAGTAGGAATGACTTAGTCACAGGTTTAAGGTAAAGCCCCACCAGGAGCAGCATCCTTGCTGCTCACCCCACTCTCTCCAAGTGACATTCACATAAACCAGGCGCCGTTCAACATTCTGTGACCTCACACATGCACTGGCTGAGCAGCAGGGAACTAAGCAGGCATAGTAACAATCACAAATCACAACACATTTCTTCCCCTTAGAGAAACATGACAATATAAATAAACAATGAACCAGCCCCATAAATATTCAAACTCATTCATCATCAAATCAAATGGTAGAAGAAAACAATCAATCAGTCCTATGAATATTAGACTCTTAAATCTTCAACAGATAACTCCAATTTACTTATACCTCACTGTTGGACCTGCCAGCCTTAGGGTGGTCTTCCCCTACATTTTTGCCCTTGTGTCTCCCATTGTCACTGTACCTTTTTGTTGGAGTTAGGACTCTGGGCGCCTCACCACTGCTAAACAGTGCTGAGGTGCAGGTACTCTCCCCTAAAACATTGTTACACTGGCAAATCTGCCTCAGGCCCCTGCTACCGCAGTGAGGCATAACCCTCCATAGGTTAACATTGGGGACCCCCTTTATGGAATAACTTCTGATTGGGACCTAATAAGTGTGTCATGTTTGGTCTTGTTGGAATCGGACCGGGGAACCTTTTCCAATGATATATGGGGTTTGGGCACTACTACTATAGAAATCCCACTTTTAGAAAGTCAACCTTTTCCTGCCTACACTTAGTCTGGGCACGGTAGACTCCCCCCTCCCCTCTGCATACTGATAGCCTGCCTGGGTTGAGAGGTGGGACTGGTAATTCACACCTTCTCCCCGGGAATGGGCTGTGACCGGCTGCCCACTGCAGCCTTAACGGCCCTGTCTCTCGTCACTGGGACAGCCAGGTCAGGGAAGGCAGGGAACATACCAGCACTCCTTGGACTTTTCCAGAAGCCCCTGCCCCCAGACCCTTCCAGAGACTTCCACCACCTTTCAGTAACTGGACTGTAGGGTATATAAGGGAGAGGCCTGGCCTCACATCATTGTTACACTGCTGGACCTGGAAGAATCCCTGCTGGAGTGAGGACTGCTGCGCCAGGAAGGATTGCCATTGGGAAGGAGGCTGACTGCTCTAAGGATCTGCTGCCCTAACCTGGTGAGCTGCCTACTGCCTGCTGATCCTGCCCTGCTAGGAAGATATCAATAAACACCTCCAGAGTGTCTCCCCAACATACAGAAGAACAGGCTTTCCCGTGGAACTAAAACACTTTCAAAACTGCCCCTGCAGC
This sequence comes from Lissotriton vulgaris, assembly GCF_964263255.1. NCBI lineage: Eukaryota > Metazoa > Chordata > Amphibia > Caudata > Salamandridae > Lissotriton > Lissotriton vulgaris. The sequence goes on from NC_141688.1 coordinate 136,522,503, forward strand.
GCTTTGGGGACACCAACATTCTTCAAACTGCCTCTGCGCTTTTAAACTGCCTCGGTGCACTAGGCACATGTGACCAGGCACAGCTGACATCTGTCACTGCAACACTGAACGAGGTGTCTGCACGTTACTGGGGACCCTAATTGTACTGGGAGGTAGAAGCGCTGTGCAAGGACCAACGTGCTGTGGCAAGGGAGCTCTGTCTGGGCATGAAATCACAGCCGCGGCCCAGGGCAGGAATGCGCAGAGAAGCAATGTGCCATGACTGAAGCGCTGTGAGGTGAAGTGCTGTTTGGGCTTCGGTACCCCCACTGCTGCTGGCACGGGTAATCCACGGGTTAAATTGCCTTCCACTGATATCAGCGCTGGTCCGTGGCGAAAGCACCTTAAAACTGCCCCCAACTTCGTCGCCGTGGGCCCGAGTGAGAGTGCACCAAGACCACCTTTGAAAACACCGCCAGCGGCCCGGGAGACTCGGGAAGCCGTTGCCTGCACCGCTGACAGGGAAGGAGCTATGCTAGGATTGGCCCCAGAGTGGGGAGTTGCCTGGCAACCGGGACTCCCAACGTGACATCACTGACGAAGGAGACGCCATCGGAACACCCCTCAGAGCACTGAACCGAGGAGGAAAGCTGCGTGGGAGACAGGGAGAACTCTCCTGCTGCCCGTCAGATACAAGCGGGGAATGAGGACCCCGGAGTGAGGAGGGTGCTTTGCCCAAGTGTGGACACCCGCTGACATAGGTACGCTTCCACGCCCAGAGGGCTGCGGTGGTCGGGCAGGCTGCAAGGCGACAGTCCAAGCATAAGGCGGCTCGAAGTTTCCTTAAGGACCGGGACTGTGGCCATGGTTGGTAGAGGGCCTACCTGGTAATTATTGGCATACCGGCATTCCCGGGGGCTCATCGGCAGGAGTTGTATTAAACCACCCTGGTCAATCTGCACACAAGAACGGGCCTGCCAGAGACTGCTTTTGTCTATTAGTATGCCTGGGACTGGTGGGGTTCACTCTGCAACTGGCCCTGTCCCCAGGTCCAAGCAATACCATATTGACCCTAGTGGGAGCCCAAGCAGATTTCTGTCTGTGTAGCCCTGAATGCAAAGAACTGCTCTACCAAGGCGGTACAAAGTCCTAAAGATTGTGAACAGGGGACAACCTATTGCACTCAAGGAACTGTTTTTCCCTGAATGAAGAGTACTGTTTTCCATTCTCCAAAGACATTATTACTGACCCCTTTTAGACTATATATATATATATATATATATATATATATATATATATATATATATATATATATATATATATATATATATATACACGTGGAGTCGCATCCCTTTTTCTTGCCTGATTTTTAGATTAAGATAACCTCATTTTGATATAAAATCGGTGTAGTGTCCTTTGTGAGTGCTTTCACTGTGTACCTATTGATGTGTGTTGCACAAATACTTTGCACATTGTCTCTGAAGTTTAGCCTTCCTGCACTGCGCCAAGCTACCCTGGCGGAAACAGTGGTACCTACTTGGACTATGGTACATACCCCGGCCAACTAGAGACCCCGGTTCTAACACTCACACAGTATATCCTTAACCCCTACGGAATGAAACATAACATTAAGCCATAACAAACATGCCCCCCTACTTCGTTAACCCCGTAGGAAGGACACTCACTACATCAGCAGAAACAAAAAACATCTAATATAATCCACTGCATTCACTTCAAAACATATGGCAGAACAAGGGATTTCTCATACCCTCTACTGCTTCCATTTAAGAAACACACAGCAGGATCATGAACTTCTCATACCCTCTTCTGCATCCACTTAAAAACAAATGGTAGGACCAGGGTCTTTCATACCCTCCACTGCATCCACTTAAAACACTTGGCAGGACCAGGGACCTCTCATACTCTCTACTGCATCAACTAAAAAAAATACATGGCAGGACCAGGGTCTTCTCATACCCTCTACTGCACACACTAATCCTTACAGACATCCTCACAAACAGGGTCAAACTCCACACCCCCTTTTTGAATAAACAACAGGAACAGAGGTAATATACACCCACAGAGCGATATTCCAGCCTCAGATTTAGCCAGCATCGCACCAAAAATGTACATAGGATGACATGACATGACATAAAAATATAACCATAGCAAGTAACACAATGTTCTCCGGTGAGCGTCTTTTCATCGAAAACATCTCAAAACTCCAGAACCAGCATAAATTAAATGTATAAGTCCTTCCACTATTCTGTGGCCTCCCAATCCATCATGGCCACCTACTGATCCTCCTCCCTTGCTGTATACCGCCACTAAAAGGGTAGTCCATTGTCTATTTCGACCTGGGAGATGGCAAGTACGATCTTCACTCCTCTCCAAGCAGGGAAACGTAGGAAGGATTCACCCGTTTTCCTTTCCTAATCAAGCTACACAGGAGTGACACTACAGAATAATACTCCAATGAAGACATATTGAGTGAATAGTGCATATTTCCTCATACGTGCTATAAGCCCAATGCAGTAGATCCCCATGTTACTACAGACCAGTCTTGGCATAATAGAGTGCAGTCCCTCTTCCACTGTACTGCTGTTGCTATAACGTTCTGTGGCATTCAAAAATATATGACGTCTGCACTCACATACAGTGCCTTCACCCCAGCACAGGCAGTCATGCGCTGGGCCAGTATGTCATCCAATCCCTTACTATAACTTTGACTTGTGTTGTAAACACACATGCACCAGGCATCAATTCACACGCTGGTCACTCTCTCTGCATGCATGACACCGTACCATACCACTGCTGATGAGTTCTGGAACTCACAGCACGAGTTATTTCCACATCTGTCACATGCTCAAGAAGGTATACTGGTGCTTCTCCCGGTGTGATTGCACATGCTGGTTAAGCGTCTCTTTTTAAATAATAATGACACCAGTAGCCAGAGACACGCATGTCAGCGCACACTTCTACTGTCACTTGATGGGGTTAAAAAAATACAGTTTGTTGGTCCTCACGACCCCCATCACATTTTAACGTCAGCGGTTCCAGCACAACAATTTAAGTGCTTCCCAGGACTGAAAAATCCTACCGCTATTCAACGCTGATGAGTTATATCAACATAGACTCGATGACATCCACATAACCCCCACACTTAGCCCACTCCCACAAATTGCAATCTTCCCACGTTGTATCCCTTGTTGTAAATAAGCCAACGTACACACTTCTTGTGGTGGTCATTTGTTGGCGGCAGTTTTATTAGGATAACATGTGTATCTTTTGGGTACCACTTCCTATGCGTGGGGGGTGTAGCAGCTGTGCCGGAGTTAGGCCTCAACTCGCTACCTTGTTGGACTCCTGTTGTGCCATGCCAACCAGTGGGGGTTGGGCTTCGAGCACTGTCTCCATTTGCTACCCCTCTTGGTAGGCCGACTCACCCAGCCGTGAGGCATCCCAAAGTGAGTGGTCCTACACGGTGCCCTTCGGTCCACTCGCCCAGCCGTGAGGCATCCCAAGGTGGCTTGTCCTATCCCGGCACACCGCCCTCCAGTGTGCCTCCGTACCAACCATTCTCCCAGTCGTTTCCTGCCAACGTTCTGCCTGTTATTCAGCCCTGCGACATAGCTGTTTCTCAGGTGTGGGTGTTATGTTATGTTATGTTATTTATTCTTTTGTATAGCGCAACGGTTACTCAAAAAGAGTGTCCCGGCGCTTTAGGTAAGGAGAACAGATTTCAGAATAACACAACACAGTTAAAAGAGGTTAAAAGGCAAACAGAACAAAAAAGAGGAACTACTTGCAAACCTATTGGGAAAACAGCCAGGTTTTGAGACCTCTTCTAAAATCAAGGAGAGTAGTCGCCCCCCGCAATGGGAGCGGTAATGAATTCCACATCTGTGGGGCCAACAGACTGAAAGAGCGGCCCCCGAGGCGAGCCCTCTTCACACGCGGAACAACCGCCAAAAGTAGAGATTCCGACCTCAGCGAGCGAGCCGGGTGGTAAAAGGTCAGTCTCTTTTAGAGATGTTTTGCTCCCACAGCATGGAGCGCTTTGTAGGCCAAAGTCAGAGCCTTGAAGGCGATCCGTTTGCGGATGGGTAGCCAGTGTAGCGTCACCAACAACCCAGAGACGCTGGTGCGTCTACTTAGGCCAAAGATGGCCCTGGCCGCCGCGTTCTGTGCAACTTGAAGCCTCTGCAGCAGGTACTCTGGCAGGCCCAGGTAAAGAATGTTGGCATAATCCAACCTGGAGCCTATCAGAGCCTGCACAGTCAGCCTCCTGTGCTCCTCGGACAAGAGAGGCAGAAACCTCCGCAACATTTTTAAAAGGCCGAAGCAGGTGCCGGTTACCCCCAGGATCTGGGCTTTCATCGTCAGCCCCTTGTCCATCTTAACCCCCAAGTTTTTAGCCATGGGAGAAGAGCCGGACGGAGGGAACATGTCGATGGGCCACCAAGCCTGCCAGCTAGGCTCCGTGTCGCACCCGAAGAAGAGTACCTCAGATTTGTCGGAATTGCACTTGAGGCTGTTCAGTTGGAACCATGAGAACACAGCCCCAAGGCAATTCTGGATACTCTCCCCGTCAAAGTCAGCCCCTCTCTCGCAAGAGAAGAGGAGCTGGGTGTCATCGGCATACGACACGATCCGGGCACCAAATGACTCCGCCACCGCCGCCAAAGGGGTCATAAAGATGTTAAAAAGGGTCGGGCTCAGTATAGAGCCCTGAGGGACCCCGACTCCCAAAGGCGGCATTACAGCGGTGTCAGATGATGTCCAGATCGTTTGCCGGCGGCCGGCTAAAAAAGATGAAAACCATCTGAGCACCGTCCCCCGCAGACCAATCTCAAAGAGTCTTGCGAGCAGGCCCTCATGGGGGACGGTGTCAAAAGCCGCCGACAAATCGAACAACACCAGCATGACTTTGCCCCCGGTATCCAACACCCCTTTAATGGTTTCAGAAACCTCAAGGAGCGCGGTCTCGGTGCTACGATTTGAACGGAAGCCCGACTGGGAGTCATGTAAGATCTCATGGGACTCCAGAAAATTGGAGAGCACCGACTGAACGTGCTTCTCCAGGATTTTTACAAGGGCCGGCAGCAGCGAGATTGGCCTATAATTGGCTGGAGCTTTCGGGTCAAGTCCCGGCTTTTTAAGCAACGGGATGACCATTGCCTGCTTCCACACTGGCGGCACCACTCCCAGACTCAACGAAAGGTTGAGAAGAGGGTGCGCCAGTGGATTAACCACCTCCGCCAATTTACCCAGGAGCTTGGCAGGGCAGGGGTCAAGCGGAGACCCAGATTTTAAATTGCCCATAAGCGCTAGGGAAGCGGAGGCTGGCAGAGATGGAAACTCAGCCAATATGGCGCCCTGCATAACTGGGGGGGGCGTACCCACCTCGGGCATCGGCAATGTAACCGGTCCACCAGATAGAAAGGAGTCCTGGATGAGTTTGATCTTGCCTGTGAAAAAACAAGCAAGATCCGCCGCCCAGGATTCTACGGGCCCCTCTTCCGAAGCGGTAGTCCGAGGTGAGATGAATTCTCGAACAATGGTGAAGATCTCCTTACTGGAGTTCGATGCTGCTTCAATTCTCCCCGCAAGATAAGCTTTCTTTTCGAGGCGGATGTCCCGGTGGTAAGCTTTAACCACGGCCTTGTAGGCAGACCTGTCCTTGCTGTCATAATGTGCCCTCCAGGCCCTTTCGGCTATCTTGCACTGCTGCCGCGTAGCCCACAGTGCAGTGGTAAACCAAGGGGCCGAGACCCGCTTAGATGTCAGGCGGGGGGGCAAAATTGGGGCCAGGTCATTAAGCCTCTCCGTCAGCCATTCTTGCAAGGACTCCAAGTCTCCCTCTAGCTCGCCAGACAGAGGGCAAGGGTGAGTCACAGCAGCCTGAGCCAGCATCTCAGGGGTCACCCTGCTAAGTGCTCTAAAGGCTCGTCCCCGTTGCTGTGGGACAGGGATAGGCGCCCTGACATTGCCGCTGATTGCAAATTTGGCAAGCCAGTGATCCGACCACAAGACCGGGAGAATCTCTTTCACCACCAAAGGAGAGGTCGAGAAGACCTGGTCAAGAGTATGCCCCTTATCGTGGGTCAGACCCTGCAAATGCGGGGTAAGACCCAGCGGAGTCATAGCCTCCAAAAGCTTAATGGCAGCGGGGTCCGACGGATCATCCATCCGGATGTTAAAGTCCCCCGCCACTAAGCAGTGTTCTGCTCTCAGGGCTAGACCCACCAGTACCGAATCAAGGTCAGCAAAGAACGTTCCAAGCGGACCAGGGGGGCGGTAGACCAACAGTCCCTTCACTGATTGGTGCGGCGCTAGCAAGATTGAAAAAGCCAGCGAATCCGAGCCGCGGATATCCTCAGTAGGCAAGATGGTGCAGGACGTGCCCTTCTTTACCACCAATGCGACCCCGCCGCCCCTGCCCTTCGCTCTGTCCTTCCTGAAGATGTTATAATCAGGCGGAATGGCCATAGCCACATCGGGATTAGAAGCTTCTCCCCACCAAGTCTCCGTCAACATTAGACAGAGTGGCTTCTCTGTGTCGAGGAGCTCAAAGATGTCTTGCGCATGACTGCGCGCTGATCTGGTGTTTAGCAGCATGCAGGCATACTCTGCGCCAGCTGTGTCTATAGGCGGGGCTGATGACAAAACCCGGTTAGGACGCCAGCCACAGCCCGGGCATCGCGACTTACCCCTATGGCGGCCCGGAAAAACAGAACAACAGCAGCTCTCCCTATGATTCAAAGAGCGCAACTCCATAGATGAGTACCGCACCAAATGTGCGCCAAGATTACTCATTCTAGGTGAACAAAGCCCCGCCCGCCGCCGAGACGCCGCCGGGACGCGGACGGACGCAGACGGGCAGGACTCTGGCTTGACTCCGGCGCGAGTCAGGCGCCACCGCTACGCGTCTCCGCTACGCGAAGGGTAGCGAGCTTTAAATAGGGCTCACCTGAGGTCCCAGTCAGCGCTAGAGCGCTGAAACAAGTGGCACACAACCAATATCCACCCCCAAGATGGCGACCAGGCGCCAAAACGAAGAAAGGACAGATCCGCTCAAAACGCGGTGGGGGGCACAATTTAAATGCAAGTATGTGGACACAGCAGGAGAGGATTAAAAACAGGGGCAAATGCAATTAATAAAAACGAAAATACAAAGAACGGTATTTTTAAAACAAAGCAGCGCTGGAGATCGCTATTCCTGCAGCATAGCGCGCGTGCGTGCTATTACCTTTACCAGGACTGAGCACAATGCAGGCTCACCTTAAATAGGGCTCACCTGAGGTCCCAGTCAGCGCTAGAGCGCTGAAACAAGTGGCACACAACCAATATCCACCCCCAAGATGGCGACCAGGCGCCAAAACGAAGAAAGGACAGATCCGCTCAAAACGCGGTGGGGGGCACAATTTAAATGCAAGTATGTGGACACAGCAGGAGAGGATTAAAAACAGGGGCAAATGCAATTAATAAAAACGAAAATACAAAGAACGGTATTTTTAAAACAAAGCAGCGCTGGAGATCGCTATTCCTGCAGCATAGCGCGCGTGCGTGCTATTACCTTTACCAGGACTGAGCACAATGCAGGCTCACCTTAAATAGGGCTCACCTGAGGTCCCAGTCAGCGCTAGAGCGCTGAAACAAGTGGCACACAACCAATATCCACCCCCAAGATGGCGACCAGGCGCCAAAACGAAGAAAGGACAGATCCGCTCAAAACGCGGTGGGGGGCACAATTTAAATGCAAGTATGTGGACACAGCAGGAGAGGATTAAAAACAGGGGCAAATGCAATTAATAAAAACGAAAATACAAAGAACGGTATTTTTAAAACAAAGCAGCGCTGGAGATCGCTATTCCAGCAGCATAGCGCGCGTGCGTGCTATTACCTTTACCAGTGTGGGTGGGTCAAAAGTTCCTTCACCGGTGCTGCTCCCCCACTCCAAAAGATAGGAGCCTACCTGGAGGAGCATTGCTTATATCCCCCCCAGCGCAGCTTGTCCTAGCTTGTGGTCACCCTTCACTGGGTCATTCGTATGGCGCTTTGGCTCCCATCGGCCAGGGGGGTTGGCGCCAATCCCGCAGCTGGTGCGGGGGGGGGGGAGGTTGCGGATGTCTTCCCGCTCTGGGGGAGCTTCTGGGCGCTAAAAAACATTTTTTTGCTACGGGGGCTCGGCGTTGATTATGGCGCCGGCCTTCAACGCCCCCATTGGGGACAGCCTCTGTGAAAACCCCCGCACTTAGCCCACTCCCACAAATTGCAATCCTTGTTGTAAGTAAGCTACTTAGTTCACACTTCTTGTGGTGGTCATTTGTTGGCCTTAAGTTTATTAGAAATACATGTGTATCTTTTGGGTACTCAGTACCGCTTGCCGTAAGCTATCAATGGTGAGCTGTCACGTTTTGCGTCATCATAATCAGCATATCATTGTACATTAAATTTGCCAAAATTACTTGCCCTGCAAATTATACTGACAGTTCGGTGGATAGCTCTATCTGCTGGCTTGAATTGTCTCTTGGCCCTTCTGTGTCATTCCTTGGTTCGATTGAGTTTGCCCTTTCTTATGCGTGGGGGGGTGTAGCAGCTGTCCCGGAGTTAGGCCGCAACTCGCTACCTTGTGGGACTCCTGTTGTGCCCTGCCAGCCAGCGGGGGCTGGGCTGCAAGCGCCATCTCCACTTGCTACCCCCTCTTGGTAGGCCGACTCACCCAGCCGTGAGGCATCCCAAAGTGAGTGATCCTATCTAGGCACACCGCCCTCCGGTGTGCCTCCGTACCAACCATTCTCCCGGTCGTTCTCCGCCACGCCGCCAGGAAGTCCTCCTGCGGCTCCCCCCTCTCGCCTGGGAAGGCTTCATCTGCAACCTGCCATAGCCATGGTGCCCCACAGGTTGCTCTAGAACACTACCATGCCCACCTCAGTCAGGTGCACCCCATCCTTTGCATAGAGCTCCAGGCGCCCGTGTGGATGAGCCCATGTCTGATTGACTCCAACCCATTGTATCTGCAGAATTTGCCCATCTGCGCCCATCCGCGACCAAACGGGACCGGGGGCCAAGACCCCTGGTCCTCGCCATATCTACACTAGAGGAGAGCTGCTGGAGGTAAATCTGGGGAATTTTCATCTTAGTCAGCAGTGTGAGGCCAAACTTATTCAGGAAGGGCTGCTGAAATGCCGTGGTACCAAATCGGGGCTTAACATCGAACACCCGGTACGAGGTTTGCATTATGGCCTTTTAAACACGCGCTCCCTACAGAAGCACAACTTAGAAGTGCTCTCCTTACTACAGGATGGAGATCTGGATATCCTGGGCGTCACGGAAACGTGGCTAGAGGACTCGTCGCTGCGGGACTTGGTAGCCTCCATACGGGCCAACTTTACGGCAATCTGCCTTAACAGAGCAGGTATTAAGAGAGGGGGCGGGGTTGCCCTTTTATATAGCACCCGCCTCAGGGGCGAAAGAATCTATGCTGAAAGTCTTGGAAGCGCTGAGGTGTTGGGCGTCAAGCTCAGGATAGGGATGGACTGCTGGACTATTCTCTTAGTCTATCGTCCCCCCTGGGCGTCGCCGGACTTTCCGGATTTATTCCTGGATTTGGCTCAGGATGTTCGCTCACGTTACAATAATGTGATTATTATGGGTGACCCTTAATTTTCACTGGGAAAAGTTCCCGAAAGAAGGCCAAGCCAATCAGATAGATGAGGCTCTTAGGTCCTTTGGGTTTGTTCAGAGGGTAATGGGCCCTACACACGAAAAGGGCCATACCCTGGATCTTGTCTGGATAACAACCTCAGAACATGGCCGGGATCATGGCCCGGTAGGTGCACAGCCTTGTGCATGGTCAGATCCCTACCTAGTGAAGGGCACGATCTCGGATGATGAACAGAAGGGGAAGTCCGGAGCAGGATGGAAGGTAGTGAGGTAATGGAAAAATATAAATGGGGATAAAATGGTAGCTCATCTCCTAACCCATCTCCCTCCTAATAAGACGGAACACAATAAATGAAAAAGGAAGTAGATCTCGTGGCACCAGCACGAAGGATGAAGATTGTAGACAGAGGACCTGGGGCCCCTGGGTATAACAAATCCCTTAGGGAAAAAAAGAGGGCTCTACGTAAATCTGAGAGAGTATGGCGGAAGGATTATAATCTCAACGCATGGAGTCTCTACATACAGGAGCTCACTTCCTATAAACAGGCCATTCTGTTAAGGAAAGCTGAGTTCTATGAGGATAGGATTTCTAGAGCTAGGGACCCACAAAAAGAAATTTTTAAAGTCCTTACGGAACTCAGGAAAAATAAGGAGAAGAGTCCTGAGTTTAAGCAAGAAGACTGCCAAAAATTCCAGGACTTCTTTTCCAATAAGATTAAAGATCTCCTATCAGAAATCGCCCTTACCCCGATTATGGACTGTCCTCCACAGATTACCCCGGCTACCCTACCGGTGAATAACCCCTTGGTCACTCTGCCCTTGATTACGAAGGACAGGTTGACAAATCATGTGGGGCGGGTTAAATCCGGCTCCCAGGCTGACCCTTGTCCCCTGGGGGTTTTTAAGTTAGCTATGCCAGGTAGTGAGGAAGATGTTTTGACTCTACTCAACAATTCGCTACAAACAGGACTAGTTCCAGCCTCCTTTAAGGAGGCTCGGTTGATCCCCCTGCTGAAAAAAACTGGGGCGGACGCTAAGATTCTAAAGAACTTTAGGCCTATTTCTCAACTACCATTCTTGGCCAAAGTTCTGGAGCAGCACGTCCTTACTCATCTCTCCGAACATCTGGAGAATAATGCCTTACTTGAACAAAACCAGGCAGGGTTTCGTGCGCATCACAGCACGGAGCTAGTGATGCTATCCATCTTGGATGAGTTAAGGCGTAGAGCAGACAAGAAACTCCCTGGGGCCCTGGTGCTATTAGACCTCTCCGCGGCATTTGACACCGTTTGCCATAGTCAATTGTTGTTACGGTTGAGGGACTTAGGCATCCAGGGCACAGCACATGTCTGGCTCTCCTCCTTTCTCCAAGGGAGAACTCAGATAGTTCAACTGGCAGACTTAGTCTCTGCCCTCTCCCCTCTTTTATTTAATGTTTATTTACAACCCTTGATTTCAGCCCTTAACCAGATGGATTGTCAAATTTACAACTATGCCGACGACACCCAGATTATCATCCAAATGGAAGATTGCCCGGTTGCACATGCAAGAATGCAGAATATCCTAAGATATACAGCTAATTGGATGTCTGTGAACTCCCTGAAAATCAATCCAGATAAGACCGAGGTGTTGCCAATCACTATCATGGGCAACCCCTGGAATGATCAGTTCTGGCCAATAGAACTAGGGGCGCCCCCAGAACCTGCAGCAGTAGTGAAAAGCCTGGGCATATCCTTGGATGGGAGTTTGACGATGCAAAAGCAAGTCTCGGGGGTGGTGGGCACTTGTGTGGGCCTCCTTCGACAACTAAGGAAAATGTCCTCGCTCTTGTCCTTTGCCACCCTGAGGCGCGCTGTATCTGCCATTATCCTAGCCAGGATGGACTATGGCAACTCACTATATGCAGGGCTTCCTCAAAAACACCTGAACCGAATGCAAATCATCATGAATGACGCTGCAAGATTGATTTTCAAAAAACCGAGGGGAACGCATGCCTCCCCTCTACTGCGTGAACTCCACTGGTTGACTGTTAAACAGAGGGTTTTATTCAAAGGGCTTTGCATTACGCATAAAGTCCTGTATGGAAAGGCGCCAAGCTATACAAAGCCCGCTTGGCCCCATACAAGTTGGTAGGCGGCTGGGCTCCTCAGAAGCCACCCTCCTAACCCAACCACGTTTCAGATTATCCACCTTGGGTGGTCGTGCATTCTCTAACATCTTTCCAGCTGTCTGGAATAGCTTACCAATCGAACTGCGCAAAGAATCCAACTTGCTGCCTTTTCGAAAAAAATTAAAAACAGTGCTTTTTCAGCAAGCATTGGGTGTGTTGTAACTTGATGATCGGCTGTAGAATTTTTGGTATGTACCTGACAAAGCGCTTAGAGACCCCGGGGTGATTACGCACTATATAAATCGAAATAAATAAATAAATAAAAATGCAAGCTGTTAGAAATGGGGTTTCTGGTTGGCTAGGGTATGCACCAAAGCCATGCAGAGCCCACCACTCTAGTCAGGGTAAGGGCGTTACACACCCAAGATAACCCCTGCTCACCACCTTGGTAGCTTGGCAGAGCAGTCAGGCTTATCCCAGAGGCAATGTGTAAAATAAATCACAAAAGAGATTCCCCACAATGTTAAATAAAAACATCTTATATATTGTATATAAAACACATTAGACCACAATCACATACATCACTTTGCCAACTATGCAATTGTCATAACATTACAGCTCATAGATCACTTTGCCAACTAGGCACCTACCATAAGACATTTAGTGGAAATAAGGCAATACTTATAAGTTGCAAGATTCATTAAGTCATTAAGAAAAGATCATCACTGTACATAATCTGTAGTACTTGCTACAACAATACTTATGATTCTGTCAAGGCAGAGCATATCCATATGTCAGGGCCTGAAAAGGCAGCAGTTAGGTCATGCATAAATCACTACATTAAAGAACATTTGATTGGTACTTGGGAGGCCCATCCGGAATAGCAGGCCACAGCAGCACCTATCATCCTACCCTGGGGAATATGGTAAATCCTTACAGCGAATCAGGGGCCTCTGTTGAAGTTCCACCCATCCTGACAACCAAGCCGCCATGCCCCATGTATGTGCACAATCAAACAAAATGAGGGAGAGATTTCCACACCACCCACGCTGGCAGGGAAATCTCCCCTCGCTAGCAGATGGCTGCCTGCGACATCGCGGTGCAACTAATGCAGCATGCTATCACTCAGCAGCATTGACACCGGTTTCCTGGTGATTGTTGCAAGGCCAGGCTCCTCTCTGACCGCAGGCTCCCTGGGAAGGAGGGGGCGACACTGTGGATGCCACTGGGAGAACTCACCAGGTTTTCTCCTCTCCTGCCAGAGTAGCAATACCATTCTCTCTCCGGCCGCAAAGAGCTGGTCCCAACCCCAGCAAAGGCGCCAGCAGAACTCCTCCGCTTTTCCTTCACATTCTGCCCTGGGGATGAGCCTGCATCCCTCCTTCAACCGTTACACTGCCTCGGGAGAACTCCACTGTGCTGCAGTGCCTGCAGCACAGTTTCCCTTTCAGCGATCCTCAACAGCACGGGCTATTTCGGCAGAGCCTCTGCTGTACAATGGAATAGAGCGGTACAAAAGGGGGTGGTGGTGGACGGAGCATCTGAATCAATCAAACACTCACACCCAGTCAAAAGATCTGGATTATTCCATCACCGTTCTTTAGCCCACTCTGCCACCCCAGTTCAGACATAGCTATATGCAAATCAGTCTGACCCTGTGCCTCATGGGAACAGTCCAGCCCGAACTGCCAAGCCATGTCTTCCCTGGACCGGAAACAAGCTCCCGAGGACCGGTTTCTGGCATTCCAGCTGATTTCAGCCCGGCTTGCTTGAATCCAGTGGCAAAGTGAGCAAGGGACTCACGTCTGAGCATACCCTGCCACACTTATGGCGGCCAAAAGCGGTACAGAAGGGGGTGGTGATGGACGGAGCATCTGAATCAATCAAACACTCACACTCAGTCAAAAGATCTGGGTTTAATCCATCACCGTTCTTCAGATGCTCCGTCCATCACCACCCCCTTTTGTACCGACAATGGAATAGAAGCATCACTAAGTACTTCCTGCAAAAAACAGCGCTCCTCACGTACTTTCACTTATAAGGTGGAAAATACAGCACTTACCACATACTTCTTACCCCACACACCTCAGCTGCAGGTGACTTACAACAGGAGGCAAGCATACACAAGCCCTTGGAGATTTTTCACAAGCAGAATAACAAAGCAGGGTAAAATGAGTCAGTCCTTTTCCTTCTCCATAGATAGAAGTAGCAAGTAAGGTCGACCCACCCGTCACACAGTAAAGGCAGTGCTCCTCACTTCTGCTGTTCTTCTTGGCAGGGTCATCTTGTTTCTTGAAGTAATCAAAGTTTTGGGGCTTAAAGTCTCATTCATATCCCCCATTCTGTCATTGTTCGCTGTGTTTCAGAGTCTCTGAGCTCAGCCTAAATCAGTTCTGTCCTCCCTGGTCCAGCATGACCACAGGGGGTAGAGACAGCTTTGTGCAAAAGAGATACAGCCTGTTCAGATGCTAGAGAAACTCTTCCCACCAATCTAAATGCAGACAAGTTCGATTCAGCTCAGTAATGAGTCACTCAGACGAGGCAGGGAACACCTCAACCTTAAGACTGTCAAGTGTGAATGCACATTCCCAGCTCCTGTCAGTCCAAAACCTGATGCTGAATACACAAATAGTCAGAGGCACACAAGATGGTAAAGCTAGAAAATGCCCTCTTTCTAAAAGTGGAATTTTCAAACACACAATTTAAAAACCACTTTTACCAAAAGGTGTATTATTAAACTTTGATTTCAGAGAGCCTAAACATTAATTCTTTCCAAATTGAAAGTTACACGTATAAAAATGTTGCAGTGCAGCTCCAATGATAGCCTATGGACAGACAGGCTTTCAACATTGAAAAACGAAATACACAGTATTTCACTATTATGGCATGCCACACATGTCCTACCTTTCATATATACTGCACCCTGACCATGGGGGTACCTTGGGCCTACCTTGGTGCACTTCCCAGGTCAACATGGCAGTTTACAACTGCATGTGCAGACACTGCAGTGGCAGGTCTGAGACATATTTAAAGGGCTACCCATGAGGGTAGCACAACCAGTGCTGCGAGTGCACTAATGGCATTTGATTTACAGGCCTTTGCCGCACTCAATCCACTTTACTAGAGACTTACCAGTAAATCAAATTTGCCAATTATGGACTCACAATTTACACTGAGAGCATGTGCACTTTACCACTGATCAGCATTGGTAAAGTGCCCAGAATTCTGTAGCCAACAAATACAGGGTCAGAAAAATAGGAGGCAAAAGGTTTGGGATTAAACTTGCAAAAAGGGCCAAGTCTAACACAAACCAACTACCTATAACTTAACTCAAATAAAACCAAGGTATTGTAGTTCGGTCATTACACCTCCTTCTGGAATCAGCCTTGGTGGTCATCAAATCTTGGCCCACTCCCAATCCCTGTACAGAAAGCAAAAAACTTGGGGGTTATAATGGGCACCAAACTGACCGATTCTCAGAATCGGGCAGTTTGCGAACGGGAAAAGGCTTTTTGGGATGTATCATCCCAAAAAGGCATTGCAAATTAGAGAATCGCAAAATTTGTGATTCTCTATTTTGGGATTACATTTGAGGAATCGCAAATTGCGATTCCTTAAATACGATGTAGAAAGCACCTATGTTGTGCGAAATTGGCCTAAGAAATCACAAATTACCACCAACTTCAAGTTGGTGGTAATTTGTGGATTCTTTGAAAAAAGCACTTTTTAGCCTTTTTCAAAGTGCAATGTGCCACACATGCATGCCCTTAGGGCATGTATGTGCGCCACATGTGCACAAATACATATTTCAGGGGTGTAACAGGGTGTCCTTTTGACACCCTGGCACCCTTGAAATTACATTCTCAATTTGCAATTCTCTAATTGCGAATCGCAAATTTAGAATGTCTTCTTATTCATTCCTATGAGCTTCCTTAATTGCGGTTCGCAATTTGCTAATCATAATTAAGGACATTTTTTAATTGGGGAGGAAGAAGTTTCTTTCTGTCAACCTTCAAGTGGTGGAATGCTTTACCCTCTTATCTGAGAAATCAACCCAATCTGTTAAAGTTTAAAAAATACCTTAAAACTTGTCTTTTCTCAACTCACCAGTATCCTGTGTGGACATTTGTAGAGTCCTACTCTCTTGGGACACAGATCAATAATTGCCATATCATATTTCATAACACTAGCATCAAGACACCTTTTAGGTATTAGCACGCTTTACAAGCCATATAACATAACATCTCACAGTGCACCATAAAGTTGCACTTCAGCGCTTCACTAAATGCTGGTTGACTCATCACCACAAATACTGCATACTCTCTTCTACTGAACAGTTAAGTAGACCACCCTTACAGTCTGCAGGCTGTCTGATGGTTTGAAACGCTGGTGAGGCGTAGGGTGTCCACTTTTCCTCTTTAAAGGTCTGTTTTCTTCCAATCACTCTTCTCTTCTTTTTCTATAATTTCACCTACTCTTCCATCTTCTTCCATGCGTAGGTTCATTCACCAGTCATTGCCTGTGTTTTAAATGAAGATACACTCTTGTAGGTAAGTAGTCAAGTCTCTTAGGGCCCCATTGTGAGTCTGACGGTCCACGGACCACTAGACCTATCGGAGTGCAGCAGTGGCTGTCTTCCGACCGCCCTCTAATGACTCAGGCGTTCGGACCACCACAGCTCTGCCGCATCTACCAGGGAACCACCATTCCCTGGTGGTGTTGTGGTGGTCAGGAGGCCGCAATATACTTGGCAGGACCACTGCAGTCCCACCAAGCATATTTCACACGTTTCCTCTCTGCAGGTGGTGTAATGTAGGTTCCTCCTCTATGAACACTCTGGCGGAGAAGAAACAGAGGGGGCCCTGTACAGGCACTCCTCCGCATGGGGATGGACACAGGGGGGCACAATATGTGCCCCCCTGTTTACAAGCAAACTTGTTCCTGCATGGCGTGGACTTTGCAGCCCATGCTATGCAGGAACTTTTTTTGGCATTCCCATTGCAGTACAAGTTTTCTGATGCACCGCCATGGGAATACCAAAAACCAGACTGTCAGACAGGAGGTACTGCAATGGGTGGTGCGGACCCAACACCGCACCACCAAAATCATAATCAGTCCCTTAGATTGTAGGATCAGGATGTGGTTTCATTGAAGTAGGAATTTCTTAGTTATAGGTCACGCACTCACAGTAATGGTAAATAAATGGCCACATGGCTTTATTAAATAAATAAACACGAAGCATCCCTAGACCACCCACGATCCAGACAAGATTTACCGCGTGTATACAAGACCTTGTCTGTTACTGCTTCTCGCACTCACCTTAAGGGTAAATAATTTGCCACACTATCTGACTATATCTCTAGACCACGCCCGAGTCGACAGAGTTCCATCACTGTCATCACTGTCAGTTATACATCGCGTAATTCTGATTCACATTAGGCACTTTAACATCTTGGTTGTTATCTGAAACTGTGTAAATTCAGAATCTAAGACATAGCTCACATCGTGGCACACTCTGAGATGGAAGTCCTATACTGGATAGACCTTCATAGTCCAATGCCAGAAGAGTAAATATTTGTCTACATTCCCACAAAACCACTGCATGAATGTACACCAGAGGTTTCCTTAATGTATGTCCCACACCCTTGTACTTAATATGACATTAGGAGATCTCCCACTGAAAATGGATCCCTTGTTTTAAGGCAATCGCCACAGCGACCACGCCCTTCAGGATCTTCCCACCGGATGGTGTTGAAGATTAAAAGAAAGACTAAAGGTAGGCTAACACTTAAAACGGGATCCCATGGAACTTACATTATCACAATGGAATCCAGACCTGAGCCCCACCTTAATGATCATTTTAGAATTTTGTGCAAATCATGATGCTGGAATTAGTCAGCTGACAATCTCCTCCACTAAGTTGAAGAAGCTTTAAAAGACACACCTACTACTATTGAGGTGAGCTGTAAAAGGTTTTCATGCCCGTGACTTATTATCCACACTGACATACTAGTCCCTGACCACGATTTACTTTACATCCATAGGCTGTCCTATACGGATATATGATGGTACCACGCGTACTTTTACAATGCATACCGTTACAACGCTACTTTTACCACGCAAGTCGTTACAACGACTTGCGTGGAGGGGCGCTGGATAGTAAATTTTTTAATTTACTATTCCAACTCCAGTCCCCGTGGACCCTAGGGAAGGAGTTGGATAGTAAATTAAATTATTTACTATCCTGGAGCGCCCCCCAGCGCAAGTCGTTGTAACGACTTGCGTGGTAAAAGTAGCGTGGTAACAGCACCGCGTTGTAAAAAATGCGTGCTAACCGTTGTATACCGTCCTATACCATTCCAGTCCTGTTGAATCAGCGCATCACTTCTAGGGTCGAAACGTCGACATTCTGTCTATATATCCATCTACACAAAGTCACCGGGAACTAAAGAAATGATTTAAGCCCCCTGGGCCTATTGCGAATAATAGTGGATATATATATTTTTGATGTACTGTTTGTTCTAAGTGTATGATTTGGCCTGTACTTTGTTCTACTGTTTTGTCACTAAGTCACCAGTCATGACTCACTCACTTAATGTAATTTCATTTTTTTTATTGTTTTGTTCTGGACAGCTTGCCCAATGCAATTCTGACAATTTAAATACTAAAAGACTTACCTTCTCGTCTATTGTGGTCAGTGTCCATTAGTGGTCTGATTTAGAAGTCACGGAAATATTTTTTCGGTATATGTATTCAATAAGTTTTCAATTCTATTGTGTCCCCAACAGAACCAATTTTGTTGTTTATATCTCTTACCCAGGTTCTGAGGGTTACTGGGTTACCCCATTAATTGTAATGGCTCAGCCCTCTCTCTTCAACTGACATTCACCCTAACCAGGCACTCATAAACATTCTGTGACCAAACACACTGAGTGAGCAGCAGGAATTTGAGAACTATGGAGAGGATGTATAGCAACAATCATCAGAAAAGAACCATGCATGAAATGAGATTGGAGCTATAGTAAACCTACTTTAAGAATAATGGAAGAAGAAATAAATTGTAGTTTCAATAAGAAAATGCCCTGGAAGCCCCACCAGTGTCTTTTGAACAATACAGCCTGCGGTCAACTCAAGTGTGAAGGGCATTTGGACCTGCTTATTGGCTCGTGCAGCATGAGTTTCGCACTAAGACTGTGTGTACATTTAATTCTTGGAGAGCTCCAGCATGAGAAAATATTTGTACCATTTAGGAGAAGCCATTACCTGAAAATGAAAATGAAAATAAGATCTCCAAAGTGTGGCTACTACCCGGAGATGGCCAGTCACTAAGCTGACAGAAAAAACACTACATAATGGCATCTGGAGGATGCAAAACTACTTATTGAATAGGTAGGTTTTTAGACTTTTCATAAGTTCCAATAGGTTTAGTTTATTCTTGAGTTCTGGGGGGAGTGACTTCCACAGCCTTGCTGTGCAGGCTATGAATCTCTTCCCACCACATTGTACCCTTTTGAATTTGGGTACTATAAGATTTCCACTGGTGAAAGAGTGAAGAGATCTTATTGGGGTGCATCAGTTGGAATGTTGTGCCAGATAAGCTAGGCCAAGGCCATGTAGGGGTTTGAAGACTATACAGAGGTCCTTAAAGTGGATGTTCTTTCTGATGAAAAGCCAAGGCACCTGAACCAAAGCTTGAGATGCAGATTTGTCTGGGAATGACTGCATTTGAAGCGTCTGTAGCTTGTTCAAAAGGCATTTTTGAATGTTGTAAACAATACATTATCAAACTTTTATTTGGAGGTAACTAGAGCTGTGACTACCGTTGTATGCGAGGTCAGAGGAATATAAAGCAAAACCTCTCTAAGAAGTTTCAGAATGTATCTGACCTTCAAAGGATAATTTAGTGTAAAAAATTACCCCCAAATCTGGAGCACGTGTGTTTATTAACTGGAGCACGTGCTGATGCATGAGCTGCAGGGGGGCCAGGATGAGAGCATTGTTAATAGGGCCCGAGCTGCAGAACCCTTTTTGAAAAGGTTAGTGTTCTAACTGTCACCGAACTTTGCATTTTGAATGCAAACTTAAGGCTTACCCCACACTGTGAGGAGTGAAGCACGTGCTTCCTAAAGCTGGGTGTTGCCATGTAAAATTACCCGCAACCTGCTGGTCAAGCAGCACCTCTGGCACATTCCAAGCAGTGTCTTTATTTTTACATGCTCCGTTACACACAGGAGCTAGGATGCAGAGTGACAGGAAAGCTAGAACATGGACTACACAATGCAGTAAATTAAGGGAACTGTGAGCATGTCTATTGTGCTAAACAAGTCGACTCTTTTGATAGCGCATCAGGTGCTTCTATCGTGCATAGAAGCAAAAGACACACAATTGATGCACGGAATGCAGAACAGATCATAATATTCACCCCCAGTCAGGAGATCTGGATTAAATCCAACATTCTTTTGCTCACCATGCCACCCCAGTTTACACCTGTCCATATGCAAATCAGTCTTGACTCTGTGCCTCATGGGAACAGTCCAGCCTCAACTGCTAAGCCTGGTCCTCCAAGCATTCTAGGACTGGTTTCGGGGTTTCATCCCTCTTCAGCCAGGATACTGGGGTGAATGTATGACATTGTTCTGCATTCTGTCCATCAACTCTTGTTTTTGCATTTGTCACACAGAGTGGTACTGTTATGCCCAGATGTGGGTCCCCTGCTCTCCATGCCACTGGAATCAAGCTATCCTGGCTGAGGAGGGGTGAAAACCTGAAACCGGTCCTAGAATGCTTGTTTCCAGTCCAGGGAGGACCTGGCTTTGCAGTTCGGGCTGAACTGTTCCCATGAGACACAGGGTCAAGAATGATTTGCACATTGCTGGGTTAAAACTGAAATGCATGGTGAGCAAAAAAACGATGCATTTAGGCCCAGATCGCTGTACTGGGTGAATGTTTGACATTGTTCTGCATTCTCTCCATCAACTGTTGCTTTTGCATCTATCGTGCATAGACGCAGGAATACTATTGCCTTAGCACAGCAGCATGGTGAGTGGCCATGCTGATTGGGAACCGCATGCCCATTGAATGCTGAAGTGAGCTGTTCCGGCTAGTTTGAGAGCACATTAGCTGAAGGTTACCACAGCATACTTGTTGCATTGTTCAATAGGTGCCTTTTGGACCCGGCGCACTAGCAGGAATTCACATGGATGAAATTGATTACTTCTCCTGAATCAGTTATATTTGAGAGTGCACTTTGGCAACATTGTCACAATATATTGTACTAGCAGCCCGCCCCAGCGTTGCCTGGGGCAGAAAGGGGCTGGGGGCAGTACACCCGCTCCCGCCCCAACCCCCTCCCGCACTGACTCCCTCCCGCCCCGACTCACTCGTGCCCCCCTCCCGCCCAGACTCACTTGCGCTCCCCTCCCGCCCAGACTCACTTGTGCCCCCCTCCCGCCCAGACTTACTCGCGCCCCCCTCCCACCCAGACTTACTCGCGCCTCCCTCCAGGCCAGACTCACTCGCGCCCCTACCTCCTCCGAAACTGCTGCCTCCACACCTTTCCTCGGGCCCCGCAATCTTCGGCAGCTCCGAGCCGCGTTCAGTGCGCTCAAGTGCGGACCCTCCGCTCCACCGCAGTCCCCGTTGTCGCCATCTCGCACACAGCTCGCTGCAGAGCCGTAGTCATAGAAGAGAGACACGATCCTGACAGACTGCAATTGAGGCATTACTGCACCGCCCTCCTCCTTGTCGTCATGATGCACGTCGCGTCGTGGCCAGCGCTAGGTCCCGGCCGGCGCTACTTTCTGGGGGGACTACTTTGTTTACAAACGTAATTTTTTTTATTTACTTTTTTTTTGTAATTTATATAGCCTATGTCCATCTACACACCCTGACATTTTCATAGATGTATCAGGTGTGTAGAGTGGCGCTGTTGTTCCTGAGTTTACCTTGTCAAAAGGTGCAAGTTCTCTCTTTATAATAGTAGTATAGATTTCAGCTCCATCCTGGGTACTGTGAGCATTCAAGCAATGTGGCTATTTTGGCCTCACTTAAAGTGAGAAACAGAACAGTACTCTGTGATTCCTTATCCTCAGGTAAGTTGAGATGTGTTTGGATGAGAAGTCGCTCACCGGGATGACAGACGAGTTACATGACAGTGGGAACATTTTTAATGTATTCATTCTACCAAGTGTTTTAATTCTATTCAAACTATGCCTTGATAAAGGCTCCTTTCTAATCCTATGTGAGTTTGCTGCCTAATGGCCTGATTATAACTTTGGTGGTGCAACACTGGGTCTGCACCGCCACCACACCGCCAAAGCTGTGGTCAGACCACCTGCCAGACCAGGAGTTTTCTCCTGCCTGGTGGTCTGGTTTTTGGCCTTCCATGGCGGTGCATCAAAACATGGGCACCGCCATGGGAACGCCAAAAACAGTTCCTGCATTGCATGGACTGAAAAGTCCATGCCCTCAAGGAACTGAGGTGCATGCACACAGGGGGCCACGTGTTGTGCCTCCCACATGTATCCCCATGCGGATGAGGCACTGGGGGCCCTGCAGGCCGCCCTTTATTTCCTGTCCGCAACAGTGTTCATGGAGTAAGAACCTCCATAACACCGCCGGCAGGGAGGAAACTCGTAATATGATTGGCGTGATGGCAGCAGTCCCCCCAAGCATATTGTGGCCTCCTGACCACCCCAACACTGCCAGGGAATGGCAGTTTCCTGGCGGCTGTGGCGAGGCAATGCCGGTCCGACCGCCCTAATCGTAACAGGGTGGTTGGGAGACCGCTGCTGCGCCCCCACAAGACTGGTGGTCCGTGGACTGCCAGACTTGTGATCGGCCACTACATTTATTTGTCATTGCTAGTCTGGATTTGCATCCTGTGTATATTGTGCTGTGTATAAGGTGCTGAAATTTTATTGCTGTGCTGAATTTTAGAAAGGCTTGAGGTTCTATGCCATAGTCTTGTTTGCAATTGCGACTTAAGGGTCTGGGTGTAGCGTCACTATGAATATTCACCCCGGTCCTGTTGTTTAGGTCGAAGGGGGGATGTGCCCTGGTCCTGCTAGCTGTATGCAGAAGGTAGTAGATACCCCTGGTCCTGCTAAGTGTACGCAGATGGGGGTATTCCTTGTAGCCTGCATTTTAATGCCTTGGAGTCTTATGCAATATAAGATGGTTTTCGTATGTGTTTTGCCTCGCTGACAGTAGGCGGATGATATGTTCATGTACCTCCTGGTCCTGTAAGGTGTGCGGCAAGTGTGATGCAGTATAAGGTTAGTGTGTGGGTTACACCCTAGTGTTGCAAAGTGTCCTTCCTAGTGGGTTTTAAGTAGAAGATGCAGGGGCATGTGTGTTCAACCCTAAGCTGTGTTGAGTCTGCATGAGTCATACAGAGGCTGTAGGGGCATGTGTATTGCACCCTGTTACGTTGAGTCTGGGATGAGCTTGCATGTGCAATGCAGATGTTGTAGGGGTACGTGTGTTGCAACCTAATGTCGTATCCATTCTAAGGGATTAAGGATTAGTGTGTGCAGTCGTAGCTACCTGGTCCTGCAGTACATTTACCGGTGTTGATGATTTGTAGAACAGATTTATCATTTGCTTCCATCTTTTGTCCTTTTCTAATTGATGATTCTGGGTCATTGAGAGGCATATACATTTCGTCTACATGTGGTGAACAGTATTTGTCTTGTATGAAATATCTCCATCCATAAGGAAGCTTGTGTACCTGATATGTGTACTAGGAGACTTTCTGCTCACTATGCTGTATCTGTTTTTGATAAAAGATGAGCATTTGCACTACTGCTAGTCTTCTACTTGTTTGTGTGTTAGGAAGCTTTTACTGTTGTCGCGTGTACGCTGCGCGTGTGTATGTGAAAAAGAGGGAGCGAGAGAAAGAGGTAAAATACAAAGGCTAAAATGTTTGGCTTCGTCAAGTATATATTCTGGAAGAGATCAATAATTAAACAGCAAAATGTCAAGGACTTGTATTTATTGATATTCTTAAACAAATAGAATTATAAACATCAAGAACTAAATGACCACTTTAAACAAATGCAACACCCATATATCTGAAATGAATGAGGCCCGCCAGTGGCGGAGGTCCTCATAAACACATTGCCTCTTTAAGGCCAACACACATTTTCAAAGATGACTATGAAGCATGAGTCTTTTATTCAGATATGTATTCTCAGACGTCTCCTGTCTTGGCAATTGCTACTGCACCTTTGCCTCTGACAGGAGCCAACATTGTAATTCAGCTCTACCTTAAGGCTCCAAGGTTTATCCCAATAGATGGAGAGCAAGGGGGAGCAGGTACAACAGCATATAGTCTGATTAAGGAACCTTATAATACAACTCCTATAATAATGAAAGTAAAGAATTTCAACAAAGCAAAGGCTCTAGAAAGAAAGAAACATGAAATATGAGAAATGGTTGCACATATTAACCTGCATAATCTATTCCACCCTACACAATCAGACTTCAGAGCCACGTACTCTATGGAGTCAGCGATACTCCTCGCTACACTATGCACTACTTAGACATTATGCAGGCGTGCAGATGCTGGTCAGACTATAGCTTTGGTCTTGTCGGACCAAAGCTTTTGACGCGGAATCCCACAAATTGTTCCTGTAGCGACTCTGGTCAGGCGGGCTGGATGGAGCAGCTCTAAGTGGATGACCTCCTTCCTACAGGATCAAAGGTTTCAGGTTGTGCAGCGTCCAAAGATGTCCAAAAGCACCTCACTCCAAAAAGCCCTTACATCATACCCCTGGCGGAGATTTTGAACAACCACAATATCACTATTGTGTGCTATGCGGATGACATGCAGCTTGTTGCCACTCTATCCCACAACTCAGATGAGGCAGCTACCCGGTTTTCTTCCTGTTTGAAAAACCTCACCTCCTGGATCTCAAGCAATTGCCTCAAGCTGAACGGCAGTAAAACTGAGGTTATGGTTGTAGGGAAGTCTCGTTCCATCTGGTGCTCAGCTTAGTGGCACCAGATGCTGGGTCCCACGTCTATCCCTAAAGAAGAAGTTAAAAATCTGGGAGCCTAGCTTGACTCCAAACTATCCTTTAACACCCACAGTAGGAAGGTTACAGGGAAATGTTTTGGAATTCTCAAAATGTTAAAGAAAACTTTGGATATCCTCCCCATTTCAGCCAGGAAAACCCTAGTTCACACTCTTGTTATATCTCAACTGGACTATGAAATTGTCCTCTACCTGGGAGCAACAAAAAGAGTCTCCAAAGGTTGCAACGCATTCAATTGTGGCAGCCCACCTAGTTCTCAATCTACCAAAAGGATCTTCCCCAGTGAAAGCCCTTGACACCCTGAATTGGCTGCCTGTTGACAAACGTATCCTCTTTAAAGCCTTATGATTTTGCCACCAGGTGTTTGCAGGGCAAGGGACCCAGTTACCTGCATGATCTTCTGAACCCCTACAACCAGACATGTCACATTAAATCAACAGGAGCTCACCTACTCAAAGTCCTTAAAATCCAAAGAGCGAGAATGGGTGCGCGCTCATTCGGCTATCTGACAGCCAAAAACTGGAACACCCTCCCTCCTTCTCCTCGTGCTGAACCATCAGAAAAGGCTTTCTGGAAAGGATTGAAACCCTGGCTTTTCCAGTCATGAGTTCCGTTTGCCCGTATCGGCCACTGGGGTAGGGCTCATTCCTCTTCTTAGCCTCTTACATAGCTGCTCCTAGCGCGGTGACACACCAGTTGGTGTAACCAGGCACTTTATAAATTATTTTATTATGGTTATTATTATTTATTAACACAAGTAACTAGGATCTATGGGGGAAATAACCTGTGAGGAAAGACTCTGCTTTAAACAGAACTACAATAATTTATTTCTAAAAAAAAGTCCATAAACTGTAGGGAAAGAAAATATAATCAGTGATGTCTAAGAAGTCTAAACATTATTTACCTAACAGTCTTTGTGCCACCCCAGCGTATGAATACCCCTTTTCTCTCTTCTGCTGGGTTTGTAATTGTTTGTTTCCTCCTATTTTCCCCCCACTTAATCGTTGGTGTATGACATGGTTCTGGAACATGGTGTTAATCTTCCCATACTCTGCATGCTACATTTTTCTAGCATTGTTACACTGTTTTTAACTTCTTTGATTTTTGCTGGTTTGTGATATTTTCAAAACTTGTTCTGACTACTATTCAATTTATTTTACCAAAACTCACTGCCCAACTTTCCATTCAAGTTTTCCAACTCCCAATTTTTTTATTGTGCCACTCTTTGTACTTCGCTTAATGTTTTACCACCATCTCCCTCAACTAATCTTTATTTATAGAAATCTCTTTGTTATCAGATAGCCAATTGGGAGATAATTTTGTCCCTCGTCTCTGCTTCTAAGCATCACAAATGTAGATAAACCAGTGACACTATTGGGTGTGGCATGGTAAGACCAAAGCACATCTTGACTGTAACTGTACCATTTCTTAGATCATTCTATTAACCCTTTCCACCATACCGTTTGCTCAAGGACGGTACAAAGGGGTCATTATATATCTGATGAAAATCTTTCATCTCCTGTTACACAAATTGGTTACCATTGTCAGTAATTAAAGTGCTTGGGATACTTTCAGATAAGACATTGTTGAGGGTCTTAGTGTAAATAGGATTTACAAATGTCATAATAATCCAATGTGAAAAATAATTGATGAGTGCAAGGATATCTTTGTTTTGTAAACCTCACACATAGATGGGACCAACAATTTTCAACTGTTAGAAATGTGGGTTTCTAGTTGGCAGAGGTAGGTACCTTTTTCCAAATAGGTGCCCTTGCTTCTAGTCAGGGTAAGGGGGATACACTTCTAAAATAACCGCTACTCACCCCCTTGGTAGCTTGGCACAGGCAGACAGGCCTATCTCAGAGGCAGTGTGCAAAGCATTTGTTCACAAATGGACACCACACCTGTTTAGAAAAATAAGTAATCTTTATCTAAATGAAACAAGACCAAACGCCAAAAATCAACAATACAGTATTAAAAATAAGGCTATCAAATGGTAGAAATAGTTCACTACAATGCAAGTTGGAAATGCAACACTTTTCTCATAAAGAACCTTGGATGCGTCATGTCAAAAAAACTAAATGGCCGCAGGGAAGGTGATGCATTGGTTCCATACACTCAGGGAAGGTGATGTGTTGGTTCTTATTGCAGCACAGGGGAGGTGATGCGTTGATTCCTTACTGTGTGGGGAGTTGATGCGTCTGTTGATGCGTCTGTTTCTTACTGTGGCCATCAATGATGCAACAGTCTTGGCACCTCGAATTGATGTATTGTTCCAGTATGATGCGGGGTTTCGTGCAGCTGCACAGCAGGTTTGCATTGGAGTCGGTGCAGCGATCTCAGACTTTGGAGTTCGTTACACCCGATGCGTCGTGCGGCGATTTTTCGAGCTGCGGCAGACGTGGCAACTGTTTCTTCGGTGATGCATCGGAAACAGGTACGGATGTGTCGCGCTATTTCGATGTTGTGTTGATTTTCCAGATGTCAGCGACAGTCTCCAGAGGTCCTAAACAGCAGCAGGCACCTCTTTGCAGGATGGAATTCCCAGCAAGGAAACTCAGGGGAGCTGGTGGTGAAGTCTTTGTGAATCTGAGACTTCAGAACAGGAGGCAAGCTCAATTCCAAGCCCTTGGGGATCTTCCTCAAGATGACAAAGCAAACAGCAAAGTCCTTTTCTCCTTTCCTTGGCAGCAAGCAGCCACTGCAGGCAGTATTCCTCCTCAGCTTGTTCGGCTCTTCTACTTGGCAAAAGTTTCTCTTGATTTCCCATAAGTGATCTAAATGTCTGGGGTCTGGGCCCAACTTTTTATACACAAAAATCCGTTGTTCTATGAAGGCAGAGATTGTCTGTACCCAGCCAAAACCAGTTCTGTCATCACTGGTGCTGCTTCCTGGCAGGAGGTGGAGACAGCATTGTTGAAGGCAAACCAGGCCCGTTCAGGTGAAAGGAAATCTCCTCCCCCTACTCTAAATGCAGCCTAGGTCTATTCAGCCCAGGCCTGACTCATCTGACTTCTGGAACTGCTGCTCCTCTAAAGCCATGTAATCCAAAAGCCAGATATGCAATACACAAACCTAGCAGAGGCACACTGGATGGTTAGGCAAGAAAATACCTACTTTCTAAAAGTGGTATTTTCAAACACAGAATGTAAGCATTACCCTCACTAAAAGATGCATTTTAACAGTCTGAGTTCAGGCATACTGCACTTTATTTTTCTACATTGTTCCCAGGGCCAGTTATGTTTATAAGATGTTATAAACAGACTCACTATTATGTCCTATGGGAACAGGTAGCCTTTCAAAAGTGAAAAAACGAAATTGGCAGTGTTTCACTATCAGAACATGACACACACATCAGGGCATGTCATACCTTTCACATACAATGCACCCTGCCCATAGGGGTACCTTGGGCTGACCTTAGGGGTGACTAATATGTAGAAAAGGAAAGGTTTAGGGACTGGCAAGTGGGCGCACTTGCCAAGTCGACATAGCAGTCCCAGACTGCACACAGGCTCTGCAATGGCAGGCCAGAGTTACATTTCAAAGGCTGCTTCTGTGGGTGGAACAATCAGTGCTGCAGCCCACTAGCAGAATTTGATTTACAGGCCCTGGGCACACACAGTGCACTATGCTAGGGTCTGACAAGTAAATCAAATATGCCAATCATTCAATAACTAATCCGTAACAGCAATTTACAAAGGGAGCACTTGCACTTTGGAAGTGAACAGCAGTGGAAAAGGGCCCAAAGCATCAAGACCAGCCAAAACACAGAAGGCAACAGCAACAAAAGGGAAGGGAGACCCACACCAATGGGGCCAGGTCTAACACCAACCCTAACTTGTCCCACAGGATGGAGGGTACCTTGATGGGGTAAACAGTGTCTTGCGATTGTTCTTGGATTTGTCACTTAGGCTACAAGTGTGACAAACCTTTATTATTTCTTCTAGTATGGAATCCATGTAAGGAAACACTAATCTGTTCTCACCTTGGCTTTGGTGAGATTTCTTCCTAAATGGGCTCCATATTAAGCATGGGCGTAAAATCCGTTCCGCTCGCGGATTTTGCGGATTTTCGGTAAATTCGCAATCCGCGAGATTTGCGAATTTCCCTCAAAATCCGCAAATTCGCACGCAGCGGATTTTTTTTTTCTTGGTGATACAATTTTGCGGCGCGCGGCGTTTACTTCCCGTCATTCATCGTTTGCAGAGTTATTTTTCTTGATATTTTGCGAGTGCTGCGCCATTTTGGATCTTGCTGCGGGATCCCGCGGGAATTTTGCAAGCGCGATTACGTAATCGCGGCTTGCCAACTTGTACAGCGAGAGTTTGCCAACGCGAGTACGCCGTGATCACGTATCGCGGTACTTCGCAATTGCGAGCTTGGAGATGCGGCGAGCAGCAACAATCTCGCACTCGCGAAAATACAAAATGTGCAATTCTGCACAAGAAATCCACCAACAAGCAGCATAAACCTTCTGGAAATGATGATTTTTATCTGAATAACTCCTCAGGTTGACATTTGCCTGCACTTTTTTTGCAAGGAGTCCATTTTGGGGAGGGGGGGGTGGGAGGAAGGAAGTGCCCCACAGTCTTCAACTTCCTGTTCCTGTCCAGCAGGCTCCTCCCAGTGCTTTGTCCATCTCCTGGTCACTTTTCATTTGGATCTGGAGCTGGAAGGATTACTTTTTGTGGATGCTGCTGGATATTTGGATTTGAGGCCTTTTTGACTTTCTTTGGATCACTTTTGGATTAGAAATTTCACAAGTAAGTTTGCTTGGGGCATTACAGTTGCTGCAACTACAATTTTGGAATTTTCGATTTTTGGGCTGTTTTGGGGCCTTTTGCCCAGGGGTACTCAGTGGTGGGTGCACTGAGTCTTTCTGTGGGGTGTTTTGAATTTAAACATCATGGAGGGGCTGGATGGCTTGGGATTGTGCTGATTTTTCTGTGATTTTCGTTTTTTTGGCCTGTTGTGGCCTTTTCACCAGGGGGTAGTGAGTGGTGCATGTGCCTAGTCTTTCTGTGGGTTGTCTTGAATTTAAACATCATCGAGGGGCTGGATGGCTTGGGATTGTGCTGATTTTTCTGTGATTTTCGTTTTTTTGGCCTGTTGTGGACAGGCCATGTGGTTGGGGGCCATTTTGAGTGCTGCTACAGGCCCTGGCCATGTGCTGTGAGGGAGGGGGCCATTTTGAATGCAGGCAGTGTTCTCAGGCCTGCACCCATTTTGCCTAGCTTTCATCCATTATGCCCAGGGGTAGTGAGTGGTGCAAGTGCCTATTCTTTCTGTGGGCTGTCTTGAATTTAAACATCATGGAGGGGCTGGATGGCTTGGGATTGTGCTGATTTTTCTGTGATTTTCGTTTTTTTGGCCTGTTGTGGCCTTTTCACCAGGGGGTAGTGAGTGGTGCATGTGCCTAGTCTTTCTGTGGATTGTCTTGAATTTAAACATCATGGAGGGGCTGGATGGCTTGGGATTGTGCTGATTTTTCTGTGATTTTCGTTTTTTTGGCCTGTTGTGGACAGGCCATGTGGTTGGGGGCCATTTTGAGTGCTGCTACAGGCCCTGGCCATGTGCTGTGAGGGAGGGGGCCATTTTGAATACAGGCAGTGTTCTCAGGCCTGCACCCATTTTGCCTAGATTTCATCCATTATGCCCAGGGGTAGTGAGTGGTGCATGTGCCTATTCTTTCTGTGGGTTGTCTTGAATTTAAACATCATGGAGGGGCTGGATGGCTTGGGATTGTGCTGATTTTATTGTGATTTTCGTTTTTTTGGCCTGTTGTGGCCTTTTCACCAGGGGGTAGTGAGTGGTGCATGTGCCTAGTCTTTCTGTGGGTTGTCTTGAATTTAAACATCATGGAGGGGCTGGATGGCTTGGGATTGTGCTGATTTTTCTGTGATTTTCGTTTTTTTGGCCTGTTGTGGACAGGCCATGTGGTTGGGGGCCATTTTGAGTGCTGCTACAGGCCCTGGCCATGTGCTGTGAGTGAGGGGGGCATTTTGAATGCAGGCAGTGTTCTCAGGCCTGCACCCATTTTGCCTAGCTTTCATCCATTATGCCCAGGGGTAGTGAGTGGTGCATGGGCCTAGTGTTTCTGTGGGTTGTCTTCTTGAATTTAAACATCATGGAGGGGCTGGATGCTTTGGGATTGTGCTGATTTTTCTGTGATTTTCGTTTTTTTGGCCTGTTGTGGACAGACCATGTGGTTGGGGGCCATTTTGAGTGCTGCTACAGGCCCTGGCCATGTGCTGTGAGGGAGGGGGCCATTTTGAATGCAGGCAGTGTTTCCAGGCCTTCACCCATTTTGCCTAGCTTTCATCCATTATGCCCAGGGGTAGTGAGTGGTGCATGGGCCTAGTCTTTCTGTGGGTTGTCTTCTTGAATTTAAACATCATGGAGGGGCTGGATGGCTTGGGATTGTGCTGATTTTTCTGTGATTTTCGTTTTTTTGGCCTGTTGTTGTGGCCTTTTCACCAGGGGTAGTGACTAGTGAGTGTTGCATGGGCCTAGTCTTTCTGTGGGGTGTCTTGAATTTAATCATCATGGAGGGCATGGGATTGTGCTGATTTTTCATTTTTTTTTCGATTTTTTTGGGGTGTAAAACTGAACTGATGTTCCTCTGCCTTCCATTGCTTTTAGGTGCACAAGACTCAAGAGAACCACCAGTGCCAGGAAGAAGTCCTGCAGCGGTGTGTGTGTGCAGCATAACATCACGCGACATCACGTCTGGCCTCAGACAACTCTGCAACTCGTACAACTGCAGCCTGCTGTTCTGACCTGCTCTGAAGAAGATGACCCCAAAAAAAGTTCTCCGTAGCTCCTCTAGCAAGAAAGTTGCTAGTAAGGAGCAGAAGAAGCAAGTTACCAAGGAGGCTGGTGTGCCGTCCGCCGCGTTTTTTGGGAGTAAAAAAAAAAGTACGCCTGCAGCAGCAGCGGGATCTGCTGGGGACCAAGCTGGGAGCAGCACCCCCGCTCCATTGGGCTCAGTGCCTCCACCACCACGCCAACTTAAGTCAAAGCCCTTGAGTGCTTCAGAGGCAGTCAGTGTACTTCTTCAATCACCATCGACCAGTGATGTTAACTCATCGCAAGAAAGTAGCAGCAATGTCCCTGAATCAACACAGGTTGTTGTAACTCATCTGACAAGTGTTGAACAACCACAGCCGCAACAACAACATGTGCAAGTACAAGCCCAAGTACATGTGGAAGGAGAGGCAGCGCAAGGACATGCGCAAGCAGAGGTGCATGGATGGTCTCAAGTGCCCACGATAGTTGTTCCTCCCGAAGTAGGGGCACATCAGGAAATTGACAATCAAACCGAGGTATCATTTGAGGAAGCCACTCCTCCTGATGATCATTCATTGTCTTCCACATCCCTAGCAAGGAAAAGATCAAGGGGGGTGTCTACATCTTCTTCAAGCCCACCTCCTTCTGATGATCTGGATGAAGATTGGGAACCATCACGGCAGTCTGAGAGTGAGGCACACCATGATCTGACAAAGATACCTAAGCGTAAAAGGAAGGTCGTCGAAAAACTCATAGCTATGGAGTGTGATGAGGCTACAAGAAGTGACGGATACTGCTGCTGATGAAGCCTCTCACGACGACAAGCCAGTCATCATAAAGGTCACTGCAGCCCCAGCGGGCATGCAGCAAAGAGACATTTTGACCCTATCCCGAGAAGCTGCTGAGCGTGATGATGATGTCGACGAGGAGGCATTGGAAACGCAACAATCATTGGAGTTAACTAGTACACCAACACCTACCGCTTCCATATTTCTTCCTCGCAAGAAAGGACCTCCATCCACCTCGACCTTAATTAGTGGTGGTGAAAGTGCAAAACGTACTGAAGTTCGGCAATCCACATCCTCCACTTCGTCTGGCATTAGCAGCAGGACCACCACCACCAGTATCGCCGCCTCCTCCGGCCCCCAAAGACATTTCAAGTCTGCAGTTTGGGACTTCTTTAGTGTTTGCCCAAAAAAGGAAAACGTAGCCATTTGTAGCATTTGTAAGCTTCGAGTTAGTCGTGGTAAGTTTGGTACCAACTATGGTACCGGAGGCCAGAGAGGTCATCTTAGGAGACAGCACACTGTCCAATGGTTTGCACACCTACAGGCGATCAAGGAAGCCCGAATTGCACGTAATGAAAACGTTGATGTTTCATCTGATGATGACGAGGAGGAAGAAGATGTGTCAAACACTTCACTTACACTCAGTACCCCTGTCAGCAGCACACCCCATGTGAGCCACACTAAGAGTGTGGGAGAGAGTGATACACCAATGCAAAAAAGTTCATCAGCGAGCGTAACTGGGTCGAAGATATCATCATCATCATCCCGTAAATCCTTGGTCCAAGGCAACATTAAAAAGATGTTGTTTACAGAAGCGCAATATGAACGCAACCACCCACTGACGCGTCTGTATAACACTAAGCTGGCTAAAATGCTAGCTCTGGACCTTCTCCCTTTTTCTTTTGTAGAAGGGGTTGGTTTTCTAGAATTAGTGGCAGTGCTCTGCCCTAAATGGAAGGTTCCTAGCCGGTTCTATTTTGCCCGAGTTGCGGTTCCAGCACTACATGAAGATGTTCTGGAGGTGATTGGGGCAGCTTTGCAGAAGACTGCTGTTCACACTATACATCTGACAACAGACATGTGGACCAGTGGCGCAGGCGCTGATTACATGTGCATCACTGCACACTGGGTCTCTTTTTCAGGCGTTAAAGCAAAGCTAAACGCAGGTGTTGACCCGGACCAAGTTTTTAAAGCTGCTCGGAAACATGCAACACTAGCCATGTTTGGTTTGAGAAACGTCACACAGCAGAAAACATTTTGGATGTGTTTAACACAAAGGTCCTTGACTGGCTGTCCCCAAAAAAACACCAGGTTGGTTATATTTCCACGGATAATGGCGCCAATGTAGTTAAGGCCATGGAGCTGGGTGAATATTTCAGAGTGCCGTGTTTGGCGCTCTGTATAAACCTGGTTGTCAAAAAATTCTTGAGTGATAAAGACAGTGCAGCGTACAGGGTAGTGGACACCTGCCGAAAAATGTGCAAACATTTCAGCCATTCTTTTAAGGCCCGGAAGCATCTGAGGAGCCTGCTATATGAACGTCAAATGCCAGTGAAAGCACTCATCCAGGAGGTGGCAACACGTTGGAACTCAACCTTCTACATGCTTGAGCGTCTGTATGAGCAGTATACGGTACTCGATCACTATTTCTTAACACAGGGTACAGCTCAGAAGGAGGACCTGAGGATGGGTGCGGCGCAACGGGACATAGTTAAAAGCCTGACACGCATGCTTCGTCCTTTTGAGTTCTTCACGCGTGTAGTCAGCAAGGAGGACTGTAATTTGGGAAAAGCTATCCCATTGTTGTACATGCTGGAGCACCAACTGAAGGAGGTGTGTTCTGTGTTTCAAAAATATGAAGAAAACCAAGACCCTTTTGTTCTGGCGGAGAAATTATTAGAGCGCCTACAAGGTGATGAACGTCTTAAAATGATCCACTCAAACCAGCATTACATTTGTGCTACTATTCTGGATCCACGCTACAAAAAGGCGCTGGCAGGCCAAGCATTCTTTCCTTTTGCTGATGAAGATGTTACAAAGTACAAACAGTGGCTAGCCTTCTCAGCCAAGAGGTTTGAAAGAGAACGGCAGAAAATTGAAGGAAAAGGCAGTACATCAGCATCAGCAGGCCATCCCCAGTCACAACAATCCACTTCTGCACCTGTGGCACAAGTGACCTCTCAGCCGTTAAAGAGACCGGCAACCGGATCATCTGCACCACCAGACACAACAGTAACATTGGAGGCTGAAGAGGATTGGCTAGCTCGGCTTGGGTTTGGTTCTCAAAAGGTCACAGCAACAGCTAAGCAAAGTGGAGGAACCTTGGAGGAGAACCTTGAGTCGATGGTGAAGGACTATCTGAATGACTCAACAGAGGTCTATGTTAATGCTGACCCATGGGCGTATTGGCATGGGAAAAAAGAATTGTGGCCACAGCTCTCCAACCTGGCTTTAAACTACTTGTCTTGCCCACTCGCAAGTGTGTCTTCTGAACGTGTTTTCAGTGCTGCTGGTGGCATTGTAACTTCCAAACGGAGCCGCCTCTCGCCCAAAAATGTGGAGAGGTTAACAATGATCAAGATGAATCAGCACCTCATACCACCAGATTACAGAGAAAGCACGCCGGATGAAGACGAGGTGGACAGCAACATAGATGAGGGAATTTCTTCTCTGTCAGGTGACACTGAGCTCACCCTGCCTGAATTCGCGGAGTATGATGACGAAGCCTTATTCTTATTCTTGGACCGTGACACCGAGCCCTGAAAATGAGACAATGAATCAATAACTTTCTTTTTCGTCCTTATTCACTTTTATTCCTGTGTGTCTGTCTTTCTTTGTTGTGCACAGTTAATATAATTCAAACTTTAATCACCTAATCACAAAAACAAGCCCATCAGCAGAACTGTCTTCACTTGTTTGCTTATTGATTTGAAGGTGCCGCAGTCTGCATTCCTCAGGTTCACAAGTTCAGAAGAACATGCTCCTCTATCCTCCTCCTCCAGACTCCTATTTCCATCAAAGCAGAGGGCTGGTTTACGCCCAATGAAGAAAGACTCAGCACTTGTGGGGGTGTTGTTCTACCTCTTTGCGGGTGAGTTGACGGCTCTGGGGCCATTGCTGGGAAGCTCTAATACCGGATAAAAGTGGTTTGGACCAAATCCGAGGTGGAAATTTTTTGGTGTTTTTGCTGACTTGCTTGCCTTTGAGGTGCTCTTTGGGGAAGTTCCGGCTGTTTGTGGGTGAGTTTCGGGGTCTGGGAGCACTGCTGGGACACTCTAATCTTGATTGCATTTGCTTTTCAGGAAATCTGTGGTGGTAAACCGGACTTATGGCCTAGCTACACACCGCGTTTGGACCGAAGGCCGAGAAATATTGTAAGTATGAGATTTTGCTTTTGGCCTGTTTGGGTGTGTTATGCTTTTTGGCGGGTGGGTTGGCGGGTCTTGGGGCATTCCTGGGAAGGTCTAATACCGGATAGAAGTGGTTGGGACAAAATCCACGCTGATTTTTTTGTTGCTATTTCTGACATTTTGCTCAATGTAGCGTTTTCGGGGGCCTGTTTGGGGGGCTTCCTGGTGTTTGTGGGTGGGTTTCGGGGTCTGGAAGCACTGCTGGCTATGGATACTTTGCAAGAGGTTTGAAGCAAATCCATGGTGGCAGAGGGGAGTTAGGGCCTAGCTGCAGAGCGCGCGCGGAGTGATTTGGGAAATTGGCAAAAAAATGACTAAGTCCCCATTTTTGTACTTTTGCTCTTTGGCTGTTTGGGGGTCTTCTACTCGTTTTCTCCAGGGTTGACGTCTCTGGGGCCATTGCTGGGAAGCTCTAATACCGGATAAAAGTGGTTTGGACCAAATCCGAGGCGGACATTTTTTGGTGTTTTTGCTGACTTGCTTGCCTTTGAGGTGCTCTTTGGGGGGGTTCCGGCTGTTTGTGGGTGAGTTTCGGGGTCTGGGAGCACTGCTGGGACACTCTAATCTTGATTGCATTTGCTTTTCAGGAAATCCGTGGTGGTAAACCAGACTTATGGCCTAGCTACACAGCGCGTTTGGACCGAAGGCCGAGAAATATTGTAAGTATGAGATTTTGCTTTTGGCCTGTTTGGGGGTGTTATGCTTTTTGGCGGGTGGGTTGGCGGGTCTTGGGGCATTCCTGGGAAGGTCTAATACCGGGTAGAAGTGGTTGGGACAAAATCCACGCTGATTTTTTTTTTGCTATTTCTGACATTTTGCTCAAAGTAGCGTTTTCGGGGGCCTGTTTGGGGGGCTTCCTGGTGTTTGTGGGTGGGTTTCGGGGTCTGGGAGCACTGCTGGGACACTCTAATCTTGATTGCATTTGCTTTTCAGGAAATCCATGGTGGTAAACCGGACTTATGGCCTAGCTACACAGCGCGTTGGGACCGAAGGCCGAGAAATATTGTAAGTATGAGATTTTGCTTTTGGCCTGTTTGGGTGTGTTATGCTTTTTGGCGGGTGGGTTGGCGGGTCTTGGGGCATTCCTGGGAAGGTCTAATACCGGATAGAAGTGGTTGGGACAAAATCCACGCTGATTTTTTTTTTGCTATTTCTGACATTTTGCTCAAAGTAGCGTTTTCGGGGGCCTGTTTGGGGGGCTTCCTGGTGTTTGTGGGTGGGTTTCGGGGTCTGGGAGCACTGCTGGGACACTCTAATCTTGATTGCATTTGCTTTTCAGGAAATCCGTGGTGGTAAACCGGACTTATGGCCTAGCTACACAGCGTGTTGGGACCGAAGGCCGAGAAATATTGTAAGTATGAGATTTTGCTTTTGGCCTGTTTGGGTGTGTTATGCTTTTTGGCGGGTGGGTTGGCGGGTCTTGGGGCATTCCTGGGAAGGTCTAATACCGGATAGAAGTGGTTGGGACAAAATCCACGCTTATTTTTTTTGTTGCTATTTCTGACATTTTGCTCAATGTAGCGTTTTCGGGGGCCTGTTTGGGGGGCTTCCTGGTGTTTGTGGGTGGGTTTCGGGGTCTGGGAGCACTGCTGGCTATGGATACTTTACTTTGCAAGAGGTTTGAAGCAAATCCATGGTGGCAGAGGGGAGTTAGGGCCTAGCTGCAGAGCGCGCGCGGAGTGATTTGGGAAATTGGCAAAAAATGACTAAGTCCCCATTTTTGTACTTTTGCTCTTTGGCTGTTTGGGGGTCTTCTACTTGTTTTCTCCTGGGTTGACTGCTCTGGGGCCATTGCTGGGAAGCTCTAATTCCCGGATAAAAGTGGTTTGGACCAAATCCGAGGTGGAAATTTGTTGGTGTTTTTGCTGACTTGCTTGCCTTTAAGGTGCTCTTTGGGGGGTTCCGGCTGTTTGTGGGTGAGTTTCGGGGTCTGGGAGCACTGCTGGGACACTCTAATCTTGATTGCATTTGCTTTTCAGGAAATCCGTGGTGGTAAACCGGACTTATGGCCTAGCTACACAGCGCGTTTGGACCGAAGGCCGAGAAATATTGTAAGTATGAGATTTTGCTTTTGGCCTGTTTGGGGGTGTTATGCTTTTTGGCGGGTGAGTTGGCGGGTCTTGGGGCATTCCTGGGAAGGTCTAATACCGGGTAGAAGTGGTTGGGACAAAATCCATGCGGAAAAGCCTTTTGGCACTTTTTGTAACTTAGGGTTTGTTAGGGTTAGCCCTAGCAGCAGGATTGCATGTGTTTCGGGGTGTTCTAGATTTTTGCAACTGAGTTCTGGGGTCTTAGAGCACTCGCGAGAATGTGTAATTTTGGTTGCAAGTCATTTGAAGAAAATCCATGGTGGGAAAGGGGGGATTTGGCATAGTTAAAGAAAGCCTTTGCCACTTTTCTTAACTTAGGGTTCATTAGGGTTAGCAGTATTTCTATTGCATGTGTTTGGGTGGGGGGGTTTTCGAGTCTTGGAGCGATGCTGGCTATGGATACTTTTGCTTGGTTGCTTGCAAGCGGTTTGAATACAATCCACGGTGGGTAAGGGGGTATTTGGGCCTACTTTTACTTTCAAAGTTCGTTTTGTCACCAGTTTTCTTATAGGCCTCGTTTTTTGAGATTTGATTGGGGGTCTTCTACATTTTTGCGACTGGCTTTAATAAGGGTCTGGGTGGGAGCACTGCTGGGAAGATCTAATTGTGTTCTAAAACACAGTTTACAGTACACCTAGCTTGAGGGGAAAGATCCGCTACATTAATTTGCCCATACTTATTTATCCTTCAAAAGGTGACTCAGACAGAGTACGCACTTTCAAAAATATTGTACTGTCTACTAGGAAAATCAAAGTGTGACTTTTTGCACTCCACAGCCTACATACCTTATATTTATTTATCAGTGGTGTTGTAATATTATATCACTTCCTGTTTTTCGTTGAATAATTACAGGCCGGGTTTCAGTCTGTGCAATGGGGAAAAAAGGATGGAGTCAGGCTTCACATTAGCGAGCCGCAATTCAGCATCCGCCAGGCAGGCAGTGGACAGGGTGTCTTCTGGTCACCAACATTGATGGACGAAGCGTCAGATGGAATGGAGGAGTGCCGCTAATAAGAGGAATTTTTTTCTGCATGCAACTTACTTACCAAATTCAACAGGACAACTACAACATACATACAGATACAGTATCCATTGTTTTTTTCTATGACTGTGACTGCATTTCTTGGATCTCTCTCTGCTTCTAAATTGATCCCTTAACACATCACTTAGTCCACTCCACTATCACATCTGCACCACACATAGTCATTTGTAAGTGCTCCTACATAATTCGCAAGTCGCAGCACGCCCCAGCCCGTAGAGGACTGGGATGGCCCCAATGATGAAGCATGTCACCAAGGGGCATCACTGATAGTTTCCAGTCTCCAGTCCTGCTTTTTGCACGAACCGGAACCCGACGAGCCTCAGCGGTAGCAGTAGCAGAGCAGAGCAGGGGCGGGAGCGGGGGACGCCGAAGAAACCGCTCCTCTACGAGCCGCCTGGACTGCCCCAGCTGCTTACACATTCCTCCGCTGCTGGTTCCCTAACATCTGCAAGATGTGCCCCGAAGCTGTGAGGGGCACACCAACGTGAGCTGCAAAACCCGCTGAGCTGCAAAAACCGCTTCACGCTCCACGGCACACCGGCAAAGGCACCAGCAAAGGCAGTAGCGTGACCCCTCCCTCTCCGCCCTGCATCGGACTGCATCGGACTGCTTCTGCACTGCTTCTGCACCCGTGGATGGCCGGTGGAGTGCATGAGAACGGGAGAGACCGGCGGCATCGGGAACAGTTTCCAAACCACGACAAAGAGGTGGTGCAGTGGCAGGAACGACCTGAGACAGCGAAATGAGGGAGACGCTGCAAGTGGAGTAAGAGGAGCCCGGCACTCACCAGGTACCGCATTGGGCATTGGGCATTGGGCACTGGGTTAGACATAACTCCCAGCGGAAGGAAGCAGCGAAAAGCAGAAGCGCAAAGCGCAAAGCCCAGATAAAGCAACAGCAGCGACAGCAACAGGCACTGCCCTTTCCGCCTGGTATCAGGGAGCAGTACTGTCGCGAGGACTCCCTTGGGGGTGCATAGAGTCGTATTGGCAGTCTGCCTGTGTGAGGGCCTGGTGACAGCGAAGCCCAGGCTGCTGCGGTTGGCTCGGCTGGGAAGGCCTAAGCGCAGAGGACACAAGGAGTAAACATTGGGACTAAAATCGCCCAAGGTAACAGGGCGAACCTACAAGCGTGAGCGCGGCTGCCGGCAGAGCCGGTAGAGGCGGTCGCAAAGAAAGAGCCCAGGGGGTCTGACAGGCAGACTAGGTCGGACTGATCTGCGGCCCCTTTGCGCGCTCCGCTCAACCCTAAACGCAGCCACCTCACATCCAGCCTAACCACGGACAGAAGACTAGCGAGTCTTCCAACATCGCCACTAACGACATGAAGTCAGGCAAGGCCAGGGGGTCTCTGGTAGTCAAACCAAAGCCTACCGCAAAAACGAACGAAAAACAGGGAAACGGGAAGGGGCATAAGAAAAAGAAAAGGAAAATGAGCGCTAACTCGACTACCAGCACGGTGCTGAATCTCTCCGCATCAGATCAGGCACTGGAACTGAGCTATAATACAACAGAGCAAGGATCGGCCTTGATACCAGAGACCGCAGCAAGCACATCTCAAACCGCCAAAAAACTCCATCAACCCAAAATATTCACAAAGTTTGAATTCCTAAAGGACGCGGGTGCAGCAATATTCTCGAGCAACAGGCACCTGTCCGGTCTGCAATCACCACTGCTTCCGGCTGTCTTGGGACCAGCATGCCCTTCGCCACCACTGCTTGCACCCGAAGGCTCACTGACACAAGGTGGCCCTTCATCGGATCCTGCACAGGGCAGCACCGCGGGGCACGGGAGCGCTAGCACTCCTCTGGAGACCTTGAGCGAAAGGAGGAAGTCTTCTAACTTCGCCGCCTACAACCAGAAGACTCCGTGCGTATACCCAGCTGGTTTGGTCTTTTACAGCCAGGAAAACATATTACCATCCCCACTAGATGACCCCAAAGCCAACCAGAATGAGAAACTCATTTCAGCCCAAATACCCGCTGACGAACTAGACAGCTGTCCCACTGAAAAGGCTCCTGGGGCAGGCCTACAGACATCAGCATCGGTTCTAGCAAAAGAAACCGCACCATGTTCGGAGCTGGACTTGCAACTGAAGAGCCTTACCCATAGCACACCCATCAAGTCTTATCTAACAGCTGAGCGCGCTCTATCAATCACAGACCAGGAAACCCAAAATCCAGCAAAAAGAGCCTATGGTGGGGAGGCTGTAAGTTCTCACGACGAAACCAATAGCAAAGCCGAAGCAAGAGCACTAGCGTCCAATCTCAACACACAAGAACGGGAAGATAGGCTAGCCACTTGTACACCTGATCCCAAAGGGACTCATGCCCCTGATCTACCTTCGGCAGCTAAAAACCCAAACATGCCTGGCAATGACTTTAAAGAGAGTGAGCGGAGAAAGGAACAAAACATCGGAACGTGGAATTCACTGCTAAATACAATCCAACTAGCAGTAGATACCCTACAATACCAATCAGAGAAAATGGAGCTCCAACTCAATCTTCTCAATACACTGGCAGTTTTTACAGCTGGCATCGACGACAAGCTAGGCAACCTAAACAACCTGATTCTGAGAGCACAAACAAACACCTACCTGAGCTGCAATTGCAATTGCAGCCAGGCATTAGACAAAGTAGCCTCACTGCCCTCAATGCTAACTGACCTAATAGGAGATATAAAGTCCCTACACAGAGGAAACGCAATTAAAGAAATGGGCACCACTAACCCTGAAGCAGGAGACATCAGAAGTGAAGCATCCAGGATCACGGCAGAGCCAACCATCCACTCCGTACCCTCAAACGAAGAGACAACCCTAACGGGACAGGAGCCCTTGCAAAAACTCAACGCCAAACAGCGTCGTCAACAAAAAAGAAAAGGGCGCAAGCAAAAAACTGAAACATCTACGTCTAAATATTTTCCCATCTTCTACAACACAAAGGAGAGATTTTGGGATAACGCAAACAATGCCAACCCAACAGACAGCGAATACCACTCGCCCATAGGCACAAATCAGCAGCAGCACCAAACAAACAGTAGCCAGCCGAAACAAGAAGGGCAAGGGTCCCAAGGACCACGGGCAAGAGACCAGTCGGAACAAACAGCCGGAGGAAGAGAGGCGGCAGTAAAGATCAACCACCTCACTCCACCAAACTGTGCCAAGAACAAGACAGCAAGGGTCTCTGAGGAGCAAGCGGGAGTCTCAACACAGCAAAGCAAGGAGTCTCCTCACCAAATGGAAAGGGGAACATCAAAATTAACTACCAATCAAGATTTGTCATCAACAAACGTTAACAACCACCCTCACAGGCTAAATGTTGAGGTGGGGGATAGGAACGGAAAACTTGGACCATCGCCAAGCCAAATTCACGGAGCCCACGCCACAGATACATCGGACTTCATCAATCACTCTGCTTCTAAACAAATTGAGCGGTCCCAAGCAAAATGGCCATCTGAAACACGAATTATAACAAAGCAAACAACTTCACTCAAAGTATCAACCATCACTGCTGACATGCCAGGGGAAGGTTCAACCTCCGCACCTCGCGAAATTCACACAGGCCACGCATCATTAGCTCAAGCTCATCATACACAATACAAGGAGGGAGGAAGTACCAAACAAACAACAGAGATGTTGATCTTCTTTCCAGAATATAAGTCACAAGGGCAACATGACACGCTCAACCGTGGTAACATCCTGAAACTAATGGGACATATTCCCAGCCTGGAGGGGATAAGTACCAAGGACTTAATCTCGGTTGAATTCTTGCCTGCCGCCAATCCAAATAGCCCGGAGGGGACCAAGACCACTTGGTCCTCCAATAATGTTGCAGATTCCATTGCAGCGGAAGCAGAGCAATTTAAGACCTGGGGCATCAAGCTAGAACCCATACTAAAAACAGCCTACCCGTCACCCTTCCAGAAGAGGACAAGCTCAAAACTGGAGGCAAGACAGGCAAACACCCTTAGCGTCCTTAAAGGCGCCTTGGGAAGCTCGCCCAAGAAAAGAGAGATGATACACTGGCAGCGTCCGGAAGACAGGCCGAGGGCGTTAATGGGCTCTGAACTAGCACTCACATCAAGCGGGAGAAGCCCAGTTCAAAGGCACCATCAGATCCGCACTCCTATCATGACTAAGCCCCTGAGAGGAAGTCCGCCAATA
Source organism: Lissotriton vulgaris (assembly GCF_964263255.1). NCBI lineage: Eukaryota > Metazoa > Chordata > Amphibia > Caudata > Salamandridae > Lissotriton > Lissotriton vulgaris. The sequence continues at coordinate 136,565,581 of NC_141688.1, forward strand.
AAAAAATACACGTAGCCCTCGGGGATGGACAGAAGCGAGCACAGGGGGGGCGCTACATCAAAACCGAGCACTAACAAGAGAAACTCTCTCTCGAACGATCTTCATACGCCCCGAGGAGGCCTGATGCCATCAACAAATGAGAGATGGAATAAAGGGCAGTGCACCATCCATAGGCATCTGCTCTTGGAATATAAACGGCCTAACCTCAAAAATGGATGACCCAGATTTCCAAAAGTACATCTCTCTATTTGATATAGTAATGCTGCAGGAAACCTGGCTCACATCCACCCAACACATCACAGGCTTCACTGGCTTTTCAACAGCAGCAGTTAGAACCAATAGATTTGGCCACCAGTCAGGAGGCCTGGCTACATACATATCAAACACAACAATATCGTCGGCAGTCCTCATGAACTCGTCCACATCCTCAACCTTAACAGTAAAAATAAAACTGAAGCTCGGTAACACAGAAGAAGAGATATGCCTTGTCAATGCATACGTCCACCCCAAACACAGGGGTAAAGACTCCAACACAATTTCCAATCAACTCACGGAGTATACCTCCCAGATGGAAAAGCCACTCATTCTCCTGTCAGGGGACTTCAACCAAAATCTCCTTGGTTCATCAGTAGAGGAAGAGGTTCTGGCTCTGAATAAAATTTACACCATACCATCACAAAGCTCCCCGCAAAACAGGAGAAAGCACCAACATAATCCCTTTCTCAAAGACTTAGAACACTTAAATCTCCGGGCACTAAATGGCAGATTCGTGACAAATCGTCCTCCAATAGAAACATTCTACTCACATACAGCCAGCTCCATCTTGGACTATACATTTGCCAGTCTAGCACTCTTCCCCTACATCTTGGAATTTAGAATGGGGGACAAGGGAGAAAGTGACCATCGTCCCCAGGAATGCCACCTGACAATAAAGCTGCCTATTACAATTACGCCAGACAAAATGCTAGGGGCGATCTACACCATCAACCGAAAAAGGATCAAATGCACACCATCTAACCTAACAACTCTGGCCGACACTGCCCTCCAACGATACAATATACACAAACCAATTGCGGCTGGGCATATCCCACACTGGGAGCAATATACAAGATCTTTGCTAAACGAACTGGCAACCAAGACCCCGGCAAAAACTAACTTGCACAATGTGAGCAGTAAAACGAACTCAAAAAAAGGACCAAGAATGGAATTAAGGCAACATAAAAGGCTAGTAAATTCGACCTTACGAATGCTCAGATCAGCCCCTGACAACACTCAGCTTCGGGCAGTGTTGAAGAAACAAAGAACTGAGCTCAAAAGCATTAAATGGAACATAAAGAAAGATGTTGAAAATGAGACATGGGCAAAATTACTACACGACAGCAAAAGTAGCAACAGCGCACGCTTCTGGCAATCAGCAAACATGATCCTACGACCACAGCATAAAGAACTAGGCTCGCATATTCTGGAAGAGTCATGGATTACTTACCTCTCTAGCCACTTTAATGACCAGCCGGAATACGCAGGAGCGCAAATAACGAACACCACAGAGCCTAACTCCTCAACGTTCGTACTGAAGGCTTTGACCAAGAGAGAGCAAAGCCCACCCAAAAACATCTTGGATACAACAGCCGACCAGCAAATAGCAATCATAAAAAAACAGATTCGCAAGGGCAGGAAGGAAGGCGCTCCGGGTCCAAACGGCATTCCGCCAGCCCTATTCAAGGAAAAAATCACAGAATGGGCTACCAATATGCAACCGCTATTTGCGGAAGTAAGACTCTTAAACAAAATCCCAGAATCTTGGAGAGGGTCGACGATTGTCCCCATATTCAAAAAAGGCGACAAAACGGACCATAATAACTACCGACTAGTAGCCCTCCTCGATAACGAGGCAAAATACTTTGCGGGAACTCTTTTAGAGGAAATTGCCCAATGGGCAGATACAAATCAGATAATACCATTGAACCAGACCGGTTTCCGGAAAAACACTGGAACAGCTACCAACATTCTGGCCATCTCTCTAATGATCGATGCAGCAAAAACAAAAAAACTGCCGCTGCACATGTGCTACATCGACTTCAGTGCAGCGTTTGATAACATCGAGAGAGGCAGACTTTGGGGGAAACTGACACAATTGGGAATACCGCAGCCGATTCTAAGCATGCTGAAGCTCCTACACTCTGACACCTGGGTGCAGGTGAAGCTAGGAGGCGGCACACACCTGTCATCCAAAGTTCGTACCACCAAAGGCCTGAAGCAAGGGTGCGTGCTTGCCCCAATATTATTCAATCTGTTTATGGCAGATCTATCAGACACACTCAACATTTGCAACTCCGACTCCCCGAGGCTGGGGGGGAAAACTTTGAGTAACCTGCTGTATGCAGACGACGTTGTGCTACTTAGCCACACCTACATCGGCCTCCAGCAGCTTCTGATCCAAATGCACAGCTATGCCACCGAAAACAAGCTTAAAATAAATCTGAGCAAGACACGCACCATGTCGATCAACACCAAGAAGAAGTCTCAGAAGACATGGGCATTAGGCTGTCAAAAAATAGAGTCGGCATTTGTTTATAAATACCTGGGAGTTCTCTTCGACAGAGATGGCACCTTTGCACAACAAAAGCAGGAAGCAAAAAGGAGAGGGGCGTGCATCGCTGTCACACTAAAAAACATAGCCAATCAGCTGATGGGGCCAATTCTAACCCCCTATCTGAGAGTTATCCAGGCCAAGCTACTCCCCTCTATCTGCTATGGCAGCGAGGCGCTGCGTGGGAGAGACTCCAAGAACCTGGACACAATCCAGACAAAAGCCTACAGAACAATGTTTTCCCTTCCGTCCTACACATCGCCGGCCCAACTTAGGCTGGAATTTGGATTGCAAAAACAAGCCCTTGCCAGACAGGGAGCATACATCAACTGCTGCCACAAACTCCGCTCGGCCCCCACCAACACTCTAAGCTCGATGTTATGGCAAGACGTCCAAAATAGGGATAAATCTCAGGCAAGATCCTACCTGAAGACTGCTCTGGTGGCCACTAATCTAACTGCGATTTGGGACATGCAACTCGGGCACAACTCATTTAAAAAACTAGTCTGGAAAACCGTTAAAACACTATCCTTACTAGAGGACAAGGCCACATTCGCTAAAAGAAACCATGCCTGGATGTCATTAAACTCTTATAAAACGCTGATACCACAACCCTACTTCAGCCAGGGTTATCCTAAGACAATAAAACTGAAGTTCTTGAAACACAGACTAGGGGTTCTGCCCAGCGGAGAGTATCTTCCACCATGGCTCAGGAGAAACGGCCACGAAGTCTGTCCTTTTTGCAAAACAGACAAGGGCGATATACTTCATCTGACCTGCCTTTGCGAAGAGCTACGGCCAGCCCGTCAACAGCTCTTAAAGGCCCAGCTTAAGCAGCTAGGAACTTGCACAAGAAGGCAAGCGGTTCTCGCCTGCCTGAACCCTTCGAACACGCAACTGAATTGCAGATACGTTAAGTTCCTTGCAATGATCGAGCAAAAATTGTCATAGATAACATGTAGGCGGCCTACAGGACTCACAGGAATACGCTGCCCCGCCTTAAAGACAACTGCTCCTTGCTAATCAGACTGGGTTTTTCTGTGTACGCTTTTTAACGATGAGAATAATGCACAAATCTTAATGATTTTTTAATGTATATATTATTTTACTTTTTTCTTATGTTTCTGATTGTAATACGCTTTGCACTGGTTTTAATTAACTATGCATAATAAACTTACTGGTGAGTCAGGGGACACCTAGAAAAAGAGCAATTTCTCCTTTTCTATCTACTATACCTTCCAGACCAACCCCATTGAGTGTTGTGAATGGATTTATAGTGACCAGCAAGGCTCTCAGGTATCTGGCAACAGAGACCTTATGTTGAATATAGTTATCAATAATTCCACACACGCCCTGTACTGTCGCATTCTTTCTTCCACAGTTGTCGAAAGTACTACTTACTTTTCACTGACATGCATGCAGTAGTGCATGCACTTTTAAAGATTGATGGATAGGTTTGTACCCAATGATTTGTTTATGTTCAATTGTTTGTCCATGCTGTGCTTTTTTTACAGGGTGTCTTCTGGTCACCAACATTGATGGATGAAGCCTCAGCTGCAATGGAGGAGTGCCGCTAATAAGAGGAATTTTTTTCTGCATGCAACTTACTTACCAATTTCAACAGGACAACTACAACAACATACAGATACAGTACCCATTGTTTTTTTCTATGACTGTGACTGCATTTATTGGATCTCTCTCTGCTTCTAAATTGATCCCTTAACACATCACTTAGTCCACTCCACTATCACATCTGCACCACACATAGTCATTTGTAAGTGCTCCTACGCAATTCGCAAGTCGCAGCACGCCCCAGCCCGTAGAGGACTGGGATGGCCCCAATGATGAAGCATGTCACCAAGGGGCAACCCTGGTGAGTGAGTGGACACCTAGAAAAAGAGCAATTTCTCTTTTTCTATCTACTATACCTTCCAGACCAACCCCATTGAGTGTTGTGAATGGATTTATAGTGACCAGCAAGGCTCTCAGGTATCTGGCAACAGAGACGTTATGTTGAATATAGTTATCAATATTTCCACACACGCCCTGTACTGTCGCATTATTTCTTCCACAGTTGTCGAAAGTACTACTTACTTTTCACTGACATGCATGCAGTAGTGCATGCACTTTCAAAGATTGATGGATAGGTTTGTACCCAAAGATTTGTTTATGTTCACAATTGTTTGTCCATGCTGTGCTATTTTTTCTTGTCTCCCAAAACCTTTCCCAAAACCCCCCGTACCCATCCATTTTTCAAACCCTAACCCTCTTCCCCCGGGCTGTGTGGTTTTGATTGATGTGTGACTAAATTACAGCAATAAATCCACACACTTGCTGGGGAGGATAAGGTGATAGCAACAGGCTGGTCAAGAAATCCCAGGATATATTCTTACTCTGCTTGACAAAGACCCATGGCTAATGTCAAAGAACTTCAACCGAATTAGTAGTTATACTTTACCATTTGTTAGGCTACAATGTGGCACTGTTCTACTGTACTGTCACCTGCTATATTCTCTATTGTACCGTTGTATTGCTCAGGAGGACAGACCAGATTTCATTTTCTTTTTTTTATAGGAATGCAACTGCCACTGTGTCACACCACTAGTACCACCGCTATGAGGAAATTTCATCCGCCCAGCATTGCCAACCTTAATCGCCATTTCCCGTGGAGCCAGCCCTGTGCCTAGCCCTACTTTGAAACACAAATTACAGGTAAGATAAGCGTTTGGTGGGAGGGAGTATAATGGAGTATTAGGAGAGACGAGAGACTGACGGTAGTACTACTAAAGTCCTAGGACTCTTGTTTGGGCATTTACACTTAAAGGAAGAAAATGGAACTAAACTTTCAGGAAAACAAAGTTACTGTTAAACCCCCACCCACCAGGCAAGCAGTAAAAACAGGTATGGTCAGATAAAGTTTCAAAAAGTATATTTTCATAGCCCTAACAAAATAATCTCCCGCAAGACCCTCCCTAACCCCAACGGTTGTCCTTTAAAAGTCCCAAACCCAACTCCCGATTCCCACCCCCCAAAAGTCTCTAAAAAAGGGGCAAGGGACACTATGGGTGGATGCTGTTTACTTTTTGGGCCAGGGCATCATACTCCTCGCGGAGCAAGGCGTGCTCTAAGCGGAGCCCCTCCAACACGTTGGTAAAGTGGTGGAGCTCCTGCTGAAGGCGGGACACCCTCAGGGTACTGCGGCGCAGGCGTGCCTTGCAGTTGCAATGGCTGTGAGAGGCAGCTGTTGTCCTTGCTGCTCGGCGTCGGCGTTTGGCTTTGGCAGCCCGTCTCAGTCTGGCTGGAGCACTGTGCTGGGTGGCAGCCCGTGGGGGCACGGAGGCCGATGCAGCCGACGTTGTTGTCGTGGTCGACTGCGCACTTTCGTCGTCCTCCAGGTCCACCAGCCGCCGATATTCTGCAACAGTGGCATCGATCCTCAGTTGCCGGGCCGCTCTAGCCAGCTCCTTCCTCCTTGTTGGTTTGGAAGGAGCATCTATATGAAGAAAGAAAGACATAGTCTGTAACCAATGCTCTTTAAGATTAACTCAATCATTCACCAGAAATTTGTGTTGCAGTACAACTAGCAACTTGCAAGCGCATTACATAACTATTGAGGCCAGTATCTATCTAACCTCCCACTTCTTCATCCTTGCTCTAACATTAGTGGGATTTTAAGGAACAAATTCTACGAGCACCATGGACTTCCATTGGAGTCGACTATGAAAGTACACCAGTCTTCTTCTTCTTCTTGTCTCTTGTTTAGGAAAATTGGTACGTTATCTTCTGCAAGCCGGCATAATGCCAGCGCAGTGAACTTGCACCCGAGAAAAAGAGACGCACGCCATGATGAGTGACCTAGACTTGCGTTACTGTACCGGTCCAGTACATGCAGGTGGTGAAGCTCTTACTTTTCTATTACGGGTGGCACTGAGAATACTCTGTTACAAGGGCTACTGCTTAATTAATTTAACTTTCACCCTACAGTGCAAATGAGTACTAGAAATGGAAAATGAAGAAGATAAATACTCTGATTATCTATCACTTCACATGGGATGTTTTTGCTTACATACGGGATGACTTTAGGTGCTTTGCTTTTTATTGAGTGACCAGTGATACATCCACACATGAATGACTGAGTACTACTAAACTTATTAAGAGAGGTAGGGAGTGGCCACCGTAATAACCGGATCTATGCTGTGCTTGCAATACAAACTACTGCTACTATTGATGGTAGTATTTGGACAAAATTAAAACTTCTATTCCTTGCCTTTCCTACACTGGAACGGACGTGCGGGTGCAGTGTTACATGCTCTTCAAAGTTACACTTAGTTCATCCACTGACCGTCTACTCTCTCTAGATCATGGGTACTCACAAACTTTCTCTCAGGGGCTAAATTTACAGTGTAGTTTGTGGCCGAGGGCCGCACTGGTGGGGGCGGAGTCAGAGGGGGCGGGGCTAAAGCAAAACGAAAACTTGTGACCATGAGGTTGCACACAGGTCCCTGCAGCAGATGCCTTCATCCACTGAGCCACCAGACCCAGCATTTACATACATCTCTCTCCCTCCTGCTCTCCCTCCTGCCCTCCCTCTCCATCTCTCTCTCCCTCCTGCCCTCCCTCTCCCTCCCCCTCTGTCATCTCACTGTGTGTGTGTCTGTCTGTCAGCCTTCAGCCCGGGCTGAGACAGCTTCCTCAACGCGCACACACAGACAGCCACACCAAAGTACTTAACAGGTCTTTAAAAGACCATTAACATATTATTGAGGCTTTGTTTGTTGTAGCGCCCCTGCATCTCCACCCTGACAATCACTGCTTGCCCGGCCCCACAGAGCAGAGGCTTTGTTCTATTTCACCCCTTTGTGGCCCTGCCTCTCCACTCTGCTCTGTGGGGGCCGGGGGAGCAGTGATTGTCAGAGTGGAGATGCAGGGGCGCTAACAGGTGAAATACAACAAAGCCTCTGCTCTGTGGGGGCCGGGGGAGCAGTGATTGTCTGCAAGGTCTGCGCACCGCCAAGAAAGGCTTGCCGGGCCGCCACCGGCCCGCCGGCCGTACTATGAGTACCCCTGCTCTAGATACACATATGCTATCTAAGAGTCAGATAGTAGCATGATCCAGGTATATTATGGACACATACAGTTTCTGTGTCACCCACCCAGGCTGTTGTCCTTCCACCAATCATTGCTTCATCATTCACCCGGCCATGCATCTCATATTCTTTCCTTCCCAGCCACGTCTTCAATCTCAATAAGTAAGGAATATATGAGAGCTTACCTCTGCCCGCCACCACCACCGTCTCAACTCTCACATCCGGCACTGGAGCCGCCGCCTCCTCCCCTGAAGAATTGCCCTCCGCCTCCGTGTCGAGCACCACCACCTCCGCGCTGGCCCCGCCACCAGATGTTCCACCTACAAAGTACATGTAAGAATGTTAGAATAAACCACTCACTAGTATTTGGTCTAGGAATGAAGACATGTGAAAACAATGTAATTTGTGACTGTCTACTCTAAAGTAAAAAAAAATGTCCCTTTTTCCAGGGAAGGGTGTTGTCTTGCTGCACTTTTTGGCACAACTGATGAAGGCTGGCTTTTTAACACGCACCATTTTTCTCCACACAGACAGAAGATGGACTTCTCACAACAAGATCAAGTTGAAACCAGGTGAGAGCTTGGCTCGACCACAAGAAATGTCTTCAATTAATCGTCAGCACTAACCACTTTTCCATTCTCAGTTAAACGTTTAGTTTTTTTATTATGACTTCATTTTAATAAATGTGTTTACTTTTAATAAAGCTTTTAAACTTAAATAGACTCTGTGTTTTTTGGTCCAGACTAGAGTGACTGAGCGAAAGGTTTTGCAATTTTTGCAAGCATGAGTCCGTGCCTCTGACACTTCTTGACTCTGACTCCGTACTCTTGAGCTACGTTGGATAATCATCATTGGGGATCAATCATCGATGAATTCGGGAGGTAAATGACTGTGCCACACTATGTAGTCAGTCAGTAAGGACATTGGGGGTTCAAAGTCTGTTATCACAGAGGTATGTGGAAACTCTAACAGCGCCTATTATAATTGATAAGCAATGCACTATTTATTGTCCATAGTTCTGTTTCTGCAGAAGAATTGTCCCCGCAACAGTAGTGGTATGGATTGTCCTCCTATCCAAACCAAAAGGTAGTATCTTGTTCTTTCTTGGTGGTCATTCACATTTTATAGTTGGGAATTTTCAAAGCAGATAGAACACTTCAAAAGACATTATGGACAATCCCAGAGGACTGCACTAAGTTGATAGAGCTATTGCTGACTAGAATGGGAGTTTCGCCAACCGTGCAATCTTAGTTAGCTACACAGACAGACTAATAAGAATAATCTAGTAATACCACAGGGAGTCATAGTAGAGGCAGGATAAGAATTTAGATACAGTCTACAAGAAGATCAAAGACGATTTTGAAAAAATGAAATGAGGAACGCTAGGAAAAATAGGTACTAGTCTAAAATGAAAACGTACTGGGCCCAGCAAAGGAGCCCTCGCCTGCCCGATCCTGGCCCTGTTCAACAGCATCCGCCGCCGCCTGCTGCTCCTGTGTCCCCTCGCCCCTGGGGGGAGCTGACGTACAAAATGAAAGAAAGAACAGAAAACATGGATGATTGTTGCTTGTCAATGTCAACCAAATCAAACATTTCAAAACAACAATAACAAAATATTTCTGCGAAATTATATTGATTAGGGTTAGTTTTCATTGATTTGCGGACCTACGACTTCGAAAGTCACGTAACTCACTAAACAAAGTACTGAAAGGTTCACCTAGGACTGGCAGGCAGCAGTCCTCAGGCAAGACGCAAAATGACAGACAAACTCCATTGTGATTTCAGTCAGATCAGTGACAACACTAACAGTTGCCTGCTACATAACCAGTCATTTAAATAGTCAAACTATCAATCCACCGCCACTATTTTTCTTATTGTCAGGGGTACAAAGGAAGGGGCAGATTTAAGCCCCTTGCGGCTCTTTTGCTCCGTTCTTGCGTGACTTTTGTGACGCAGCAGCTAAACAAAAGAGGCGCCATGGTGCGGCGTATAATATTATAACAACGTGACGCATTTGGGAGATGCATCCCGTTATAAAGCCCTGCGCCATCAGGGGGCGTTCCGGCGCAAGGGAGGGCATTCCTGCGCTGGAACACATCCTAAAAGTGGCTGAGGGAAATCTACAAAATTTCAATCAGTCACCTTTAGGACAATGATGCGTCACACAAACCCTGCAACTGCTTGAAGCAGACGTACGGCTTGACCCAGCATTGGGGAGATAAGGTACCCCAGAGCATTGCTGGAGCTGCGCCATCGTTGCGACGCAACTCCAGCAGTAAAGCTTCGGTGACGTTTTGGGCCCATGGTGCGCCGCATTGCAAATACGGCGCACCATGATTGGTGGTGGTAGCGGGCCGCACAATTACTGGCGCATCCCTGCTACTTTGCAGGGATGCAACGGTAATTGCAATTCTGCCCCTTAGGGGCATACTTACTTACGCGTTCTGGCGCATCTCCAGAGATGCGCCAGATCCAATGCGTCACGCAAAACTACCCTTGCGACACGACAGATGCGCCTCATTTACAATGCGGCGCGCCCTGGCGCAAGGGTAGGCACTTGCGTGACGCATCTCGTCACGTAAGAGCGGCGCATCGCTGGAGTCACGTCGCCAACGCAATGCATCTCCAGTAATGCTCAGGGCCACCCAATACTTGACATGCTGTGTCAGTCCTTACGCCTGCTTCAAGCAGGCATAAGGAATTGAATTGACGTAGCAGCGTCGCAGAAGTGCCTGCGTTAAATCTTGTAGATTTCACGCAGGCACTTTTGCGAGGCGCACAGCCGCCGGACCGCCCACCCTGCGTACTAGGAACGCATCCATTGTGGCGCAGGCCCATGGCTTTATAACGTGACGCATCTCCCTAGATGCGTCACGCTGTAAATGACTCGCAGGGATGCACCACGTTTACGCCGCTGTTGCGTCACGCAAGGCAACGTAAACGTGGCGCAAGGGGCTTGTAAATGTAATCTGCCCCCTAGTGTCTAGCATTACGCAGTTCTGTAAAGTAAACTCATACATAATAGTTACTTAGGCCAATGAGACCACAAAATAGAAAACAAATAAGCATAGTAGCAACGCCACTGAGAAGGAGAGCAGTGCACCTGAAATGCACAGAAGATTTTGAAATATAATTTAACTACAATGTAATCGTCAGCAGCATTATTGGCTTGCTCCATGTAAAAAATATTTGCAATACAACAACACAGAGCAGGAGAAAACATAGTAGTGAGTGATGAAATAGCTACTACTACTCACCAAGCCCGGGGATCTCCAAGCCGAGCTGGTCCAGCAGGTCGCGCTCCCGGTCCAGGAGGTCCGTCCAGCGGTGGGTGGCCTGGCTGTAGGTGCGCTGGACCCCGGCGAGTTGGGACATGGCCCAGCACACCTTCTGCCACCGCTTCCGGCGCTCCCGGATGTTGTAGCCTGCCGCGATCCTGCCGCCTCCCGCGATGGTCCTGGGCAGGCGGCGCTGGACGAAGTAGACCAGCGCACCCACTTCCTCCGGGCTGAAGATCTCCCGTCGCATCACCTGCTCCCCCCTCAATCGCCCGCATGCTGTCCTGGCACGGGGTCCAGGACTCCTCCTCCCCGCCGCCGCTGCGGCCCTTAAGTGCCTGGGCAGCTTCACGGCGCCTGGCTTCACCATGGTCTGGGCAGGAAAGGTAGGAAGTAGAAAATTAAGAAAGAATAGGTTAGGGAAGAAGAAAAGAAAAGAGTTTAAAAAAGTAGTTTGTAAGTAAACAAAAATAGCAGAAAAGACAAAAATATACAGCTAGGAAAAGAGAGGGATAGATAAGAAGCAAAATCGTTCGAAAAAAACCTGAAAACAAGCAAAGGATGGCAAAGATAGCAAGAGGATAAACACAATTCCCAGACACAGGAAATGAATGAAAAACAAGATGGCCGCCTGTTCACGAGCGCGAAAGTAAGTTCGCACGCGATTTTCCTTGCGATCTCGTGCGAACTTGTACTCGCAATGCGCTTACTTCGCGAGATTATACATAGCGGGCCGAAACGGAAATACGTCACGCAAACAAAATGGCCGCGCCCGTACTCGACCTTGGGGTAAATTCGCATGTTGCGCTGCAAGCGGCTCGCGAATACTGCAAAAAAACTCGCGAAATAACACACCTCAAAAAAATATAAAGCTCATTCGCACGAATTGGCGGCTTCCGCGTCGGTTTCGCACGACGCCGAGCCTCGCAAATAGCGCGAAATTACCGAAAAACGATTTTTGCAAAAGCAAAACAAATGAGCAGGTGCAAAAGGTCAATCTCATGATTTGTAACGATTCCCTGTTGTGCTTCCTGAGGGGGCCCTCCAGAATTCGGTTGCCTGCTTGCAACTATTGTGTGACCCTGCTCTGACCTTAACTGTATGCCACAAAGGTCCAGATTTACAGCTAAGGGAGCAGACAAGCAGGTATCAGGCTGGAACTTCAAATTCAGTGACACATTATTTAGCCCCTAATTCATTATTGTCAGTTGGGGCAGGGCAGGTGTTGTTAATAAACTAACCCCAAATTAATTCATGTCAGTTGAAGCAGGGCAGGTGTGCTTGCTTTTCCCCCCATCTTCTACAGTGATGATGAACAAGAGGGTGGCATTGATGTAACAGAGGGTGGCATGGGTCAAAGAGAGGGTGGCAGTGGTGAAACAGAGGGTGCTGGGAGGCTGTGATGATGAACCAGACGTAGAAACCACATAGTCGCGACCGTTGCGAGCCGACAAGTAAGTTCGCAATTGCGAACCAGTACCAAATCCTCGCGAACTGGCAGAAACACTTGCGAACACAAAAAAAATAAAAAATCCGCAAATTCGTGGGAATTTACGGATTTTGCGGATTGCGAGTTCGCAAATTCGCTAAATTCGCGAACGCCAGATTCGCAAAATTCGCCCATGCTTACTCCATATGCAATCTTAGAAATGTGTTCCCTCAAACCTGTTGGGGGTATTATTTTACCTGCCCTTAAGATAATTCATCCCTTTCATTCCAAAATGGTTATTTATCATTGGAAAGCTCATTACATTTTTTGAGTCAACCTTCTGCTATTCTATGACTCACTGAATTTAGGGTGTGATCTTTATGCCGGTACTCTGCCCATTCAGGCTCTAAACTGGCTGGAACTCATATACGAAGAATGGGCCTTTCAGGATCTTGATGTCCCTTCTATTTTCTAAGGGTAACCTGAATAAAAAGATTGCTACACATTTTTTTGCTCCAGGAACCGATTCAACCTTATGATTATATCCTTGAAGACCTATAACCCATTTAGAAATCCTGGCTGTGGTTTTCTTAATATCCTTCTTAGATAAAACTGACAAGTGTTTTGATCTGTTCTTCACACAAAATGTAGGCCCCAGAGGTACAACTTGAAGTGAATGATTACCCAATGGCATGCTAAGGCTTCTTTCTGTGTTGTCGAATAGTTCTCCTCTGAACTGATCAATGTTCTAGATGTTAATGCCACTATTCTGTCCTAGCCTTCAACCATCAGTGACAGAGTGGCACCTATCCCTTTGTTACTTACATCATTGGTCAATATAGTTGTGTGGTTCACATTGACATTCCCTATGTCCGGGGCATTGGCAATGGTTATATTTATGTTGTTGAATGTATTGGTATGTTTACCTCTCTCCCACATAAAAGGTGCACCTTTTTTAAGAAGCCCCTGATGGGCCGGGCTAAATCTGCAAAATTCTTTATAAATTTGGACATGTATTCTGCCAAGCCCAAGAATGATTATACTTCGTCTTTATTAGTCAGGGTGGGCACCTTGTGAACTGATTCTACCAGATCTAATTTGGGTTTGAACCCTTCATGTGAGATTGTGTATCCGAGATAGTCCACGGATAGGTATCTGATTTTGTATTTACATTCGTTTATAGTGAGACCTGCTTTACCCAGTTTTTCTAAGAGGTCCCTCAGATGATTATTATGTTCTGCCTCAATGGAGCCATAGATCAGAATGTTGTCTTGACAACATAAAGTTTTCTTAGACTCTTTCAGAATTCCTTTACTAGGTGAGGCTTAGGCTTACGCTTGGGACCTGGCATCTTGCTACTGAGACCTGAATGGGCTCTGTGGCCTGAGGCAATAATCAATTTAGATCATGCAATGAAAAAGAGCTCTGTTGTCTAGGCTCAGTGTTCTGTGGATCTTGAAGAAGTGTCACTTTGTAAACCCCTGCAGCACATGATAAGGATGTATGACGTTAAAACGCATACTTTTACCACGCATACCATTAGAACGCAATTTTTACAACGCAGGATCTTTTACAATGAATACCTTTACAACGCATGACATTACATCGCAGATACTATTACAACGCATACCATTACAACGTAAGTATAGGTAAGCATATTATATTTAAAAAAATGTAATTAATACAAATTTAATTAATTTGATTTATTAAATACATTTTATATTAATGTCATTGTAATTTTAAAATTATATATATATAAACAACTTTTTTAAATAAATATTAAAATTAGGAAAATAAATTTAATTAATTTAATGTAAGTATTTTTATAAAACTAAACCCTAAAAATACCCCTGTCCCCCAAAACAAAAAACCCAGCCCTGAACCCTAAAAATACCCCAGTACCCCAAAACCCAAACCCAGCCCTGAACCCTAAAAATACCCCTGTACCCCAAAACCCAAACCTAGCCCTGAACCCTAAAAATACCCTGTACCCCAAAACCCAAACCCAGCCCTGAACCCTAAAAATACCCCTGTACCCCAAAACCCAAACCTACCCCTGAACCCTAAAAATACCCCTGTACCCCAAAACCCAAACCCAGCCTGAACCCTATATATAAAATTACTATAATGATATACTTACCTATACTTACGTTGTAATGGCATGCATTGTAATAGTATCTGCGTTGTAATGTCTTGCGTTGTAAAGGTATGCGTTGTAAAGGATCCTGCGTTGTAATGCTATGCGTGGTAACATTATGCGTGGTAAAAGATGCGTGGTAACAGTTGCATACCCATTATTCCTGTGTCAGGTATAATGTATGCAGGGTTGGCATTCCCCCGCAAGAAAACCTTGTAGAAGTGACACAGTGAAATTTATCAGCTTTAACTGCGTCACTTCTAGGACACCAATGCCTTAAAACCTCACGCCTGCCTCATACCAGGCATAAGGGTGACGCAAGGCGATAGGTGTAGGCCTCCTCATGCATTGCTGGAGCTGCGTCATGCTTACGACACAACTCCAGCTATGCATGAGTTTTGTGCTGCCAGATACGTCAGGATTCATGACACATTCGTCAATCCTTGCGGCATGGAGCGACGTACAGTGAATACAGTGCATCCATGATGTCACACGGAGTGCACATTGAAAGTGCTGCATCGCTGTTTTATCGCAGCAATGCAACACTTTTCATAGATGAGGCCCTCAGCCTCCACCTATTGGTACTGCGAATACTAATCACATGTAATTTTGATGGCAACATTAGAAGCTTTAGTATGTAAACAATATTAAATACACAGTACACCCATTATGTGATATTTCAGGGACATATTGCCAAGTGATGCCACTTCTGGTGATAGTCTTCTGTAAGCATACCCATAGTTTGCTTGTAAATGTTGTATCATTTGAGTTCATTTAAAACCAACTTTATTGGCAAGTTTATCTTTGGGGACCACTCAAAAGCTGCAAAGTTCATGATTGTCTATAGAGACACCCCTTTGTTACTGCTCCACTTCTAATTAGCAGTGACAGCTCCATTGCCTTTAAACAGCGGAAATAAAGGAAACATAAATGATAATAACTTTGAGTAATCATAATTTTATGTTTCTGTGCTGCTTTGCAGGCAGGTGGGCTGCTCTGCTCTCATGGCAGGGCAGGGGAGGAGTGGTTTGCCAACTCTTAAGGCACATGACTGTTTGCCCGGCCCTGCGGGACTGGTCAAACAGTCATGTGCCCTTTCCCTGTTCTCCATGCAGGCTGCATTACAGACTGCATGGAGAACATGCCTAGGCCCTCATTCCCTGGCTGAGCATCGAACCACAACGGTCAGACCAATCACAATGCCGCGTTGCAGCTTTGTGATTTGTCAGGGGAGCCTAGGTGCTTACCAATCACAACTCTGCATTACAGCATTGTGATTAGTCAAGGGATTCTGGCTGTGCTTCCTGTTCCTGGAGCTTGACAAAGGAGAGCAGGAGCAGAGTCGTGGGACCCGACGGCAAGGTTAGTGTTTACAGACCCGGACTGGCAGTTGCGGGCACTGGGCAATCCCCCGGTGCGCGGCAAGGGTGGGGGATGGTTTTGGGCCCCTGGGGCCGTTTTTGTAACAGGGCCGCAAAACCGACCCTGTAACAAAATCGGCCGAGAAGCGGCCTTGACAAAAAACTCGCTCACCCCACCCCCTCCCCTCCCCAGGGGGGGGGGGGAGCGAGCACTTTGCCAAGGCCGGTTTTCGTTCCCAGTCCGGCCCTGGGTGTTTATTTAAAAAAAAAAACTGTCTTCTTTACGTCCACCACATCCTGACGCCACTACTAATTAGACCCTACTCTGTGAAGAAAATATGATTATGTAACAAAACCACACAATTTTTAGAGTACAGCAAATGCCTAGAAGGATATAATTAGTTGCAACATTGCAACAAGGCTCAGCTTCAGAATGAAATTCGGGTGGGATCCACATTTTCCCGAAATGTGGATACATTTTTCTCCTAGCAATTGAAGGTTAAGATAAAGCCAAGGGTAAAACCGAAGTTTGAAATAACTTCAGATATGAGACCATCAGCAAGCCAGGAAAAAGAGAAATACAATTTCACATCTGGAATATTTTCGTGAAGTGTGTTGTCAAATAATCGTTGTTCACGCTAGAGGGCACTAATGGCTTTTTCATGACTGTTGTTAACTCAATCAAGATATACTGACTGCAACGACACTTTTGTACTGAAATAATTTGTTGGCTCTGATTCTAGCCTATATGAATATCAGAAAGGATAAGGAGAACATGACTCGGAAATAATGCTATTGTCTTTATTTCAAGCAGTGAATTTCATGCAATGCTAACCAACCTTAATTACTTCACCAATAAAATATTTGACTACAAACAATTCACAATGTTTAGCATCTTCGAATTTAAGAGTCAATTCTGTACATTTATAATTATCAAAGTATGGAACAAAATAAACCCCCTATATCTATTATCATCGAATAAAATATTCACTGCATGCCTTCTTGTACTAAATATTCTATTTGATTGATTTTACATAAAACTAGTTCTTCAAGATATTACATAGCCAAGAAATGTTTAAATCATACTGCCACCTTGTGGAAATTCAAGTGTACAATCCCATGCTATGTTAGTAGCGAATAATTACTGTTCTCTCACTATAGTGCAAGAGCTCCATTTGATATGTTAAATGTTTTAATTTGAACAGTACCGTATTCATTCTTTGCGCATTTCAGTATATTTGATTCGTAGCATTGTGTTCTTTTAAATTTCGCAGCAGGACTTTAAAATATATAAAAATATAGCCTGGAAATGTATATGAGGCCCCATTATCAAATGTAAAAAATAAGGTTCCTCCCATGTTGACCAGGCTTGAGGGCCAATGTATGCAGACAGTAGTGCAGTAGCCTGCCCGCGTGCTGCCGTAGGGAAAGCACATATGAATGTGTACTTCACCCGCAGGTCCGAGGTGGTGTGCATTGGTCTGACGCTTCCGCGAGCCAAGAATAGCCCCGGACATGGGTTCAGTATCGGGCTTCACCCACCCTTTTCGAGGCGTAGGGCTCCCCTAAGGGACAGGGCACAAGTTGAGACCAGAAGGAAGCAGTCCTGCCAGATCTGCGAGTGAGTGTAGGCAGGAAAATAAAGTGTTGCTACAGGGCTGTTTATCAAGCTGGATTATCGGCGGCCTCTCATGTAACCTGGAGAAGCATCAAAGCCTCCTGAGGTGAAACATAAAGAGGAGGAATATATTTATTTCTCCTCGTTTTTTTTCTCTTTCATAGAAAGAGGAAAACGCCTCAGAGTATTGTTTTTGTGCAGGACGGTTCTCCTTCCTGCAGAAAAATAATCCTGCATGCAAAGGAGGCAACCTTGCTCCATGGTACAATGATGCCTCAGTTGGCACTAGGCAGCCAAAAAAACGCCAGCGCAGGCAGAAAGGATGGAGATGCACTATATTGCTAAAATACAGTGCATTCCTGCCCTTTCACTATGGCATAGGGCAGTTCAGCAAGGTGTCTTGCTGCGCTGCCTTTGCCAAAATGCCATAAACTCGGCCCTATTTGTATGTGGAACTCACAAAGAGGTTCTGTGGCTACCCACACCACTCATTGGGCTACTGTGAAGATGGCCTTCAATAATATTTTTTCCTTCTGCCAAAGGGCACCATATGCGCATTCTGTGCATACTTACAAGAATAATGTGCCTACTTCAGTAACATGGGTCATTTGCAAGAAACCTTACACCATGCAAATAAGAAAGCCCCCACATTTGAATGCATAGCTGATGCTAGATGGGGCACCTCATTTTGTATTGCAAAATGGTCTATATGGACGCTTGGGAGACAAAAAAAGGGGGTCCCTACTATGCGGATGGCAGCATATGCTGTTTGCGCAGCCACATCACCACCTTTGGTCCTGAAGAAAGCCTCATTAACACTAGCAAGGCTGAAACATGTCAACCATGATTGAAGAGATATAGAAAAGCATTTTTATCTTGACAATATCTCACTTTGTTTCTTAACATGTCCTAGGACTCTCTGAATAAATCAGTGCCAGGTTGAGCATCCTAGAGATACTTTTAAACAGCACCACTTTTTTAAGCACATTGACAATCCCAAAAAAACAGCTCCGCTGTAGTCCAGGCACTAGAGCACAGCTGGGTTGCACTCGGAGGCCCAGCTGGGAACCCAATGATGAAGCATGTCACCAACTAGGTTGATGGGTGAGGGTTCTTTTAACAAATCCAGTGGATTTTTGAGCTCTTAGGCACTATACTCTAAGTCGGAAAATACTAGTCCTAAACTACGGGTCCGTCTACGTTGTTATTTAAGGACTGACTAAGGGAAGAGGACATACCCATCCTTTCTCCTTCCTTGCTCTCTCTTTTGTTCCTTGCAGTTTGTGCAGGGTCCACATCTTTTGCAAAGTGATACGGTAATAATATTTGTCAGGGAATATCATATCTTAACAATGACTACAGAATATCATACTTTGGCAGTTCTAAAAAATCTGTGAGAAAGGCAAAAGTTGCTGTTGACAATACATTAAGCACCAATTTATATCTAGGCACATGCCTATGTTAAATAGCTGTAATAGAGTGGTATAGACAATTTCAGAAAGTTGTGCATGTTTATTTCTAGAAATTCAGTAAAGATTTTGAGGCGCTGCATGTGATTGAAAAATGTAAAAGGTAGAGTTATTCCACTTAGAAGTAGTTGATCTAAGAATAGTTTTGTAATAATGCTTCTAAGGTTGCATGCCCATTTTAAGAATTTGAGTAGTGCATTTTACTAAACTAAGGAGCATTGTCCTTGGGGTCTGATAGAAGGTGTCTTCACAAAGGAAAACATGCACCTTTTATTCTCGGCTTTTAACAGCCCTGCTAAGTAAGTCAAGCAGGGGTTAGACTGACACATTTGCAGCATATTTACAAGAACTGACGCAAACCTGCGTTTCAGCAGCTTAAGTCACAGAAAGGTGCACTGCATTGCGTTACTTCTGTGCAACAAGAGTATACTGTACTTATGGTACGGTGCATGGCACTGCAAGCGCCGAAGGTATCTGACGCATCCGAAAGTAAGACTATGTAAAGTGTTGTAACTCAACCCCGACCTATGTGATGCTGGCTGATTTGCGTGCTGTAAAGCGATGTAGTAGCTAGAAAAAATGACACATTGGAATCCTCTAGATTACAGGATCATAATAATGCTCTTAAATAGAGGACATCAACACCAAACCCAGTCAAGATGACCAGACAGCAGCTCAGGATGAAGAGGCAGACCAATTTCAGTGAGGGGGAGTACCAGATATTAATAGCCGAGGTGACAAAGAAGAAACACCTTCTCTTTCTCACCGTCGAAATTGACATTTGTGAAAAAGGAAGTCATTTGGCAGTCCATAGTGGATAAAAACAACAGTGTAGGGAAAACAAAAAAGACAGTGGTGGAGTGCAAGAGGGGATGGCATGATTATAAGCGCAGAACCAAAGAGAAGCTGGCCAAGAACCTGAGGGCAAGTATGAGTACCAGAGGAGGAATCAATCTCCAGGAGGAGCTGGACCCATTGGAGGACCAGGTGGCATCCATCATCCCAAAAGCATTGGTGGCAGGAGTGGGAAGGCAGGACAGTGCTACAGTCAAGGACCAAGAAGAACTACAGGGTAAGTGAAAACAAGTGAATATATTGTCAAAGCTGTTCTGATGTGCAGCACAGCAACATACTTTACTGCACTGCGTTGTGTTCAAGGGAAAGGGCAGGAATTTTTCACATGTTAAATCATACATCACATAAAAGTCATTCACTTGGGTCATACTATTACATTCAGCCCAGTCCAGCCCTAGAACATTTCTCAAGGTCATGCGGGATGTGCTGGACCAGTCCAGGTTTTCAATTGAATCATGGGTCTTGCAGTGTAATGTACATGATTGATCAGGACTACAAGTCCCACAATCCCAAGAAAAAACCCTGGACTGGTGCAGCACATCATGCATGGACCTTGTAAAGTTTGCAGATATGTCTGGAAAATGCAGTCGACCTTGAACCCTGAAGCAAGTGTGCTTCCTCAGGTGTCAGGCAGCCAAGAGTGGAATGGAAAGGAATGGAACAGAATTCTGTGTGCCGGAGGGTGCCCACTTCACCCGAGAGGGGATCCAGGTGGCAAGTATGGGAAGGCTCTCTAAGTAGGATCATGTGAAGAGCCAGTTGTACAGTCAGTATCACTAAACCATTTTGCATGCAGCTGTCCTGATCTGCTGGGTAAATTGTATCAGGTGTTGGCTGCATGTAAGATACCACACTGCCTCCTGTCTAGGTGATGGATGCTGAGGGTGAGGGTGAATACAAACGATGCACAGCAGAGGTCCATGATGGTTTGTTAAAAGCTTAGATGGTGTATGAGATAGGTGGGCCCCTGATAGTGTAGTGCCTTGTAGATGTGCCTGAGCATCTTGAACTAACAGTGTGTCTGAGTATCTTACGGAGGTGAGGTGTGATGTGTGTGCCACAAGGTAGGCTGACCCTGCTGTGTTACACATTTGGCACTTGTTAGAAATGGGCATCTTTATTTGGCAGAGGTATGCCTTTTGTCCAAGTAGAGACCCTTGCTTGTAGTCAGGATGAGGAAGTTACACATTTTAGACAACCCCCACTCACTCTCTTGATAGCTTGGCATGAGCAGTACAACTGGTTTGGGTATACTAGTCTTCTGGCACTGAACATGGGTTTACACCACTTTTTATCTATTCACCTTCTATTCTATTCTTGAGGGGGAGTTACACACCACTCCTCCCAATACACAATCCAAAGGAATTGAAATGATAATTAACACAATTCAAGGCACACGCATGACACAATTCCAATTAAAAAGTTTTTCTACAAGTTCAGATCATACAACGATGCTGAATTTCTTGTTCTTCTCCTTATTCTTTATTTTCTTTACAGCCTTGCGCCAAAGCGTTTCATCGCTGTGGGAATGTATCCCTTACAACTTCCTCAGGTCTACAAGATACCAAAAATAACTGCGTTGTCATATACACAATAGGACTTGATGTGGCCAGGCCTGCCGTTTTGACCAGTCTACGATGGAGCCCATATAGAGATAATAGGGGAGAATTTATTGTCAAGTAGGAACTGCTAGAAATTAGGACTGCAATCTATTACAGTGGAAATTATTTAGATGAATTAAGACTGGATGGGACGCTCTGCTGGGAGGGACTGCTGTTTGGTTTCTCTGACCGCCACTGCCATCACCGTGCCGGGATTTGGACGGGGACTACAACCCCCAGAATCCTTCAGGGGCACGGTTTGCCGCGTCAGACCACAGAGTCAGGAGGCGCTCAAAATCACCTGAGGCCTCCCGCAGCGCGGGATGCTCTGCTAATTCGTACCTTTCTCCTGAGGACTCTTGTTGCTGCCTTGCTGGTCGGAGTGCAAAGCCTGGGTGGAACTGCTGTTTGGTTTCTCTGACTACCACTGCCATCACCGCGCCGAGATTTGGACGGGGACTACAATCCCCAGAATCTTTCAGTGGCGCGGTTTGCCGCATCAGAACACAGCGCCAGGAGGCGCTCAAAGCCACATGAGGCCACCCACAGCACGGGAACGCTCGTGGGCGTGCCCAGGCGCTGCCCGTGTTTTGCCCGGGCCAAGGGTAGGCCTGTCCGCACCCGTCAGAGGCCAGAGGAGGAGGGGCCACGTTATTGACATTTTGTGCTGAACTGTAAGCATTTCATTCACTCTTTAGGGTCTCTATTATTTGTAAACTCGATTGTTTGTAGCTAACTGTCGGCTCTGAGGCCCTTTTAAATATGAGCAAAAGGAAGGTCGGGGATAGGGTGGTGGGCACTCTTGATGCTTTTTTAAATAGCACAGAATCTGTTTTAATGCATGAGATTCAGGCTACCGAGCGAAGGCTATCATTGGAACCTTTACCTCCCTGGGGAAGTTCCCTGCCCTGTGCCTAGATACCTCAAAATTTGCCAATTAATGATTTAGAACCAGCCTGTGACATAACTCCTCTTAGTCTGTCTCATGAAGTGTCCTCGTCTCCCACTACGGGTAATCCGCAAGTCCAGGCTGGGATACAAAGCCCTGTTAGGGTAACAACTAGGGGAAAGAAAGCCATGGGGGGTCAAATGGCTGAACCGCCAACGAAAAAAAGGAAAGGTCGACCATTAGTCAAACACAACTCACCAGCTAACACTAAGGAATTCAATAGGGTACATGTTTTTGGGAAGTCGGATGCCACTACCTCGGTTGTTAATTCTGTCACCAATCTAGCATCAACTTTCTTAAATTCCCAACCTAAGCAGGTAACCTGTTCCAACACTCAGCCTAATGTAGAGGAACTCTGCTCACTAATATGTAAACAATTAGCAGCTCTTATCGACCCAATATCCAAGAGATTGGATTTAGTGTTTGAAAGGCTAGAAAAGATAGAACAAAGTCTATACAATAGCAAGCCAAGGAATACCGACCAATCTACCACCCATGCTAATGGGACAGTCTGATGCAATCTGATGCAACACCCCAGTGGCTGTACCAAGTATGCAGCGGGGAAACTTGGTAAATGTACAAAAAAGTCTTGGTACGGTACAACCTGGGACAAATCTATCTAGCCTCCCCACCTCTAGTTTAAACAATGGAACCCATGCACTGGTGGTACAGCCAAGTGGGGACGAAGGTAATAGAGGGGGACAGGCTGCTCAGGGAATGGAAGGGGACACTAACATGCTCCATCTACCCCCTGAAGCCACCCCATATACTGATGTTTTAGCTAATGTACCCGCTCTTCCCACGGGTACCCGTGAGCACTGGTCGACACTTAAAAATAAGGCTCTCCATTTAGTGAGCAAAAAGACAGGTATTAGATACAAAGGCCTGGTAATTTTATTTTACCACTTCTTAAATACCGAATTTTACCGATTCGGTATTAAAGAAGGGGTAAAATAGAGGGGGGGGATGTAGGTATTACAGAATCGGTAAATACCGAATCGTTAAGATTCGGTATTTACCGATTCTGTAAATACCTATTCGGTAATGCCCATTGATTCCTATGGGCATTGAAGCCCATAGGAATCAATGGGCATTACTGAATCGGTATTTACCGATTCGGTAAATACCGATTCCGGCAAGGGTGCAGGGGGTGTCACTTTGACACCCTCTAGCACCCCAAATACAGGCATGTGTGCCTAAGGGCATGTCTATCTGTCACATGGCATAGGTGTGCATGCACACATGTGCATGCACACCTGGATTCGGTATTTTACCACCCGATTGGATTGGGTGGTAAAATATCGAATCTGAAAAGCCTTTGGGACTCAGAAGAGTCCCACCTACATCTGGAAGTTACCGAATCGGTAAAAATACTGATTCAGTATTTTACCGATTCGGTAAATTTACCGATTCGGTAAATTTACTGAATCAGTAAAATTGGCCCCCTACATCCCAAAAACCCATTTACCGTTCGGTAACGGCTGAAATCGGCTGTTACCGGCCGGTAAATTGCCACCTACATCTGGCCCCAACTGTTCGACGAGTTTAAAATGGTGCGTCAAATTCACTGGGTAGGTCACTCATGTAAATCGATGGTTGGTGACTGTGTGGTTCTGAGCTTCAGGTCTCCTTCCCTGGTCCAATACATTCATGAGATGTCTGGTCACTACTTCCCAGTAGCCAAGGAAATTAGAATACTTCCTTTGGGGTACTTTTATAAACCACGGAACATGTCCCGATATAGAGAATTGAGGGCTCATAACGGTGGCTTTACCCGGTTAACTACCCGGTACAAACTAACAACCGGTTTGAGCCACTATCAACCCTAGAAGATAATGACTGACTGGGAGGGAGGGATAACATACCACAGTTTGCAGGCAGATGGTCTAAAAAAGTGATAGACGGAAACCAGGAAACCAGGCAAAATACATTGGTCACTTGCTGGGAAGTGAGAATGTACTCCCATGTGCTACGCCGTTAGCTGGCAGAAGGAGTGACCGCATGGCCAATGATCCACAGGTCACTCCTATTAATTTTATTGCCCAGCACTCAGTAGAAACACCTACGAAAGGCAAGTCACCACCAGTTATTGGGAATGTTGAAGAGGGTCAGAGAAGCTATAGGATCAAAGGTCCCAGCCCCTTGAAGCCATGCCTGACCCTATCTTCCTGGAATGTAGCTGGATTAGAAACTAAAATAATGTCCACAGATTGGTCACTATACATTGAGTCAACTGAGGTGTGGGCGATTTAGGAGATATGGGTAGTGGAGGGAGTTTTTAATCCAGGCTACTTAAACTTCTTTAAAGCAGCAACTAGGGGTTTGAGGGGTCGGCCAGTTGGCAGGTTGACCTGCTGGATAAGACAAACTGAGGAGGTAAGGGTGGAGGAGCTGACTATTGATTGCCCGGACATAATGGCTATACAAGTTAGTTCATTAAATGGGCTAGACCTAATATTATATAACGTCTATTTGTGGGGTCAACCAGGCGGTAGGAGCTCTAACATTATAACAGCTCTTGAAAGACATCTGATTTCTGAAACAAACACTAGTAGCTTGATTATAGCCGGGGATTTTATTACTTGCTTTGAACCCTTAGGTCGCGAAGATGGACAGCTGAGTGAAGAGGTGGATGCTATATGGGGCATACCACAGCTGGACCTCAAACCAATAAGGAAATGGTCTGAGGCTGCCATCCAGTTGAAGGAGCTCTGTTTGGAAAGAGGCTTGAGGGCGGTTAACGGGAGAACGCAGTCTGATAGGCAGGGAGCAAATACATTTGACAATGGTAGAACGGGTATTCGTATAGACTACATTCTTGTCAATGTGGAATTATGGCCATCAGTGTTAGATATGGAGGTTCAGATGAGGCCAGAGAGCAATCACAACCCTCTGATTTTAAAAGTTAATGATAGACGTTTTTGTAGTCTTTTGCAGAGGGAAGGTGATATAATCCAAGAAACAGTATCTATTGCAAAAGATCAAATAAGGGTCCGGTGGGCAAGGGTAGCCAATAATGAGAGTAATATTAAACAGATTAGGGTTTTGGTTTCGGGTGCCTTGACGTCACTCTCTGACAGTAAGGATCAGAAGGATTTAAATTCTATTTTATTGGGTGTTCACAACAAACTCTTTTTAGGCCTGAAAAAGTTCTTTATTAAAAATAGTCCTTGTAACAAGTCTCGACCGCCTAAGTTAAGTTCATGGTACAACAAAACCTGTAGATTGGCGTACAAAGCCCTTGTGGTAGCTATTAGGTCAAGGTCACAGTGCGATATTAAACAGTGTAGAGCCATCTATAAAGCCTTCTAGAGACAAGCCAAGAGAGAGTGGCATGAAGATAGATGAAAAGACCTGTTGCAGGCATGCAAAGGGAGAAACATGACCCAGTTTTGGCACCTACTCAAATGGGGGAATATTCCACAGCAATAGATCCCATGTAACCATGTCAGACCCAAACAATGGGTGTCGTTTTTTGAAGCTCAGTTTAGGGCATCAATTAGCAGCGATGAGATCGTTCCTCTTACCTTATCTGAAGAACCATTGAAGTTTTCATGCAGAGAGGTGAAGTCTGTGTTGAAACTAGTTCCAAGTGGTAAGGCCCCAGGGCCAGACTGCATCCCTGCAGATCTGTTTAAACAAAATCAAGATCTATGGGTCCCCTATTTAAACTTATTAGCAAACGCCATAGCTAGTGGTGCTCCGCTTCCAGCATCCTGGTCCGGTGCAGAGATCATACCGATCTATAAGAAGGGGGATCGCTCTGCACCTGAAAATTATAGGCCCATCAGTATAATTGACGCTGCCCAAAAGATAGTGGCGAGACTAGTGCTGGGGAGAATCCAGGGATGGATAATTGAAGGGGACATCCTAACACCCTTACAGGAAGCGTTTCGGTCTCATATAGGGACTATTAACCAGGCTTTCAGATTCGTATTAATTTATTGGAAGGCGGTGGTTTTATGGGGGGGGGTTGCTTTTTGCGGCGTTTGTGGATTTAAAATCCGCATTCGATCTCGTTCCAAGGGAGAAATTATGGAGGACATTATTGAAAATGGGGATGCCTCACTGTTTGGTTGCCATCTTGGATAAATTACATGAACATACTTATGGACAGGTTCGTTGGGGCAAACTAGGCGAAACCACAGAAAGGTTCAAGGTGACTAAAGGGGTTCGCCAGTGGTGTGTGCTGGCTCCCACCCTGTTTTCCTTATTTATAAATGGGATGGTCCAGTACTTTTAAAAACCACCCAACTGATGCACCAATATAAGTTGGCATGAAAGTTCCACTGCTCATGTTTGTGGACGACACCTCAAAACGAGACAGGAATTACAGCGGGCACTGTCTCGTTTTGAGGTGTTCTGCCGTGTGGAAAAAGGTAGGGCCGATGACCTTTTTCGGAGTTGCCCGGCGTTAAACGCCTCTATACCCACTCAAGTTACCAAACAAAGAGGCAGGCGCTGGAGACTGGAAGGCAGGGAACAGAAGTTTTATTCTGACGGAGCAGAACACATCAAATCAGACAACAGGGTATCTTCTCGAGGTGCTCTCCCCGCATCTCTGAGGCCTGGCCTCTTATACACGAGTTTATTGCTTTATTGTATGAAACACATCTCTGTCAACCCTTTGATGTATGGAAAGACATCCTCGGAATCCCCCCTTCAGGCCCGTTCCCACACACATTTACAGTTGGAGTCCCCACCCCGGTCACAACAGGTGATGATTATCGCGCAGCTGGATATTCCGCCGATTCACGGAATGTGTGGGGTTGATCGGATCTCATAGGGTGGGGGCTTTGATCAGCTCGAGGGTCCTTTGATGGGGGAAGCTTCCTACTGTACAGGGGGGGGGGCAATAAACAGTATCCGCAGGGCCAGGTGGCGGCCTGGGAACGAGGAAGACAAACGGGCACACAGGAAAAGGGGGTTTTATCAAAGGACCCGGGACCATGAGAGGAATGAAGGGAGGTGTCGTGCTGGGAACGGGATGGGGTTCCGAGGCAGAGCTGCACTGAAGAGGGGTTTATGACCCAAGGCATGTGAGAGTGGGGGTTGTCAGCGTGCGGGGGATGCTTGCGAGGTTAGGAGGGAGAGAGAGAGACGCGCTGGCTATCAGCGAGGGGCAGAGAGGCCATGGTACTCAAAATAACTGCCACTTACGCGCACGAATGGGCTCGAAAGGGGGCAAGATGGCGCCGATAATGTTGACGTTGCAGCCTAAGTCTTAACAGTCCTCCCTTTTCAACATATCTAGCCAACTTGCCTACTCAATGTCAATCTTCATCAAATTCCTAACCTCGGCATCATATAATGCTCCCATGCGTTCATTTCCAAAGTCCACAGTCTTAGGGCAAATACAATTCATACATAAGGAACACAAAGGCGGCAGGCATTGGATTCCTAAGCACAACCCACATATAACAACTACAGGAATCAGGATAATCGTAAACAGTCTCCAGCCCCAGTTCTTAACGGTGTTCCAGAACCAACCACCAAGCGACCATTCTTCCTGTTCCTGGTGGACTTCTGAAGAGAGTCTGTGGAGGTGTTCGATGGCCTTGTATACTGAGGGTGAATTGTCCGGTATATATGTACAACAGCTGGACCCAATGATGCGGCATGCTCCACCACGGTCCGCAAGAACCACATCTAGAACCAGGCGGTTCTGGAGAGCCACCAGGCGGACCGCTTGAAGTTCGGCGGTGTTATTAGCAAGAATACCAGCTGTGATGTTCATTGTTGTCTCGACTGCCTGAGTCAGATGTCAGATGGCACGGCTGTTTGCCATCGGGCCCCAGAGTGGAACAAGTCCCTTCATAGCATCGAGGAACTGTGCTCCTGTTGAGTCGGCTTGTTCAATATCCTTGGCTCGCTTTTGTCTATGGTGGTTTGCTGGGGCCACATAGGTCGGAGGAAGAATGAAGGAGATGAAACACGTGCCCCCCCAGCCTTTGGGGAGCCAGGTGTAAGCCTTTGTGCCACAAACGAAATACATATTTGGAGAGGATACAAAGGAAGGTGGATCGGTGGAGTCCAAAGTTCTAGTGAAACGGCAGGTGCTGCGGCCTACCAGCTGTGTCCCAAGCCCTTCTATGCACATGTGGCCGGTGACGTTGATGACTGACAGGGCTACAGTCAGAGTGGCAGCCGTTCGTTTCTGCAGGTAGGAGAAGGTGGGTCTGGTTGGATTGTTGAACACCTGCATTTCAATTCGTTCTTTAGTAGGGATGTCCATGTGGATTGAGTCGTTGGAGGTCTGCGGGCAGAAGTGTGTCTTTGTTTTGTTTCGCCAGACCTCATGAAAGAAGTGCGTCATGGTTTTGCTGGAGGTGGCATTGTCTTTATAGCTTTCTTGCAGGAGGATCAGCCAAGCAAGGCAGGAGCCGTGAATTGAGAAGGGTGAAGGGATGAAAGGTATCGAGTGTCCAGTGGCGTGGGGTAGCAACCCACAGATCCAGCAGTTGGTGGCATTGGTGGCGAGATTGTGCTGGTGAAGTAGCTGCACAAAAGAGTTGTTCCAGAACTCCTTTCGCCTTTCTCTGAGTTGAGGAGATAGTGAGATCAAATAATGTTCTTTCATGGTGGTAGGCTGTGCAGTGGTTAACAGTATCTGATGGGCAGGCATGCTCTCTTCCAGGATCCAGAAGGAAGTCATAAGGAGGAGGCAAAAGAGGAAGACAATGAAGAAGGCGATTGTCTTTGATTTGTGCATATTGTCAGTCTTTGGGTTCCTGTAATGGGTATTTCCTGTTGCTTCCATCATCTTCTTATCTGGCGCTTCCATCATCTTCAAGGTGCTCGGTAGCGGGCAGAACCACAGACTTTATTTAGCTTCTCTCCGGGTAACCCTTGGTAGCGTTTAGGTCACCGTTCTGAGATTTAACTCAGTCCGTGGTCTACTTAGCCGAAGCTCCCTCCTTTCGACGCAGGAAATACCCTTCCCTGGTTGGCACAGTGGGATCAGAGAATTTGGCAAGTTCAAGTGCCTCGGTGTCAGGATAGCAGTTCAGTGATGGTCGATCCTTGTTCAGGAGCTCTTCTTGGTTGTCGATGTTTTCTGTCGTGGCCAGGGTCGAGGAGACCTTCTTACAGTGGTGTGCGTGCAGCCAGTGCCGTTTCCCCTCCACTCGAAGCGCCGTCCGGGTGGTGATCAGCACTTGCCAGGGGCCCGTCCACCGGGGTTCCAAACTCTTCTCCCGCTGAAAATTCTGGACTAGTACATAGTCCCCCGGTTGGATGTCGTGGCCCGGACCCCTGGAAGCATCGGGGATGGCCTGCTGCACCTGCTGATGAATGACAGACAGAGTTTCAGTTAACTTGTACAAATAATCAGACATTAGGACGTCCGGGACGTCATGAATGGAGGTTGGTTTAGGCGCAGACCAGACGCTCATGGGCCGGCTGAAAACGACCTCGTATGGTGTCAGGTGGTGTTTGGTGGGGGTGGAACGCATTGATAGCAATGCCAGTGGGAGAGCGTCTGGCCATTTCAGTCGCGTGGTAGCCACTATCTTGGCTAATTTTAACTTCTGTGTGGCATTGTGTCGCTCGACCAATCCAGCAGACTGGGGGTGGAAGACTGCGTGGAACTTTTGTGTGATACCCAGCCCCTTTAAGATGAGCTGGATGACTTCGGCTATGAAGTGGGGGCCATTGTCGCTCCATAAAATTCGACAAAGGCCGTAGCGAGGGAAGAATTCTTTTAGCAGTACTTTTGCAGTGGCCATAGCAGTGTTATCACGGGTTGGGTATGCCTCCACCCACTTGCTAAATGCACACACCACTACAAGCACATATTTCAGGCCTTGGCATCTGTCTAGTTGGATGTAGTCCATCTGTAGGACTTCAAATGGGTGATTGGGAACCCCAAACCCTCCCCGGGGGACCACAGTTCCTTTCCCAGGGTTATGTTGCAGGCATATCAGGCATTGTTGGACCAGACGTTTGGCGGAGTCCGTGATGCCAAACTCTGGAGACAAGTTCAATCATGGGGGCTGATCCTATGTGAGCAGGGGAGTGTGCCATAGTCAGTATGGGAATCAGGTATGAGTCAGGTAACAACCATTTGTTTGCGTCTTTTGTCCGCCAGCAGCCTTCATCGTCCTTTAATCCCACCCGTGCCCATTCAGTCAGTTCGCGTTGTGTGCTAGCCATTTGAATATCCCTAATAGTGTCCCTAGCGTCGGTCCATTTTTCTGCTTGTGACCTGGTCACATACATGCGTGTTGTCGTCCTATTTTCAGCTGTCGTTCGAGCAGTGAGGTCCGCTAGTGCATTTCCCTGTCCAATAATGTCTGTCACTTTCTTGTGTGCCTGGCATTTGATGACCGCAAGTCTTTTGGGGAGAAGGACAGCTTCGATCAAGGCGGAGACTAAATCTCCATGCAAGATAGGGGTGCCGTGTTAGGTCAAGAATCCCCTTTCCTTCCAAAGGAGCCCAAAATGGTGAACCACCCCGAAGGCATACTGGCTGTCGGTGTAAATGTTCGCTGTGGTACCTGCTGCTAGGATGCATGCTCGTGTCAGGGCAATCAGTTCCGCTGCCTGGGCAGATCGTTGTGTGATGCGGGCTGTCTCGACTACGGTTCGAGCCGTGGTGACTGCGTAGGCAGCTGAAGTGGTGCCATCGGGGAGTTTGATGCAAGAGCCGTCCACCCACAGCTCTCCGTCAGGGTCAGGAAAAGCCGTGTCTCTGAGGTCAACCCTACTTCTAGTCTGTTCGTCCGTGAGAGTCATACAGTCGTGTACAGGGGGCACATTGGGATCGTTCTCTGGTAGGGGTAGCAAAGTTGCTGGGTTCAGCGTGGTGCATCTTTTCAGGGTGATATGGGGTGCAAGCAAAGTCAGCTCGTATCCAGTCAGTCGTGCACTCGTCAGGTGTTGCGTCTTGGTTTGGTTCAGGAAGGTGTCAACTGCATGGGGTACTAGTACCGTGAGGGAATTCGAGAGCACGATCCCCTCACTCTGTCGGATAGAGATAGCAGCGGCAGCTACAGCTCGAAGGCAGGCAGGTAAGGCTCTGGCTACAGGGTCAAGAGTGGCAGAGAAGTAAGCGCACGGTCGTTGCTTTGGGCCAATGGACTGGGTTAGGACAGATAAAGCGCACCCCTCCCTTTCGTGAGTGTAGAGGGAGAAGGGCTTTGTGTAGTCGGGGGTACCTAGGACAGGGGCCGAACAAAGGGCATCTCGTATTCCGTGAAGGAGGTTTGGCAGTCAGGAGTCCAAGGGAGTGGGAAGGGGACATCTTTAGCTAGCAGAGAAAGCAGCGGTTTCACAATGAGGCTGAAGTTTGGTAACCACTGTCGGCAGAAAGAGGTGAGGCCTAGTCGGGAGCGGACCTGTTTCTGAGTCTTGGGGACAGGGGTTTCAAGAATGGTTTGGATCCGGTCGGGAGTAAGTTTCCTTCCGTCTTTGGACAGGAGGTGGCCTAAGTAAGTGACCTGGGGTTGGCAGAATTGCAACTTCTTTTTGGAGACCTTGTGGCCATTTTCCGCAAGGAAGTGCAGGAGTTGAATGGTGGCTGTGACTGCCAGTGGAGTGGTGTCGGCCGCCAAAAGGATGTCATCGACGTATTGTACTAACACCACTCCATCAGGTAACTGGACCTGATCCAGTTGTCTCTTGAGGGCCTGACTGTAGATACTGGGGCTTTCAGTGTAGCCTTGGGGTGTTCGGCAGAACCTATATGAGCGGGCTTTTAGGGTGAAGCCGAAGAGATATCGGCTGTCTGGGTGGATGGGGATAGAGAAAAATGCGTTTTTGAGGTCAATGACAGTGAAGGTGGGGGCAGTGGAAGGAATCAAGGTCAGGATAGTGGTGATGTCGGAGACCACGGGGTACTGGGGTACAACCACTTTGTTGATCTCTCGAAGGTCGATGATAAAGCGGTATGCTTTCTCATCCCCCTCTCCTTGTTTCTTGATGATGGGCAAGATAGGACTGTTGCAAACGTTGCTAACCACTTCCTCTACCACTCCTGCGTCTATCAGTGACTGAATAATCTTTACCAATGCCTTCTCGCTCTCAGGCGATATCCGATATTGTGGAGGTTTTGGGAGTGTTGCGTCTGGTCGGACAGTAATGTACACTGGGTCAATCATCATGCGCCCTACGTCCGAATCAGCCTTGGCCCACAGATATGGAGGCAGAGTGTCAAGCAGGGATGTGTCAGCGTCATTGATAGAAAACATGCGTCGGGAGGGGCAATGTCTAAGCAGAATGGGGTTGTTGTACAGGAAAACTCGAACTCCGTCTTGGGAACATCTAATGGTCGCTCGGAAGTGTTTCAGTAAGTCAAGTCCCATAATGGCGTCAGGAGTATTGGAGGAGAGCAAAAACGTTGTGTCAGTGGAATTGTTTTCTAAGTCGAAGGGGATGGGAGCGGACAAAGGGTTAGTGGAGGGCATTCCATCGAAACCTATCGATGTCACAAGTGAGCCAGACAAGGGTGCCCTTGGAATCAGTCGTTTAGATAACGCACTACGTGTTGCGCCAGTGTCTACCAGAAATGGAGACCTTGTACCCAGGACCTTAGCAGTGACATAAGGACCTTGCTGGTCAACATAGAGCTCGACTGGATCCCTCCCTTGCCCTTGGCAGTCCTATGCAAAGTCGTGGGCATCGTCGCAGTCAGACTGTTGGTACTGATTCTGTCTGGGTCGGTCAAATGTATTCGGTCTGTTTGATCTATCGTTAGTCATGTCATTTGTGGGCCCCCGTTGCTGCCCTCTATTTCTTGGTCCACCCACTACGTCCTTGGGGTCCCTATTTCTGTTCATCTCTGAAAGAACCGGGCACTGGGATTTCCAATGGCCGAATCCTTTACAGAAAGTGCACTGGTCCTCTCTAATGTCTGTACGTCCAATGTGGGGTGTCGAGGTGCGGTCTTTAGGAGGTGCGTTCTTAGGGACATTCGTCTGATAGCTTCCTTTGTATTGCTCTTGTCCTATAGTCACCCCTTGCAATTGTGCAATCATCACCCTCTCTTTTAAGTCTTTCTTCTTTTTCTCTGTTGCTCTATCGTTTTCGTTTTTCTGGTGTTCGTAATATTGGGCCATCTGGAGGATAGCCGCAGGTTTGGAGGCAGCCCAACTACTCTCGCTGGCCTGCAGTTTCTGGGAGACCTCCGGTGACAAACCTTTAACGTAATTTTGGACAAACAGATGGTGTTCGGTTGCAGTGGTCATGTCCTGGCCGCTGTAATCGGAGAACACCGTTTCAAACCGGGAGAAGTATTCCGATACATCCTCCTGGGGTTTCTGACGACAAGCCGTTACTATCGACCAGTCCACTTTCTTTTCTGGAATCAGGGTTTTCAATTTCTGTACGATCTTATCTGGGAGGTCTAAAATGGATTTCAAGGGTTTCTGTCCAGGCTCTCGTTGCTTATCTATGTCGTCGAGTTGTGACCAGGTATGTCCGAACAGCTCAAGGTGGTCGACTTTCCGGATTTGCTTCCACACATCAGCTGGGAGACATAGCCCGAAAAACAAATCGATATCAGCCAGGGTCATGATCGTTGAACCTAGGGCTGTACCTAATTCAGTATAGAAGGCAGTGGGGTTTTTACGTAAATCAGGCAGAGATTTTCGGAACGTCAGAATATCCTGCCGATCCCATGGTTGGTAGACCCAATTATACACTACCCTCCCTCTTGCATCTTTGTGGTTGACGTCATCGTGAGTTCCTAGACCTCGTGGAGGAACCCAGTAGGGAGCAGCCTCTCTAATTGGCATCATGGTGCTAGCTCGCTCAGTTTGGGGTTCGGTTGCTACGGGTGTCGGGGGTTTAGTTTCTGATTCTTGTTCAGTGAGGTGGCGGAAAACCTCAAGCGTACGCATAAGGAGGTTCGTCACATCACACTCACTCTCATCCCCGATATCGACCTTTCTGTATAGAGTCGTAAGGCTCTCAGGACCCTTTTCTTGATATCGGTCCTCGTATGCATTCAAGATATGGTAACACAGTCGTACGGTAAAATGTCGTCTGTGGCTCCCTGTATACGTGTTGAACATGTCCGTGACGTGCTCTTCACTTTCCTTTCTTTCTACTAATGTCCTCACTACCTTGTCAATCCCTGCTCGCTCATCCTTGCTTAATCTATTCGTTCTTGCAGAATCAGCCTTCCGGGTCTCTGGGTCACTTAACACTGTCGCTTGTGCTGTACCTAATACAAGGGGTTCGGCCGGCACAGAGGCCACGGGGGCCAAAGCTCTGGTGCTACTCTCGCCTGTGCTTAGGGGTGGTGGGTGCTGTGCTAAGGGTTGGGAAGGGGCATATGGAGGGGGCATGTAGATGATCGGAGGACCTAACAGCAGATCATCGCTGGCTCGCTGTTTCAAGGGTAATTCAGGATAGAGCGTGGAGGGTGTTCTAACCGGACACTGGCTTGATGTTTCCATCTCTAGTTTCTGTTTGGCTTCCTCTCTTTCCTTAATCTCTTCTTCTAGTTTCTGAGCAGCTAGGTGGGCTGCTTTTCGCAGCTCTTTTCCCAACCTACTCTCAGTTCTCTTTTTACGTTGTTTGGTTTCTTTGCGCCACATGCCGAGACTATCAAGCATAGTGGGCGTTGTCTTGTGTTTACCAAGTATTTACAACAAGGGGTGGTGAGGGACAGAGTCTCTGAATTAAGCAGAAAGCTCTCACCCAGTCAAGAGATCAGGGCTAGATCCAACACCATTTTTTAGCTCACTGCACCATCCCAGTTTCAGAACCTGGCTGTATGCAAATTAGTCTGTTCCTGTCCCAGTGCATGATGGGAACAGGGCAAACCAAACTACAAAAGCCAATTCTTACACTGGGAAGGAAACAAGCTCCCGGGGACCGGTTTCTGGCATTACAGCCGTCTTCGGCCCGGTTTGCTTGAATCCTGATGGTGCAATGAGCAAGGGTCTCACATCTGAGAATACCCTTCCACGCTTAGGGTGGACAAAAATATTTACAACAAGGGGTGGTGAGGGACAGAGTCTCTGAATTAAGCAGAAAGCTCTCACCCAGTCAAGAGATCAGGGCTAGATCCAACACCGTTTTTTAGCTCACTGCACCATCCCAGTTTCAGAACCTGGCTGTATGCAAATTAGTCTGTTCCTGTCCCAGTGCATGATGGGAACAGGGCAAACCAAACTACAAAAGCCAATTCTTACACTGGGAAGGAAACAAGCTCCCGGGGACCGGTTTCTGGCATTACAGCCGTCTTCGGCCCGGTTTGCTTGAATCCTGATGGTGCAATGAGCAAGGGTCTCACATCTGAGAATACCCTTCCACGCTTAGGGTGGACAAAAATATTTACAACAAGGGGTGGTGAGGGACAGAGTCTCTGAATTAAGCAGAAAGCTCTCACCCAGTCAAGAGATCAGGGCTAGATCCAACACCGTTTTTTAGCTCACTGCACCATCCCAGTTTCAGAACCTGGCTGTATGCAAATTAGTCTGTTCCTGTCCCAGTGCATGATGGGAACAGGGCAAACCAAACTACAAAAGCCAATTCTTACACTGGGAAGGAAACAAGCTCCCGGGGACCGGTTTCTGGCATTACAGCCGTCTTCGGCCCGGTTTGCTTGAATCCTGATGGTGCAATGAGCAAGGGTCTCACATCTGAGAATACCCTTCCACGCTTAGGGTGGACAAAAATATTTACAACAAGGGGTGGTGAGGGACAGAGTCTCTGAATTAAGCAGAAAGCTCTCACCCAGTCAAGGGATCAGGGCTAGATCCAACACCGTTTTTTAGCTCACTGCACCATCCCAGTTTCAGAACCTGGCTGTATGCAAATTAGTCTGTTCCTGTCCCAGTGCATGATGGGAACAGGGCAAACCAAACTACAAAAGCCAATTCTTACACTGGGAAGGAAACAAGCTCCCGGGGACCGGTTTCTGGCATTACAGCCGTCTTCGGCCCGGTTTGCTTGAATCCTGATGGTGCAATGAGCAAGGGTCTCACATCTGAGAATACCCTTCCACGCTTAGGGTGGACAAAAATATTTACAACAAGGGGTGGTGAGGGACAGAGTCTCTGAATTAAGCAGAAAGCTCTCACCCAGTCAAGAGATCAGGGCTAGATCCAACACCGTTTTTTAGCTCACTGCACCATCCCAGTTTCAGAACCTGGCTGTATGCAAATTAGTCTGTTCCTGTCCCAGTGCATGATGGGAACAGGGCAAACCAAACTACAAAAGCCAATTCTTACACTGGGAAGGAAACAAGCTCCCGGGGACCGGTTTCTGGCATTACAGCCGTCTTCGGCCCGGTTTGCTTGAATCCTGATGGTGCAATGAGCAAGGGTCTCACATCTGAGAATACCCTTCCACGCTTAGGGTGGACAAAAATATTTACAACAAGGGGGGCCAGGGACAGACTGATTTGCATATAGCCAGGTTCTGAGCTGGGATGGGGCAGTGAGATAAATAACGGTGATGGATCAAGCCCTGATCTTTGGACTGGGTAAGAGTGGTCTGCTTAATTCAGACACTCTGTTCATCACCACCCACTTTTCTGAATCGTTTTTGGCCACTATAGGTGTGGCAGGGTATACTCAGACATGAGTCCCTTTCTCACTGCTCCATCAGGATTCAAGCAAGCCGGGCCGAAGACGGCTGAAATGCCAGAAACCGGTCCCCGGTAGCTTGTCTCCTTTCTGGTGAAGAATTGGCTTGGTAGTTTAGTCTGCCCTGTTCCCATGATACACTGGGCCAGGGACAGACTGATTTGCATATAGCCAGGTTCTGAGCTGGGATGGGGCAGTGAGATAAATAACGGTGATGGATCAAGCCCTGATCTTTGGACTGGGTAAGAGTGGTCTGCTTAATTCAGACACTCTGTTCATCACCACCCCCTTTTCTGAATCGTTTTTGGCCACTATAGGTGTGGCAGGGTATACTCAGACATGAGTCCCTTTCTCACTGCTCCATCAGGATTCAAGCAAGCCGGGCCGAAGACGGCTGAAATGCCAGAAACCGGTCCCCGGTAGCTTGTCTCCTTTCTGGTGAAGAATTGGCTTGGTAGTTTAGTCTGCCCTGTTCCCATGATACACTGGGCCAGGGACAGACTGATTTGCATATAGCCAGGTTCTGAGCTGGGATGGGGCAGTGAGATAAATAACGGTGATGGATCAAGCCCTGATCTTTGGACTGGGTAAGAGTGGTCTGCTTAATTCAGACACTCTGTTCATCACCACCCCCTTTTCTGAATTGTGTTTACCAAGGGCTGTTTCTAGCGTGCTTATTTTATCCTCATCAAAGGATCCTATCAGTGGCCACTGACTTTCTCGATCCTTTTTCGTATATTTATGCCACAGCTTGCTATAAGCTATAGCGATCAGTCCATGCTTCATGAACATGTCCTTATTAGGGGTGCCTTCCAGTGGAGCCGGATGGTTCATTTCTAATAAGCGGTCCGGGCTAAACAGGCTACCAATCAGTGGGGAGAAGACAGGCATGACGGATTACAACGGGGACAAAAGTCTGCACTACCTATCTTATCACTGCGTGCAAAGACTAGGCAGAATATTTCTATTCTACGTTGTTTGCAGGCGGTGAATACCTCAAAAAGAACCAATATTGAACAGTCAATGTTCGGTCAATCAAACAATCAATGGGGAGAATAAGTAGGCACAACGGGTTACAACGGGGACAAAAGTCTGCGTTACCTACCTTTTCACTACCTGCAAAGAGAGAACCTGTTCTTCCCTGTTTGCAGACAGAGAATCTCCAGAGAACAATCCACGAACAGCAGTTCGGGCCAAACAATCAATCAGTGGGGGAGGAAGATAGGCACGACGGATTACAATGGGGACAAAAGTCTGCGTTACCTATCCTTCACTGCTTGCAAAGAGAGAGAGCCTGTTGTTTCTCCGTTTGCAGACAGTGAATCTCCAAACAAATCAACAAAAGAGTAATACTAGTATTTTCCAAACAATCAAACAATCATTTCGCAATTCGTCGTGTTTACACGACCTTACCCGGACCGCATGGACAGTTTCTTGTCTTCCGAATCCAGCGCCCGATCGTCCTCTATTCTTCGTGATCCTTGCGGCACTCCTGATGGTTCCCAGTCAGGACCGTAGATCACTCGAGAGAGGTCTGTTCGGAACCAGTGAAGTTCGGATGATCGGCTGTCAGACGAGGGTCTATCGGACAGGTGCACTCCCGATCGTTGCAGTCGTTCACTCTGTCGTCAGGACCTCTCCCACTGGATCCACGAGTCGCTGATGGGCCCCACGTTTGGGACGCCAATTGTGGAAAAAGGTAGGGCCGATGACCTTTTTCGGAGTTGCCCGGCGTTAAACGCCTCTATACCCACTCAAGTTACCAAACAAAGAGGCAGGCGCTGGAGACTGGAAGGCAGGGAACTGAAGTTTTATTCCGACGGAGCAGAACACATCAAATCAGACAACAGGGTATCTTCTCGAGGTGCTCTCCCCGCATCTCTGAGGCCTGGCCTCTTATACACGAGTTTATTGCTTTATTGTATGAAACACATCTCTGTCAACCCTTTGATGTACGGAAAGACATCCTCGGAATCCCCCCTTCAGGCCCGTTCCCACACACATTTACAGTTGGAGTCCCCACCCCGGTCACAACAGGTGATGATTATCGCGCAGCTGGATATTCCGCCGATTCACGGAATGTGTGGGGTTGATCGGATCTCATAGGGTGGGGGCTTTGATCAGCTCGAGGGTCCTTTGATGGGGGAAGCTTCCTACTGTACAGGGGGGGGCAATAAACAGTATCCGCAGGGCCAGGTGGCGGCCTGGGAACGAGGAAGACAAACGGGCACACAGGAAAAGGGGGTTTTATCAAAGGACCCGGGACCATGAGAGGAATGAAGGGAGGTGTCGTGCTGGGAACAGGATGGGGTTCCGAGAAAGAGCTGCACTGAAGAGGGGTTTATGACCCAAGGCATGTGAGAGTGGGGGTTGTCAGCGTGTGGGGGATGCTTGCGAGGTTAGGAGGGAGAGAGAGAGACGCGCTGGCTATCAGCGAGGGGCAGAGAGGCCATGGTACTCAAAATGGCTGCCGCTTACGCGCACGAATGGGTTCGAAAGGGGGCAAGATGGCGCCGATAATGTTGACGTTGCAGCCTAAGTTTTAACAGCCGTGAACATGAGCTGTTGGTCAATGTAGGAAAGACCAAGTTTATGGTGCTCCACAGGTCCAAGCCAGTTAAGGCGAGCGTTTATATGGACGGCGCCTTACTGGAGCAGACAGATGTCTTTACCTACTTGCGTCTTACATTTAATGACAAATTAAGTTGGAAGCCCCAAGTTGAAATGCTAGCTTTAAAGCATGCCCAGTTGGCCGGTGCCTTGGTTAAGGAGCATGGGTTGTCCTTAATTAAAACTATAGCCCCTATTGTAAAGATATATACAACTAAAATTAGTCCAGCCTTATTATATCGTGCTGAAATTTGGGGTTTTAGAAATTTATCTCCACTTTCTTTAGCCCAAAATAAGTTTATGAGATTGATAATAGGTTTGCCGTAATCGTCCCCACTCTTACCACTGTTTCTTGACCTTGGCTGTCACGCACTTGCAGACGTAGCACGCTACAGACCAATTGCTTTTTAGAGGTGTCTATGGACCACCCCGGAACACTCATTGTACGCTCAGGCTCTATTAGAAGTGAGGGGGTTGAGTAGATCATATAAGATCCTATGGTTGTCTGCAATAAGGCTCTTGTTGGCTGACATGGGGATGAAGAATTTATGGGACCACCCAGATGTTGCACAATTTCACCCGAAAATGTCCTGTAGAGCAGCTTGCTGGGAGGTAGGTAAATACAAGAGATTCTCTTCTCATATCTCCCAGTCGCTGTCAAGAGATTTTCTTGAATTAAAGGATGAAACTTTCATGGAAGAATACTGGGATCTTATTACAAAGCCTCATGACCGTAAATTGTGCCACCAGTTTAGAATAGGTACATTACCTCTACGGTGGTTTACAAGCAAATGGAATTCGGCAAGTAGCGATAAATGCATATTTTGCTTCGATTTTAGTGAAAGCATTGACCATTTCTTATTTGTATGCCCTGTTTATCACCAGCCGAGGAGTGTTTGGTTGAAACCAGTATGCTTGACTCTGAATACAAGATCGGCAATGGTTGCTAAGGGAATACTGAAATCAGACACTAAAAACCTTGTCGTAATTGGTGTAACAAAGTTTATGAGCTGGGCATGGGCCTTACGCAATAAAATGGGGGGGGGCAAAATAGATGGTCAGTGATGGAATATGGGACCCTTTAGTAGCAGATATAGCCTGAATATTAATGTATTTTGTGGTTTATAAGTTGATTAACGTTTGTGAATTAACTGATGAAGATTAAGCCTTTTTGCCAAATAACATATTTAATGCTTTTTTAAGAACTCTTTTAACATGTCTTATATATATATTACCTTATTAATTATTGTTGTTGTGGTATAAGTTTTAGATTTAGAGTATGAGGGTGTATTTTATAAATGATTTAAAACTGTTTTATTTTTAGAAATGTTTGTCTTTTATGATGAAAAATCGCAATAAAGACTTAATGAATTGAATTAACTGGAAAAACATTATTAAGGTTAAATACTTAATTAAAAACTGAGAGGAGAAGCTGAGTAAGGGTGATTGATGTTACTGTAAGATGGCGCCCACATGTGTGGTAAGGAGTTGTGTAGTCCAACGTCAGTGTTTATACCAGAAATAGATTAAGAGGCAGCAGGATTTTGAACTCGACACATGTATTTGGGCTGAGGAGGCGTTACACTGAGGCAACAGAAGATTTTCATGGTAAGGAAGGGAAGTGGGAGCACTAAGAATTTGTTTGTATGGCATGGACAACCAAGAGGGGCAATTTACATTATTCATTACTTTGCAAGAGTACATGAGATACGGAGTGCGGGAATCGGGAGGAGATGATTAGTCCCCCCGTCCAGTAATGAGTGATTTAGGAGATTTCAGAATGGGAACATATTATTTTAGGTGAGTAGTTGAAAGTTAGGAAATACAGAGTTAACAACATAGATGGTACTGTGAGGCGTACACAATAGGAGTAGGTTATATTGGCGATTGTTTTCTTTGTGTTGGTGGCTATTCAGATATTTGTGAATACTCAAGGAGATTGCAGAGGAGATACAAAATTAATTGGACGTGTGGAGTGACTGAGTGGGCTGCGCTTTCTTCAGATTATACTCGTTTAGTAGGAGGTAAGCCCAGAGACATATATAAGTTGCACATAAGACTGTTGCAAAACTTAAATCGTTGTTATCCTCGGTACGGAAACTGACCTTGTGCTGATATCCTGTGCTCTCCTTCTGACTCAATAGGGTTCCTGATTCTGGGGCACCCAAAAAAAGCTGTAAGGTACATTTTTTTGTTTGGTTATGGTCGCATGAGGGCTGGTGACAGGTGGTCAAATACAGGGGTGCCAAGCTTTAAAAACAGGGAATGAATACTGTCAGAAATATATATTTAGTAACATAAAGGATAGGCTGGTGGGGCTTTGTGAAACGGTTGCTAGTTCGCGGAATCAGTGTAAAAAAATTGAGAAAATAATTGGTTAAAGAATGTTTTGATAAAATGTATTGTATACTAGAGCTTGGAGTAAAGCTATAAGGGTGATGACTCACACTGCTTTGAATACTCTGTGGTAATGTAAATGAGGTGGAGGTGGAGAATGTCACTATTCAAAACTCATTTAATTGGCATGCTTTATTATGCCTTTGCACTGGGTGATTGAATTAATGAATATGGACATCAAGTCCTTTTGTGTATATGACACCGCAGTTACATTTGGTATCTTGTAGCCCTGAGGAAGTCGTAAGGGATACATTCCCACAGAGACGAAATGCATTGGCAGAAGGCTAGAAAGAAAATAAAGAATAAGGAGAAGAACAAGATATTCACCATTGTTGTATGATTTGAAGTTGTAGAAAAATGTATAATTGGAATTGTGTAATGCATGTGCCTTGAATTATGTTAGTTGGCATGAGCGGTATTTGCACCAAGACACAAAGTAACACAGTGAAAAAACTACAAATGGACCCCACACCAGTTTGGAAAAATAAAATATCTTTATCTAAACCAAACTAGACCAAATCAACAAAAAATCCAACATACAGAATTCAAAATATGATTTTTAAAAGGTTTCAAGCAATTCTGTCCATAGAAAACTATGAATTCTTGACTTTTACACAATGTACCTCAAATGTGTCAAAATCTACAAGGCAAAACAGCCACAGAGGAGGGAAGTACCAGAAAACACAGCAATGCATTAGTTCCTGAGTCTCTGGGAATGGGATGCAACAGTTCTGCTGCACACAGGAGAAGTGATGCGATGAATCCAGACTGTAGGGGAAAGTGATGCATCGATTCCAAGATGTTTCTAGTCTGCAGGTGATGCGTCAAAGAACGTGCCGCACAGGTGTTATGTGTGGAAATCCAGTATGCATTGGAGGTTGATTCAGCGGCAGCAAAGAGGCGCTGCGTCGATTTCTTCAGCCACGTTCCCACGATGCATCAGTTCTTTCAGCAGCTCAGCAGAGCCTCCGTCTGAATCAGTGCGGTGATCTCGCACTTCAGAGACCGGCGCACAGGACTCGGCATGCAGCATATTTCTTAGGCGCTGCAGGCGCTGCATCGATTCTTAGGCTGCACAGTGGAAGAGTGTGGGAATTTCACCCGCTTAACAGTATTGCACTGAAAAAACAGCCACTGGAAGGGTGATGTTTCTATTTCTTTGGTTTCTTCAAGCTTTTACAGCTCCCAGCAACAGGGACAACCTCCAGAGGCCCAGAATTGGAGTAGGCCACTCCTGGCAGGTCAGAGCTCCTAGCATTAAGCCTGCTAGTAGCATTTGATTTGCAGGCCCTGTGCACACTCAATGCACTCTACTAGTGACTTACCAGTAAATCAAATATGCCAATCATAGATAACCAATCATAATCCTAATTTATCCATTTCTCCAAAGGTCCCAAGTGTATCACCATTTGTGTAGCAGCTGCGCAGAGTAGCCTTGGTAGAGGGCATTGGTGCTACAGTCAACATTTGATGAGGTTCAGCACATACCTCCATATTATCTATTCATAATATATATCGTAAATTAAGTATTCACAAGTTCAATCTTATTCACAAACATAAACAAATCCCCCAAAGAAAATATATGAAGCTCCAAATTTATACATGAAAATATTTGTTTTCTTCTTTATTCGATTGTTGGACAGACGATCATTCATTTAAAATACAATACAAAGTCATAGCCATCATTGCCTTGGAAGTCCAGGGAATTAGGAAGGTCAGGTTCCCAGCTCCTGCACTACCCATTTTGCTTAAATTAATGGAAGTACATACATACTAGTGCAAGTCTTTAGGCCTTGACCTTTTGTTCTTTGGGTCATAAACATCTGATGAGGGTCTGGGTGATGGTCTAACAGGTGTCAGAAGGGAGTCATAAGAACAATAAATCACACTATGCAAAATATGTCAAAGCAGGTGAAGATGAAATAGGGAATTCGGAAGTGTTAGGGTGGGGTAGATGTGCTGGATGAGGGGCAGGTTTCTCAGATGGTTAAAGGGTGAGGTGTGTGAGCTTAGTCATGTGGATAACCAAGGTATATACTTGTTAAAAAATATCCTCACTACTGTCTTGTGAGGTTCAGAAACAGCCATTACTCTAAAATATAGGTAGTCATGTATATAAATGGCAGGATGTAACAAATGGTGGTGATGTTAGTGTCTTCTGAGAGCCAATGTATGATCTGGGTGCCATCAATGTGCGAGCTGGGTCTGAATGAATATTGACAGAGGAGTTTGTACAAGTACACAATGAGTGGGTCTGAGTGAAGACGTCTGTGGTACTCTGTAGATACGCATCTTGAGTTAAAGGAAATGGAGTGCTCTTGAGCTAATGCATATTACCAAGTGTGACAATGGCCATTTCCTTACAGAGATGGTTCACAGTGACCAATGCTGTGGCCTCTGTAGATGACTGTTTGTGTGCTAGGAAAATACTGGATTCTACAGAAATAATCAAAGTATGGTATATACATGCCCTTACCCATTCCTGAACTGTCACAAGGTTGCTTTCTGTCTACGGTTGTATGAATATGTGTCAAATATGACCCCTAGGCCCTAATATTGACAAAGTGCATGCAAGACAGAACTGCAAGCTAGATTGGTTTAATGTACTGTGTGAAAAGAACAGTGCAGGATTATACATAACAACATTACATTATCTGCTGAGTGCTGGAGTGCAAACTGATGGCTAGAAGTAACGCACCCACTCTAGTGAAATGAAGAAATGGTCTCATCTGTGGTATTAAGAAGTTCATGGTACAACAGTGTAGGCATAAAGCAGAGAAGCTATGTAAGAAGACAAATGGAGCCCTTACCTGCACTCACTCTATCAGGCAGGACAGTTCAATACAATGTCTAGCTGT
The DNA here is from genome assembly GCF_964263255.1 of Lissotriton vulgaris. NCBI lineage: Eukaryota > Metazoa > Chordata > Amphibia > Caudata > Salamandridae > Lissotriton > Lissotriton vulgaris. The sequence continues at coordinate 136,610,360 of NC_141688.1, forward strand.
GTTGTGTTGTGTGTCATTAAAAGCCTTGTTCATACAGAGGCTGGGTGAACAATGTAAAGTAAAACCCCTATGTCTACATCAATCATGTTTAATTTCTGACATATTACCATCTCTTTCCAGAGGGACAAACAACACCTCCTGTACAGCAGTCTGGCCTGTCGGTAATGCTTCCTGCCTCCCCCCCCCCCCATTGCTGCTGATGCCTTCCAACAATTCCTGGACTCTTTTGAATCTTTTTCTTCGGTTGTGGAAAGGGTAGATGACATTGCTGGGTCCCCAGAGAAACTGACCTCCATAGGACATGCCACATTTAGCCGTTCAGTCCCAGCTGAGGACTGTGAGGATCTCCAGACAGAATTTCAGTAGTGAGTGGGAGGAGTCCAGCAGCGAATGGCAGATTTGGTGCGGGTAGTGGATGGGGGCCATAGTGAGCACCCCCCCAGAAGGAGTCTGTAGATGGCTGAGCCCTAATAAGGGTATAAGAGAAGCAATTACAGGTACCCACACTTGGCTTCATGGAATGGAAGAGTCCCAAGCTGACATTGCTGGTGTCATGATGCAGAGGACACAACAACAGCCCTCTACATCTGACACCAGTGAAGTTGTCAGCCAGCTGGAGGCAATTCGAACATCCTGGAATCCATGGATCGCACGTTGGACTCATACATTGCAACAATGGGTGCCCTCAATCACATAATTGCCTTGTTGGCAAGCTACCAGACCCTTGTCATCAATTTGCTGCATGCCCTAGTTGCACAGACAAATGCTGATGGGGTCAGGGAAGCCACATCTTCTGTGTGTGCTACAGATGCCTCCCATTCAAACTCCAACAATTGCAGGGAAGGCACAACACACATCAAAGGAAGATGTTGTGGACTTCCCTAGTTTTTGTCAGTGATCTGCCCAGTGACATTTGTCTGTGCCTCTTGGACAGTTTCATATTGGTCCTGAATTTGTTATCACACCACCTCCTTTGTCACCCAATACTGAACTTTTTGTTTGTGCCCATGTTGGTCTTATCCACTTGTGGACTTTGAAACAACCATTCCTTCCTTAATGGCAGTTTGTACCTCCTTACTGAAATACCCAGTCACTTCAACATGCCACATGACATGTCTCCCAAATGGACTCTGTCTGTTCACCCATGCCTGCAATACCTGTTGGTGGTGGCCATAAATCGACACTTGGAGTAAGAGGCTCACAATTCTAAATAGAAATACTAGTTATACACAGATTTGCACCAAAACATAAAGATTATTGTATGTTTTTTATGCCAAAAGGACTACATATACCATGGCGGAAGTGTACATTCATAACCCATTTGATTGCATCTCAAGAAGTGCGGGCTATACTTACTTGCAAATACTGTCTTTGGGAATGCACCTATTCCAAGTGAAACCACTGCAATGCTATGATGAGAAATGTGTTGTCTCTCAATGGAATGCTGGCGTGTAACAAGCTGCAGTCACTTTAATGACACACAGTAAGAATCTGCTTCTAATCACACCAATACTAACCACCTATAAATGTCAAATGTAAGGCCATTACACTATTACAATCATCCTCAAGAATATTGCTTAGTGAACATGACAACTTTATCATCCTTAAATAATGACCTCACTGTTCACACTGAAAAGATTCCAAAGTACATAAATCTGCATGGTTGTACCAATAATAGGCAGATACTCATCGTCATATTCTTTAATGAATTACCTTGATGCCTGTGCTACACAAGGATGCACGAGGACAATCTAATACCTTGAATGTCAGTAACCAAAACCTTTAAGGGCTTCGTCTTGTGGACCTGTGTCATCGGCTCACTGATCAAATTTGCTACACTGGGATAAATAAATCAAATATGTTTCTCTACCCCTGTGAGGCCTATTAGGTAATGAATGTGAGTGCAACCACACGTTACATCTCTTGAAAGAAGTTTATCAAAGAGTGTTGCATGATGTGTCACACTTAGCAAGCAGTCAATGATGATGGAAGTTCTCCGGACAGTTGTTACTGCATACACAATCAGTAACTTGTCAACAGCAATGAACCCTTGCACAACGGTCCAAGGGTGTGTGCTGTAGTGCAAGGCACCAGTGTATATTCCAGCGTAGCCAGGGAGTAGCAATCTGCAGTGGCAAGTCCATCCTACATATACCAAGCCCTATCACTTTCACACCGGGTGTAACAGTAGAAGGATACTTGTGTTGAGGTGTTTGTGAAATCACCAACTGAGCCCCACTACCAGTATAAAAAGTATGAAAAAGGGACCATAAATTATTCTAAAGCGAGGTACACTAACATTTGTCCACAGGCCTCTGACAATGCTACATTACCATCATAGAGCGCAGGTCAGTTGCGGCATCATGTACAAAACTCAACTTACACAATGGTACCAACTCTTACAAATAAATTGAAGAGGATCTTCTGGAAGCACAAAAATGTATGGGAACTATTATTACTACCTATAACTACCTATCTTACACCAACTAATCTGACACTACCCTAAACTATCGAAACTTATCTTACACTATATACACTTATTTTAAAATGTTGTAACATATCTTGAACTATTTTGCCTAAGCTTAAGCTATGTCAACTACCATACATGTATGACATGTTAAACATCAACATTCCCACTCCTAAGAACACACATAAATTAGTACAAGCCAAAAAAACAACCTAAACACAAACTAAACTAACCCCCACCCACTTAAAAACCTAACTGTATAAAGCATACTTAAAATCTACTAGCTTTTAAAATATCTGAAAACTAACAGTAAACTGCACTATACCTCTACTAATCCCTAACCAACACTATGCCTAATTTAAACAAACAATAAACTCAAAATGTGAAAAAAGTTAAAGTGAATGCTCTGAGAGAGAGTCTATATTTGGGCTCTGATGCGTTCCAAGGCCTCTTGTAGAGTCAACATAATGGCAAGGAGGCTGGTTTGTTATTCTTCTATGTCAAGCACCTCTGGTTCATCTCCTTCAACTCATTAAAGATCTAGGCCTTAAACAAAGATCCACTGGCAGATGTGTGACTCCTGGCCCTTGTAGTTGGTACCTGTGAGCCATTGGAAGGTCCTGCTATTGCTTGTGTTGTATCCTGTTGCTGTTGGTCTCCCTCCAAATGTTTAGGCCCACTGGATTGTGTTGTTTGGAGCCGCCTTCCAGAATTCCAGGTCTCAGCGGCCTTGGCCCTTTCGTACAGCACTCCCCTCTTCCTGTTTACCTTTGCTACATGGTGAAGTGGTGGTAGCGTTTAAACCTCAATGTGTGCTGTTTGGCTTCATCAGCTGTCATGTTATCTAGGGAGGTAAAGGAAGAACAACTTGTAACTGTACAGGATATCTGCAAAAAACACTTACACTGTCATACAATCAAAATTGACAGTCCAGACCAAAACCAAATATTTTGAAAGAAATATGGACAATATACCTTCAGTATAAGACATATCTTAATTAATGTGAAACTGACTCAAGTGCGATCTGTGTAGGTTTACAATATGGAAATGCTGTCACTAAATAATTGTAACCATGTCATTCCTAACTGTGTATTACAATCATGATGATGTGTCAATAGGAATGAGGACACATGTTCCAGTTATGAACACTTTTGGTGTTGGTATTGCATCATGCAATTGGGCTGTAATTTACTCATTTCATACATGAAAGGTGTTTAGGTAAGCAAGGCCTGGTAGTGTGCTTCTGCTTTGCATGACTCATCAGGAGATACACAAGGCAACACACATTGCGTCTTGACTCACTCAGAGTCAGGTAGTCAAAACATAGACGTAGTGTGGTTAGCCATCTCCTACAAGACTTAACTGTAGTACACTTCACAAATTTATCCTCAGGCAAATACCAGGGATCTGACAAATATCATCTGTTATACTACTATACTATTGTAGCAATACCATGATGACCATAACATAATCAAATGTCTGTATACACATTCTCTCAGGGCTGCTTTCATCACCACACCATTTAAATAAAGCAATGCATCTCAGGACTATGTGTTTACATGCTGGAGTCTGTGCCTTATCTATAAAAGATACATTGACGACATCTTCGTGTTATGGAATAGCCCTGTATCTGTTCTGTTGGAAGCCATTGAAAATTTGAATAAAGTTGACCAACTAATTGAATTCTCTGCATCTACAAGCATGAGTGAAATAACTTTTTTAGATACATGCATTAAACTTTCAAAAAGGACAATTGACTATTGAGGTGTACACCAAAGCAACTGAACACAATAACTTTTTACATGATCATTCATTTCACCAGCCTTTACTAAAACAATATCTACCATATTCTCAACTTCTTCGACTGAAGAGAATATCATCTTCAAGAGATCTATATGAGAAGAGTGCTGATAAATGCCTAAAAAAATGTAGGGAGAGAGAATACCCAACCACTGTAACAGATGAGGCAAAAACAAAGGTCACTATGAAAACCAGAGAGGATTTGTTGAAACCTTCAACCATCAATAAGAAACCGATAGAGTGGTATTCGTATCCAAATATTCAAAGGAAAGTTACAGAATTGAAAGAATAATCCTGAAATATTGGCCTATGCTTACGTCTGAAGCAGACTTTAAGGGTATTTTTGAAGCCGCTCCACGGTTTACATATAAACGCACTTGCAACTTAAAACAGATGCTCAAAACACCATAAAGTGAACCCAAGAAATTCAAAGGCATATTAACATGTTTGAATTGCGGAAATTGCAACACAATTATTAAAGGTGACACACTACGACATCCCCACAAGGGGATTCCCATGAAATTGAAAGAAAATGCAACATGCAATAGTGAAAATGTTGTATATCTACTGAATTGTCCATGCGGACTGGTTTACATTGGAAAAACTGAACGGAAAATTTGCATTCGAATTATTGAACATAAAAGCAACATTAGAACTAGTAACCAGAAATCTCCAGTAGCAGTTCACTTTAATCAATGTCACCATAACATCAGTCAACTTTGTTTTTGTGTACTTGAACAAGTAACTAATGAACAAAGATGCGCCAGCACTAAATATTTACTTCAACGGGAGACCCATTGGATATATTATTTAAATACGCTCAATCTGAATGGACTGAATGAGAAATTAGAACTGAGTTGCTTTCTTTGAAATATGCTTTGAAATATGCTAAAATAGACTGTGACAGACACATTGTAACAATTTACATATTGTTGTATTTCCATCCCTTAAAATACACATGCAAGAATTTCACGTTTATTATACACACTTTGGCACATTTGTGGGTACTCGTCAACATGCTAAGATATGGTCATGAAACTACAAAATATCAGTATCTACTCTCACGTGAGACTGAATACCCGATAGGGATCGTTATGCACACCCTTATGCCCGTATATTTCGTTATCGTATACACAATAATTTTATACACAAGTGGTTCATGATCATACATCTTGCATTTCTAACCTTTTTTTCTCATTTATGCACTTTGTGACACGTTGTATTATTGTTTTGATAAGGTCATGTGACCTTGACATAACTATAATGCGACCAAACATTCGAGAGACTGCAAGTTACGGCTCTGCAACTTTTGTGTACGGACTTTGGACACTAGAGACCGAGCTTTACTCAGTAAGCTATTTTTCGCCATGAAGGCTGTTTATTTAATGTTTAGGAACCATGAAATTGGTTACGTTTTAACCATGTTTTCATTTTTTCAGAGACAGCATTTCCAAGCATTGTTACACCTGAGTGCTCGCCTAAATCAATAATGAAGTAAGCGGACACGTCATTCACGTTTATTTTCACTGTGTCGGGCTAAGCATACAATTTCATGCACGTTGTCTGTTTATCACTATTTTTTTTGAGGCACAATAAAGTATACCCTTCAGTCGGTCATAATACACGAGGTTTCTACACACGTTTACACCGCCTATCTTCTTTTCACCCTCAGCATGTATGCAGCCACAAGCCACTTTGAACTGAGCACCATGCTAATGCTATATACTCCTTGCATGTTGAAAACTTGATTCATCGCATTAACAGTATTATGTTGCACTACCAGGGATGTTAATATAATGTATTATATTTCTGTTCCATTACTGATCATTGGTTATTTATGTTCTAATTTTTTTAGTAATACCCCTGATGAAGGGCAAAGGCGCAAAATGCATTGGGTAAAACCTAGGAGATCTACAAAAACCTTTTGGAAATGTTATAAGAATCATTTGGAAATGATAAAGAAGAAGTACAATTCAACTTGATGTAAATAAAATTCAAGTCTGTTTAAACACCATTGATGAACATTTTTTCAACTCTTTTTTACACATTAAGAAAATTCATCACATGAGTGTGAATTGGGAGACGTCCCTCTATTGCAAGGGATAGCGCTATCCTCATATTGAAATATTGACATAAGCGAACAAACCTTGCCCAGACAAGATTATTGTAGCTCATTACACTTTGCTGCTACATCTGTTAAAACATTTGTATGCCATATGTTGTACATCACATTTTGAATGTGTAGAACATCTATAAAATTGGTGTCAGAGGATGGTACATGTGCCAAATGCATCAAAACAGTAGATGAGCAAACATCACCATGCATGTTTCCTGTGGGCCTCCATACATTGCTCCTACATGCACACTGACATGCATCCTTGTCAAATTAATATTATTCTGGGTACAAGTTTAGTTGAGTTTGTACTCTGAGTATTATTTGGTTGTAGGTGATTGATACATCCCCATACACATCACAATTTTACAATCATCATGTATCACACACAAACCTCACCGAGCTACAACCATGTACTTATTACACTTACTCGTAGCATTGGGAACCCAGAGGGTTTCAACATCTCCCCTGGTGTATTGGACCGGTCCATCTACAAGACAATAATTTGAACATTATATTGTAAATAGTGCAGCCACACTTGGTCTTAATTCCATTAGAAGTACTATGGCATTCCAGTGATTTTAAATATTCAACACTCTTGACACGCCTATGTGTATATTGTATGAATATGGGATGCAGTTAGTCACATTGTATGGCAAAGGTGGCTGGATGTTAACACTCAGAGATATCTAACATCACAAGCCCAAATAATGCCTCTGGCATGTGATATTTTTTGCACTGCTGGGCAGCCCTGTCAAGTACTACGCATCAGGTGTTAAAGTAACGCATTTTAATTATCCCTGGGCGTAGTGGGCGTATTGGGGCTTCGCGGAGCTACGTGAAGTGGGCGAGAAACTACGCCCACCTCCGCACTCCGCGTAGCCCCACTACGCACAGCAGGGCTCCCTCCCTCCCGCCCTCCCTAAATACTTTAATTTAAATGTAAGAAATAATTATAAGGCACTTACCTTGCCCGCCGCTGCCCGCCGCGTCTCCTGGGCTCCCTCTCTTCATCGCCGCCGTCTTGGGTACTAATGCGCATGCGCGGGCAGCCGCGCATGCGCATTTCTCGTGTGAAATGCGCATGCGCGGCCGCCCGCGCATGCGCATTAGTACCCAAGACGGCAGCGATGAAGAGAGGGAGCCCCGGGGACGCGGCGGGCAGCGGCGGGCAAGGTAAGTGCCTTTTAATTCTTTCTAACATTTAAATTAAAGTATTTAGGGAGGGCCGGAGGGAGGCGGGTGGCGGCCAGCTACACACAGTCTGCGGAGCGTGCGTAGTGCCGAATTCTACGCCTGCTACGCAAAATGCGTAGAAGGCGGCACTACGCACACTCCGTGCACGGAGCGTAGCTGCCCGCCCAGGCTTAATTTTAATGTGGTAATCCACTTAACAGCATTAAAATGCTTTATCATGCATTTTTAGCGACTTAAAGACTTGTTTCACGTGCTGAACCTGGGCGAATTTAGCATGTAGTGACCGCGACGGTTGTCGCAAAGCATAGCAACGCAGCATCCTGACTTATTGCCGCTGCCTACAAGAACTCTGATTGCAGTAACTGAGACTCAAATGTTGACCTCTGCTGCAGTTAGGCTGGGCCGAACTGACTACATTATCAGCAACTGAGACACCGCCGGCCTGGACGCCTGCACTTCCTGAGACTAATTTTGTCATGTTGCTAGCCTGCAGAATTCCATGTATATTAGGCAGCGGTTGGTCCCGGGTCGCGTCAGGTCACACGTGGACACACTTTTTGTTTGGGAGGACCAGTTTCCGGTCGGCACATGCTGTGACAGGAGGTTAAATTTCCTGCTCAACGGCCGGGCCTCAAGGCACCAAGAATTAATTGCTGTTGTGCTGCGTGCCCTGCTGCATGGCCCAGAGTTAAAGGAGGAAGCCGGTGTTCAAGAAATGATCACCTGCTCACTTTCTCCTGACCTCGACATGTGCTGTTACTGTGCCCTTCCCACACAGAGCCCAATTTATGCCCCAGCGTGAGTCTCACAGTGAGAGCTTATGTCTCAGGTTGAGTCAGTGGAGCACAGATTGTTCTCTGATTCTAAAGAAGAGACAGGCTAGTGATCTCTGTGGTGCAATGCCAGCAGCTACTCTCAGTGAATCATTCTGTCTATCAAGAGACTCAGGTTAGTCACATATTAATTTTAAACCCACTGCTGACATTTAAAGTGTCTGTTACAAGAATGGGGAGGGAACTCCAGCACAGCATAGGGCCATGTAAATGGGCGCACTAAAGTTGTCTGTCTGTGCTGTAAATGCAGTGCCATTTATGGAGTGTGTTTTCTCTTACTAAAGTTTTGCTGATTTATTAGCTCAAAGAGTTTATTATACTTGCTTGACAGTGGCGGTAAGATAAAGCCGGCTTTATGTTCCCACCACTGTGAATCTTGCTGAGCCAGGGAAAAGTCAGGTGAATAATGCTACTTCTGAAGAGAGGGCAGGGTTTTGTCCACTCTCAGTTTTGACTCTCACCATTAAGTAAAGTAGAGGGATAATATGCCTACTGCAAAGAAAGTCTACCAGAATATATTACAGAACTGTATTTTATGTGGATAGGTCAGTGGTTTGCTGCAGATCCCTTTTATATTTGTGGTCCAGCCATGCATGATGCTGGGGTATGGGTGGAGGGTGCTGATTAATTAGAAATTGAATAAAGGTTTAAAAGCACCTGCTGCAAAGTTTGAGTTTCTTGTTGCTCAAATGAGTGTGATTTTTGATATCTGTCTCTTTCCATGGACATAATTTCATGATCTGGTGTCGATAAAGTGTCATTCTAAAGGCCTCATTAAGATGTTAGGTGGACAGCCACCGACAGGCCATTGGTGGAGGTCCTCCCATAAGCCAGAGAAAAGATCCGACCGCAGGATTAGGATACCGACAGTCGGAGTGCAATGGTTGAGGGGGAAGATCAGCTCCTCTGACAAGCTCAAGGAGCCAGTCGAGCAGTGGTCAAACCATAATACCTACAATGGGGGTGGTACCTACACAGGCACCGCCATAGGTATTATGATGTCCATTTCCCATAGCAGTTTCATGGCGGTCCCACCAGCACGGATAGGCTGTTGCCCCCCAAACATCCATGATCCACATGGTCCCTGGCACATGGTGCATGGTAGTTTGAAAATATTCCTTTTGCATTGATTTTTGAAAATATTCCTTTTTCTATTGCGGCTTGTGCTGTGGCCCTTGTCCGGGCTGCAGCACAAGCCACAACAGAAAAAGGAATGTTTCTGACTGCCTGCACAGTGGGCGCATCATAATATGAATGGTGGAGCTGCTAACTACTTGTCCGCAGGTCTCAATCTTGCTACGATGGCGATCAGATGCACGTCCAACCGCCATCGTAATGAGGTCCCAAGTGTCACACATTTAGTCATTGAATGCCTCTCATAAATCCACTGAAAATATAGAAAAGTCACACATAAGCATTCTGAAACATTGACTGCTATGCTCAAATGTGTGTCATTTCTGATATTTATGTTTCCCTGGTCTACATCGCGTGATTTTGCTCATGAGAAAGTGCCAATTATAGTCGTTGAAATGTCACTCATAATTGTCCTGAAATTATGAGAATGTCACACATAAGCAATATGAAATCTTGTCAGCCATGGCAGGGCAGCATCATCTCAGGTCCCTTGCCCCATGACAAAAGGGCAAACCATTGGCCCTAGGCTGCTCGAAGTAGTGTTGCGATAAGAAAGGACATTTACCCTATGTGACATTGCAAGGACTGGTGGCAATACATGCTACCTTACAACATGTTGCGAGGGTACATGCCTTGGAAGAAGGTTTTTATTTTGTAGTCCTGAAATGGCCATCTTCCTGAATTAATACCATTTTCAGGGAAATTTCCATTTGCCTATGTGTGCTGAACAATGCAACACACATAAAAGGTTAACATTATAAGAGATTGAACATCAAATACCTCCTTAGCCATCAACTGTGTAGGCGTCATAAATGTTTGGATCATGCCCTGCTCAACAACGCATGTGAAATAAGGTAATGTTTCCAAATCTATACATGTTCAATCGAAATAACCACACAACCCATTGAACAGCAGGAGATAGCAATTGTGTTGCATTATACTGGATATTTGCACCTACCACATTTAACGATTTGCCCCTTAATTGGTTACAATTTTACTTAAATGTGATAGTAACATGAGTACATGCAGATGGTACAAACATACATACCTACGAGTCTCCAATCTCCAATCTCAGGGGGTTTACCAGATCTGCCTTCTATGCCATGACATCAGGCCAGTGAAGTATGAGCTGGAGTGTTTAACCCCAAACGCCTTGTACGTTTCACAACAAACCCTTCATGTCCTTGGCGGGGTATCCTTGGCAGATGCTACCTCCCGATGCTAGCATGTTGGCAAGTAATAAACCAGAACCTACAGCAGGCCGCCAATCTCTCCCTCAATGAAATTCTTTGCCCTACCCTTTCCCGACATACCCTAAATACCACTATCCACACTAAAGCCCAAGCTAACAACCCTTTACCTAATCTCTACCCAAATATATTAATCCCCTAAATAGACAGCCAGCAAAACATTGACAGTAGAGGTACAATTTACAACTAAAATACACAAAAGACACATATACATGGACAGACCAGACACCGACAAGACCAGAAATTGCATCAATACACCAGCCACTCTCCAAAACACTGCCACCCAGAACAGACTAACAGAGTGTAAGAGAAATTTAAATGAACTCAGCATGGCAACGCAAGGCAGGAATCATGAGCTACATGATGACACATCAGTTGCCACAGCCATTACCAGGTTACACTCACATTGATGTCCTCCACAGTCATATGTGCATGTACAGATTGCACCTGGGCCTATGGCCCACTCTTTCTTTTTCCCTATTCTGCTGAAAGTCTTTATTCCTGGAATGTGTCAGGTATCCATCCTTGTGATGTGTCATAGGATGCAACACACACCTAGGGAATCAAAGAGACATGCTGGCTCCCCCATACTCCAGTGTATGTAAATGTAAATGTAAATGTAAATGTGTTTGTATTTATATAGCGCACTTCTACCCTGAGGTCTCGTAGCACTGTATTCATACCGCTGTGGAACCCTTCCTGGCTTTCCTTTGACATGTCCACTCCTGGGCACCCCAAGGTGAAGCCAGGCATCCAAGCGCTGCTGGGCTGTTGTGGAGATTAAGAGAGCTATTGCCCAGAGTCACAGAGTGGGACCCATGATTAGACTAGGCACCCAGGCGAGAATTATCGGGTCCGGGGAGATTGAGTCCAAGAGCCGCCAAGGTGAGAATTGAACCCTGGTCCTGGGCCAGACCTCTGCATCAGGGTCTGCCACTCTAACCCTTGAGCCACACTTCTCCACCACCAAACTTGCAGATCTACTGGACTTTCAAAGTGTAAATCCAATACTCCACGTTTTTGTGAGATAGCCATGTCTTATGCAAAAATCTACCCAAGGTTCTCCATTTAATGCAATGGTGCAGACACTTCTGCACTCAGGGGTATATGTATGACCCAGGTTGCGTGTGGCTTGCACAACACAACATGGTACATGCACAATGCAACTCTGTTATGGTATTTGTTTAGCCACCCACGCGCACTTAGCGTTGCCTGAGAGGGGTCATTCACCTCAAGTGATACAGTGCATCACAAACCACTGCATTGGGTTACTATGCAACTCCCATGGTGTAGATGCATTCCCAGACTCACCAAACCAGATAAACATGGGAATCCACCAGAAAATACAACCTCCCCAGCAGTGGCGAAACAATGAGTTATACCTTGAATTCTCCTTGTAATCTTCTCTTTCAATGTGTGCTTCATTCTGTAGCACACGTAGATGGCAGAATATGCCTCACAAGATTTTTTGCTTTTTGCTTTGTAGTCAAGTTCACCTATATGCACAGATACATTTCTGTATGCAACACAACCAACTTTGCAACGGAATGCTGAATGAGTCAGACATTCTCCCCAAGTCAAGAGATCTAGGTTAAATCCATTTTTATTTTGCCAACTATGCCACTCCAGTTTGGACCCAGCCATATGCAATTCAGTCTTGACCCTGTGCCTCAATGGAACAGTCCAAACAGAACTTCCAAACCAGGTCTTCCCTCGACCGGAAACAAACGTCCTGGGATCGGTTTCAGGGCATTTTACCCTTCATCAGCCAGGCTAGTTTGAATCCAGCGGCACAGTGAGCAAGGGACCCACGTCTGGGCATACCCATGCCATTTAGGGTGAAAAGTGTAACTGCAACAAATGATGGACGGAATGCTGAATGATTCAAACATTCTACCCCAGTCAAGAAATCTGGGATAAATCCATTGTTCTTTTGCCCACTATGCCACCCCAGTTTGGACCCAGCCATATGCAAATCAGTCTTGACCCTGTGCTTCATGGAAACAGCCCAGACCGAATTGCCAAGCCAGGTCCTCCCAGGACTGGAAACAAGCATCATGGGACTGATTTCGGGGTATGTTACCCTTCATCAGACAAGCTAGCTTGAATCCAGTGGCACAGTGAGCAAAGGAAACACATCTGGGCATACCCATCCCACTTAGGGTTAAAAGTGTAACTGCAACAAATGATGGTTGCAGTTACACAACCAACTTTGCTCCATGGTCCAAGGGGGTCTATGTTGTCCACAGGCATCCAAAACGGCACCTGCACCGGGGAAAAGGCAGAAGTGCATTGTATTCTATTAGATAGAGCACATTTCTCCACTTTTGCTTTCACAAGTAGCAGTGCAGTAGGGAGAATCTCTGCACTATGTGACCATGCTCATAATACGGCCCTCTGTTCACAGACACAGTATATTCAGGAAGCAATACTGTGATCCATATATATTGGACTACCACCAGCATTATGAGATGCAGCAAACATTCACCAGACACTGTTTAGTTCTACACTCTCTTTGGACTGTAATAGAGTGTGTTTAGGTGAACACACACATTAATAATGTGCACACTGTCCCTATGTGTTGTGTATGTATTCTGCATAAGGATTTATCATGCACACATTTGATCATGAACATGATGTGGGTGGGTTGAGTGTAACAGTAAGCAACAGGCCTTTTAAAGAGGTGAGTGAGCCAGTAGGCCTCTCTGAAGTGAACCCAGGTCATGCTCACTACTACTGTTCATTACACAGCATTCCGCCACCCTCACTTTAGCTCCGTCTTACTCCTAGCAAAGGAAGTTGCAGTATTTCTATTGTGAAGGCTAGTCTTTGTGTGGTCCTCCTGGTCCAAGTTGTCTGAAAACTTTGACACAAGCCTATTTAAGGGCACACAGGTATTTGAACAAGATATTGGGATGCAGAAATAACAAGTTTTAATATCGTGACCCACAAATATTGTAGTTCAGGAATATCATTGACAAGAATATCGATTTTCTAAGGTAAGTAATATTGATGTTAAAAAGAACTATGTTGGTAATATCATTTACAAAAATATCTATGTTGTTAATATTGATGTTAAAAATATCTATATTGTTAATATTCTTTTAAAAACTATTGTTGTTAATAATATCATTTTTTTATAATTTGAATATATTTTAGTATATGTTTTAATTGTGTATGTTATAAATTGTTTGCATAATTATCATTAATGTTTTTATATAGTTTGCAATTTTTTTTCAGTTTTTTAATTAAATTATAATTTTTAGTATCATTACGGGTAATGAGCTTTTTTCGGGGTATAGGGTTGGAAGTAATTTATTTATACTTAATTAATAAATATTTTGTAATTAGTATTAATTATTTCATTGATAATTATTTATGTAAATTGTGTAATTAATAGATTTTTTAAAGTTACATTTTAGGTTGATGCCATTTGGTCAGTAGGTGCTTTGGGTGGATAATAACTTAACTATAATTATTATTAATTATGTTTTTAAAAATAATTAATCATGTAATTGATCATTAAGTTGTGAGGTTTTTAGGGGTATAACGTGGGAAGTACATTCATTAACGTTAATTAATATACATTATTATTAATTATTTAACCAATAATTATGTAAACTGTGTTTTTAAAATGTTTTTTAAATATATGTTAGGTGTGGATTGCGGGGCTTGAGGCATATGGGATGGGTAGCAAATTCATTATAATGAATTACTAATTAATTTGTAATTACGATTAATTAATTATGTTAACTATGTCATTAATTTAGTTTTATCGTTATGCTTTAGGTGTGGATTGAGAGGTTTATAAGGGTACAGGGTGGAATATAAATGAACAACAATTAATTTAAATTATTATTATTATGTCATTGATAACTAATTATGTATATTGCGTTATTAAGATATGTTTTACGGTATATGTCATGTGTGGATTCTTTGGTTTGTAAGGGTACAGGGTGGGAACTAAATGAATTATATTTAAGTAATAATTAATATAACTTATTATTAACTGCTTAATTGATAACTATGCAAATTGTGTTATTATTATATTTTTTAAATTATATCCAGATGTGGGTTGTTGTGGTTTTAGTGTTAAAGGGCATGAAGTTAATAAAAAAAAAAGAATTATTGATAATTATTTATTACTTTAATATTAATGATTTAATGTTTAATTATTATTATTAGTAATTCACATTTCTAAAGCGCATAGCTACCCTTAGGCATTCCAGCGCTAGCGACCTAGAGCAAGAATGGGATGTTTACCAAAAAATATTCTGAAACAGCCATGTCTTCAGCTTTTTTCGGAATGAAAGGAGGTTCGTCTCTGAGCGCAAAAATGCAGGGGCAATGTGTTCTACAACCTAGCTGCAGTGTAAGAGAATGATCTTCCCCCACTGCGATTCCTTTGAATTCGAGGGACAGTGGCCAAATTCAGACCTGCAGAGCGAAGGTTCTCATTAGGATGATAAAAATTGATAAGGGAGTTGTAGATGATGGCACCTTTGCCCCTCAGGATTTTATGAGCAATGCAGAGGGACTTGAATTTAATTCTTTCCCTAATGGGTAGCCAGTGGAGAGTTTCAAAACATGACTTTGCGGATTGTGTTCTTGGAACTCCTAGCAACATCCTGGCTGCACAACTCTGTGCAACTTGGAGTTTCCGGATGGTTGTGTGAGGCGCTCCCAAGTACAGGGAGTTACCATAGTCCAGGCACGAAAGAACCAAGGCCTGGACCACTGTTCTTCTTTCCCCACAGGAAACCTGCTCTCTCTTCCAAATAGGAAAGCAGATTGCTTTTCCTCAGGGGGAGCAGCATGTTAGCTGCTCCCCCTGAGGAAAAGCAATGCTGGCTCCGGAAGGACGTGGGGAGCAGGCTGGGACTGTAGGGGCAGTGGGAATCCCTCCCCTACAGTCCCCAACATATTATATAAGCCTTGGGAAATGGGGTCCCCAGGAATAATAAAAATTAGTGATAGGGGAATTTTTTTTTTGACAGTAAAATTAGGAGTCGCGCACCCGGCACAGCGCTCAGTGCAACTCCTGGTGTTTACGCGGTGGATGTGCTGCGTGTAACCCATACAGTCGTGCAGCCAACACATACAAGTCGTGCACCATACGCGACTCCAGCACGTATGGTGCACGACTTGTACGTGTTGACTGTAACGCGATGGGTGCGCGACTCGTAGAAAAACATTAATAATATTTTCAGATATACGTGAAGCTTATGTGTTTAGTTGTTAGGAGGCTCTAAAAAGAGCCCTTGTGTTTATTGAGAGATTTTAGTACTGTTGCAGAGTCTGAAGTTCAAGAGGAACACTCTGTTCCCTTCATCTGTAAAATGTACACCATCTCTCCTATAGATGCCATGCATATTGAAACGCAGATTGTTGTGGTATACAGACCCCATTCTATAGTCTCGAAGAAAAGCAGAAACAGATTTATTCACATGTTTCCTTGCTTTCTCAATCTGTGGACAAATTTGATTGGACCAGTTCCATTTCTGCCTTTGACTTTGGCATATGTTAGAACCGACAAAAGCAAAGTGCCATCAATTCTCCAAAGGTGTCTTTCATAAGCATTTCCAGACCTACCCCAGTCAAAGTACCTAGGTCATTGCCACCACAGTGCACAATTATGAGGTCAGGGTGTTGGAGATGCAAAAAGGATTTAACCAATGGCATCAATTGGTGCCACTTTAACCCTCTCTGTCCAATCCATTTAATATCTACATTTGGTAAACCTAGGTCTTTGAGAATTCCTTTCTGTTCTGCCTACCTTTGGCTCCAGAAAATAAAGCTGTGTCCCACAATCCACACTCTAAGCATCTTGAAGGGAAGTCTGGATGCACTCAGATGGTGTCTGTAAATGAAGTGGCAGTTTGAAAACTAAGATTTTTCTAAAATGGTGGATAATATGCAGTGTTGAAAAACAGAAAAGAAATAATTGGTTGTTTGACAACATTCTACACTGAAAACTTGGGTGCATGTTTCTGTTTTTTAAAAGCACGATTCTTATTGGTTACGTAGGATAAGCTGGTATATTGAGAAGTCTAGCACGCTTGCTGTTTTCATTAGCAACATTGTGTGATGAACGTTTGACCTGTGTGCTCAGTTAAGTGTTCCATGAACTGTTTTTATGGTAACAGGCAGAAAGCACATTGGGGGTAGGGTTGAAATATATGTCATTTGGAAAGGGTTGAAATCTGTCACCAATAGAAATGTGTGTTTGCTTTTGAATTAATGAGGGAAGCAATGTGATTTGATGTGAAGGTGTATATGTGTTCAAAATGTGCCATTATTTGGTTCTCTTGAGAGGTGTTTTAAACAGAGATTCTGTATGAGAAAATCTGCTGTGTGACCGATATACTTCTTATTTTACAAGACAATTTGAAAGGTGACTTATTAATTTGTGAGGGAATGTATATGGTGCATTTTAATTTTAATTAGACTAATGTGTTTGTCCTGCTAAAGTGCAGAGAATACTTTTTGTTCTCTAGAATTTTATTGTGAGTGTGTATGCATTTAAAAAGCATTATGAGATAAGCATCTGTGTATTTTATGTGCTTGCAGACTGATAAATATGCCGTTCTCATGTTTTGGTAGAATTAGAAACCAGTTATTTTTTTATTTATTTGCAAAAATGACTCAAGTTTCTACATTAAAAGTCAGTACTCATTCTAGACTATGAAATGTGTTTTGGTAAAATGCAATGGATAGTGTTGGTTGTCTAGAGTGTCACAGTGAGTCTTGTGTGCATTTAGGAATTGTACTGATAAAAGCATTCTATACTAATGAGAAGTAGAATATTTTGTGCAATGTGTAGAGTTACCTAAAGTCTTGTTGAGTGGTAAATGTGTGTTTGTGGGCGGGGTGGGGAGGGGCAGAGCTTGCCGGCAACCAAGATGGCCGACTAAGCCCGGAGCTCAGTCTCATGGTTTTCATCAATCCTTAATTATCCTGCATCAGCACAGAATATAACGCCAAAAGCTTAGTCCCCTGAGCTGGAGAACGGCTGTAGCTAGCGGTGAAGACCTTGCAGCAGCATTTCGGCGCCGGGGTTCAGGAAAACGAGATCGCGGTGGAGTGGTGACGCAGGAGGCCTGAAACCCGCGACCCAGAGTGCGGAGCCGGCCCACGCAGCGTAACAGTGCGTGCGGCCAGAGCGCAACGCTTGCCCCGGGAAGATCTCAGTCTGCCCACACAAACCCAACCAGGTATGTGCGCTTAGCCCGGATCGACCTGTGGGACAGACCCTCACTGCCTCCCCTCTCCCCACCCCTCTTTGGCTTGGGGTCGGGGTCCAATCTGCGCAACATAGCTGAGACTGAGGAGTGGTCACACCACGAGGCGGTCACACCACGAGGCGGCGGCCTCAGTTGACGGAAAGAGGGAGCCCCGGTACATTGCGAGTGATTACAGAATCTGGGCCCTCGGGTTCACCACCCGGATCTACCTTGTGGCGACGTGACAAGCGGTGCCGGACAGCGGAGCATGTGCTGCAAAGCTGGTGCACGACTCGGGTGTGCTGCGCCCACAGGCCAGATCGGCTGCCTGCTTTGGAGGGACCATTGACTATGCCTCGCTGACGGGTTGAGGGGGTAACCACGAGGGCATTGCAGCAGAAGACCATGAGGGGGCTCAAGCAAGAGTGCAGCAGCTCACACCGAAGGGAGCAATTCTGGCACGTGGCGCCATAACGGAGGCCCATGCTCATCAAAGTTCGCTGGGAATCACCGGAGTGCGAGGCAGCCGGAGCTACAATATTCCCTGTTCAGCGCCTAGGAGATTGACCCATCATGCAGCTCACAAAACCCCATGTGCAGTTAGATTGAAGTCACCATTGCGAGTGCGATGCAAGCTATGCCCTGGGACTGAAGCTGAACTTGGGCATCGCAAGGCGACTGGCAGACGCGATCACTGCAGACACAGTGCGACCTGCAGAGGAGTGCGCTAGCCCAGAGACACTTGACCAATTTAGACATCATTTAGCTCGTACACAGGGACTGCCCAGCCATTGCTTGACGCTGCAAGGGGTTTTCCATGACTTGGAGCTAGCAGGAGGAAAATATACATAGTGTGCTGCAACGCTAGGATCTCCCGCCAGCGCATCCCAAAATGGGCCGAGGCGATAAGACCCAGAGCAAACTCTCTTCGACCAAAGGTGCTCAAAGTCGCAGGAAGTTGCGAGCACGGATAAGCGCAACATGCAAGACGAAGGGGACGCCGTAGAAAGCACTGATATTAGGAACATGCTACTAGCTATGGAAAAGAGCCTTCAGAACAGCATGACAACCTTGGGCTCGAAACTAGAGGTCCTCACTTACAGAATGGACAAAATGGCGAAATGGATTGATAAACACGCAGAAAAGCTGGACATGTCTGAGAGGAGGTTGACGGAGGTTGAGGAGGCACAAACGGAACTTGACGCAGATCACAAAAAAATTGAGAAACTAATGCAGGCCCTGCAAGACAAGACTGGAGATTTGGAGGCGCGGTTTTGTCGCTGCAATCTGAGAATCACGGGCCTCCCAGAGACGACCCAGACGGGCAACATGGAGAGGTTCATGGAAAAACTTCTAACCACTCTGTTGGGTGAAGAGACTTTCTCGCCGAGGTTTGTGGTGGAGCGGGCTCATCGCTCTTTGGGTCCGCGCCCGCGCCTGGAGCCCCTCCACACCCGATCATAGCCAAACTGCTCAACTACAGAGACAGGGATGCATCCCTGCGCCAGGCCAGAGACAAGAAATTGCTGCAGTATGAGGGTTCAGAGATCCCTCTTTACCCTGACTTCACTGCTAGAGTGCAGGAGGCTCGCAAGCACTTTGACCCATTCAAAAGGCAACTTAGAGACCTAGGCCTGGACTGCGCAATGCTGTACCTGGCAAAACTGAGAGTCAATCGGCAGGGACAATCTCATATGTTCACAGACCCCTAAGCACTACAACAAGCCCTGAAAGGCTGGTCGAGGGACCATCGCAGAGGCGCAAATGAACCATCGGATGAAGCAGGTGGAAGCAGCCAGCTGAACGAGCAGGAGTGACTTGCTACTTAATGTTTGCTCTACGAGGCGGTAAGGCGCAAGAGCTGGGGTACACAGAGAGACCTATTCAGATGGACAGTCGTGCTGTTGGGGTCCTAGTGGGGCGGGATCTTTCATGGGACCATGAGTGTTAGCATACCATGGCATGGGAGTGTTAAGAGATTGTGCGTAATAACTAGACCAAGACGAGTTTCACTGCCACCTAATTCAGACAGACGCACTGGGGTCTACATATGGAGCCACAGAATTGTTTTACTAATCCACGCGCTAGGGGAATGTGTATATATGCACACTGTTTATCAAAATGAATAGATTGCAACAAAGTCTTATAACAACTCAAGATTTGCTGATGCATGCTATAAACCACTCGGGCAGTGAGCGGACAAGCTCCAGTATAGTGCACGTTCCTAAAGTTGGGGGGAGGGGAAGAGAGGGAGGCAAGGCGGGAACTGGCTCGGCAAGTACAGGTTGGGGGTGGTCTGCTGTGGGTGGGGGATGGAACAGTTTTGTTGTAGTCTTCGACAGGTAGAGGGGGGTTGTTGTTTCACTTATTGCACACACTACCCACCCTGGGCTCTCGAGAAACCCTCGCACTCATGCAACACAAACCTAAGAGCAATGGCGAGTGCAGCTGCAACGAATAATCATGATTCGTCAGCTACGATTCGTACCCTCACATGGAATGTTCGGGGTCTCCATGACTATCGCAAACTTAGGAAGGTACTAAGTTACCTGCAACGACAGAGGGTGGATGTGGCCCTACTACAGGAGACCCATCTCCCACTTACAAGTAGGATGCTGCACAGTAAAGTTCTGGAAGGCAATATCAAAGCTGCATGATTTACACCACATTCCAGGGGTTTGTTGACCTGGTTAAACCCTAGGTCAAAACTAACTCTGACACTTCTGCAGGCTGACCCTGGAAGCCGTTATGTGATATCAAATTGTAAGGGCTTAGGACTGGAACTAATAGTCATTAATGTTTATGGCCTGAATTATGACTCCCCGGAATTCTACCACACCCTGGCGAATGTAGCACGCACTTATTCCACGGCGCAGGTACTCTGGGGGAGGGGACTTAAATTTGGTGCTTAACCCGGCACTGTATAGATCTGCAGGCCCACCGTGTAAGCCCTCAGCCGCTGCGCAAGCACTACAAATGGTGCTCACTAGTCTAGATCTGGAAGATGTGTGGAGATACAGACATACTGCGCAGGGGTGTTACACACACTACTCGGCCTACCATGATATTCACACCAGACTTGACTACTGGCTAGCGACCTCTTCCATGATGGGACGCATCAGGGACTGTACAGTCCTGCCACGCACTTTGTCAGACCATTCACCTCTCCTGCTGGTCCTAGAGTCCCCTGCAAAATCGATCCCTCCGTTCACATGGCGCTTTCCACCATACTCACTACTTGACCTGCTGTTTAGGGGAGAGCTGGCGGAAGAGATTGATGTCTTTTTTGAAGCTAACATAGGTTCAGTGGACAAATTTCAATCAGTGTGGGAGGCCTTTAAAGTCTACATTCGGGGTATAGCAATGTCCAAACACTCGAGCGTTCTCAAATCCATCTGACAGAGACTGTTGGTGTTAGAGCAGCAGCTAGCGATACTTGAGAAGCGAGAACAGAGCACCCCAGACCCAGCTGTGGTGGAAGAAATAAAATTCTTGATCACTGAATATAATGATGAGGCGGACAGGGATGTCCAGTATATGGGGAAAAAAACGACGGTGCAAACCTATGGGGAGGGGGATCGGCCTAGCTCACTCCTAGCTAGAATACTTAAGGGCAAAAGGGGGAAACCACAGATCACTGAGTTAAAGACCTCGGACGGCCAAGTCATCACAGATGAGACTGATGTAGCAAACAGGTTTAGGAGCTACTATGCTGACCTGTACTCCACCAAATGCGGCGACCTCTCTGATGAAATTACAGAGTACTTGGAACACATAGATCTACCCATGGTCACTAACGTGCACTGAGAATTCATTATGCAGCCCATAGGGAAAGACGAAATACTAGAGGCATTGGCGGGCATGCACTCGGGGCGTGCTCCTGGCACTGACGGACCACAGTAAGCTTTCCGAGACAAGCTGATCCCCCACCTATCCACGCTGTTCGATGACATTTGCGTTGATGGTAGCATGCCTCATTCCATGAGGGAAGCATTACTAGTTACAATACTCAAACCCAGTAAAGCACATGAAGAGTGTGGCTCATACAGACCTCTATCCATACTAAATGTTGACACCAAGCTTTATGCGAAAGTGCTGGTGACGCACCTTGCTCTCCTCACCCCCAAGCTGGTTGCTCCGGAACAGGCAGGGATTCATCCCTAATAGAAATCTAACCTATAATATCCACACAGTACTTGGCACTATGCAACATGTTTAACAAGATGCGAAGGCTATCGTGGTTTTCCTTGATATGGAGAAGGTCTTTGATTCTGTTGAGTGGCCATTCATTAGACAGGTGTTGCGGCGGCTGGGACTGGGCATGCCGTTTCTTCAAATGATAGGAGCTTTATATCATAAGCCAACGGCCAGGCTCCGCTTTGGCGACCAGGTGACAGACCCCTTTCAGATTGGTAGAGGGACTCGGCACGGCTGCCCACTCTCCCCTCTGCTTTACGCACTAGTTGTTGAGCCGCTTGCCTGTGCATTGCGGGAATATCACGGCAACGATGGTGTAAGTTTTCCAACATATAAGATCGTGGTCTCGATGTACACAGACGACACCCTGCTGTATGTTCGAGACCCAGAAAATAACTTGTCATCAATGCTCAGACAAGTGGTCCAATATGGATCACTCTCTGGACTGAAAGTCAACTGGGCGAAATTGCTGGCCTTTCCCCTCACCCTGGCTACCAGGAGGGTTGACATGGAATACCCGTTGCAATGGACCCTGGACCTGATTAGATATTTGGGTGTACGGCTTCATACTGACTCTGAGACACTGCTCAGAGAAAACTATGGGGTAGCCTTCAGCAGGCTGGAGGACGATGTGGAGGCCTGGTGTAAGCTCCAGCTCCCCCTAATGGGATGCATAGCCATTATGAAAATGGTGGTATTTCCCAGACTCCTGTTTCTGTTCAGCTCCATCCCAATGGTACTGTCGAAGGCCTTCTTCCAGACATTGACACAGCTGATTAAGCTTGCATGGGCAGGCAAGCAACCGAGAGCGAAGTGGACACTCCTTACACTGCTGTATAGCATGGGCGGATTGGGGGTTCTGGATTTTGAGCTATATTATAGGGTTGCTCAGGCCTCCCACCTGCACACGTGGATACATGGAGACACACACATTCTGCATGTACGCATGGAGTCTTTGCGGACCCTCTACCACTTCCTGCCATGATCTTCAGACCAATAGCTCGCAGGACGGGCATTTTAGATTCCATTACCGCGATGAATCATGCCTGGCACTCCCTCTTACAGGCAAAATGTGGCACGCTGCTATACTCACCTGAAATGCCTCTAGACTGGGCTCAATGGCTATCGCCTATCAGAGGGAAAGGTGTGGTCATAGCACTACAAAAGCTGGGCGTCTGCACAGCGATGTCCCCTTGTTGCTCCGTTTTCAATTTCACAGTGTGCGCAGCGCTCTTTTAGATCTACTGGGACCGGACTTGGCAGAACCTCGGAGGTCCCGGAACTCACATATGTTATCAAAACGGAGACGCCTCACAAGCTACTAACAAATCTGTACAAGACTGCTATGTCCCACAGAGAACAACAACTTATGAAAGCCAGAGCGTCCTCGCATAAAGATCTACAAGTCACAATCGATGACGATATGTGGCGATATTAATGTGTAAATACTAGGAAAGAATCCCTGAATGGTAGGCATAGGTTGGTACACTTCAAGTTTCTCCAAATAGTGTATTACACCCCAGAGAGGCTTCACAGATATGGTCTCCGACAGTCAGCTGAATGCGAGCGATGTCATGAGCAGGTTGCAGATTTTCTACACTTGGCGGGTCATGTCCAGGTGTCCAAGATTATTGGGGCAGCATCTTCACCACTATGAACACGATCCTGGAGCTTGAACTGATCCCCGATCCGGCGCTGGCACTTCTTGGCCACTCCAGGGGCCTCCCGATGGCGGTCAGGCGACTCACAGACATGGGAATGCTCATAGCTAGGCGCGTGGTGGCGCTCTGCTGGATGAGGGGGCCACTCCTGATGATGAAACACTGGGCACATGATATGCTTTACTGTTGCACACAATCCGAGCATTACAGCAAGTTGCTACCTCCTACAAGCTGTCCGAAGAACTTTTGGGGATTGTATCAAACGCATTTAAGAGATAGAGCAACAGAAGCCACAACGGGGGAGGAAACTAATAATGAGAGGCCTCTTTCAGACGCATCAGCCAACGCAGGGAATGGCTTGTCGTTAAGCCTATAAGGGCTGTACACTGGGATCGCTTTAGGGGTGTAGTGGGCCAGTAGTGGTGGCAAGGCAATAGGACGAAAGAGGTTTAGTTAGAGGGTAGCAGTTTGCTTGCCCTCTAGGCCCTATCTGATAGCTATGGGACAAGCTACACGTATTTTCCAGTTCCTTATGTGGAGCTCAGCGCATACTCTGCCTACAGGAAGTTGGATGAATGACATGATGCAAGTGAGTGACGGGCCTTAGAAGTCAGATGACGGAGGGGGGTTATGTGTGTGTGATAACGGGGGGAAAAGGGGGAAGTTAGTAATTGTTATTGGTTTGTTAAATATTTAAGGATGATATTATTGCATCTGAAGGAATGCTGGGACAGGCAGGGACAGGGGGCGAGCGCAAGCGCGTCCTAGACCAATTATCGGAGAAATAATACGTTAATTTTTCATACTGTGTATAATCTGATTGCCTTGACGAACTATATGTCTACTCTGCCGCCGGACCCCAGGGTTGTCGGCTAAAGGGCTGTGTTATCCTTGAGGACATGAGACATTTTTACTCATTCCGCTGGCGGCCCCAGGGTTGTAGACACCAGGCTGTGTGAATTTCTTGTAGGAATCAATAAAGGTTTTTGAAACTTTAAAAAAAAAATGTGTTTTTGTAAAAAGCAAGGTATTGAGTTGCTTAAGTAGAATCACACAGTGAGTCTGTGCATTTAGGAATAACTCTGAGAGATGCATGTTGGTAGTTTATGTGTTTCCTGACATGTAATTGGTTAAAAACGTATTGTGTTCTCTCATTTTGGTAGAAGTGGAAAATAGTCATTGGTTATGTGTTTCGAAAATGAGTTTAGTATTAAAAGTAAAATGCAGTTCTGAAATATATGGAATGCATGCTTGATGTTTTTGGAGGAAAAAAGCTACATGTAGTCTTGCAGTAACACTATCCCCAGTATCATTTCCTACAGTACCCAAACACTACTGCATTACTGTAAACTCTTAATCTACCTCCAGCATGATCACCTACACTACCTATTCACCACTTTACTACCCTAAACCTTAAATCTACCCCAGCACAACCTGCTACTCTACCCAAACACCACTTTATTTCCTAGAACAGTACCCTACCATAACCCCCTACACTACACAAACACCACTGCACTACCTTAAACACTAAAACACTATCCATAGCATGATGCCCTATGTTACATAAACACCACTGCACTAAGCTAGAACACTACCCCAGTATGACTCCCTATACTACCTAAACATCAATTCACTACTCTAAAGCTTAAAACTATCACAGCAGAACCCCTTACACTACACAAACATAACTATAGAGCCCTACTACTGTATTTATAAGATATATTGTTATTTGTCTAGAATCACACCGTGAGTCTGTGTATTTAGGAATCACTCTGAGAGAAGAAATTTAATAATTCATGTGTTCCCGACATGTAATTGGTTAAAAGTGTATCGTGTTCTCACATTTTGGTAGAATTAGAAAATAGCCATTGGTAATGTGTTTCCAAAATGAGTTTAATATTAATAGTAAAATGCAGTTCTGAAATATATGGAATGCATGCTTGATGTTTTTGCAGACAAATAAGTACATGTAGTCTTGCATTGACACTACCCTCAGTATGATTTCCTACACTATGCAAACACCACTGCACTACTGTAAACACATAATCTACCTGCAGCATGACCACCTACACTACCTATTCACCACTTTACTAACCTAGGGCCAGATGTAGTAGGTGGCCAAATATCGGTCGGTATGGGCCGATTTCGGCCGTTACTGACCTGTATTTGGATTTTTAGATGTAGGGGGATTCATTTTTACAGAATCGGTAAATTTACTGATTCTGTAAATCTAGATGTAGGTGGCCCCTTAAGAATTTGTTATTTACCACAAAATAATATTTCGTGGTAAATAACGAATTCCAGTGAACATGCATATCTGTGCATGTACACCTGTGCCATGTGGTACACATACATGTATGTTTGTGTGTCACATGGCACACAAGCCAGAAATCAGGGGTGCATCAGGGTGTCAAAGTGACACCCTGTCCCCCTTGACAATTCGGTAGTTTTACCGAAACTGTATTAAATACTGATTCGGGTATTACGAATCATACCGATTTGGTAAAAAGTACCGATTTTTTCCCTACATCTCATTTACCGAATCTAGAATAGCGAATCGGTAAAATTCGGTATTCTAGAGTCGGTAAATTAGATTTACCTACATCGGGCCCCTACACCTTAAATCTACCCCAGCACAACCTGCTACTCTACCCAAACACCACTTTATTCCCTAGAACACTACCCTACCACGACCCACTACAGTACACAAACACCACTGCACTACCTTAAACCCTAAAACGCTATCCCTAGCATGATCCCCTATGGTACATAAATACCACTGCACTATGCTAAAGCATTACCCCAGCATGATTTCCTATACTACCTAAACACCATTTCACTATTCTAAAGCTTAAACCTATCACAGCAGGACCCCTCTCTGAGAGAAGCAATTGGTAATTCATGTGTTTCCCGACATGTAATTGGTTAGTCATGCAGTGACACTACCCCAGTATGATTTCTGATACTACCCAAACACCACTGTACTACACTACTACTCCATTTATAAGAAATATTGTTATTTGTCTAGAATCACACTGAGAGTCAGTGTCCATTTAGGAAAATTGAGAGACAATGATTTTGTTACTTTATATTTTTGCAGATATATAAATACATGTACTCTTGCAGTGACAATATCCCTAGCATAATTCCCTACACTACAGAAAGACCAGTGCACTACCCTATACCCTTAAACTACCTCCAGCATCATTACCTACAATACCCATTTACCACTGCACTACCCTAAACTCTAAAACACTATACCAGCACGACTCACTACACTACCCAAACACGATTGCTCTACCTTAAACCTTAAATCAACCTGAGCACGACCTCCAACAATACCAAAACACCACTGTACTTTCCTAGAACACTACCCCAGCATGACCCCCTACATTACACAAACACCACTGCACTATGTTTAAACCTAAAACACTATCCCTACCATGATCCTGTACACAACATAAACGGTACAGAGCAGGAATATCGTCGTAAAAATATCGACTAACCTAAATATCGCTGCAAAAATATCTACAGGAAGAAATATCGATGACAAAAATATTGTCTGACCAGAATATCGACAGACAGGTAAGTAATATCGTTAACATTAATATAGTTGTAATAAATATCGTTTACAAAAACATAGTTTACAATAATATCGTTTTTTAAATAATTATAAGTAATGTAGTGTTTTTAATGAATATTTGTAGTCAAAGTAGTATTTTAGTAGTATATTATTATTTAATAATGTATTTTAAGTTGAATTTAGTATTAATAGTTCCGTAGCGGGTTGTGGGTTTATAGGGGAGTAGGGTGGGAAGTAATTTAAATAAAATGAAATAATAGATTAATTAATGTTTTAAATGAAAATAAATAGTGTAATAAATAATAGTTAATTAATTTCAATTAGTTAATTGAATAATAATTATGTAATTAATTATGTTAATTTTTTAAATAATTTTAGGTGTGTGTACAGGATTTTTTTGGGGAAAATGTTTTTGGGTAAAGGGGTATTTTTAGGGTTCAGGGTCAGTTTTCAGTTTTTGGGTAAAGGGGTATTTTTAGGGTTCAGGGTCAGTTTTCAGTTTTTGGGTAAAGGGGTATTTTTAGGGTTCATGGTCAGTTTTCAGTTTTTGGGTAAAGGGGTATTTTTAGGGTTCAGGGTCAGTTTTCAGTTTTTGGGTAAAGGGGTATTTTTAGGGTTCAGGGTCAGTTTTCAGTTTTTGGGTAAAGGGTTATTTTTAGGGTTCAGGGTCAGTTTGGGGTTTTTGGGTAAAGGGGTATTTTTAGGGTTCATGGTCAGTTTTCAGTTTTTGGGTAAAGGGGTATTTTTAGGGTTCAGGGTCAGTTTTCAGTTTTTGGGTAAAGGGGTATTTTTAGGGTTCAGGGTCAGTTTTCAGTTTTTGGGTAAAGGGTTATTTTTAGGGTTCAGGGTCAGTTTGGGGTTTTTGGGTAAAGGGGTATTTTTAGGGTTCAGGGTCAGTTTTCAGTTCTTGGCTAAAGGGATATTTTTTGGGTTCAGGGTCAGTTTTCCCTACTGTTGCACCCTCTGGAGTGGGAATAGTAATTTTTACTCCTACGCTATCAAATGTTTTAATTAGTAATATATTGTATATTTTAATTATATGTATGTATTATTGTTGTTATATAATGTAATGTGTAAAATCAATTTATATGTCCACATTTATTAAGTTTATAATTAAAAAGTGTAGTACATTTTTTTGAAATAGTTAAAAAATAAAAGTAATGTCATGTATTTTGTTAATAGTACTTATATTTATTTATTATTTAATGTAATTTTAATTATTTTAAAAAGTCGATATTTTTTACATCTATATTAATTACAACGATATTTTGGAGTCGATATTTATGTACTTACCTGTTTAAGTATAGGGTGTCGATATTTTTGTAAACGATATTTTTACAACAATATTTATGTCAGCTATATTTTTGTAATCGATATTTTAACACCCTACCAACATAAACACCACCACACTACCCTAGAACACTACCCCAGCACAACCTCCTACACTACCTATTCACCACTGCACTACACTAAACTCTAAAACACTATACCAGCACGACACACTACAGTACCCAAACACCATTGCACTACCCTAAACGTTAAATCTACTACCCTAAAACACTACCACAGCACAACCCTCTACACTGCACAAAGACCAGTGCACTACTCTACACTCTTAATGTACCCCTAGAATGACCCACTACACTACATAAACACCACTGTACTACCCTAAACACTAAATCACTACCCAGCATGACACTTTACACTACTCAAACACCATTGCACTACCCTAAACGTTAAATCTACCTCTGCACAACCTCCTACACTACCCAAATACAACTGCAGTATCCTAGAACACTACCCTAGCATGAATCCCTACACTATCCAAACACTACAGAACTACCCTAAAACAGTACCCCAGCACAACCCCATACACTACATAAACACCACTGCAGTACCTTAAACCCTAAAACACTATCCCTATTATGTCCCCATACACTACATAAACACCACTTCACTACCCTAGAACACAACCCCAGCACGACCTACTACCCAATTCAAGCACCATTGAACTACCCCAGCACGACCCCCTATACTACACAAACACCACTGCACTACTTTAAACCCTAAGACACTATCCCTTGCATGACCCCGTACACTACATATACACCACTGCACTATCCTAAAAGAGTATCGCAGCATGTCCCCCCTACACTATATAAAACACCATTGCAGTACCCTAAACATTAAATCTATCCCAGCACAACCTCTTACACTACTCAAACACCAGTGTAGTATCCTAAACTCTAAAACACTACCCCCGCACAACCCTCTACACTATTAAAACACTATTACACTACCCTAAACCTTAAATCTATACTAACACAACCTCCTACACTACTGAAATACCACTTCACTACCCCAGAACAGTACCTTAGCACGACTCCCTACACTGGACAAACAATATTGCACTAATCTAAGTTCTAAATCTGTACTGTTGCAAAACCATAGTGTCTGGTTATGTACTATGTAGTAATGTATTTACTAAAGTAAAAGTGAACCAAGTATGAATTCACTCAGTGTCTTTCCTTATAGTATTGTAATCATTTAGTAAATATGCATTTACTCATACAGTACTTCATGTTTTAGTGTTATGGAGTGCTTCAAACTGCTATGCACTAAGTATGTAGTGCTCCTACAACCTTCACAGTTGTGTTTCAGGGCTACACTTTTTTAGTCAGAATGTACATTAAAAGTGTTTGTATAGTGATAATAATGTATAATTGTTTTAAGTTGTTAATAAATAAGGAAGCCCGGGATAATGAGAGAGGAAGCGAGTACTTCACAACTTCATATGAAAGTTTCATTTCACCTCTCGACCCGAAGGCTCATGGGGCATTGACTCCTTACATTTCTAGCTTATTCTCAGAAATACTGACATAGCTTTACAATACCATATACTCGTACCACATAGGTATTGTATTTTAGATCACTTGTATATATTTTTTCATCACATATTGATAGCAACATAGTGAGTGACAGAGGGATCTTACTCCGTCCTGACGAAGAAGCTTCTACAGCTTCGAAACATGTTGACACCCCCAGTAGAATCAGCACATTAACAGCGTGATTTCACCGAGCCACTTTTTTTCAACGGTACCAGCCTATGACCAAATAAAGTTGTTTTGTATCCATAAGGCCAGGTATCTTTTAAATTCACTTTCTCATTCACCCCTGATCCTACTTCATTCACTACGAATACACCTCACATAGCACTTACAAAATCTGAGTGCTCCAGCGTAGTCGCCAGTCGCAGCCAATGATGAAGCATGACACCAAGTGCCCTTTTGGTGTGTGAGTGGTATTTTAACAAATACTGTGTATGCCTTATATCTCTAGACATACATAAACCTCTTTGAGGTGGATCTTTTTTATTTCTAAACCATTGCATGGAGGAAGATGCATCCACCATAGTACTCCTACGAGTACTACCTCTTCACTCCCTAACCCTTGATTTTGATCTATGTACTACGTAGTAATGTATTTACTAAAGTAAAAGTGAACCAAGTATGAATTCACTCAGTGTCTTTCCTTATAGTATTGTGATCATTTAGTAAATATGCATGTACTCATACAGTGCTTCATGTTTTAGTGTTATGGAGTGCTTCAAACTGCTATGCACTAAGTATGTAGTGCTCTTACAACCTTCACAGTTGTGCTTCAGGGCTACACTTTTTTAGTCAGAATGTATATGAAAAGTGTTTGTATAGTGATAAAAATTTATATTTTTTTAAAGTTGTTAATAAATACTTATTTATGTTTATTTTTTACAGATACTGTTTATAATACTTAAAATAAAGTTATCATGCTGGAGAAACAAAGAAGAAGAAAAGGTCAGAAAAAGGATACTTACTTAAAAAAAACTCAACCACAAGTATTGGAAGACCAACATATTGTGGCTAAAAAGAGAAATATTACTGGTAAGACCGAACCGAACCAAACAAATCTCCAATCTGGCCACGAAATATGCAAAAGTTCTCCTAATAGGGGATTTTAAATATTGGGCCAACAACCCTTTGGGTGGCACACAATCAGGGGAATTGACAGACCTTTTAACAAATCTCAATCTGACACAGTA
Source organism: Lissotriton vulgaris (assembly GCF_964263255.1). Classification (NCBI taxonomy): domain Eukaryota; kingdom Metazoa; phylum Chordata; class Amphibia; order Caudata; family Salamandridae; genus Lissotriton; species Lissotriton vulgaris. Next base: position 136,641,896 of record NC_141688.1, read on the forward strand.
CATCACTCAACCAACCCATATTAAGGGCCACATTTTGGACCAAGTGTGGTCCACTAATCCCTTATCAGCTAGTCCTACTGTTGAGCCGTGTATATGGTCAGACTATCACCTAATTAAATTTCTAGTGCCCTCCCAGGCTAAAAACATCTTGGTCAGGCCGCCCCACTACGCCGGACACACACTCGACCCCGTCTTCTCATCCAGCAAGGACATCGCCTTCAGCCAAGCCACCGGACTCCACTGGACGGACCACAGCTGCGTCCACTTCAGCTTCAGAAGGACCACGATCCACCACCACCAGCAACAGGTTGCACGCAGAAGCTGGAACAAGATCACTGCCGACCAGCTCGCGACCGCCATGAGCAAGAATCCACCCACCAGCGCAACGAACCCCAGCCAAGCGGCCACCAACCTCACGAAGTGGATCAGCGACTGCGCAGACGACCTCGCCCCGCTGAAGACCCCGCCCAGCAGACCCGGTAGCAAGAAATCCCCATGGTTCACCGACGAACTCAAGTGCTCCAAGAAGAACTGCTGAGCCCTCGAGAGAACCTTGCGCAGAGACCCAACACCGGACAACATGACTGCCCTCAAGCTCACCACCCGAAAACACCACCAACTCATCCACGCCACCAAGAAAACCGCATTCAAGGAACGACTGGACAACAACGCACACAACAGCAAGGAACTCTTCAACATCGTCAAAGAGCTCTCCAACCCCAATGCCGGAAACAACGACATCACCCCTTCGCAAGACCTCTGCAACTCCCTCGCATCCTACTTCCACAACAAGATCGCGGACATACACAACAGCTTCAGCACTCAACCAACGCACGCCACGACCGAACCACCGCCCCCCACCACCAGCCTCCGCGCCTGGACCCCGATCAGCACTGAAGACACCGTCCGCACAATGAACTCCATCCACTCCGGATCTCCTACCGACCCCTGCCCTCACCACGTCTTCAACAAGGCCGACGCTGTCATCGCACCCCACCTGCGGGACATCATGAACACCTCCTTCGACACCGCTACCTTTCCGGAGAGCTGGAAGCACGCCGAGCTCAGCGCTCTACTAAAGAAGCCATCAGCCGACCCCACCGACCTCAAGAACTACCGCCCCATCTCGCTGCTCCCGTTTCCTGCAAAAGTCATCGAGAAGACCGTCAACAAGCAGCTGGCCGCCTTCCTCAAGACAAACGGATCCCTCGACCTCTCGCAGTCTGGCTTCCGGGCCAACCACAGCACCGAGACCGCCCTGATCGCAGCCACCGATGACTTCCGAGCTCTGCTTGACAACGGAGAAACAGCGGCCCTCATCCTCCTAGACCACTCCGCGGCCTTCGACACTGTCTGCCACCGTACACTAGTGCAGCGACTCAGCAACGTCGGAATCCAGCAGAAGGCACTGGAGTGGATCATCTCCTTCCTCGCCGGAAGGACACAGAGAGTCCGCCTCCCCCCGTTCAGATCTGAAGCCACCGAAGTCATCTGCGGCGTTCCTCAAGGCTCCTCGCTCAGTCCAACCCTCTTCAACGTGTACATGAGCCCCCTCGCAGACATCGCACGCCAGCACAACCTCAACATCATCTCCTATGCCGACGACATCCAGCTGATTCTCTCCCTCACCAACGACCCCGCCACCGCCAGAGCCAACCTCCACGAAGAAATGAAAGAGGTAGCCGAATGGATGAAGAACAGCAGCCTGAAACTGAACTCGGACAAGACGGAAGTCCTCATCCTGGAATCCTCACCCTCCGCCTGGGACGACTCCTGGTGGCCCCCCGCCCTAGGCAGTGCACCCAAACCAACACCCCACGCACGCAACCTGGGCTTCATCCAGGACTCCACCTTCTCCATGACCAGACAAGTCAACGCCGTCTCCTCGTCGTGCTTCAACATCCTGCGCATGTTATGAAAGATCTTCCGGTGGATCCCCACCGAGACCAGGAAGACGGTCACCCAGGCCCTCGTCACCAGCCGTCTGGACTACAGCAACTCCCTCTACGCCGGAACCACCGCCAAACTCCAGAAAAGACTTCAGCGGATCCAGAACGCCTCAGCACGACTCATCCTGGACATCCCCCGTCGCAGCCACATCTCCGGACACCTGAGAGATCTGCACTGGCTCCCGGTCCCCAAGAGAATCAACTTCCGACTCCTCACGCACGCACACAAAGCCCTACACAACCAAGACCCAGGATACCTCAACAGCCGCCTCAACTTCTACGCTTCCAAACGCCAGCTTCGATCGACCGGCCACGCCCTCGCCACCGTCCCCCGCATCCGAAGAGCCACCACAGGGAGACGGTCCTTCTCCTACCTTGCCGCCAAGACATGGAACTCCCTCCCGACCCACCTCCGCCTGACCCAGGACCACCTCGCCTTCAGGAAGCAACTCAAGACCTGGCTGTTCGAGCAGTAGCGGACCACCCTCCCCTAGCGCCTTGAGACCCTCTGGGTGAGTAGTGCGCTATATAAATGCTTTGATTGATTGATTGATTAGGTCTGTCTCGGAAATGGCATAACTTCGATAAAGAGCAGTTTCTGACAACTCTTACCAACACGCTCCCCACTGTGGAAAAAGATATTGAGCTATGTGAGGGCAGGCTGGCTGAGTGGTTATTGGGGGCCAGCAATATACATGCACCTCCGAAAAAATTAAAAGCTGTACGACGGGCAGACGCACAGAAATGGTTTACAGAGGAATTAAAAAAACAGAAATTACTGTTGCACCAAAAAGAGAGGAAATGGCGCTCACAATATGATGAAGACAGGAAACGGGCCTATCTGGCAGCTACAGGCGACTATAAGCTGGCCATTATTACAGCCAAGAGATCCTATTTTTCATCTAGGATTTTCAATGCCAGTGATATATCCAAGGAAATCTTCACTATTGTCAATGTACTCTCTCATCCTGATTTGATCCTCCCTGACCCCTCTCCCACACAAGAATTTTGTGATACACTGAACAAATTCTTCTTAGATAAAATTGCCTGAATTAAAGCAAGTATACCTAAAACATCTGGGGCAAGGACGATTCTCACTGCAAACAAAAATTCAGCTGTTTAAGATTCCTTCCTAGCCATAACTACATACATTAAACAACTTGCTGTCCAGAGTAAAATCAGAGCCCCCCCTGGACAGCTGCCCTCCTGATGTCATGAAAGAGGCATTTTCTAGGTTTCCCTGACTTATTGACCAGTTTCCTAAACGAGTCCCTTTCCCAGGGCCTTGTCCCTAAGTCATTTAAAGAGGCAGTTGTAGTCCCACTCTTAAAAAAACCAGGCGCTGACCCTGCTATCCTTGCAAATTACCGCCCTATTTCCTTACTCCCTTTTTTAGCCAAGGTGCTGGAGGCACATGTAGCAACATGTTTGTCCAACTTTATAGAATCTTCAAACTATTTGGACCCACATCAAGCGGGTTTTCGCCCAGCGCATGGTACAGAGGCGGTCATGTTGACAGTCCTTGACTCCCTACGTCAGAAGGTCGATCTGGCTATACCACAGACACTGGTTCTCCTGGATTTGTTGGCGGCGTTCGACGCGGTCAATAACAACATTTTGTGCGACTGTGTCGGGCAGACCGGCATCCAGGGCTCGGCCTTCAGTTGGATTTGCTCCTTCCTCAACAGCCGCTCTCAAGCGGTTCGACTAGGGAACTTTATGGCTGCCAAGTCCTCCATTTCTTGTGGGGTCCCGCAGGGAGCCTCTCTCTCACCTCATCTATTTAATATTTATCTATTTCCCTTGATCCTGGCATTGAAAGAAATGAACACAGTCACCTTCAACTATGCTGATGACCTGCAGCTCCTGTTTGCGATTGATGGCACCCCAAGTTCAGTCTCAAAATTTCAAGAGACAATGCGTTTTATCCGTCAGTAGATGGATCAGAATCATCTTAAATTGAACCCAGACAATATCGAACTATTGCTGACTGGGTACAGCAGCAGGTTCTGGAGTCCTTATTATTGGCCGCCTGAATTAGGTAATCCACCGCAACCAGCCCCCCACGTACGTAGTCTGGGGGGGGCAACTCCTCCAACTGGTCCAGAATCAAGCGGCAATGTTGATATTCCATCAACCCAAATGCCACTTGGCATCCTTCCTCCTGTGGAATTTACATTGGCTCCTGGTTGCTCAGAGATCATTGTTCATATCAGGATGCCTGATATTTAAGTCACTATACTGCAACAGCCGGCATTCATTAACAAGTTAGTCTCTAGATATACCCCTTCACGTCCCCTGTGCTCTGCCCAACTTCAGCTGATGATGGTACCATCTTATAAGCTCAAACGCCAAGGTGGGTGTAGGTTTGCCTTTCTGGCTCCTAAACTCTGGAACGCATAACCCACCGAGATCAGAAGCTGTACAGATCTGATGTGCTTTAGGGGACTGCTGAAAACGGGGCTTTTCATGCAGGCCTACGCATAACGCCATCCGGGTCACATCTCTTCAGTCATATCGCGATGAAACCTCTGGGTGTACGTGCGCTCTAGAAATCATTGCTAACATAACATAAGACCTCAAAAGACTTCATAAAATATATTACTAGATTTAGATAAAAAAATGCAAATGTGCAAAGCAGTGAAAATGTTCCAAGCATAAAAAAAGTGCAAACAATAGGAAAGGAAAAAAAGGCAATGAAAAAACAAAGGATACAGCTTATAGTAAAAGAAGAGAAAATCAACATAAAGAATTGCGCAAAAAATATTTTTACAATAGAGTAGTCCATAATTTACTAAAACATACAAAGAAATATAGAAAGAGAACACCATTTTATAAAAAGAAGAAGAATATATAATCCATTGTTGAAAAGGCTTTTAAAATAAAGAGGAAACTCTTCATTTTAGTATTAAACAGAATTCGATCACTAGATAAACCAATCCATTTAATGAAGGCCAAAAGTAAGAGGAAAAGAGTAATTAACCGAAGTAAATTTTGCGATATTTCTTTAGGGGAATGGAAACACTCTTCAAGTTCAGAGCCTTTTTTTAATGAAGAGAGTTATTTACAGAGCAATAATTTGTTGCATGCAGTTGACACAAGTGGTCGAGCTTATGAGGTTAAAAATGGTTGTCCACTTGAGAAAGATCGAATAGTTCCTAGAAGTGCAGAAGAAGTGATAGCTGATTAAGTTCTAGGCAGACGTCCTAAACCCCCAGTGTACATCTGGGATTGTAGTAGTATTTGTACTTAGTAATTTTTATCCCTACACTATCCAACACTTACCCTACTGCTACACCTTCCTGGAGTTAGAATAGTAATTGTTACCCCTACACTATCCAACAGTTACACTACTGCAACACCACCCCGGAGTTAGAATGGTAATTTTAACCCCTACAGTATCCAACACTTACCCTACTGCTACACCTTCCTGGAGTTAGAATATTAATTTTAACCCCTACAATATCCATCACTTACCCTACTGCTAAACCCCCCTGGAGTTAGAATAGTAATTTTCTATCCCTACACTATCCAACACTTACCCTAATGCTACACCTCCTTGGAGTTAGAATAGTAATTGTTATCCCTACACTATCCAACACTTACCCTACTGCTACACCTTCCTGGAGTTAGAAAAGTAATTTTAACTCCTACACTATCTAACACTTACCCTACTGGTACACCTTCAAGGAGTTACAATAGTAATTTTAACCCCTACACTATCCAACACTTACCCTACTGCTACACCTTCCATGAGTTAGAATAGTTATTTATACCCCTATACTATCAGAAACTTACCCTACTGCAACACCTTCCTGGAGTTAGAATAGTAATTTTAAACCCTACACTATCCATCACTTACCCTACTGCTACACCACCCTGGAGTTAGAATACTAATTTTAACCCCTACACTATCCATCACGTAACCTACTGCTACACCTCCTTGGAGTTAGAATAATAATTTTAACTCCTACACTATCCATCACTTACCCTACTGCTACACCTCCTTGGAGTTAGAATAGTAATTTTTATCCCTACACTATCCAACACTTACTCTACTGCTACACCTTCCTGGAGTTAGAATAGTAATTTTAACCCCTACACTATACAACACTTACCCTACTGCTACACCTTCCTGGAGTTAGAATAGTAATTCTAACCCCTTCACTATCCAACACTAAACCTACCGCTACAACTCCCTGGATTTAGAATAGTAATTCTTACCTCTACACTATCCAACAGTTACACTACTGCAACACCGCCCTGGAGTTAGATTAGTAATTTTTACCACTACACTAACCATCACTCATCTTACTGCTACACCTCCCTTGAGTTAGAATACTAATTTAAATAAGTACACTATCCCTTATGTAGTTTTCTGCAAAACCTCAGAGTTTTTTTTAGCACATTCAAAATAACACTCATTCTTTTTTTTAATAGCATTAATTCGTTTTTTCATCAAGTTACCTTTATTTTATATTTGTTGACGCTTTGCAAAAATTAGTTCCTTGTTGTTCTTGTATGCAGTGGTTTAACTTTCAAATGTTGGTCTGTATAGAATGTAAAAGAAAACATATTATTATTGTGACTTTTTTTAATGTTGTTTTGAAAATGACGATTAAAAAATGCCTTTTTTTTACTTTATTCTTCTGCTTATTGCATAAGTTACGTTTCTGTTGAAAAATGTTTGCAGTTGCTTGTTGCTTGTTTGCTTATTTTATATTTGTTGACGCTTTGCAAAAAATAGTTCCTTGTTGTTCTTGTATGCAGGGGTTTCACTTTCAAATGTTGGTCTGTATAGAATGTAAAAGAAAACATATTATTATTGTGACTTTTTTTAATGTTGTTTTGAAAATGACGATTAAAAAATGCCTTTTTTTTTACTTTATTCTTCTGCTTATTGCATAAGTTACGTTTCTGTTGAAAAATGTTTGCAGTTGCTTGTTAAACATTTTAAAAAGCAGTTATCATTGCTAAAAATATTTGCATTGTTTTTATTTGATGTTCCTTTTTCTGGTGATGTCTAAAGATTGTTTTTTAAAAGGTAGTTCTTGTTTCTTACCTTTGGTAGTTTAGTTTTGGCAGGTTGAAGAATTGTCTTGATTTTCTTTGAGTTTTGAAAATGTTGGGTTTTCAGAGTCTGTTAAAAAAAGTTAAAGCAATTTTTTGTATAGTGAGCTTTTTAAAGGTGAGGTCATTGTTTGTGGATTAAAATGAGTTTAATCAATAACTGGTTACTGTTGCTTTTAGAAATGTATTTACCTTATTTGAAATAGTCCTTTGGTTGTTGGTTGGTTGAGTATTAATAGGGTCGAGTTATGAAGGAAGTATTTCTCTGTTTTCGAGGTTGATAAAACTGTCGTTTTATCTGTTGAGGGTAAAAAAGACAATTTATGTGTTATTTCTTTTTTTAAAAACCCTATTTTTTCGAGAAAAATGTCTTTGTTACTGAATACATTTGGTAATATGTTTGAACAGTTTTTTAAAATATGAAAAACAATTAAAAATATTTCATTTTATTTTTAGCATGGGTATACACTTTTAAACGAATAAAAAATAGTTATTTCTAAAAGAAATGTACCTCTGAAAAAAATGGTATAATGAATAATACTTTGCATTTGTTACCTTGGTTTATGAAGCTGTTATCAGTTGTCTGTGTTTTCCTTTCAATCTTTATTTGATGTAATGTTTGGTTGAGTAAAAATTATTCAGTAAGCTTAAAAAACGCGAATGTAATAATGTTTAGCTTACTATTTTTCATGGGTTACTCTCAACATGATTTAATTCTTGACAGATATACATTTCACATTTATTTTTTACAACAGAAAAATTTTAACATTGTTATATGTCATAGGTTAAAATGTAATTGTTATACTTTTATTTCTAAATATCGTACTTACATATTTTGCCAGTGTTTTCAAATGTCGAGAAGAATTTTGAAACAGATGGCAAAGTATGCAGAAATCTGAAATATAATAATGTTTTCCATTTAATATTAAGTTATTAATTTATTTTTAAGAAAGCTATGTTTTCATGTGTTTAAATTCATACTTACTTGTTTCTACGAAAGGAGTTGTATCTTTTTGGCTAGAGTTGTTCCTTGAGGAAAAAGGTCAGAGTGTCAGCATTTAGCATCTGCTCTCTCTGGCCGTTCAATAACTATTGAATTCAAAATGGTGTCTTACTCGTATTTATAGGTTTTTGTGAGTGTCACCTTAATTTTTGTGAAAAGCATCCTTAAAATGTGTATTTTGTTCCTATTTGTTTGATGTGAAAACGTATAATTTAAATTCACTATTTAAAAGTGAGTGTTTTATGCTTTGAATTGCGTTTTGTGATCCATTTTGTTTTGATTGGCTAGGTTTTTGGTTCATGAAAAGAGTTGTAGGACTCAATTTTAGCTTTGTTTCTAAAATGGTGGCTATGTGTTTGTTTTGCTGTTTTTTTAAGAATACTTTCGTTTATGAGTTTGACTTTTATTGTTTTAATACTAATATGTTTATAAAATCGCTTTTTGTACATTTATAAAATTATTTATAATATTTGTATTATTCGTTTAATATGCGAGTATTTATTTTAATACTGTATTATGTATATTAATACTTGAGTATTAATTTAAAAAATGCTTTTTAAAATAATTAATGTACAGTTTTTGTAGGACAATTTAATGCACTTCCCCACCCAAAACCTCTATTTTCCCTACATCCCGTCCCAGGAGTTATTTTACCCCCAAAAAAATGTAGTAATAATTTTATATGCGTTGTAATGGTATGTGTTATATTTGTTTTCGTTGTAATGGTACTTTTCTATTATATAGATTACTTCACGTTGTAATGGTATGCGTTGTAAAAGCTTGCGTCATACATCCGTCCTCAGTGTTGGTAGAACATTTGCTCTCAACTAAAGGCTCATTTGAACCAAGAGTCTATTGTAAAGAGCATTGGCTTATGAAAAATGGGTTACTGCTACAAAGGGCTAGATCCTTAGAAAAAGATGCACGTTCTATGGCCAGTTATAGTCTAGTCCCCCTCTAACTGTGTACCCCTCCCTGTGTGAAGATGGGGCACAAAACTCACATCTTCCGCTAAAGCGAACAATCCATATAAGCACAGCTTTTTGGATTTAGGGGTTGTAAACCCCAGGCAACAGTTATTAAAATAAAAAAAATAATATTTAAAAATTAATATTCAAACAGTAGATTATATTATTAGTATGCAATACGTAGAAAGTCCAACAGTTATATTGATAGGTACATATGTCTTGTTGCCTAAGCTTAACACGTTTCTAATACAGAGACATTCCTATCCTAAACTAAACATTTAAAACCAATATTAATATCTTTCTGCGTATCCTTGTTTGAGCCCACGGCAAGGTCATAACTGGCCCCAGATCCTGATAAAGCTATGCACGGGGGCCTGACGGGAGGGTACTTCCACCCGAGCACCCACTAAATCCATAAAATGTATCTCCATAACCGGAGTGCGCATGCACAGGGTGCCCGTTTCCTCATGAGGGTACTTCCCCCCCGAACACCCCCCTACACCCACAAAATGATCTCCATAACCTGAGTGTGCATGCGCAGGGGGCCAGTTCCCAGGGAGGGTACTCCCCCCCCTGAACAAACCTTACGCTCAGAGAATTATCTCCATCAGGGGCCCATGCAGTCATGCGCAGCTTACTTGCACCCTTGTACATGTGCGGGGTGGCCAACCAGCCTACTGGAATGCATATCTCCCCTCCCCCCATCACCCTTCCAGCCAACTGGCTGTAACTGCCCCCGGAGTTTTATGAGAGACCACTTGTCCCTCCCCCCCCGGGTGTCCCATTAAAATATGACGGCACCCCCAAAGACCTTAAATTTAGGCTCACTAATCATGACCTTACCGCCAACAAAGGAATAACACTATCAAATACGACAATTAAAATCTAAATTGAACGACAATAAGTGGTGAACCTGTAAAATAAGCAATATTACATTCCTGTTTTAGGAGAGAAAACATTGTAACCACAAAACAATATTGTCCTGTTGTGGGAGAAAAAAACGCTGCAAACAACAAGCTCATTACTCAAGAACTTCTGCTTTAGGGGATGGTGGGTGGGAGAAATTTACTAGGACCTCCTAGCGAGGTCCGAGATCCGATCTATTGGGGGAGCCACAAGCAAAGATGATGCTCTTGCCGCTCACTCAGCCTTTATAAGGCCAATTTCTACCGCCCCCGGCATTGTCCAACAAATGTGTGTAACACGGAAGAGATACAATCCCTTCCGGGTGACCCGCTGAAAACACAGCCAATAAGGCAAGGGAGGCGGGTGGTGTCCTGTGCCCCCGCACCTCCCTGCTTGTTGGCAGGGGACAGGCACGACCATCATAATTTCGGCATGGCCAATGCCGTCACCTGCCTCTCAATGAGCAATGCTGTCTCTGGAGCAGGAAACTTTAGTAACACGAAGAATAGTGAGTAACTGGAAAGTGAGGGACAGTCAAACAGGAAAACGTTGCCAGTGGTAAAATCTGAATTGATGCAGGCAGAGAATTTAAATGCTCTTACTAATGCTCACATAGCCTAGGTGCACTTATTTCCCCACCCATCCTTTGCCTATTGAGTCCCTAAAGACCCATGCCTCCTAAAATAGTACATTCACAATGTGTGTTCACACGCAGGAAAGCATTAGATTATAATGAGTAAATGACCACTTCCTCAGATTTGCTAGGCTCTTGATTATGCCCCATATATAATGCACAAAGACAATCTAGTTTCAGAGCTTACTAGAGCCCACAATGCATCCACCTGCCAAATGAGCTCCTACACGTTCTCTGTCGTTTATCAGGTTGGAGGGTGAATATTACATTTTACCTCTACAAGGTCCAATAGTTTACTTAGTGGTGATCAGTTTTGAATTGGAATAGAAAATAGGCCCTCTCCAAAGACCACAACATTACCCACCATTGCTCATTTTGGAGTGGGAATAGTAAATTTGACCCTGTTAATGTCCAACTGCTTCCATAGTGTTGCTTACGCTGGAGTGGTGATAGTAAATCTGAATCCTCCAACATACAGCACTTTTACCACCTACACTCAGTTTGGAGAAGGGATAGTAAATCCGACCCCCTCCAAAGTCCAAAACATTCCATACTGTTGCTTAAATTGGAGTGGGAAATACTAAATCTAACACATCCAAAGTCCAAAAGGTTCAGCAAGGTTCTTAAAATGCAGTGGGAATAATAAATATGACCCCTCCGAATTCCAACACTTTTCCTTCTGTTGCTCAGTTTGGAGTGGGAAGAGAAAATTTGATCGCTCCAGAGTCCTACACTTTTGGTACTGTTGTTTAGGTTAGTAAATATAAGCCCTCTGTAGTACAGCATTTTATAAATTTTGCTCAGTTAGGAGTAGTGATAGTTAATTTGATGCCTCCAAAGCCCAACACTTTCCCTGTGTTTGCTCAGTTTAGAGCGGGAAGGGTAAATGTAACACCTCCAAAATGCAACAGTTTCCCTACTGTTACTTACATAGTAGAGGTGATAGTAAATCTGAGCCCGGCACCCCCAAGTTCAAATCTTCCTCTACCATTGCCTATGCTGTAAAATGAATAGTAATCAGATCCCTCCAAAGTCTAAAACTTCAAACCCATTTCAATATGAAGTTGAACAATTAAACCTGACCCTTCCAACATCCTACCTTTTATGCAATGCTACTATTTTGGAGAGGTGAGTGTATATAATACCTGTGAAATAATCCCTGTTTTTGCATGATCACCCCTATTTTTTTGCTGACTGATATTATTGTTTGTTGCAGTACTGCTTTCCAGTCACACGTACATGGTAGGGGTCGGTGTAACCAGCGTAATTCAGTGTATCACATAGAATTTTTCAAGAATTCCACAAGTATGCGCTTAATTATGTCACAAGAGTAATTCTATGCTTTGAGCTACTTTTAGCACAAAAATGCCTCCTGTCCTCCAAAATGGGCACGAGAAGGTATTTAGCCCTAAGAAATAGCACTTAATGCAAAAGAACACAAATAGCAAGCTTGAGCAGCTGCTAACAGTCAATAAATGTGCTCTTGAGGTACTATTTTCATCCTACTTATACCTGGCATATAGCACCATATTCATGTGCAAAAATGCCCCCCCTTGCATCCAAAATGGGCATTTATCACTAGGAAATAGCGTTAAATGGGCTGCTGGGCTAGAAATTTCCCCCAACTCACTCCTGGCATATGATGATATTTTATTAGCGCAAAATGTGCTCTCACGTCCAAAATGTGCTAAATAGAGCAGAACACAAATAGTGAGTGGCCAGTACTGGTCGCAAAATGTGCACTTGCGTTAGGATTGTTTTCTCCCAAATTACTCTTAATTATGTAAGCAAGCGTCATTGCATTATTATTGGTAATTCTGCATCAAAGAGTAATGCAGAATTACAAACATTACACTGATAAACTCAAAGTAATCAAAATTATGACCAGGCCTAAAATATGGCTTGGTTCCCAAAAAGATGGTAAAATTGACTAATTCCCATGTGGGAGATTTAACTTTCCAATAAGTCTATAGTATGAAAATGGCAATATAAAATTCTTAGGGGCTGTTAGAAATGGGATTTCTGGTTGGCTAAGGCTTGCGCCAAAGCCAGGCAGAAACCACCACTCTAGTCAGGGCAAGGAAGTTACACGCCAAAGATAACCCCTGCTCACCCCCTTTGTAGCTTGGCACGAGTGGTCAGGTTTATCCCGGAGGCAATGTGTTAAGCATTTGCGCATGCACACAGCAACAACATTCCAAGCACCCTACAAAAGGAACTCCACACAAGGTTATATCAAAAATAGCCTTTGTATTCTCATAATCATAACACATTTAGAATAGTAAACACATAATATACACTGTGCCAACTGGCACGGGCAATTTTCACAAGGGATTATATACACATGACAGAACCACATAGACCACTGTCAGAACCATCACAAAGCGAACTTTGTAAAAGTAAAACAGATCATAAACGTACAACCAGTAAACACTGGTAATCACTGTACTTAGCATCAGCCTGTAATTTAAACTATATTATGAACAGCCCCATCTGGCGCGAATGGTATTCTGGCCCACCTCACCAGCATAAACACATTATGCAATCATCTCTCAAGACTAAACACCTTAGACCCTAACCTCTTAAGTATAACTCACATTAGGGGCATACATCACACAGTGAAACATAATCTCACTAGCATAAACACAGGATATGCAAAACAACATCATAACCATAAACCATATTTGGAGGCATCAACCAGGGTGCGTAAAAACATACTAAATGCATTACATTTCCTAGCACCACATCACATTAGCATATAAATCACATTAGGGCCTGGTGCCCTATAAATGTAACAATCCCCCTGGCCAACTGGCAATCTCAAAAAGGGGGCTCAAATGCCCTATGTCCACAAAGTCAGGGCTGCTGCCCACGCAGCGAAGGTCAAGGGTTCGCCACTGTTCCAACCTAAATGTTGCAGCTGCCCACTACTTGCTGGGCAGCTGTGAACCATAACCTGGGGGCCTAAACGATGCAGCTGGCAATGATTGCTGCGCAGCTTGGGAAGGTCTGGCACCTCTTGTGCCCTAGAACGTTGAAGTTGCCCTCTCGCAAGCGGGGCAGCTGGGAATAGGGGCAACATAACAGGGGAACACCCTGAACCCCTCTGGGCCCTCTTAAAACAGTTATGCCATTGTTGGAGCCACCTAGGCTCTAGAAATAAACCTGGGGCCTGGAACTGCTCATGGGCCACTCTGGCCCTTTAAGTATTCATGCCAAACTGGGGTAGCTGACCCTCGAGGCCCCCCACTGGGGCCCTCTACACAAATGTGGCCACGCTGGAGCCATCGAGGCTCTGGAATAAATATGTGGAGGGTTGGTGCCATCTGGGCTCTAAATCAAATGGGGCCAAATGTTGGTGCGGCCAGCTGCCAGACGGGGCCGCTCTGACTCTTCACTACCATCAGGGTAGGAGCATGACTGGCCCTCGGGCCCCCACTGGGGCCTCTAAGTATGCCCATCACGTTGGAGGGGCCCGCAATGGTGGGCCCGTTGAGACACAGTGAATCTGGTTCGGTGCCTCACAAGGCACCACGCGGTGCACAGGGAGAATCCCTCCCGAGGGGACTCCGGACCTCCAGCCAGGCTGCCCCCCTCCTCAGTACTCCTCACTGGGACTTTACCGGGGCTTCACAGGGGCAGCATGCGGGGCTCCGACTTTGTCACCGGAATCCCGCTGGGACTCCTGCTTCGCCCGCACTGCTTCTTCACCCGAGCCCCCTCTTGGGACACAGGACTTTACTGCGCACTGGCAGGGCTCTCACCAGCACCCGGGAGCCCAGCTAGATCCGACGCTGCTATGTTGGTTGCACTCTGGCATCCATTTCTGTCCACCAGGTCCCGCCCACAACTAGGCAGTACGCGGATGGCAGACAGGGAGTTTGTCTTTCTCGGGGCAAATGAGGGGTAGGCTCCCTCTAGATCACAAATACATTGCGGGGTGGGCACCCGCTTAAATAAAATGGCAAAGTCGCAGGGTGGGCTCCCATGCATTAAAATAATTAAATAAGTGGGGTGGCACCCGTAAGCATGGCGAATTGGGGGGAATCTCTATGAGGGGGGTTCCCTCACAAGGGGCTGCAGCACAGCGCTGCGCAGCCCACAGGTTCTCCCTCACTGGGGGAAAATCCCAGAAATAAAACAAAGCGCTCACAGGGCACTAGGGCAGCCTAAAGTCCATAAGGCTACAAAAGAAGGCAAAAAGGATCCAAGCAGTCCTGGAGCATCAAGAGGCAGTGTAGGGCTCAGGGGCCAGCACACAGGGCACTCAGCAAGGCGGCGGCCCCAATGGCGGTCCCTCCTGGGACCCACCAGCAGCAGGCCCCCCTCTGTCTGGATCCAAAAGAGAACATTTCACATGGGGTCACAGCCCCTTTATTTATACCACTATTTCCTTTGTCTAAAACTGTAGGGCAAGGGGAGAACCAGATACAACTGGTTCTGGAGCACTTTGTTTTGCACAGATCCCCTCTCTATTCACAGGACAGGCCAGGGACATCAGACGCACCACAGGAGGTGGAGTCAGCATTGTGGAGGGAAGGCACAGTCCTATTCAGGTACCAGGTGCAACTCCTCCCTCCCATCTACATGCAGATCTCCCTATTCACCACCGGGCAGACCCATCCTGGCTCCTGGAGCTAAGCACACCAGCCAGCCCCTGTCAAACACAAGCCAGACATGCAATTCACATCAGGCAGGCAGACACTGCACACAGAAATGCAAACTTCTAACAGTGGCACTTCTCCACTAGTCACAATAAATCTGTGCACACCATTGAGCAGCTTTTATTCTCATGAGTTTGCACATACTGAACTTGCCCCTGCACTCCTATGACACCAGGAACTACCAGGGATACACATATCTCCCATGCATTCCTATGGGAGGGCAGGCCAGTCTCACCACACATACATAGAGAGCACACACACTTTACACTGCACCACAGTGCTAAAGTGCGCAGAGGCCAAAAATCACCAACACTAGGTTACAGAAAAAGGCTAGGAGAACGCAAAAAGTTTCGGGGTGAACCTGCCAAAAGGGCCAAGTCCAACAGGGGCATATTTACATGCTCCTATAACCACAGGAAAGTCACTTTTAGTGACGTTCCTGTGGCGATATGGGATTTGTCTTATTTACAAGGCAGCGTTAATCCATTTAACATGGCTTAACGCTGACTTGTCATTAAGGCACCCTTTTACACTATACCTAGGGTGAAAGGGGCAGGCAATGTTCCTTCCTGTCATGAAGGGTTATCTTGACAGGTTCAACTGTGGGCTTAAAAGCTACAGTAGTTAGGCTTCACCTGTAGGACTGAAACCATATTTGTCCTTGCACATTATCCATCAGCTGCCACAACTTCTGCTGCCAGGCTACTTAGCAGTCTTCAAGCAGGTAGGGCATTTTCCAGGTGCCTTATGCATTGGAGTTGTGCTGCACTAGCTTCAGTCCTCCTCCACATCTCAAATCTCTGCTTCCTGCACGACTTCAGCTACGGGCAGCTCCACCATGGCATTACTGCTGCCCCTGTCTCACCTTAGAGGGCCAGGCAGTAGCGCTACCTACCCCTCTCCTTGCACTGCCCACCAGCCCACAGTTTTACATAGCAGGCAGATGGCAGCAGTTGTGGCAGGGTGCTGGTTGTGAGGAAAACATTTATTCTTCACTGGCGGCAAAGTGATCTCTTCCCCAGACAGGCAAAAGCGGCTATTATGATCTTTATAACCTCTAAAATCACAGAAAATAGATGCGTGGCAACATGGCATGTGGGATCTGACCCCTCATCACCAATGTGATGTTCTGGGTCTTAGGCCACATGCTAAATGAAGGATGACACAGTCACAGTATTTAATGGTACCAAACTGGCACAGGGTATGTGCGCCTGTCCCCTTTTATTAGCAGGCATCACGTCATTTATGACACCTGTGTTGGATGAGTGTAAAACCAGTCTTTGGGGAGTGGCTGAAAACTGCTATTTATTCAGGAGGACACTACACACTGATGTTCCTCACTCCCTTCAGGTTTTCATCCATTCCACTCTCTACTTAGCCCAGCTTTGGCATATTCACTTGATTACCAAGAATCTTGCAAAGGGTCCCACTGGAGTTTTACTCAGCTTCAGGGTACTAATTATCACAAACGCTCACCTCTACCCAGTGGCTATGCCCATATCGTGGCTAAACCCTTGGCTCACATTCTCTCTCCCATCCGTGAAGTACTGTTGCCACATCCTTGGGATGCTCTATCTAGAAGACCTTCTCTGAAGATCTCCTAGAAATGGGAGTCTCTGGTTGGCGGTGGTATACACCCTGTCCAAGTGGAGGCTTACACACACAAGATAAGTATTCCTCCTTTGATAGCTTTGTATGAGCAGTCAGGCCTATCTCAGATTCCCCAAACCCCTGAGGATATTGACGGACCTTCTGCCTTGAGAGGGAGCTGAGGGTGCTTACTGCTGCCTGCGTCGCCTGTCGCCTGCTGCCTGCTCCCGCCGCTGTTCCTCGCCGGACCCGCTCCGCGGGTCCCGCTTCGCGGCCAGGAGTGTGCTGAAGGCTGCAAGGGCTTGCTCACCGACCGGCAGGGCTGCGAGCCAGAGGCGGGGGACTCCAAGTTCCAGGAGCCCCCGCGCGCCCGTGGTCTTCTGGGCTGCTCTCCCTGCCGGCTCCGCCCCCACCTGGACGGTGAAAGCGGCGTCCCTCTCCACTTCCTGCGGATTCCCCAAACCCCTGAGGATATCGACGGACCTTCTGCCTTGAGAGGGAGCTGAGGGTGCTTACTGCTGCCTGCGTCGCCTGTCGCCTGCTGCCTGCTCCCGCCGCTGTTCCTCGCCGGACCCGCTCCGCGGGTCCCGCTTCGCGGCCAGGAGTGTGCTGAAGGCTGCAAGGGCTTGCTCACCGACCGGCAGGGCTGCGAGCCAGAGGCGGGGGACTCCAAGTTCCAGGAGCCCCCGCGCGCCCGTGGTCATCTGGGCTGCTCTCCCTGCCGGCTCCGCCCCTAGAGACCAATCAGCCAGTAATAAAGGAGGAGTATCATCCCCGCTGCGCGGGAGCGCGCGGGAGGGCGCCGGGAGAAGCGCGGGACAAGGGCGGGACCGTCTGTGGCCGTCCGGGGCCGAAGGAGGCCGGGCTGGGCCATTCCCCTTGATCTTGTGACACGCCATTTATTTCTGTAAGTGACACAGATTCTCTTGTATCACCTTGTATTTATTATGGCGACTGCTACTAACTCTAGTCCTACAACCAGTCAATCGATGTCTTTTCCAACGGAGTCCGGCCCCTTGGCCATTGGTCCCTTAGATAAATTCTTTTTCAATCGCTCACTGGCAATAGATAAAGAATTAACTTTGGCAGAGAAGCGCGCTGAGCGTAGACTATCCATCGAAATACTTAAGAACTCTTTGGACAAGTCTTCTAATGTTGTCTACCCCACTTTGGTAACCCCTCTTTCATCGGTGAGCCTTCCAGTTACAAACGAAGGCCCTGAGGCCCTGGGTGACAACATAATCGAGACTCCCGCGACGGATTCAGACAATACTTGTAGTAGTACATCTCACCCATTACCGCTCTCTGATTTGGGCCTTCAAGTTATACCTGCCAATTCTAAAACTGGGGCTAAAAGGAAACGTCCAGTTGCTGTAAAAAACTGTAAAAAAATGGCCCGACCACCATCAAAAAGTAGGAAGTTACATACATCTTTGAACATTGGGAATACAGTTAATGAGCCGGTACAAAGAGTAGGATGTGTGATACCAATCACTCCTACTTCTCAGGATAATGAAGATAAAGCGGACGATTCCTCTTCGGTTCCAAAAGTACCAAGTAAAGACAATGATGTATTATTTGCAAATATGCTTCCTGTATTGGAAAGAATGTTTAGACTGGTACTCACTCCCATAGAGGATAGAATTGCTAAACTCATTGATAGGTTAAACCACTTTGAGCAAAAAACCTTAGACAATTTCTATTCTACAAAATCTCTGATCAAAGCAAGTAGGGTGGAAACAAACTTAAACCCCCAGGTCATGAATACCCCCCACACTCAGGATAAGGGTAGAAATACTAGAAATGGCTCCCCCTTACCGGGCAAACAAAATAAACCCCCAGCTAAAGTCACTGCAAATCCCACAGCCAGGGCCGACAAAGCGACCTCGGGTTCTGAACCCTCACAGTCGAATTTGACACATCCCATACAGTCCTCATTACCCCAGCCACAAAAACAATTGGCCAACATAAACGTTGTGGCTAACTTGTGCCAGCAAGTGGGTAAAGCAACAACATCTGCAAGCGCCACTACCAACATATGTATACCCCCAAACACCAAGGGGGTAGGAAATGGGGTTAATGTTTATCAGCCGGCTGTTAAAGCCCCAACAGCGCCCCTAGCTAATAGCAAACAGGTGCAGAAACCTGCCCTTCAACCTGTTCCCCAAGTTCCCAAATCAATCCCAACGCCCTTGCCAAAGCCACCTTATAGAAAACCCCCAATCAATCTAACTCCAGACTCCTTCCCCTATGTGGCAGTTCTCATCAATGTACCACCTTTACCCCCAGGACAGAGAGAAAACTTCCAGATGCTCAAAAACAAGACCATGCACTGGTTAAAGGAAAATCGCCCTCTGCCGGGTGGTATAGATGGGCTAATAATAGGGGCTAGGAGAATTGACTGGATGGGCTACACACCAAAAACCCTGGGAGGGGAATGTATAGTGGTTCATTTTCAAGATCCTAGGGTGGTGGGATGGATAACAAGGCAGGGATGGGGAACAAATAAGGGCGGTATTGGTATTGTGGACCTCACCTTCTTTTACCCCAGACCAACAAGTGTAGCTACAAGCCTACTAAACGAGCCCATAATCCCCCCCATCGCGCAATGGCCAGTTGTTTCATTACCTCCCTCCCATGCTAGTTTTAATTATACTCTACATACACACAATAATCCCAACGTAGGATGGCGGGACTTGGGCTGGGGATATTGACACACTGGTACTGACAGCGCGGGCGGAACTTTAAAAGAAGTAGAGGCGTTGGGTGATGTCTGTGTTAATACCATTGCTACAAATGTAAAGGAGAACAACACCGAGGCTGGGTGCGTGGCCGAGGAAGATGGCCTTAGTCTAGGAACACCAAATTCAAATGCCATATACCCTGCACTGGACGATTCAGTTGTGGGCTTAATGGATGACTCAGATAGGCTGGCTAGTTTAGTGGGAATTTCTATGTCATCTCACGAATCTCCGCTTGCCAAAGCTCGGGAGGGAACTAATGCAGATATTGGCACCCTTTTGTCTTGGAATATCGCAGGGTTGGCCAGCAAGCTGGACTCCCAGCTTTGGGTAGATTTTATAAGTGGCTTTGATATTTGTTGTTTCCAAGAAACCTGGGCTTGTGATCCACTCTTTTGCTTAGGTTATGTGAACTATTATATACCTGCCATCAAAGGGGTAAGAGGGCGGCCAAAGGGCGGCCTAACTGTGTGGGTCAGACTGGGTTTGCATATTGACATAAAAAGCCTTGACCTGGGAAATAGTGATTTACAAGCCCTTAGAATCTCTGTCGCAAAAGGCAAACCAACAGATTTATATAATATCTACGTGAGAGGTGGCACAGTAACAAATCTATCCACCATCGAGTTGATGTCTGATGTTATGGAGGCCAATTCCCAGGGAAATGCAAAGATAATAGCAGGGGATTTAAACAGGACCTTTGAACCCTTGAACTGTATAAACGACCTCAACGAGTGTGAAGAGGATAATCTCTGGGGAGTACCATCTTTAAACTTACAACCTGTGAAGCGATGGACAAAAGAGATTTTACTGCTAAATGGAATATGTTTGGAATATGGTATAAGAGCCCTTAATGGTAGGACACCTGGAGATAGGGAGGGCAGTTACACTTTCGACAACGGTATCAGCAGGAGCCGAATTGACTACATATTGTGTAGTCTCCAGCTGTGGAACGGGGTTGTAGACATGGCGGTTAGACCCCGGGTTGAAAGTGACCACAACCCCCTATGTGTGTCACATAAGTGGTGGAATGCAGGTTTAGGATACCCTACTGAGACACACGAAGGAACCCCTCATTTAAGTAACGATGAGCGAAGGCTAAAATGGCCCAAGGTGTTAGCAAACGAAGTCACTATGATATACATCATTAACAAGGTTGATGGTGCAATTTCTGAGATAGAAGCTGCCGTCCCAGTGGCTCCCGGGGACAATGTTATCACAGAAATCCACAATAAGTTATTCTCCTCCTTAAGACCATGCTTTTTTATAAAGAAAAGAAAAGGGAAGAAAACTAAAGAAGTGGGCAGGTGGTTCGATAATCATTGCAGAGCAGCACGTCTAGATCTGGGGCAGGCAATAAGGAACAGGGATCGTGCTGCTGTGATTAAGCATAGGAAATTGTACAAAGCAGCCATCTATTGTGCAAAAAAGAAATGGGATGAAGACCATTGGGCCCAATTAAAAGAAGCCTCCAATAGTAATGATTCAATGTTATTTTGGAAAATTATCAAGTGGGGCAGTGGTGCGGGCCCAGCAAAACCTGATAATAATGTACCAGTGGAATCCTGGGTCGATTATTTCGGGCCGCAGTACGCGGAAAGTAACATATCCGTGACAGCAGAAGATATAATCCCGGCCTATGCAATCGAAGATCTATTCTCCCTTAGAGAAGCAGAAATTGCCATCAGTTCTGCGAAATGTGGGAGGGCGCCTGGCCCAGATGGTATCCCCCCTGATATTTTTAAACATGATGTGGCTAGATGGGCAAAATATATCCTGCTTGTGGCAAATGCCCTAGCTAAGGGGGCAGTGGTTCCAGACATTTGGAAAGGCGCAACCATTATCCCCATCCATAAGAAGGGCGATCGCTCACTGCCTGCAAATTATAGGCCCATAAGCTTAATAGCCACTGTGCAGAAAATAGTTGGAAGAATGGTAACAAACCAGCTAATGGACTGGGTAGAAGACAACAGCGCCCTCTCCCCATACCAAGCGGGATTTAGGCGAGCTACTAGTACCATTGACCAGGTCTTTCGCTTCACAATATTGAGGTGGAAAACCGTTGAGCTGGGAAGGGGCAGCCTGTACGTCGCGTTTGTCGATCTGCGGGCTGCGTTCGATTTAGTCCCCAGGTACAAGCTATGGTCAGTGCTCCAAAAGCTGGGGATTCCTGCAGAATTGCTAACACTAATTATGCGACTGCACGAATCCAACTTTGCCAGAGTCCAATGGGGAGGAAGTAGTGAGACAACAGTGGACTTCCCTGTGGAAAGGGGTGTTAGGCAAGGTTGTTCTATGGCCCCCCTACTTTTCTCGTTATTTATTAACGGGATAGTTGAGAGAATGCTGAGGGCTAGTGTCGATGCCCCTTCGTTGGCGGACACCAGGGTTCCGATCCTGATGTTCGCTGACGACACTCTTATTTTGTCCAAGACTCCCATGGGGCTGCAGCGTGCATTAAGCATTTTTGATGCTTTTTGCACGGAGCACGGGCTAGAGGTAAACGTAGGGAAAACTAAACTAATGGCCTTCTCTGCAGGAAGTAGAAGCTATCCTAAGATAACCCTAAATAACAGCAGGCTCGACATAGTCAACGAATTTACATATTTGGGAGTGCAGATTGCGGGGGGGACTGGCTGGACGCATCATGTGAATAAAGTAGTCCTAAAGCACCAGCAGCTATCAGGTGCCTTAAGGGGGGAACACCGTAAATCAAAAACAAAACCTATAAAACCCGCACTGACAGTGTATGATGCGAAGGTTTTGGGTGCCACCTTATATGGCGCTGAACTATGGGCTTGGAATAGTCTGATGGCTCTTCAGACCTCCGAAAACAAGTTCATGCGCGGGATTACTGGACTTCCACAGAGCACCCCTCTGATCCCATTGTTTATGGAGCTTGGTAGACGCACGATCATCGACAGAGCTCGTTTGCGACCAGTTCTTTACTGGAGACGCCTCTGGACGACTCCAGAAATAAGACAGTACGCGGAGGGCTTTTTGTGGATAATCAAGGAAGATATCTTCCACAAGATAAAATGGTTAAAACATCTGAAGACCATGTTGGTAAATCTAGGGTTTTCAAATCTTTGGAACAACCCTGAGGGAGAAACCTTCCCAAGCAAAGAAGCCCTCAAAGAACAATACTGGGATTGGGTGGGAGGCAAGATGCTGAACGACACTAGGGCAGATTCAATGTCTGGTCGTTTCTTGGAGACCAAAATTTTACCTGTCCTAGAAAATTACTGGGATAACATCACGGTACCAATGGACAGGAAACTTATTTTCCAGTTAAGGTCAGGATCTATCCCCCTTAAGAAATTGACATCTGGTTGGCACAGACCCACTGATAGCCTATGTCCTGCCTGTGAAAATGCCGAGGAGAGCCTAGGTCATTTTCTCTTTTCATGTGAAGCCTATGTGAATCCAAGGAGGAAATGGCTCTCGCCGGTATGCAAAAATTTGGGGACACGCGATAGCTCCGTGGCCCTAAGAATCCTATGTACAACACGCCAGGATTCGATAGTCATGGGTGTCGCCAAATACATGGGTTGGGCTTGGGCGATAAGACGACGGTCCTTAGGGGATTGTAGGTAATTTAGGGATTCCTTTTAATAAATTAATAAACTTTTATGTATTGGTATAAATTGTTTTATCTGTAATGTTGTATGAGCTGCACTGTGTTTAATGAATTTTTACTCTGTATCATGTATTTTGTGTAACTGTTCTGATTTTATGTGCTTTTATGAGAATTGTCTCGAATAAAGCTAATACAAACAAACAAACTATCTCAGAGGCAATGTATAAAGCATTTGTACAAACAGTAACTTAGTGAAAACACTACAAATGGACACCATACCACTTTGGAAAAACAAAGTATCTTTATCTAAACCAAACAATACCAAAACAACCAAAATCCAACATACACAGCTCAAGATAGCTCAAGAAATGACTTTATAAAAGGTTTTAGCAAGGTTCTGTCCATGGAAAGCTATGGATGGGATGTGGTGATTTACACAATGTGCCTTCAGATGTGTCAAAATGCACAAGGCAAACAAGCCACAATGGAGGAATGCATCAGAAAACACAGCAATCGGTTCCTGAGTCTATGGGGAGGTGATGAGTCTGATCTGCTGCATGCAGGAGAAGTGTTGCGTTGAATCCAGAATGTAGGAGGAAGCAATGTGTCAAAATCCAATATGGCTCCTGTCTGTGGGTGATGTGTCAGAAAAACTGCTGCACAGGTACAATGCGTGGTAATCTGGATGCACTGGAGATCGATGCGGCGGCGTCAAACAGTTTTCTTCGGCTCTAGTACCTCAACGCGTCTATTCTTTCAGCTGCACAGTAGGGCCTACGTTGGAGTAAGTGCGGGGGACCTCGGACTTCGGGGACATGTTGTGTTGCGGAGGTTTCTTTCGGCCGCTGACAGGTGCTGCATTGTTTTCTTCATCTCCACGGCAGCAGTGCATGGAAATTTCTCCAGCGTGGTGGTGCTGCGTCCGAAAAATAAATGCTGGAAGGGCGATGTGTTGATTTGGATGGTTTCAAGCAGCAGAATGACATCAACAAGCCCAAAACTGGAATTTGCACCACAAGACAGAATGCTGCAGGTGATTTATTTGTGTCCCTGAGACTTCTTAAAAGGGGGCAGGATCTACATCAAGCCCTTGGCAAATGCTGTCAAGCAATATACAGCAAAGTAATAGTCCAGTCCTTTCCACTGGCCACAGACAGAAGCAGCAATTTCAGGCCAACCCAGCAAAGCAACATACAGCAAAGGGGTAGTGCTCCTCCTGACAGCTTTTCTTTTCGGCAGGGTCCTCTCGAGCCAGAAGTGTTCTAAAAGTCTGGGGGTTTAAGTCCAATCATTTTTTACCCCTTTTGGCCTTTGAAGTCTTTGCAGTTTACAAGTTCCTACCTTGTCTGGCCTTGACTCCAGACAACCACTGGGGGTGTGTACGCAGCATTGTGGGAGGACAGGCAAAGCCCTATTCAGATGCAGGTGACAGCTCCTCCCACCACTATAGGTCAGGAAGGTCCATCAGCCTGGCGATCTGCCATCAGCATAGGCAGGACACATTTCAACTCCCTGTGCCTGACTATCTAGAGCGAATGCACAAACTGCCCCCTGGCAGTCTAAACCAGATGTTGATTGCACAGGCAGGCAGAAGCACATGGATGGTTGAAAAAGAAAACATCTACTTTCTTAAATTGTCATTTTCAAACACACAATTTAAAAACCACCTTTACTAAAAGATGTATCTTTAAATTGAGCTCAGAGAGCCCAAACTCCAAATCTCCAGCTGCTCCCAATTGAAAGTTACACTTGTAAAATGTTACGAGGCAGCGCCAATGACAAACTATGGGAGAGCTAGTCCTTGCAATAATGAAAAACGAACTTGGCAGTATTTCACTATCAGGACATGTATGTGTCCTACCTTTCACATACACGGCACCCTGACCATGGGGGTAGCTTTGGCTTACCTTAGGGGTGCCTTACATGTAAGGCACCCCCTTACATGTAAGGGCCCTACGTAGGCCCTACTGTGCATTCTTTCAGCTGCACAGTAGGGAAGCTGGAAGAATGCAGCTTTCAGGGAAGTCTAGGGCCTGGCAAGTGGGGGCACTTGCCAGGTGGTGTGGTACTGAAAATTCTGGACTTGTGCCATAAACATCGTCATATCATGACGATTTTGGTATTAGTAGACGGATAATGACTTAAATACTATGCATAAGCATTTTCGTCATGTTCGAGTGACGAAATCACCCTGAAATCGAAGTTTTCGTCCTGAACCCTCGGGTTCCATTTTGTGAGCGGCAGCCATTTTGTGATTGCCCTCACATAGCCAAATAACTAAGGCTAAATTCGATCTCAAGGACACGTATATCTTCGCTGACTCCTCTATGACCAGGGCGAGCTGAGTCCACTGCCTGAAGCCAAACCTGTTCGGCCAGTTCTTTTCCCAGTGGCCGAATGAGATTAGTATCAAGGCACAACATGTCATAAACCCTTCATCGCACACAAACCATGCCTAATCTTACACACACCTGTCCCTGTTTCTTCTTTATGACCTGCTTTACGAGGAGGAGGTGCCCATTTTTATTGGGGGTCCGTCGATATCTGATGAAAGTTCTGGGCCTTGCCCGGTAATTTATCATGGACTGGACAAACTGAAATGTGGGCTTGTCATCATGACTCTGCTTTTTCTTTGTAGTGAAAACATGTGTATGGTCAACTGTAAAATAAGGAATGTTTGCCTGAAGCATATTATTTTGTATAAAAAGAGAAGGCTGGCTTTGTACATTTGAGCAGTCTCCTGAGAACATACATGCTGTTGTACTTCTAGGATACCTGTTACTGGCTGCAGCCAATAAATTTGATCTTTGACTTCGCCAAGAAGACTGTTCTGTAGTCTGAAACAGGAAGGACTCAAAGTCTTTGGGTGTTCTCCCTGGCACCGCTGGGTTCTTAAAAACCTGGTACTTCAGTGGACATGGAAATGTAAAACTGCACTCACAGACACTGCAATGGCAGGCCTGAGACAAGTTCACAGGGCTACTCATGTGGATGACACATCTAGTGCTGCAGGCCCACTAGTAGCACTTAATTTACGGGCCCTTGGCACACACAGTATACTTTACTAGGATCTTACTAGTAAATGAAATATGCGAATCATGGATAACCAATCAGAATCACAATTTACACAGGGAGCATATGCACTTTAGCATTGAATAGATGTGGTAAAGTGCCCAGAGTCCTACAGCCAACAAAAACAGGTCAGTAAAAATAAGAGGCAAAAGGGCCAGGTCCAACAAGATCCTTTCTGGATTCACATTTCTGCTCAACTTCTAAACTATTGTAAAGTTAAACAAATTCATTGCAAGAATGTTGGCACCTCACTCGTGTATTTTCTCAAATCCAGCAGTTGCCTTGACTTTGGACCATCTGGGATTTGTCCTTGGACTGCTCCCTACTAATCGAGGAATCCTAATGCCTACTTTGTCGTTCATGTTGACTGCCTGTGACCCCTTTGTATCGATCATCCTACTGGACAAGTTGTCCACAACTGCTTTTGTCTCTGGCATCTCTCTTGCCTGGTACAGCAACGAACTCCCTTGGGAAAGCATCAGATAACGTGACTGACCTACGCAAATGTCATTTTCTTGATCCTTTATGACATACCTTTAGACACCCAACCACTCTGCTCTTGCTGTGCTTGCTGCTACTGATGAGGTTGATCCAAGACACTGGTCCCTCCTCCCAACCCTGCGATGATGATAACTATGGCCATCAGCAGTCAGGGATCAATGATGATTTCTCTTTGAAGTATCTGTCTGGGTATTTTTGGGAGTCTGGTGCAGAGACATAAGTCAACTATGAAAAGTTCTAATGGCAAAGTCGTGCTTTTTTGTCACAGTCCTTGAATTAATCATTTTCCTTTAGCCTACCACCCAGTAGCAGCTGACATAAAATGAAAGTGGTGGGTGCGGGACGGAAGGAGGAGCACTATGACCATAAAGAATACATACTTTTTGGAAGAGGTGTGGCGCTGCGGCTAGGGCAACTGACTCCAGAATCCGGGGATCATGGTTCGATCCCCAACACCAGTGGCAAATTAGCCCAGCTCCATGTGACTCTGGGCAATAGCTTCCTTAATCTTCCAGACGGCCCCCAGCGCCTAGAGACCCTTACAGGGATTGTGTGCTTTACAAATGTGGATTATTTTTATTATTATTGCTTTTTAAGTACCTGTCCTTTTGATGCCTCTGACACTCGCCTCGGTGTTCTCCCAGCAGTCTCTGGAAAAGCAGGCTCACTAATAAATACAGATGCTTCTCTCATTCAATGCTGCACAAACAGTTCCTGGGAGCATGCAGTTTTGTCCAACAGCTGTCTTGGTGAAATAGAAATGCGCATGTCTGTTTGGCCGGCCTAAGTGCCCACCAATCCTCCCGGCCTCACCCGTACTACACAAATGCATAAGGCAGTTACAGGAAAATATAATGATTTTTTATTATTATTTTATTTTTCTGTGACTGACGATTGTGGCAACTCTCCTCTGCCATTACGGAGGAGCCACCCTTGCCCGGAGTACCACCAACCTTCAAACTTCTTAGATTTCTTGTCAGGTGCTGTTTGCAGTAGTGTGCTGTCACGCTGCAGGTTCTACCTCAAGGAGTCTATCTGCTGCCTATCAAATTAACCTCCACAGGAAGGGAAATGCATATGTTTGATTCCTTCGTCTTGTGGCACAAAACTAGACTGGGCGCATCATCTCACTGTTTATCGCAAATCCCAATCCACATTTGACCACAAATTACATGACAAGGTTCACTCATTCTCCACCTTTAACCCTACAGAGTGCCCCCCTGCCTCCCCACCCCACCCATTTGCTTTTGACAGGCTCAGGGAAGGGCAAGGTCAGGACGTTTATTACTTCTGTTTACTTTCTGTAGGCGAAGCAAGGTGACTTTGAGACCAGAGTTGGCAAGTGCAGTGACAGGAAAGACAAAGGGCAAGTTAGTCTGGGATGCAGTCACTGGCTTCCTCTAACTAACACCCATAGCCTGGAGAGGCTGCATTCCCAGCAGCAGCTCAGGGCGTTGCTAGTCTGACAGCAGGACAGGTAGCTCTGTTTCAGCAGCAAAATCCGTCCATTCTTTGCTATCTACCTGATCCCAGTTGGGAAAGACCTACAACCCAATAAAATGTTTTCAATCGGCAAATTATTTTCTTCCTCTCATTTCAGTTTCCATCAAGAAATCGTGCTGCTTCAAAAGGATTGATAACTAAAAAAAAGACTACTGCTGTTTTTGGCATGACTGCCTGTCTGATTGATGCGCAGGGGTTTTTCATCAGGTATTGAAATCGTCATAATTTTTCAAAAGCATTAGTGCATGTATGGCCTGTGTTTTTGTTATGCTGCTCAATTGCAGAACGTGTAAATCAATATTTTGACAGCCGTTTAGGACTCTTTATTATACTGTCTATCAGTTTACACAGCTGTTGTTTTACATTATGCTGTTTTGTGTGCGCATGGAGTGTGTTGGTACAATGGAACTTTTTTAACGCTTGATTCATCTATGCTCTTCATGGCCACATGATGGCAGTATAATGTAACTAAAAAGCAAGCCTCGCTGTTTGAGCAATAAAACTCAAGGTTCTGCGTAGACACGAGGGTGGCTAGGAGAAGTTTTAAAAGCACAGTAGCTATGGACAGTGCATGAATAGACAGAAGAACATCAACCTTATTAAACAGAGCGAGAGAACATGCCAGCGAATAAAAGGCTACTTCAGACAATCACCACATGTAGCCCAGTGTCTTACCAGAAAAGAAAAGGTCCATTTTGTAAATGGGACTGGTCAGTCAAGCACTGTCTGTAAAACATGCACTAATCACTTTGAGGGAATAAAGTCAATGAACTAATTGCCTCAGTGGAAGCAAATGCATGCAGTGCGGGGCTCAAGCACAAAAGCTGCGTGTGGAACACGACGCCAATAATTCAATCTGCGGTGAGGACGCGGACAGGGTGGAACAGGCTCTGCATTGAGGCGCTGGCTTGAAAAGCGCTTTATACAGAGCTTTTCATAAGGGCGCTAATGACACAAAGGGGCTTTCTGACTCACAGAAGACAGTCAGTGCAGGAAACTTCAATCTGAGAACAGACACTGAAACATTGATCAGCGAAAGTAACAAGATGTCAATAACATCCCACAGATTATCAGGTGCGACACGGCTCATCCCAGAGTTTGGTAGGTTTACCACATTTCAGTTTCGTGATTGTAAATACTCATGCTATTGCTACTGCTACTACTGCGAATCGGTGCGTATGCGCACGAATCATGCACAGCTTAAAACATAGGTGCATAATGATAAAAATACCATTATTAAAACAAAAAGTGTTTTTACATCAGGACATTTTGTTAGTGTTACTCGTGGAAAGATGGATGTTGCATCGGTTTCCAGTAAGAAATTAAACCACACATAATACTACTTTGTAAGTTATTTCAGTGAGTTGGATGCTGAAAATCTAAACTATGAAGTAAGGACAAGGCAATGCGACAGTGATAGACAGACTTATCTATGAGCCCATTGTAGTCGCAATTTCTGTGGAACATTTGTGGTGCGTCACAGGAACACTTTTGCGCTACATTCGGTAAAATTTGCAAAATCTCAGCCTATCAATATTATTGAGGCATGATACTGTTTGCAAATACTGCATGTGCCACTTTAATGGCTGCTCTTGATGTCAAATGTGTACACAATGCGTCACATATACATGAGTGGCTTGTGACATACCTTTCTTTCCTTGTCAGAAAGTTTAAAGATCTACTCATATAACAGGCTCTGCAAATGCAAAAAACAATAGCACTCCAGGCCTAAATGTAGTAACTGTACTACAAATATTGTTATCAAGCAAGTCTGAGAACCTGAACACCAATGCATTTCATATAGTATTTTTCCTAATGTTATTTTATTTCTATTGTTTTACCATGTCCCATTGGTAGAGCTGAATGATGTAATATGTGACATCATCACCAGTGGATTGTTGGTGTGAGAGTTGCAGTTAGTACAACTAATTATAACGGAGGAATTTCAATGGTTTTAAATGAGTAAAATGGCCAGCTAACTGTAACACCCCTGACACCTCTGTTTTTTTCAATGAATTTCTAAGGTTTTTAAATGATAATTCCTAACTATAACATGTCTGAAACCTATGTTTTTTTTCAGTGAATATAAATATATATATATATATTTCTTTTTTTCACTGTGGTGTCATTTGAGATGACATCAGTGATGTCATCAGTGATGTCATTGACCATGTCATGAATGATGTAATATGTAATGTCATCAGCAGTGTATTAGGGGGCCCGAGTTATAGTTAGCTGAACTAACCATAACATGGGAATTTCTATGGTTTTGTACAAGTGAAATGTCCAACTAACGGTAATATCCCTGAAACCTATGTTTTTTTCAGTGAATTTCTAAGATTTTTTAAATGCTAATTTCTAACTATACCATGCCTTAAACCTAAGGTTTTTTCAGTGAATTTCAAAGGTTTCTTTAAAAGAAAATGTATAAGTCTAGTTCACCTGAATCCTATGTTTTTTTCAGTGCATTTCTAAGGTTTTTTTAAATGCTAATTTCTAACCATAACATCCCTGAAACGTATGTTTTTTTCAGTGAATATATATCGGCTCGACCTACGGGCCGTCGGGACTGCTAGTAGAGACAGATCTACGAGCTAACCAAATGGCTCACAGAGGTAGAGCTGCGGGCCCGACGGCTCACTGATGCACAGCTGTGAGCCGATGCACTGGTTTATAAAGGCATAGCCGCGAGCCGCAATTAGTTCTGACCATGATATAACACAGATACATCATCCTCTACAATATCAACAACACACGAAACAGTGTTGTGTAATGGCACTTATTTACTCTTAAATAGAAAAAAATGCTGCAGCATCTTAAAAGGTATTCAATTCATTGTGACTGTCTCACAACATATAGTTTGCTGTAAAAACGTGCTGTTTCTTTGCTCGCAGGGGTGTTTCGATACCTTGATGTGGCCTTCCATTCCAACCTTGAAGACAGAGTTCGACAAGTTGAGCCAAATAAGAGCCTTATTGTCCCAGAAAGAAGTTTCTTTCACTTCTGGCCTTGAGACTTATGTCCGGCAGCTGGCCAACACGTCTACAGAAGCTCATAATCTTTTACACAATGATCTTCCACAACATTTTGCTTAACTAATTCATTCTATTTTCAATGCTTCACATACAGCAAGGCTAGCGCATTTTTTATAGTTTGTGAGATCCGGCCTTGTAACGTGTTTTCAAACTATTTTTACTGTGATCCCTGCTTTCATTCATTCATTTTTCTTGAGTGTTTTTGGCAGGTTGCCCTTCTGCTAGCTTTGGCTGCCGGACTTTTCCTCTTGATCTGCATGCTCAGAAATGGCTGCTCCACTAGTGCTCATTCACAACCCAGCCCTACTACAGCTATTTTGCAACTGCATGGTTGACTAATATGGTACCCCAGCATGGCTTACAATTTGTCTTTCCCTATCCCTGGTAAACCTGCCTCCAGCCAGTGTTCTCATGCATGTCCTGTCCCTTCCAAGGGGCGCTGTATCTATGCCTGACAAACACAGTGTCGCCTGAACCGGATTTTTCCTTACTGATGAACCCTTTGGTGAATCATAAGAGTGAATGTTCCGGTATTGGTTTCATGGCATATGCTGCTGCACTTGGTGTACTAGCTCAGTGGGATGTATGTACGGCTGCACAGTATTTCCTGCAACGGAGTTACATCGAGTACCACGCAAGTTGCCCTGCTATGGTGCTGGAAGCACCGATAATCAATGAGCACGTTTGCTCCTTCGAATTGCTCAATTGGATGGCGTCTACTTTTTCAGATGAAAATAATGATTTCCTATTGGAAGCTGTTGCAACATACTGCTCTTACCCTCTGATGGATTAATTTGGCTATGCCACATGAGTTTTTTTTCTCTCTCACCATGGTATTATTAAATCTTTCTGTTTTCAACACTGTTGACATTCTTCACCTACCTCATTTTCCTATATTGGATATCTTCTCTTCTTGGCTCAGACTTTGTAAGATGCCACGCTAAAAAGTAGGATGAGCATTGAAAAATTGCAAGTTACAAGGAATCGATTAATTTGATAAATGTAATTCAACATATATCTGAATTATGCCAAAATTGCGCATTTTAAGTTGTTTTTTTACTGTTTACTTTAGTTGCACTACATTAACCAGAATGCTTAGGTGCTCTCACCAGGAAGTGATGTAATTTTTGGTAGATGTGATTTAAAACAAGAAAAAAATGTGGTTCCCGTTAGTCTTTTGAGCAAGTGATCAGTGATTTCATCAGTGATGTCATTTGAGATGCCATCATTGATGTCATCAGTGATGTCACTGACCATGTCATGAATGATGTAATATGTGACATCATCACCAGTGGATTGCAGGCGCAAGAGTAACAGTTAGTTCAACTAAATATAATTGAGGAATTTCAAAGGTTTTGCATGAGTGAAATGTCCAGCTAACTATAACACCCCTAAAACCTATGTTTTTTTCTGTGAATTTCTAAAAAAATTTTAAATGCTAATTCCTAACTATAACCTGCTTGAACCCTATGGTTTTTTCAGTGAATTACAAAGTTTTTTCGAATGATAATTCCTAACTATAACCTGCTTGAAACCTACGTTTTTTTCAGTGAATTTCTAAGGTTTTTTAAATTATAATTCCTAACTATAACCTGCTTGAAACCTATGTTTTTTTCAGTGAATTTCAAAGGTTTTTAAAAAGATAATTCCATAGTATAACCTGCTTAAAACCCAAGGTTTTTTTCAGTGATTTCGAAAGATTTTTTCAATAACAATTGTTAAATGTATTAATTGTTATATTTATTTCTTTGATACTGATTTACAATTTCTTTTTTAAATATATTTATTTTTAGATATCTTATGTTTTAGATCACATTACACATTTTTTTAAATGTAATATATCTATATTTTTATATTTTTATGATATTTTCAGTTTTCTTTTTATAAAATTTTTTGGGGGAGTTGCGTACCCAAAACGCACCTCTCAACTACTGCGCAGAACGTAGCCCTCCTTTTAGAATTCATCTGTAGGATCTGCATCGGGTGTGCAATGGGAGCATATTTTCATGCGCAATTTCTATGTAACCCACACGTGACATCAAGTGCATACGCAACATATGCGTATCATTCCACACTGCGCGTCTGCATTTCCACATGACATCATCTACATGTTCAACACTGTGGGGGCACGACTTCCGTGCCATTTTTCAATATAAAAAAATATATATATGTATTTAATATAAATATTAAGGGGAAAAAATATTCTTTTCGTTTTAAGAAACATATTACTTTTAAATGCAATTTGGAGAACTCGTGCTAGATGCGTGCTGCGTGTACGCACCCAACGCGGATCCCATGTGACCAAAAAAATGAGATTTCATAGGTTTATAACACTTACTGTTCTATCTATTGAAGAACACCACCTATTTCAATTACTCTTCTTAGACCTTCCTTAGGAGAAGACCTGCCCTGAAAAGAACGTCACTTTTTGTTCATTGGAAACCTGAACTTCTTTTTTGGAGGTCAAAAATGGCTACACCACGGCAAGAATCATCTGATTCTGATGATTTTGTTATTGAACAATTTCTACCAGAACCTCCCCCTCCCGAAAGATACACATCCATCGTATGGAAATTTTTTACTTTTCTGGAGGGGCAAAAGATAAGTAATACCACTAAAGTAACATGCAAGAATTGCCAGGCAGTACTGTCCAGAGGAGATCCAAACAAGAAATACTCCAGTGGCACTGCTAGTATGCGCAAGCACCTCCAATCCATGCATCCTGTGAACTATGCTCATGAAGAATGTAGAAGACTGCGCCAAAATGCACCTCCACCACCGGCAATACCAAGTACCTCTGGGGCATCACCTTCAACATCACCACCAGACATACTTCCCCAATTCGTGAAAGTTAGAATGCACTGTGTGAAGTGCAATAGTTTAATTTGTTATGGGGAGCAATCAGTAGACCTAGTTTTCAGAACAATTGATAACCATTGATGCTAGTTTTTTTTTGATTCCCTCACAGTTCATGTTTTTTTTCGTCCTGTTGACTTTTTTTCTTTTTGAAAAGAACAAAAAAAGAAAAAAAGTTCAAAAAATCCCCAAACCAAGGGCCTCATTATGATGGAGGATTTTCCGCCTCCTCCGGGCCAGCGGAAGCCACCTCCGGCCCGGAGGAGACGGAAAATCCTCTGCGGACTCACCAAAGACCCACCGCCGCATTACGATGGCTGGTGGGTCTTGGTTTCTGTCCGCTGCTTTTCCGCCGTGGTCGGATTACAACCGCGGCGGAAAAGCTCTCATTTGGCTGGCAGTGTCAATCAGACACCGCCAGCCAAATTAGGAAGCATTTGTAAACATGCTTTTCCGCTGCGTTTTTTACGCCGTGGAAAAGCATGTGTACTTTTGATTTTGGGGGCCCGTTGCGGGCCCCCAAAATCGTTTGAGAGCTGGCATTGCTTTTCCACATGGGGAGCTACTAACATGCAGCTCCCCATGTAAAAAAGCATTCTCATTTACATTTTGAAAGAGAGAACAGATTTACTTGCTATGGGAGGACGGGATGGGCACCCCATAACACTGCAGGAGACGGCCCTCCCGGGCAGTGGTGGTCATTTGAGATGTCATCAGTGATGTCACTGACCATGTCATGAATGATCTAATATGTGACATCATCAGCAGTGGATTGCGGGTGCGCGAAATATAGTTAGTAAAACTAACTATATAGGAGCAATTTCATTGGTTTTTTAAATGCTAATTCCTAACTATTTAAGGCCTGAAACCTATGTTTTTTTCAGTGAATTTCAAAGGTTTTTTGTATGCTAATTCCTAACTATATAAGGCCTGAAACCTATGGTTTTCTCAGTGAATTTGCAAGGTTTGTTTAATGCTGATTCCTAACAATATAAGGCCTGAAACCTATGGTTTTTTCAGTGAATTCGCAAGGTTTTTTAAATGCTAATTCTATTAGCGGATAACGTTTAAATATGTTAATATCCTTGTGGGACCACCTGAGCAGCCCTAGGGGGTCAGGTTGTTTCTACCCTGCCCCCTTTTTGCATTCTACACGTATGTTTTTCGGCTTCTTTTGTGCCTCGGTCTACCTAGCACAAGATGAATGCCAACACTTCCTGGTTAGAAGTGTTAACAGCCAATGAGCATGCTGCTTTGCTGCGAAAGGCATGCTGATTGGCTGCCACTGTCTGTCAAAAGTCCAAACCAGGAAGTGTTGGCAGCCATCTTGTGCCTCGGTAGAACCAAGGCACAAGAAAGCAGTGAAACAAAGGTGCAAAACAAGCAAAGGGGGCAGGGTGAAGCACCCTGACCCCCTAGGCCTGCTCAGAGGGTCGTACAAGGACCTCCCAGGCCCATAAATATATATTTTTGGTTTTCCCTTTGGTACGCTCGGGGTACGCGTACATGGCATCACACCCAGCGCGTACTCCACGAAATAAAAAAAATATATATTCGTTTTTTTGACCTTCGGGGTCCTCCTAGGCCCCCCTGATAAAACCTAGGGGGTCAGGGGGTCTCTACCCTGCCCCCTTTTATAGTTTTCCCCTTTTGTTTTTCACCTCTTGTGTCTCGGTTCTACCGAGACACAAGATGGCGGACTCTCCGGACCGTTTGGAATGTTCACAGACACCCGAGAGCCAATCAGCTTTCCGCTCGCGGACTTCCGTGTCGCTCCGGGTGCGCTCCCCGGTACGCGTACCTGTAAGCGCTCGAAGCGCGCATATAGATATTTATGTGTTTTTGAAGTTAATTTTCGTAAAAACTGCAATTTTCACCAAATATAGAAAAGGCACTTCTGCGTACCAGTCCCTACAATTTTGCCAAGTTTGGTGTAATTCCGTTTAGCCGTTCGGGCTGTAGCCGTGTCTAATCGTCCTATGGAAATTAACATGGGGAAAACACGTTTTGGGACCCCCTTTTTTCTTGGCCCCCGCATGACGAATCCCCCCAAAACTTCGAGGGAAGGAGCGGAGATGGCCTACATTTTGGAAAATTACATGCAAATTCCTCAACCGGCACCAAAGTTATTCCCAATAGAATGTTGCGGATTTCCTATGGTAGCTAGGTCCTAACAATATATACCTACTGGCTATCACCAGTAGGTAATATATATATATATATATATATACATACATACATACATACATACATATATATACATATACATGTATTTATATGTATATATATATATATATATATATATATATATATATGTATGTATGTATGTATGTATGTATGTATGTATGCATATATATATATATATATATATATATATATATATATATATATATATATATATAAATTCAAAGTAGCCTGGCAGCCGCCAAGCTCCGCTCTCCTCAATCCTCTTACACCCATTAAAAGTTCTAGCAGAAGAAGCAGAGGATACAAGCTGCCCTTATGAATGATTTAGAACTGAAAATATACCCTTGGATATGAGTACAAACAGTGGCTTTAGGCCAAATTAAAATGTTCTCCCCCAATTGAAGAACTATGTCATAGACGTATTTGAGAGGGGTATGAGCAAAGAGCTGCAACACATTTTGAATAAAAAACTAAAGTGTTGGAGTAACATTAACAATCAAAATTCAATCAAAAAATACTGCTAATCTGCACGCAAATACTGCTAATCTGCACGCAGCCGATCTGAACGTTGTCGCGCATTTG
Source organism: Lissotriton vulgaris (assembly GCF_964263255.1). Lineage (NCBI taxonomy): Eukaryota > Metazoa > Chordata > Amphibia > Caudata > Salamandridae > Lissotriton > Lissotriton vulgaris. The sequence continues at coordinate 136,678,737 of NC_141688.1, forward strand.
AATTCGCCCTTCAGCCGCCGCCATCAGCACAGGCGTGCGCGCTTAACCACCCCCACCTGCTAGGCCACGCCCTTTCTCTACTGCTAGAAAATGTGCATGTTTAGGAAGCGCAGCGGACGAGCGCAGCGGGAGCGCCGTTTGCGCGCTGAAGGCGCGCCTAAGGCAAGCCCGTCTGCGCCCGTCCGCGCCAAGACCGCGACAGGCGCAGGAAACTCTGCCCTAAATGCCCCACATATCAGGTACCTCTCTAGTGATCTCCACCTTCTTCGAGGTATCCGTGACTGTTCCTGTCAACTAGACCTATCTAAGGTATTCGGCCCGACCTGCTGCATCCACTGCCGATGGTCACTCACATTCTTCCCAGTCCACTCATCCCCTACCCTCTCCCTCCCCAAGGCTCCCCTGCCCCCTTTCAAAGGTGGGTTGATTAACGCTCGGTCTATGTGTAAACACAGCCAAGATATTCACAACCTTATCATAAACTCCGATTTGGACTGTCTTATGATCACCGAAACCTGGCTCACAGAAGACAGCAACCCAGATATATCTATTGCCCTCCCCCAAGGGTACTCCTTTCATAGACAGGATAGAATGAAAGGAACAGGTGGTGGCGTTGCAATCATCCTGAAAAGCACCTTCAACTGCCATACATTCAGCTTAGACCCCTTAACAGACACAGAAGGTATGGGTTTCTCCATCAAACTCAGCCAATCTCTCTCTTTCACAGGTGGCGTGATTTACCGTCCTCCCGGTAATGCCTCCAAATTCCTTGATTCCCTTAGCGATTCTCTGGGACACTTCCTTCTTCGTTACCCACATTTTACTCTTTTAGGAGACTTTAATCTGCACCTGGAGTCTTCCTCTGACTCACAAACTAATAGTTTCTCACAGATACTTGAAATTTTCAATCTCCAACAAAGTGTCACTCTGCCTACCCATTCACTAGGACACACCATTGATGGTGTCTGTACTAATCTTCCCTCTCTCTCCACTCTGCCCCCCCTCCCACAGATATGGACAGACCATAGCCTGGTCCCATTCCACATCACTAATAGTCACTCTCTAACTACCAAAAAAACTAATCCCCATTGTGACCATTCTGTCAACTGGAAAACTGTCCAGGATAACCTCACTCTTTACCCCATTTCTCAATCCCAGCTCCCTGTTCTATCAGGCAACATTGAAAGGGCTGCAGACCTCTTCCACAATTGGGTCGCACAAGAAATTAAAAACCGGATCCCCACAAATCGCCCCGGCAGAACCCACAAGAAAATTAATAATGCCCCTTGGTTCACCCCTGACTTAGCCACCACCCACCTATTATGCAGGAAAGCTGAGCGTAAATGGCGCCGCACCTATGACAACGACTACCGTCTCGCCTATATCCTACAGAGGAAAAACTATCTATCCAACATTAAATCGGCAAAGAGAATCTTCTACGTAAAGGCCATCAAAGAAGCTACCCAGAAACAAAAAACCCTGTTTTCCATTGTAAAAACCTTTACTCAGCCCAAAGCCCTCCAACCCAAAATCCACCCTTCCGAAGACCTCTGCGATAAGATCTCTGATTACTTTGACGAAAAAATCGCCTCCATCCAAAGGAATTTCCCCCCCCTACAACCCTCCCAGGGCCTCCAAGTCCTGACCAACCTGAATCCTCAGTTGGTAGTCTCAAACACTTTACCCCTGTTACTTTGGCCCAGACCAGAGAAGCCATTTTATCCTGCAAATCCGGTTCCCCTTCCGACCCGTGTCCCCCCAAGATCCTCCACCAAATCATAGACGTAGTCAACCCTACCATCAATAACATAGTCAACTTGTCACTCATTTCCGGGTCTGTCCCTCGCATTTGGAAAAAGGGTGTCGTCAAACCACTCATGAAGAAGGCTAACAAATCCCCTATTGACCTAACCAATCTCCGCCCAATCACTCTTCTCCCGGCCCTGGGAAAAATAACTGAACAGTTAGTTTATAAAGAGCTCAAAACCTACCTGGAAACCTACAATATACTCCACCCCCAACAATCTGGTTTCCGTCCCAAACATTCAACGGAAACAGCTCTGATTGAACTGACTGAAACAATCAAAACGCTGCAAGACCAGAGGAAGAAAGCCATTCTTATACTTCTCGACCTCACAGCAGCGTTCGACACCATATCCCACTCTATCCTGATCAACAGACTGATGGACTTAGGGATTTCAGACTCTGCCCTCTCATGGATAAAATCATTCCTCAGCGATAGGTCCCAGACCGTCGCCCTTGGCCCTTTTCTATCTAGGGACAAAAAGGTCTCCTCTGGAGTGCCTCAAGGGTCCATCCTCAGTCCCCTCCTTTTTAATATTTACCTCATCCCTCTTCTTGACTTGATTGAATCATTCGGCATACCTGTCACCTCGTATGCCGATGATACTCAGTTGATCGTACCCCTAGAGGACAATTCAAACATAGCTGAGCTCAATCTGAAAAACTGCCTAACTGCAGTCTTCCAATGGATGGATACTAACCACCTCCGTTGCAACTCTAGCAAAACAGAGATCCTCCCCATCGGAAAGAACACCTCCTTCTGCCCAGCCCTTTGGTGGCCGGAGAACTCTGTTGCCCCCCCCCCCCCCAGACCGTCACTACAGCTAGAAACCTAGGCGTATTATTTGATTCGGATCTATCGTTTGATCAACACGCCAGGAATGTTGCCGGGAGATGCTTTGGGATTATTAAATCTCTTTGAAAGTTTTTTTACTTTCTCCCTCTTGAGGCGAGGAAAACGGTAACAGTAGCCCTCATAATCTCCCGCATTGACTACTGCAACGGTCTCCTGGCCGGGACTAAAAAATCCACTCTGACCAAACTTCAAAGCGTCCTTCACACGGCCGCCCGCCTGGTTCTAAAACTGCCCCGCAGATCCTCTATCTCTGCAGCCCTAAAAACCCTGCATTGGCTACCCCTCCACAAAAGAATACTGTTCAAAATTCTTACTGTCGCCTTTCAGGCGTTTTACAATACCGGCCCTAAATACTTAACCAGACGCTTCCCCCACTACCACCCGAGTCGCTCTCTACGGTCTGCCCAAGACAATCTCATGTCCCCCGCCAGGTACAACTTGAAGTTAAAAGGTGGAAAAACTTTAAGCACCCTGGCCATCAAAGCTTGGAACTTCATGCCCAAACATTTGAGACAACAGACCCTAGAGAAGCCCTTTAGAAAACTTCTCAAAACTTGGATTTTTGACCTCCCCGATGACTGGACCAGAGCCGCCATTTAGCCTTCTTCTCACCTACGAGACCGGGATTCAAGGATTCTCAGCGCCATGATGCTCCCTCCGGAGCGAACGCTGCGCTCTAGAAATACCCATCAAATATCAAATATCAAAAAAATCAACAGCGCAAGGCATTGCTAAATTTAAAGAATGATTCCAGTATAGTGATAAAATAAATCAGATAAAGGAGGAAATGTAGTTGTGCAATCAAGAACTGACTACGTACAAGAAGGTCTAAGACAATTGGCAGACGAAACAAAATACTGTAGAAGCAATTGCATGGAATACGAGGCATTGTTGAGGTTGTTCAATACGCTTCTCCAGGAATGGAAAGGGAAGGGACTCATAGAAACGGAAGAGTTCAGATTTCTAGAATGTAAGTCCCCAAGAATTCCAGCCTTATATCTTCTACCGAAGATCCATAAGGACCGAAATCACCCACCAGGGAGACCAATAGTCTCGTCAATAGGAAGTTGTCTCGAGAACGCCTCACAATATGTAGACTTTTTCCTACAATGTTGGGTACAAAATTTGCCATCCTATATAAAAGATTCAGGAGCTTTTTTAAGGTTCATAGAGACATTGAAATGGGAAGAGAACTACACACTATTATCACTAGATGTAATCGGATTTTATACTTGTATCCCCCACACACTGGGGCTAGCAGCCTGTAAACATTTCCTATCCAGGAGATCAATCTCTTACCTCTATCACACGCAAATGCTTCTAAAGATAATGGAACTGTGTCTGACCCAAAACTACTTCCTCTTCGACTCTAAAATCTATAGGCAAGTCCTTGGTACTTCCATGGGGACTTGCTTTGCGCCGAGCTTTGCCGGTCTCTTCATGGGGTACTGGGAAAAGGAGGTGGTATATAGATCATCAATGTACAAGGAGAAAGTCATCAAATGGGTTAGATACATTGATGATATCTTTGTGGTTTGGTCAGGCACAGAAATGGAAGCAAAAAACTTTGTGGACGAACTAAACTCCAACGACTTTAACCTGAAGTTTACCAGTCAGTGGGCAGAGAATAGTCTGGACTTCCTTGATCTAAGGTTGAAAGTGGAGAATAACAGATTAGAGAGTATCCTCTACAGAAAGACGACAGCAGGCAACAGCCTGCTACATGCACGCAGTTGCCATCAGAGCTCATTAATACAGAGTATACCGATAGGAGAACTCTTGAGAGCAAAAAGAAATTGCAGCATATCCGCAAGTTTCTGTGAAGAAGAAATCAACATGATTGAAAGATTTAGAGCTAGAGGATACACAGAAAAAACAATTGACAGAGCTAAAAGGATAGTGGCAGAAAGAAGGAGAGACTCACTTCTAGCTGAAAAAGTTAAAAAGGTAGAAGATAGTGAGAACATGAAAACACGCTTCATCGCCACTTACAGCAGACAGGCGTTTATGATCAATCGTAGCCTGAAAAAATTCTGGCCTGTTTTGCAGACAGATCCTGAAATTGCAGGATATGTGGAATTATATCCGCAGATAACTTTCAAAAAGACTAAATCACTAAATGATGAGTTGTGCAGTGCAATAATAACGGGCAAGGATAAACCAAGGGGAATACAATAATTTTTCCCTTGCAGAAACTGCAAGGCGTGTAAGCACAGTAAGAACTGCAAAGAAGTAAGACTCTCACCAAAAACTGAACCCTTCATAATACAAGAATATACATCGTGTAATACAGAGTTCGCCGTATATGCTCTATTCTGTCCTTGTGATAAAGCCTACATAGGCAGTACGATAGACAAAGCCAAAATCAGAATTTTGGAACACTTAAGGGCCATAAAAAACTGTGATAAGGCGTATCCCATGGCGAGACATTTTCAGGCGGAACACAATCAGAACACCAATCTATTGAGATTTTGTGTCCTGGACATGGTAAAACATGATGAAAGAGGGGGTAACAAAATACAAAAACTTCGAAGATTGGAGTCCAGGTTCATCATTAAATATCAAACAATAGTCCCGATTGGACACAACTGCGATGAGGATTTAGAAACTCATCTAGGTTAAGAGACTAAATAAATCAAAAGTTGTGTAGAATAGTTCAGGATTGTTGTTTTCAATGTGTATTGAAAACAGTGGAGAATTGTTGAGGTAAATAGGAGAGAAACATAATGGTAAGGAGGAAATAATCTTTTTGGCAGACCTAATGTAAAAATGAAAGAGATTGTTTGCAAAGTATCTGAAGTGTCACCGCAGCTTGAGAACCACAACGGTCTCTAGGACCAGAAAGATGATATCTTATAGTCTTGCATTACAAAATAACGATTTTTTTTTTTAAAACACAAAGGGTTTATGTTGGAATATGTGTGGTTAATATTTTTTGTCTATTTATTTTCATAGATACTAATGAAGAATTGAAGAGGATGAAAATATGGATTTATGTCAGCTGTGGAATGAGATGATTGATGAAGAGAATGAATTGTTTGAAGACAGCTAACTGTTAAAGAGGGTTATGAGGTTATGCCCACTTGGGCGGAATAACTGTTGGATAATGCCATAAAGGACTATGAAAGATAAGCCCACTGGGGCGATATGACTGTGGATACCCGATCTACATCAGTAGGGCAATGCTGATGTGGAGGAGAGGTGAACTGGCTAGTAGCTAGTATAAATAACTCACGCAATATCTGAAAATCAGTGATTGTATGTTCTGTACCCCTAACAATTACTGAATTATCTGAATGCAAATGCCAGCATACGATTAAAGATGATTAATGTAGACCGGACATGCAAATGGGGTTATGAGGTTGTGCCCACTTGGGCAGAATAACTCTGGTAACATACCAAAAGAAAGGATGACTTAACTAGCAAAGAGCTAGCAAAGACATGGTAAATCAAAATTAATGATTTATCGAGGAACTTTCTAAACATTGAATTATTTTGCAATTTCGAGTATGCATAGGCACGCATATGAAAACTGTCAAAATGCACTCTTCGACATTTGTATCGCGAAGCTGTGTAACATATTGTACTCGGTTAACAGCTTTCATTAGTAACTATTCACTTTTAGTTTGCAGCGCTAGTCTGCTTTCTATGGTTATTCACAAGTATGTCACATGTTCACTTAAAACCTATCTTGATTCTAACACTTTCACTCTTGAGCAAGGGAGGTGAGCTCCTGAAACGCGTAGAGTTTTTGTTGCTTTGAAACTGCATTAAAAAGCATTTCTCCAGCAAGAAGCTGTTCGTGTGTTCTCTGACCTAAATGGGGAAGTCAGAATTCGAATTTATATATATATATTGTGAGCAAGGCGGTTTTGACCGTCGAAACGCGTCAATCCTAATGCACTGAGAAAATAAAATACTTGTTTCTGAACATGACCCCACGGAGTCAGCGCCTGATTGTTATTGTTTTGGTCAGGACTGGAGAAAATATATATATATATATATATATATATATATATATATATATATATATATATATTACCTACTGGCGGTCGCCAGTAGGTAGTTATAGTTAGGATTATTTTCTATAGGGAATCCGCAACATTCTTTTGGGAATAACTTTGGCGTCGATTGAGGGATCTGCCTGTAATTTACCTGAAATTTGCCTCGCTGCGCTCCGCTCTTTCCCTGGGGGGGAGGGGGGGGGGGATTTGTTAAGCGGGGGCTGAGATAAAAGGGGAACCCAAAACGTGTTTTCCCATGTTAATTTCCATAGGGCGGTTGGACTATTAGCCCGAACGGCTGAATGGATTTCCACCAAACTTGGCAAAATTGTAGGGACTGGTAGCCCGATGTGCCTTTGCTATGTCTCAAGATATGTGCTCCAGTGGATTTTAAGTAATTTAGGTTCAAAAAAATATATATATCTATAAGCGCGCCCTGGTAACTTTTGGATGACTGTCGGTGTGTAACAGGATGTATAGGTGTATCACTACATATGATGAGTGAGTATATGTATGAGTGACTATATAGAACTGTTGCTGAATGAGTAGATGTGTATATAGATGGTTAAATTACTGAATTGGTTGTTGTAACTGGTATGGGTATCTCAATTTTTTTAAAAATGTTAGTTTCTATTTTTAAATATGTGCGTTTCAAGGGTTACATTACACTGAAAGGAGGTCTGTCACTCTGTCACAAGGATGGTGCCATCAGTGATGTCATGAGTGATGCCACCGACCATGTCATGAGTGATGTAATATGTGACGTCATCAGCAGTGCATTGCAGGCGCGCAAGTTATAGTGAGTCCAACTAACTATAACGTGGGAATTTCAATGGTTTTATGTCAGTAAAAATTTCCGTTTGGCGCTGCTTGTAGGTGCCTAGCTTTTGAGGTTGAACCAAACCGCTCTTTATCTCAACAACGTATTCCAAAGAAAACGATAAAGCCGCCAGTCCAGTCACTCGGTAGCTCCCCACTAACCGTGATCAAGGTAGTGGGGAGCTACCGAAACGAGTTGGTTTGCGCTGTGAAACTGCTGTCAATGGATTTAAGAATAAATTAAGTGTGTCTAAACAAACTCGAGTGACTGGAGTGGCGGCTTTATCGTTTTCTTTGGAATACGTTGTTGGGATATATATATATATATTTGGCACAAGAGACACTTATCAACCATGGCATGGATAATATGAATTGAGAAGACCTAATCATGTGATACACGGTGCAAATGACTCTATAGTGAATATGAGCCCAGTATGGTTGAAACAATTCTGGCCAATTTGGGCGGGACCATATGATGCCGTACCTTACATCCAAATGAACTAGTCTATGTATATATATGCTATTTTTATCTGTATTCATTTGGGATCTTGGAAATAATGCTGTGCCCAATAATATGCTTTTGCACAACGGTTTACGCCCACTTGGGCGTAATTGTAGATGGATGATATGGATACAGTGCCATGTTATTGTCTAATTCCTTTTCCAATATGTCCGCTGCACTTATCTCACTTGGGGGTGTATATGTGAAGTCCTATGTCCATATCTGTTTAGTGGCAATGTAAAAGGACTGCTGTTTTGAATATATATATATATATATATATATATATATATATATATATATATATATATATATATATATATATATATATATATATATATATATAGCAAACACACAGTTCCGGTATTTTGCTAGTCCCCTCTCACGAGTGGGTCGTTGTTAGGGTCCCAGAGGCCCGATATCCTCATTCAGAGATTCTCCCATACGAAGAAACGTGCAACGACACACAGGCAGTTGCTGTGCTTCAAAGTTTTAATTGGCAGCAAAAACAAACAACGCGTTTCACCTCACGGCTTGCTCACGTTTGTTGTGAATTCAAAACAGCAGTCCTTTTACATTGCCACTAAACAGATATGGACATAGGACTTCACATATACACCCCCAAGTGAGATAAGTGCAGCGGACATATTGGAAAAGGAATTAGACAATAACATGGCACTGTATCCATATCATCCATCTACAATTACGCCCAAGTGGGCGTAAACCGTTGTGCAAAAGCATATTATTGGGCACAGCATTATTTCCAAGATCCCAAATTCACAACAAACGTGAGCAAGCCGTGAGGTGAAACGCGTTGTTTGTTTTTGCTGCCAATTAAAACTTTGAAGCACAGCAACTGCCTGTGTGTCGTTGCACGTTTCTTCGTATGGGAGAATCTCTGAATGAGGATATCGGGCCTCCGGGACCCTAACAACGACCCACTCGTGAGAGGGGACTAGCAAAATACCGGAACTGTGTGTTTGCTATATATATATATATATATATATATATATATATATATATATATATATATATATATATATATATATATATATATATATATATATATATATATATATATATATATATATATATAAATATATATTCATGATGTAGGACTCCTGCAACCTCCGAGTTAGCGAAGAAGGAGAGATGGACCACATATATATATTTATATACACACACACATGTGTTTATGTATATATATATATATATATATATATATATATATATATATATATATATATATATATATATATATATATATATATATATATATATATATATATATATATTCAACAGCAACTCCAGCAACTTCCACCACAGCGCGGCGGCAAAGACAGAGAAACGGACCACTTCTGTAGGCAAGATGATTTATTTTGAATCTTTCACATCCAGTGCAGCATTGGCAGATGACACGTTTCGGGCCCAAGAGCCCTTGATCACATAAAGACTGACTGAATTATTGCCATTTTTAAATGATGATTTGCATCCTGACTAAATCACATGATTTGTTCAGTAGTAGTCAAGCTAGAAAACAGACTTACGTTACAAACGTAATTGTCATTATATTCACATCATTTAGCAGCCATACATTTATAAATATTCAATAATATGTCTCAAATGTTAAAAAGACAATGCTTGTCCATTTTTACCTATAAGATAATATTACCACATAGTTTGCTCACTTAGTTTAGGTAAAAGAACCTCTCAATTCTTCTGAATATAATACAATGGAAGCAAAATGTCAATAACATCCAATATCAACTGTTGCTGCTGACATTATAACCGGTTAAATCCGGTAACAACAAAACATAGTAAAATATGCTTACAGCAAGATTACTAAATACATGATATTCAAGTATGAGCAGGATGTGCAAAGCCATGCACAGCAGCAATGAAAATATGTGCAAAACGTGATAGTTAAGATCTCAAATAAAGAGAATTGTTAAAAGACCAAAATATGATTTAAATATGAACATGTGCTATATTAAATCAAAGCAACATAGACTTCATATTGTTTAATTGTTTAAAAAAAACTATTTAAAACTTATTTAATCCTATTCCCCTAAGGTGCAAAAAAAGTGTGTTACTTTGTTTTCTGATATTTCAAATCGGATTAAAATAGCATGATTTGTATGCTTTAACTGACGAGAAATTACATTGCAGCTTACAACAAATGCCTCCAATACTTCACTTATCTATACAGAGTGTAACAGAGTCCAGGTAAAGACTTATATAGAAACACTAATAGGCCCAGATGTACAAAACGGCATATTGGCTTTAAATTCACCATCTATATATATGGGGGAATGGGGAAAGAGCAACAGTCTGTCTGTTGGTGAGCTGAGCTCGGGTGAGTAATCTCCGCCATGGATTGTGCCTCACGTAGGAAACAGGGCGCTTGGACGGCTGACGAAGTCGGGGCATAACTGTATGTCTGAGGGGATCACTGTATCATACTCACGTGTCTTAAAGTGAACTTTTCCTGCTTAAAGCGTAATCCACGCACTGGAGAAACCACGGCATCAGAGAGGGGAAAAGCACTTCTGCTGTGCGGAACTTTCCCTGTCCTCTCTCTGTGCGAACACCTGCCGTCCAATGGGGTCACTCACCTGGCTATTTGAACTGCCTTTGAAAGTCAAAGCTGATTTTCTCCTCTCAACTCGCAACCGGCACTGAGGAAAGCACAATGCTGAAACGCGTCTGCCACAAGTTTGCCAGGAGATGGGAGACAGGACTCTGTGAATGCGCATCAGTGCTTTAATGGTGGAAATAAAGTTACCCGAGTGAAGCTCATGCATGTGTCAGACCCGTTTTGTACCGAGACGGGAATGGTGGCAATTTATGAATGCGGAGGTCGGCTCTGCATTACTGGCACGCCTCTTGATCAGGAGCTCCGCATATGGCCGACAAAAACTGTGGTATATGTGCACGGACTGCACAAATGCGGCGCCCCCCCAGCCTGGATGGAAGTGTGGGCAATGGGGAAAGAGCAACAGTCTGTCTGTTGGTGAGCTGAGCTCGGGTGAGTAATCTCCGCCATGGATTGTGCCTCACGTAGGAAACAGGGCGCTTGGACGGCTGACGAAGTCGGGGCATAACTGTATGTCTGAGGGGATCACTGTATCATACTCACGTGTCTTAAAGTGAACTTTTCCTGCTTAAAGCGTAATCCACGCACTGGAGAAACCACGGCATCAGAGAGGGGAAAAGCACTTCTGCTGTGCGGAACTTTCCCTGTCCTCTCTCTGTGCGAACACCTGCCGTCCAATGGGGTCACTCACCTGGCTATTTGAACTGCCTTTGAAAGTCAAAGCTGATTTTCTCCTCGCAACCGGCACTGAGGAAAGCACAATGCTGAAACGCGTCTGCCACAAGTTTGCCAGGAGATGGGAGACAGGACTCTGTGAATGCGCATCAGTGCTTTAATGGTGGAAATAAAGTTACCCGAGTGAAGCTCATGCATGTGTCAGACCCGTTTTGTACCGAGACGGGAATGGTGGCAATTTATGAATGCGGAGGTCGGCTCTGCATTACTGGCACGCCTCTTGATCAGGAGCTCCGCATATGGCCGACAAAAACTGTGGTATATGTGCACGGACTGCACAAATGTGGCGCCCCCCCAGCCTGGATGGAAGTGTGGGCAATGGGGAAAGAGCAACAGTCTGTCTGTTGGTGAGCTGAGCTCGGGTGAGTAATCTCCGCCATGGATTGTGCCTCACGTAGGAAACAGGGCGCTTGGACGGCTGACGAAGTCGGGGCATAACTGTATGTCTGAGGGGATCACTGTATCATACTCACGTGTCTTAAAGTGAACTTTTCCTGCTTAAAGCGTAATCCACGCACTGGAGAAACCACGGCATCAGAGAGGGGAAAAGCACTTCTGCTGTGCGGAACTTTCCCTGTCCTCTCTCTGTGCGAACACCTGCCGTCCAATGGGGTCACTCACCTGGCTATTTGAACTGCCTTTGAAAGTCAAAGCTGATTTTCTCCTCTCAACTCGCAACCGGCACTGAGGAAAGCACAATGCTGAAACGCGTCTGCCACAAGTTTGCCAGGAGATGGGAGACAGGACTCTGTGAATGCGCATCAGTGCTTTAATGGTGGAAATAAAGTTACCCGAGTGAAGCTCATGCATGTGTCAGACCCGTTTTGTACCGAGACGGGAATGGTGGCAATTTATGAATGCGGAGGTCGGCTCTGCATTACTGGCACGCCTCTTGATCAGGAGCTCCGCATATGGCCGACAAAAACTGTGGTATATGTGCACGGACTGCACAAATGCGGCGCCCACCCAGCCTGGATGGAAGTGTGGGCAATGGGGAAAGAGCAACAGTCTGTCTGTTGGTGAGCTGAGCTCGGGTGAGTAATCTCCGCCATGGATTGTGCCTCACGTAGGAAACAGGGCGCTTGGACGGCTGACGAAGTCGGGGCATAACTGTATGTCTGAGGGGATCACTGTATCATACTCACGTGTCTTAAAGTGAACTTTTCCTGCTTAAAGCGTAATCCACGCACTGGAGAAACCACGGCATCAGAGAGGGGAAAAGCACTTCTGCTGTGCGGAACTTTCCCTGTCCTCTCTCTGTGCGAACACCTGCCGTCCAATGGGGTCACTCACCTGGCTATTTGAACTGCCTTTGAAAGTCAAAGCTGATTTTCTCCTCTCAACTCGCAACCGGCACTGAGGAAAGCACAATGCTGAAACGCGTCTGCCACAAGTTTGCCAGGAGATGGGAGACAGGACTCTGTGAATGCGCATCAGTGCTTTAATGGTGGAAATAAAGTTACCCGAGTGAAGCTCATGCATGTGTCAGACCCGTTTTGTACCGAGACGGGAATGGTGGCAATTTATGAATGCGGAGGTCGGCTCTGCATTACTGGCACGCCTCTTGATCAGGAGCTCCGCATATGGCCGACAAAAACTGTGGTATATGTGCACGGACTGCACAAATGCGGCGCCCCCCCAGCCTGGATGGAAGTGTGGGCAATGGGGAAAGAGCAACAGTCTGTCTGTTGGTGAGCTGAGCTCGGGTGAGTAATCTCCGCCATGGATTGTGCCTCACGTAGGAAACAGGGCGCTTGGACGGCTGACGAAGTCGGGGCATAACTGTATGTCTGAGGGGATCACTGTATCATACTCACGTGTCTTAAAGTGAACTTTTCCTGCTTAAAGCGTAATCCACGCACTGGAGAAACCACGGCATCAGAGAGGGGAAAAGCACTTCTGCTGTGCGGAACTTTCCCTGTCCTCTCTCTGTGCGAACACCTGCCGTCCAATGGGGTCACTCACCTGGCTATTTGAACTGCCTTTGAAAGTCAAAGCTGATTTTCTCCTCTCAACTCGCAACCGGCACTGAGGAAAGCACAATGCTGAAACGCGTCTGCCACAAGTTTGCCAGGAGATGGGAGACAGGACTCTGTGAATGCGCATCAGTGCTTTAATGGTGGAAATAAAGTTAACCGAGTGAAGCTCATGCATGTGTCAGACCCGTTTTGTACCGAGACGGGAATGGTGGCAATATATATATATATATATATATATATATATATATATATATATATATATATATATATATATATATCCAGACGACAGTCGTTCTCACTTCCAAACAAGAACGATATCCGGGCCACAGTTTCCGTTCCAAAGTGTATTTATTTCAAGAACGCACTCGACACGTTTCGGGAAACAAGTTCCCTTGTTCACGAGTGTTTGTGCGGGATAAACAGTGCATTTAAATGTAAATCACGTGGTAAGTGGGTTACACAAACAAAAACAACAGACTTCTTGTCTCAGGAATATTTGGAGCTGTGAGCACACTCTAAATTCTGTTGCAGGCATCATCATTATCAGTAAATGCATCAACATAAATTTAAGCATTTTAAACATCTTTTAAGCACTTTTCACTGTCACATTGCGGTAAAAAATTAAATATGTCTAAACATAAACAAAAACAAAGTGTTGCCGTGGGCGGGATTCGATCCTACGACCTCAGAACATGCACGCTGTGAAGCCTTAGTCGCTTACGCTATTCGCTTTGAGTCTCAAACTACACTCAGAATTGTAAGGCCATAATAATAAAGACCTTGCATGCGTGTGCAAGCATTAGTCGTCTGTATTCTTGTCACATACTGGCATTCACCGCACATGAGGTTAAACAGGCTAGTGCGAGCATGCGTGATTAGTAGGTTTTAAGCCCAAGTGGGCCTGTCTCACACATATTGTTCATTCTTGAGTGTTCTGGTATTAAATCATACCAATTGTCCGTGCATCGTCCCTGGTTTGCTAAAAGCAAAAACCCTTGAAACATTCATTCGTACTGTAACAGTGTTTTAAGTTGATGAAACTCTTTCAGCCTCCCTGCATTTCATTTGTCTTATCTCACACTCTCCCAAATCAGATCGACCAGTGCCTGTAAAATAAACGGGGAAAAGTGAATTCCAGCATTCAACCGTGTTTTGTGCATACAAACATTTAAAATTCAGATACTTGGCTGGTATCATACAGGCAACAAATAACAGTTTCAGATTTGTTGTATCATCCAAGGTGAACCCCCAATGCCTCGTCGCAATTGTGTCCTTGGGGTTGCATAGTTTGGTACTTAATAATGAACCTTGATTCAAGGCGTCTTAGCTCTTGTAATCTGTTACCCCCCCTTTCCCTTACAGGGACCTGATCCAGGACGGTAAAAGACAACAGGCTGTTATTGCTTTTGTTGTGGGTTGCGAAATGCCTGGCAACTGGGTACTGCTTGTCCAGGTTTTTAATCGCTCTAAGGTGTTGTAACACCCTTTCTTTCGCAGGTTTGATCGTGCTTCCTACGTAAAATTTATTGCACGGACATCTCAGTGCATAAACCGCAAACTCAGTATGGCAAGAGACATGTTTTAAGATTTTATACGGTGCACAGTTCTCAGACAATTTGACTTCTTTTGTGTTGTGGCTATATTTAGAAGCTTCACACCTGCCACAGACATAAAATCCCTGAACAGGATTGTTTCTCTTCTTATTCGTCACCAAGGTTTGACATACTTTATCCTTGAGTGACATGGGTCTTCTATACGTGATCTGTGGGAACTCAAGGACACAGGATTTGATATCTTTGTCAGTTTGCAGGGTGTGCCAAAATGTGTTAATTGCCCCCCTTACTCCTTTGTGTTGGGAGTTATAATTGGTAATAAACCTGACTGTTTCCTGGTTCTCAGCCTTCTTTTCTGTGTCTGTCTGTAGAGGATCTTTACTGTACACTTTCTTAATAGCTGCTGATATACACTTTTTGCTATATCCTCTAGCTTTAAATCTTTCGCACATGACTGCTTTTTCTCTCTCAAATTCGTCCTGTTTAGTACAGTTTCTCCTTGCCCTCAGTAGTTCTCCTAAGGGGATAGAGTTTATCAAATTTCGTGGGTGGCAGCTTTGGGCATGCAGTAAGCTATTTCCTGCTGTTTCTTTTCTGAACAGTGCTGTCGTAAGATGGTTGCCCTCTACCTTGACTTTCAAGTCTAAAAAGTCAATTGTGGTTTTGTCAATGTGGCTGGTAAAAGTTAAGTTACAGTCATTGACATTGAGAGTTTCAACAAATTTCTCTGCATCATTCTCGCTCCCCTCCCAGATAATAAAAATGTCATCGATATACCGGAGCTAGGTACGTACTCCGGTCTGGTATTGGGGTAAGTGTCTGACTACTTGCTCCTCCCACCAGCCTAAATACAATCCGGCAAAGCTGGGGGCAAAAAATGTAAATGTAAATGTAGTTATATAGCGCAAATCGCCCACATCGCAGGCATCTATGCGCTTGCTTAGGGAACCCGTCCTGGTATTCCCCTGTGAGATACCCCGGCAGGGTATCCACAAGGTGAAAGCCAGGCATCCCGCCGCAAGGGGCCATTGTGGAGATTAAGCAAGCTATTGCCCAGAGTCGCAGAGTGTGAACCCGTGAGTCAAGTAGGCACCGGAGCGAGAATTATCGAGTCAGTGGAATTATTGAGCCCAACCCCCGTCGGGGAATTGAACCCTGGTCCAGGGCCGATCTCAGCTTCCGGGTCTGCCGCCTCTAACCCCTGAGCCACACTTCTCCACTCAAAACAAGGACCCATTGAAGTACCATGTAGTTGGTGATATACATTGCCATTAAACAGAAAGTAGTTCTGGGTAAGGCACGTGTGGATCATGTCCAGAAGCGTGTGTGGAAAAGGTAGGATACAGATCTGGTGTTAAGAAAGTATCTGCAAGTCCTTATTCCCTGTTCGTGTGGGATATTTGTGTACAGGCTGTTCACATCTAATGTCATGAGTAAACGCCTGTCATTGGTTTCAATATTCGCAATTTTTTGCAGAAAATCCCCGGAATCTTTAAGATAAGCCGGGAGAGCTTGGACTAATGGCTGCAGGAAAAAGTCTACATACCTGGATGTATTCTCCAGGCAACTGCTTCTAGACGACACAATAGGCCTGCCAGGGGGACTGGTAGGGTGTTTATGGAGTTTAGGCAGCAGGTATAGTGCCGGCAGTTTCGGGAATTTACATTTTAGAAAATTAAATTCATCCGACTCTATAAGTCCCTTGTTTTTCACTCAATAAGTTGTTCTTGATATTTGTTATTCTCACATTCAACTATTTTTCTAGTACTTTTTTCATACTTGTCAACATCACTTAATTGTTTCATTCCTTCTTCAATATACATTTCCTGTGATAAAACCACAATATTACCACCTTTATCAGATTTTTTGATTATAATATCAGTATCATTTCTTAGGTTATCAATTGCTATTCTTTGTGCTTTGTTGAGGTTATTCCTACCCCAATCATTTCTTTTGGCCATTTCCTCGAATTCATCTACTACACCTTTTTCGAAAACATCTATTGCTTCATTGGAAATCATAGGTAAAAAAAAAAAAAAAAATGAATTTAGGTTTAAAACCACTGTTACAGTTCAAATCCAATCTAATGTTTTCATTAATCAAGTTAAGGGTTGGATTCTCGATGACTTCCGGATCTCCCCCTAGGTCGTGCAATACCTGTAACATGTCTGCATCCCCTATCTGTAATGTACTTGGGCTCGGTATGTCTCTGTCACACTCCTGGTTCACTCTGGTGGCAAACCATTTTTTTAACCTTAATTTTCTGGTAAATTGGAAGAGATCAATTCTACTTTGAGTGTAGTTAAAAGGGGTGGAGGGGCAAAAGGATAAACCATAAGACAGTACCTTAATTTCATCTTCATTAAGGATCCTGTTGGAAAGGTTAACAACAGTTTTCGTGTCCTTCATTTCTGTTTTCTCTAGCCCCTTGTCCTTGTTCCCACTGGGCTTGATACAGCGGCTGCCATTGCATTCTGCTTGTTTCCTCCTTTGCCTCCTCTTCCTCGTCCTCTTGTTCCTCCTGTTTGTGTTTTGTTTTGAGCTTCCAATCTCCCTTTTGCACACTGTTACAGTACGAATGAATGTTTCAAGGGTTTTTGCTTTTAGCAAACCAGGGACGATGCACGGACAATTGGTATGATTTAATACCTGAACACTCAAGAATGAACAATATGTGTGAGACAGGCCCATTTGGGCTTAAAACCTACTAATCACGCATGCTCGCACTAGCCTGTTTAACCTCATGTGCGGTGAATGTTAGTATGTGACAAGAATACAGACGACTAATGCTTGCACACGCATGCAAGGTCTTTATTATTATGGCCTTACAATTCTGAGTGTGGTTTGAGACTCGAAGTGAATAGCGTAAGCGACTAAGGCTTCACAGCGTGCATGTTCTGAGGTCGTAGGATCGAATCCCGCCCACGGCAACACTTTGTTTTTGTTTATGTTTAGACATATTTAATTTTTTACCGCAATGTGACAGTGAAAAGTGCTTAAAAGATGTTTAAAATGCTTACATTTATGTTGATGCATTTACTGATAATGATGATGCCTGCTACAGAATCTAGAGTGTGCTCACAGCTCCAAATATTCCTGAGACAAGTAGTCTGTTGTTTATGTTTGTGTAACCCACTTACCACGTGATTTACATTTAAATGCACTGTTTATCCCGCACAAACACTCGTGAACAAGGGAACTTGTTTCCCGAAACGCGTCGAGTGCGTTCTTGAAATAAATACACTTTGGAACGGAAACTGTCGCCCGGATATCGTTCTTGTTTGGAAGTGAGAACGACTGTCGTTTGGATACGGGGGAGTGGCGATCCCGTCCCGGCCCGCCGCTGCTAGTGGCCATCTAAAGCTTTCTTCGCCGAATTGTTGGTGGATATATATATATATATTACCTACTGGCGGTAACCAGTAGGTAGGCATAGTTAGGACCTACTTTCCATAGCAAAAGCATTTTTTGATTTGCTAATAACTTTGGCGTCGCTTGAAGAATCTTTGTGAAATTCTCCCAAAAAAAGGCCTTTCCAGGTTAGCTCCTTTACTGTATGTTTGGCGGTGATACGTCAAGCGGAGGCTGAGAAAAAAGGGGTGCCAAGAACTGATTTCTCCATGTTAATTCCCATAGGAAATTTTATTACAGGCTACAGCCCGAACTGCTGAACGGAATGATACCAAATTTGGCAAAATGGTAGACCTTGGTTCAGAAAGTGAAATTTTTTTAAATGATGTAAATCCTCAGTAATAGCTGAGAAATTTAAAAAATAAAAGTGAAAAAATCATTTTCCTATAGGAAACTTCAGGCAAGGCTACACCTCGAACTGATGAACGGAATGACACCAAATTTGGAAAAAAAGGTAGTGCTTGA
Source organism: Lissotriton vulgaris (assembly GCF_964263255.1). Taxonomy (NCBI): domain Eukaryota; kingdom Metazoa; phylum Chordata; class Amphibia; order Caudata; family Salamandridae; genus Lissotriton; species Lissotriton vulgaris. The sequence goes on from NC_141688.1 coordinate 136,697,457, forward strand.
TTCAGAAAGTGTCTTTTTTAAAAATTGGTGTAAATCCATTCTGTAGTTCCTGAGAAAATTTAAAAACTAAAAGTTTCAATATCTGGGGCAGCGGTGGGTTCGCTCCCTCCCAATCACGCGCTTTATGTGATTGGCTGTCACGACTAGGAGCTTCACTGTGATTGGCTGCCAACACTCTAAACGAGGAAGTGTTGGCAGCCATCTTGTGACTCGGTTGAACCGAGTCAGAAGAAAACAGTGAAACAAACATAAAAAACAAAAAAAGGGGGCTGGGTGGAAACATCCTAACCCCCTACTCCTGCTCACGGGGGTCTCACAAGGAGCTGCAGGCCCAAAAATTCGGATTATTTGTTTTTTTAAACTTCAGAATGTGCGCTGGGTGAGCGAATCAGGGTAAAGAAAAAAAAATTAAGTGGGTTCACCCAATTCATTTAAATGTGCCCCCGGGTGGGGTAAGTTCTGGGGGCAGTTCTAAAAATATAATACGGAGCATGCGGGGCCTCCGCAGGTCTGGGGACTGCCACCTCACTGGGTCTATGTAAATTAGGTGCAGGAGGGCACATGGGCCTCCCGGGGACCGTTAACTCCATGGGGCTTGTTAAATAATTTTTTGGGACCCTCTAGGCCTCCACAAGCCTCGAGAATCGGCACTCTGGGGCTTTAATTAAATATAGAGGGGGGCAGAAAAAGGAGAATCATTCATTCATTGTTGAAAGTCCCCAAAAAATATCAGATTCATATGTGACTCCAAACAACTATTAGGAAGACTCATGGCGGCTCATTCCAGGACACTCTGTAAGTCACAGCCAGCCTGCAAGACAAAATCCAAGGTAAGAAGGTGTTTCATGCAGTCATCAATGGACAGAGAGAGAGAGAGGAGAGAAAGAGAGAAAGAGTGAGAACGTACAATGAGCGCAATGGTACTCAGGCCTTTGGGACATCCATCCCAAATAATGTGTGTCTATCACTATTGGAGCAACATAATTTGAGTGACTGGCATCGATTGCAGTGCCAAGGCCACATCACATTTATAAAATGCAAGCAGTACTCAGACCAACATTAGGATTTAAAGCTGCTTTGTCTCCATACATAATGCATTTCGTTGAGGATTTCGGACTATAGGCTTGGCTAAAGTTTCCTATGGAAAATTGATTATGAAACTTTTATTTTTTCAATTTCTAAGCAACTACTGAATGGATTAACACTACTTAAAAAAAGGTGGTTTTCTGAACCATGACTGAAGGACAGCTGCACCTGGGACCTTTGTCGTGAATGAGGCTGTTACCCCAGGAAACAGATCCCATACTACATTTTGACGGCTCCCACACCACAAACTGTGTTATAGAAATAGCTACTTGTCCACACCCCACACACAGTATTCACTACAAGAGACACCCCTCCTGGGGATGCCCTTGACACTGGTATTAAACGCAATTTATAAGTACAATTGTTGCACACACAAAGGACACATTGCTCAGAGCTGTGGTATATCCTCCACTTGACTGACGCCGGTTAGCAGAGTGCCTGCTCTAGGAGACCAAGAAACGTAATTGCAGGCCATCCCGGGGACATGCAGTACGCCTGTCACATGGAACTGTACCATGCTCGTATGCTGTATCTGTTGGGATCTCTGCCAATGGCAGTGCTGCAGATCATTTACCATCTAAGCTTCCGTCTTGCGAACATCACCTGCGTCCAGCCCTGGTTCCAATGTCGAACATGCACATTTGAGTGGCCCATGGAGGTCTGCCTATCCAACACACCGGTAGAGGAACAGGATCATAACTAGTGTCTTTGGACCCTTTTGGCCCACAAACAGGAGTGTAACTGAGATTTCTGTGTGTGGGATGCTTTGATATGTGGTTTATCTGCTGGCAGTAGTGGATGGGAGATTGCACAAATCATCGTGTGCAGTGACTACATCGAGGCGCTACCTTTTTCGGCTGTGGTGCAGATTGATTAAACGTCTTGCTCGTAGCACACATGTCCGGACCAGTTAATGGATTGGGTCTCCCTTGTGTTCGTTCAACTCGAGAACAATGTACTTCTGGAAATGATTTCACATGAGGCCGCTCTCGCATTCATGGAGTAATGAGTACGTACCTGCAGTTACAACTGATTGTAACCCAGAACACAGGTCCCAACACCTTGTTGCATCTCAGAGGAATGGTCACATATCCCATCACAACAGTGAACATGTCAGCATTCACCTGGACTCAGAATGCATGTGCGTGTGCTTTCGCATGTTGGTACGCACCTTTGCAAGGTGATGCAGAGCCCATGGGCTGTGACTCTTGTTCCCTGACACGGCAATGAGCGAACGGCAATCAACACATAACTCTTCCAGGAGGGCAAGGTGGGCTGAACGCGTTGCCACCCGTAATGATCTGTGTTAATTTTTGCATCCCCCATAAAGTGCACCTTGACATGTACTTATGCTTTCTGTTATTGTCTGATGCATTCATCTGCAGTTTCTGGCACATGTCTTGCCCATACTGACAAGCACATGCTAATAAAACATATATTCAGCTAATATTTGTACTTTGAGTGAACATAGATATGAAACATCTTTGTAATTCCGAATGCTTTGTTAACATTCTGTGGTGTGTCTGAGCTCGAGCAGTACATGGTCATGCAAAGCCCATATTCCATGTTTGCTCAGTGGTGGGCCAACCACAGTCTTTTGGGAATGAACAGTTACATGTAAGAGGAAGAGTTTAGTTGCAGCCGGCGAGCTGTGTCATTTTCAACCAGAGTAGAAATAGCAGTCCATGTCGGGGGTCCAGGTGAATGTCGCAGAGTGTTTCGGGGGACAGTGGTAGGTGTTCTACTGCATGATGCATAGGGCTGAACCAGGCAGGGACAGGTCATTTGGCAGGGATGAATGCTACTACCTCCATCTTCACACAGTCATTACCATCCAGTCACTACTCATGTACTCATGCAATTAGTCAGACACTAACTATGCAATGCTACAATGCTCCATGCACTACCCATGCAGATCTCTACCCACCTACATACTACTGATTCACTCCTGCAATTACCCAGTACCCATGCAGTCCAGCAACCCCCTGTCACTTTCCATGCACTCCTCCAATCACCCATTGCACACCATTGAGATATCTAATCACTCCACCAATACCCAAGCACTTATAAATTCACCATGCACTCTCTTTGCAGTACCCTAATCATCCAGTCACTACGCGTGTACTCATGGAAAGACCCAGGCACTAACTAATGCACCAGCGTAATTCTCCAAGCACTACCAATGCAGACCTCTAACCACCTACACACTACTGATTCACTCTTCCAATTACCCAGGTAGTACCCATGAAGTCCAGCCATCTCCCTGCCACTTCCCATGCAATGCTCCAATTGCCTAGACAACACCATGTATTTATCCAATCACTACGCCAATACCCAAGCACTAATTCACTATGCACTCTCCTTGCCGTACTCTAATTATCCAGTTACTACCCATGTAGTCATGCAATGACCCAGGCAGTAACACATACAGTGCTACAATTACCTGTGCACTGCACATGCAGACCTTTGAATCAATCAATCTCTATACACCTACTCATGCAATCACCCAGATATTAACAGGCAGTTATTTCTCTTTTTTAACCAGATAAGGTAGTTCTGAAAATAACTATTTTTCTTCTTTTTTGTTATTACATTTTTTGTGTTTTTTTTTACTATTTTGTAATTTTTGGTGATGTTTTCAGAAAACTGAAAAAAGCAACAGGCTAAAGTCTTAATTTTTGGAACTATAAAGTTATTCCGATCAAAAAACAACAACAGCATTAGCAGCGATGATGCTTTGCTGCAGAACAAACAGCATCCACAGATTCTACACCGCAACATAATATGGCTTTGCATTTTATGCAGTGTTTTTGCAAGTTGGTAAACTCTGTGTGAATGTCTGGACCTCGAGACGAGGTGCTTGATGCTCCAGAAGTACTGGGACCAGCTCCCTGGTCACCTTGCTTCATGTTGCCTTGTGCACGTTACAGCTGCTCTTGTACAAGATGTCTCAGATGAATTGTCAGCAGGTTCTTGTACATACTCGATGTACCACATGAGTACTTTTTCTCACTTCCTCTTGAAAAAATCTGAGAACTTTGCTTTCACCATCTGGGATGGTGAAAAACTTCCAGACAAGGGATTCAGGTATTTTCTTGAGAGGTGGTTCTTCGATGTCTTCATCATCAGATGGAAGTTTTGGATTTGGATTTGAAAAAGCCATTTTAATAGCTTTACAGTAAAAAACACCCAACAAATGTACAGAATAGCTGCAAATCCACAAGAGGTGACCGTCCAGTGATGCTGCAGAGAGAATGACTAAAATGGGTGGGGTCCTTCAGTTGTTACAATGGGAAAACCTATGAACCAATGAAATGCTTTCTTTTACAGTGACATGGGAGTTGTGCACCCGGCGTGCATTTAGCGTGCATGTGGCGCGACTTTGTGAAAATATATTTATAATAATATAAGTTTATTACAAGTACAAATATATTATTTTTATAAATAGTTTAGATAATGTCTTGCCCTCATATAAACAATAAAGTTATATAGGTGTAGTTTTGAAACATAAAAAATATTTACGGGAGGTGCGCACCCGGCATGACCTCATACATACATGATTTTACACTGGGCCAGACACTGCACATCCCTCGCATACCAAAGGTGCACCCGGCACGACCCCATATGTATATGATGTTACGCATGGCCAGGCAACAAGCATCAGTCGCTAACCAAACGTGCATTCTTTCCGACTTTATCAATATGACTCCTTGAATGCACGCACCCACCGAGATAGGTAGACGATGAGTGCGCGACTTCACTTTTTCTCCAAAAAAGAACATTAATATTTAAGAAAATAGAAGACATTACATAATTTTACTGGGGATGCCATATCACCGCTTGCCGCCGCTGGGGATTGTATCGACTAGAATCCAGAGCTCTCCCAGGAGGGAGGAGTCACACTGCTGGCCCGCGCTGAAAGGCGCTTGAGACACCCGCTGTCCAGGACACGCCCGAGCCAAGGGCAGGGCCCGCCCCCTTTGATTCTTCTCTGACCTTCTCCTATGGTGTTGACTCTGGAACTCTCGATCTCTTTGTGGCCCTAAGGTGCTGTGCCTGTTATTGAAGTGTTTGGTTGGGTTTTAAATTGGGGCTGATGGGTAAAAGGAAAGATCAGGAGAGGGCAAATGGGCCTGTAAATGCCAAAAGAAAGAAAAAAACGCCTGCCACAGTTTGTCATGAGACCATGGATCATATTGAATCAATTCTATCAGAATGTCAGGAGATAGCCAATTCCCAACCAAATTCTTCATTTATGGTAGAAAACTTAGCTAGTCGCACTACATGCAGAGACCCCGCTGCTGATCATGGTGCAGTGATACCTGACTTATCTTCGTCCCCTACTTCCCAAATCACCACGCATAAACGCAACTCAGTCAAGACGATCCCACGTATGTTTAATTCTAATCTGAAAGGATAAATAAAGGGAGCAGTAAAGGATAAGGGAAAAGAGCCTGATTTGATTGTAGACAAACTTCAAGATGCCCCTTGTGGGTCCCCTTCTATTCCCTATGTTGTCCAGGTAGATTGACACAACAGTTTTGATGTTTTAGAGGTTGATGACTGTGGTGTCAGTGAGTCCACTCCCAGTGAAACCTTTCTGCCTTCTGTGCCACTCGTTTCCCACGTATTTTGTGATCTTTCTGCCCTTTTCTTGTGATCTTTTGCCTTCTGTGCCACTCATTTCCCCTGTTTTCTGTGACCTTTTGCCCTATTGTGACTTTTCTGCCCTCTGTGCCACTCATTTACCCCTCACTTGTTGTGCCCTTTGCCTTCTGTTTCCTTCGTCGTCCCTCACCGCACCCACCGCTGCGTCCCCTGTAGTTCCGCCACCCTGACTGCCGTTCGCTGCCCCTGCCTCCCAGCTGCTCCTCACTCCCACCTCCCCATACATGCTGGCCACTGCGCGGTTGCACCGCTGGCACGCGGCAAGCCTGTCTGCACCTTGACCGCACCCAGCACTACCAGTCCTGGCCCCCGCACCCGCAATCATGACCGCCGCCACTATGACGCCAGCACGCTGCACGCTGTCAACCCAGATGGTCCCACAACTACTGCTAGGCCTCCCCTAAATGCACACACGTTCCCTTCACCTGCCGGAACTGTAGCTACACCAGCCACATAGCCGACTAACCACCTTCCAGGAAAGACCTCAACCACCTCTGATGCATATTACTGAATACCCGCTCCGCACGCAAACACACCGTCGAGCTCTGGAACCTGTTCAACACAACCTCCCCGGACGTCGCCTTCCTGACAGAGACCTGGTTGAACAACTCCTCCGATCCCGACATCACCAAAGCCATCCCAGACGGCTACAAGATCACCTGCAGAGACCGCACCAAATGAGTCGGAGGAGGAATCGCCATAGTCCACAAGAACAGCATAAGGGTCTCAACTAGCACCGATGACGCGCTCAGCACCGCCGAACACATGCATTTCCAGATCCACACAGACCCCAAATCCACCCTCAGAGGAACCCTCGTCTACTGACCACCTGGACCCCACCCCCAGTTCAGCGACTCCATCGCCGGCTTCATCAGCACGCACGCCCTGACCTCCACCGACTACATCCTCCATGGAGACCTGAACTTTCACCTTGAGAACAACAATGACAACAACTCCACAACCTTGATTGATAACCTCGCCAACCTCGGACTGAGACAACTCGTCACAACGGCTACCCACTCAGCCAGCCACAGGCTCGGCCCCGTCTTCTCCTCAAGCCCACACCTCTACGTCAACCACACCACCGAACTCCTCTGGACCAACCACCTCTGCATTCACTTCACCTTCCAGAAACCCACCACACACCCAACAGATCCCCCGCTGCCACTGGAGCAAAATCACCGAAGACCAACTATATGCAAACCTCGCTCTCAGCCCACCCACTGAACCCTCCAGCACTGATGTTGCTGCCGACAACCTCAGATGCTGGCGAGGACTGCGCCAACACCCTCTGCAGCTGAAGAAACCCCCTCACAGAGACGCCAGCAAGAGGGCCAGCTGGTTCATCGCAGAACTCCTAGATTCCAAGCAAGCCTGCCAGAAACTAGAGAAGAAATGGCACAGTGAACAATCTCCGGACAGCCACACAGCACACAAGGATGCCGTCAGCAACCACTACCACCTCATCCAGGCTGTCAAGAAGACCTCCTTCAAAGACCGCCTCAACAACAATGCACACGACAGCAAGGAGCTCTTCAACATCGTGAAGGAACTCTCTAACCCCAACTCCAAAACCAATGACATCCCACCGTCGCAAGCCCTGTGCAACTCCCCCTCACCTTCTTCCACCGCAAGATAGCAGACATCCACGACAGCTTCAACACCCAGACAGTCCCAAAGACAGCAACACAACTGACCCTCTGCACATTATCGACCACATCCCCTTACTAGCCTGGATCAACGTGAGTGTCGATGACACCATCAAGACCATGAGCACAATCCACTCCGGCTCGCCGTCAGACCCATTTCTGCACCATGTCTTTAACAAAGCAAGCAGCTCCATTGCACCCCACCTACACAACGTCATCAATCTCTCCCCTGAGGCTGCGACCTTCCCAGAGAGCTGAAAACACGCCGAGATCACTGCCCTACTCAAAACACCCAAGGCAGACCCAAGAGACCTCAAGAACGTCCGACCCATCTCTCTGCTCCCCTTCCCGGCCAAGATCATCGAGAAAATTGTTAACAGATGGCTAACCCGATGCCTCGAAGAGAACAGAATCTTGGACCCTTCCCAGTCAGGGTTCCACAGCAACCACAGCACCGAGACCACCCGGACTCTGCTAGACAACAGGGAGACTGCAGCACTCATCCTCATAGACCTCTCCGCCGCCTTCGACACCGTTTGCAACTGCACACTACACGCACGCCTCCATGCCGCAGGGATCCGCAACAAGGCTCTGGAATGGACAACCTCCTTCCTCTCTGGCAGAACCCAGAACGTCCGCCTCCCCTCTTTCCGTTCCGAAGCCTCCGAGATCATCTGCGCCGTATCCCAAGGATCCTCCCTCAGCCCGACAATGTTCAACATTTACATGGCCCCGCTTGCACATGTCGCCCTACAGCACGACCTCAACATAATCTCTTACGCCGATGACACTCAACTGATCCTCTCCTTCACCAAGGACCCCATCACCGCCAAAGCCAACCTCCATGAAGGAATGAAGGCCGTCGCCGACTGGATGAAGATCAGCCGCCTGAAGCTGAACTCGGACAAGACGGAGGTCCTTATCCTCGGCTCTAACCCGTCAGCCTGGGGCGACTCCTAGTGGCCAACAGCACTGGGGGCAGCCCCGACCCCCACCGACCACGCATGCAACCTGGGAATCATTCTCGACTCAACTCTCTCAATGACCAAGCAAGTCAACGCTGTCTTCGCCTCCTGCTTCAACACCCTCCGCATGTTCCGCAAGATCTACAGATGGATCCCGACATATACAAGAAAAACAGTCACCCAGGCCCTCGTCAGCAGCAGCAGACTCGACTACGGAAACGCCCTCTACACAGGAGCCCCGACCAAGCTAATCAATCGACTACAACGCATCCAAAACGCCTCGGCACGACTGATCCTCAATGTACCATGACACGGCCACACCACCCCCCACCTGAGAAACCTGCACTGGCTCCCCGTCAACAAGAGGATATCCTTCAAGCTCCTTATCCACGCACACAAGGCACTCCACAAGACCGGCCCAGCCTACCTCAACAGACAGCTCTCCTTCTACACCCCAACTGCCAGCTATGCTCCACCGACCTCTCACTCACCACCGTCCCACGCATCCGAAGAACAACCACCGACGGGAGATCCTTTTCCCACCTCGCCGCCAAGACATGGAACACCCTCCCACTGAGCCTACGACAGACCCAAGACCTGCTTACCTTCAGAAGGACATTAAAGACCTGGCTGTTCGATCAGTAGCAGCCCCCACCTCTCCCCCATGCCTTGAGACCCTCGAGGGTATGTAGTGCGCTTAACAAATGACTGATTGATTGAGTGAAAGCAGGAGTGCCCATACAAATGAAATGGCAGTACTAAGGTCCTTGATTGAGTCATTGAAGGAAGAAGAGGTTGCCCTTAGAAAGGCAGTTGTGAGTCTCTCTCTAAGGGTAAATGGTGGAAATGGGAGTGAAGCAAGTCCTGGACTCATAACAAGTCCTTCATTGATGTTTCCTTAGCGGCTCAATGCAACACCAGCATGGACTGGCACAGAAACAGTCTGGAGCCTTTCCTTTAAACTCTCTCCACCTTTCTCAAGTACCTGCGGAGTCATCCCTTTTAAATCCTAGGCATGCAAGAGTAGTAAAACACATACCACAGGGAGCAAACCATGGAGCGTTAGGATCTAGATTCCCGGACAGAGGGGAGGTGACTCTGTTCTAAGGATATTTATACAGGTCTCTTGGTGAAGTCCCACATCGGTCAGGGGTGGTAAAGGATGGAGTGTACAGAAGGTCAGAGGGCAAGGTTAGTCATGATGTAGTCTACCTTACAAATGTGCCAAAACTCCCAGTCAGGGGCTATGAGGACCAGGATTCCCTAATAAGTAAGCTTACTCATTGGTTTTGGTCACTCCGTCATTGTTATTCCATAATAAGGGATGACATTAGATGTGCCAGTAGGCTGAACATCAATGGGGGCTGAATATGATACAATCTTAGTTAGATTCTTTGAAGAAGCCACAGTGTCTGGGCTTCTGTCGATTGACTCTTGTACATTCCCCCCCCCCCCAAATATCACTATTCAGATCCGGTACCATTACCCATCTAACGATGGAGCAACCCCCTATAGATCACAGAGGGAAGAACTTTGCTCTGGCCCAGGTTGGACAAAAATGTAGTCAACACTGACTGAAGTCGGACGGTGACTTGTCACCTGAACGTAGATAACGATTCTTTGTCTCACCCACCAAACTCCCACCTATTAAATAACCTAACAAATAACACTGAACCCTGTGCCGTGTCTGAAGCCCTAACTGAAATGTATGCCATCACTCAGAATACATGTTCTACTGAAGTAGGGTCTTCTCCATCAACGCCTCTCAGGATTTTGGTATGGAATCTGGCTGGGATCTCCAAACTATTATCAGATCTTGAATGGTGTACCTTTATAGACACTTTTGACATAATCCTGATGCAGGAAACCTGGAGCGTTTCCACCCCCAATAGAAGTGGCTATTCTGCCCATGCTATTGCTGCTAGCAGGAAAACACAGGGACGTCCTGCAATAGTTCTGATAGTTTGGTTATTGAATGCTTTTATCAGATCTTGAATGGTGTAACTTTATAGACTTTTGACATAATCCTGATGCAGGAAACCTGGAGCGTATCCACCCCCATAGAAGCGGCTTTTCAGCCCTTGCTATTGCTGCTAGCAGGAAAACACAGGGACGTCCTGCGATAGGTCTGATGGTTTGGTTATTGAATGCAGTAGGTAGTAAAATTAAGCACCTTTACGTAGACTTGCAGGACATTTCGGTTTTCGAGCTCTCCTTATGCAGTGGTTGGAAGGGGAAATGTTTTAATGTACATAATAGTGTGGACACCGCTGGGGAGAAAACTTAGACTCTCTGTATATTGGACAGTGCTCTAGTCAAGTATCTGGATATCATCCCTACTATAGTAGCTGGTGATTTTAACTGTACCCCTTGCCCTAACTGCCTCAGATTTGACAGAAGTGTGGGATAGGGAATGGTTAATCCTGCAACTAAATCTACTCAAAGTTAAATGGACGAAGAGAGGTGGTCATCTGCTTGCACTACCGCTCCAGTATGACCTACGAGGAACAAATGGCAGAACCAGATCAGACCCGAATGGGGGCCATACAGATAACAGACCAAATCAAACTAGTAGAATAGATTATTGTTTAATAACTCCTAACCTATGGTCTATACTTGAGATGATAGTGGAAAATAGACTTGAGAGTGACCATAATGCACTTGTACTTTCTTTATCTGTGTTAGGAAACGCACAGACCAACTCAAATGGCCATCTTGACCTGGGAGAGTTATGAATCACAGATAACCAGCGATCGGTTTAGTGGGGCTGGGTAGAAAAGCATCTGGAAGTGCTAGGTTTCGTCAAGAAAAAAACATCAGATCTAACAGAGTACTTAGCTAAAATCCCTAATAAAGATGCTGTAAAGAGTTTATGTATATGTCATGAGCATCTCTTTGACGAGGTTAGGGAATTGCTTAGTCGGCCAGCTAAAGCACCGGGAAGTGGTAGCCACTGTACTGATACAAAGCAAACTTCTTCAAGTTCCTGGTTCAATCAGGACTGTGGCAGGTCCAAGGGAGAGCTTATTAGTGTTGTAAAGTGCAAGGTGCATCCTGAGATTGTGACTTGCAGAGACAAGTATAGGCGGGCTATTATTAGTGCCAAAAAGAAGTGGTACAGTTTGGTATGGCTAATTTTACACATAGCATTCAATTACAAAGACCAAAGGTCTTTTTGAGGAGAGGCAACTCACTGGTTTAAGTGAGAGAAACCAATGTTGGAATTTAACATGCAAAAAACACAGTTGATGGACAGAATGTAGAACAATGTCATACATTCACCCCAGTACAAGGATCTGGGCATAAATCCATCGTTTTTTTGCACTCTACACCACCCTGGGTTAGACACTGGATATATGCAAATCAGCTCTGACCCTGTGCCTCATGGGAACAGTCCAGTCCGAACTACCAAGCCATGTCTTTCCCAGACCGGAATCAAGCATCCAAGGACCGGTTTCTCTCTATCAGCCTTCTTCAGCCTGGATAGCTTGACTCCACTGGTGTGGAGAGCCTGGGACTCACGTCTGAGTATACCCAGCACACTCAGGGTGAAAATTGCAAAAAAAACAGTTGATGGACAGAATGTAGAACAATGTCATACATTCACCCCAGTACAAGGATCTGGGCCTAAATCCATCGTTTTTTTGCACTGCACACCACCCTGGGTTAGACACTGGATATATGCAAATCAGCTCTGACCCTGTGCCTCATGGGAACAGTCCAGTCCGAACTACCAAGCCATGTCTTTCCCAGAACGGAATCAAGCATCCAAGAACCGGTTTCTGGTATCAGCCTTCTTCAGCCTGGATAGCTTGACTCCAGTGGTGTGGAGAGCCTGGGACTGAAGGCTGATAGTCAGAAACCAGTCCTTGGATGCTTGATTCCGGTCTGGGAAAGACATGGCTTGGTAGTTCGGACTGGACTGTTCCCATGAGGCACAGGGTCAGAGCTGATTTGCATATAGCCAGTGTCTAACCCAGCGTGGTGTGGAGTGCAAAAAAACAATGGATTTAGGCCCAGATCCTTGTACTGGGGTGAATGTATGACATTGTTCTACATTCTGTCTATCAACTGTGTTTTTTGCAAATTTCACCCCGAGTGTGCTGGGTATACTCAGACGTGAGTCCCAGGCTCTCCACACCACTGGAGTCAAGCTATCCAGGCTGATGAAGGCTGATAGCCAGAAACCGGTCCTTGGATGCTTGATTTCAGTCTGGGAAAGACATGGCTTGGTAGTTCGGACTGGACTGTTCCCATGAGGCACAGGGTCAGAGCTGATTTGCATATAGCCAATGTCTAACCCAGGGTGGTGTGGAGTGCAAAAAAACAACAGATTTAGGCCCAAATCCTGGTACCGGGGTGAATGTATAACATTGTTCTACATTCTGTCCATCAACTGTGTTTTTTGCAATTTTCACCCCGAGTTTGCTGGGTATACTCAGACGTGAGTCCCAGGCTCTTCACACCTCTGGAGTCAAGCTATCCAGGCTGATTAAGGCTGATAGCCAGAAACCGGTCCTTGGATGCTTGATTCCGGTCTGGGAAAGACATGGCTTGGTAGTTCGGACAGGACTGTTCCCATGAGGCACAGGGACAGAGCTGATTTGCATATAGCCAGTGTCTAACCCAGGGATGGTGTGGAGTGCAAAGAAATGATGGATTTAGGCCCAGATCCTTGTACTGGGGTGTATGTAGGACATTGTTCTACATTCTGTCTATCAACTGTGTTTTTTGCAAATTTCACCCCGAGTGTGCTGGGTATACTCAGACGTGAGTCCCAGGCTCTCCACACCACTGGAGTCAAGCTATCCAGGCTGATGAAGGCTGATAGCCAGAAACCGGTCCTTGGATGCTTGATTCCGGTCTGGGAAAGACATGGCTTGGTAGTTCGGACTGGACTGTTCCCATGAGGCACAGGGTCAGAGCTGATTTACATATAGCCAATGTCTAACCCAGGGTGGTGTGGAGTGCAAAAAAACAATGGATTTAGGCCCAGATCCTGGTACTGGGGTGAATGTATAACATTGTTCTACATTCTGTCCATCAACTGTGTTTTTTGCAATTTTCACCCCGAGTTTGCTGGGTATCCTCAGACGTGAGTCCCAGGCTCTTCACACCACTGGAGTCAAGCTATCCAGGCTGATGAAGGATGATAGCCAGAAACCGGTCCTTGGATGCTTGATTCCGGTCTGGGAAAGACATGGCTTGGTAGTTCGGACAGGACTGTTCCCATGAGGCACAGGGTCAGTGCTGATTTGCATATAGCCAGTGTCTAACCCAGGGATGGTGTGGAGTGCAAATAAATGATGGATTTAGGCCCAGATCCTTGTACTGGGGTGAATGTATGACATTGCTCCTCATTCTGTCCATCAACTGTGTTTTTTGCAATTTTCACCCCGAGTGTGCTGGGTATACTCAGACGTGAGTCCCAGGCTCTCCACACCACTGGAGTCAAGCTATCCAGGCTGATGAAGGCTGATAGCCAGAAACCGGTCCTCGGATGCTTGATTCCGGTCTGGGAAAGACATGGCTTGGTAGTTCGGACTGGACTGTTCCCATGAGGCACAGGGTCAGAGCTGATTTGCATATAGCCAGTGTCTAAACCAGGGTGGTGTGGAGTGCAACAAAACGATGGATTTAGGCCCAGATCCTTGTACTGGGGTGAATGTATGACATTGTTCTACATTCTGTCCATCAACTGTGTTTTTTGGAATTTAACATGCAGCCTGATGAATGGACTGCTTATTTTGCGCCTCTCCATGCAAAAGATAGTCACATTAGTGGTGAGATTGATGTGTTTCCAGCTGGAGGGGGTGAGCGGGGACTTTGGGCCCCTGAGCTTTTCCATGGCAGAAACTGATGTGGCGATTTCATCTTGTGCACTAGCGCATGCCCCAGGTCAAGACAAAATCCCCAATGACTTGTATAAAGAGGATACATTTTTATGGGGCTCATATATTAACATGTTATAAAACTTGATCCTGTCTGGAGCACCTCTACTGTTATCGTGGCAGGTTGCGGAAATTGTGCACATCTACAAGAAAGGTACAAAAATAAGCCATCGAGCTACAGGTCGATAAGTCTAATTGACTCTTTCTAAAAGATTTTTTGTTAACAAGTCTTAGGGAGGCTCCAAGACTAGATGATGGAGTTCCATATTTTAAGTCATCTTCAAGCGGGCTTTTGTTCTAAAGTCAGCACCTTAGACCATGCTTTTTTGTTTTACCTGCATCTATTGGAAGGAAGTGGATGTGAAAGGTGGAAAACTATACATGGCCTTTGTTGACTTGTACACAACTTTTGTCTCAGTGCCCCGGGCCAAGCTGTGGAGAGTTTTGAAAGAAATGAGCCTTCCTCCAATTCTCTTAGACATTCATATTAGACTACATGCCTCCAATACAGCCCAAATTAGGCGGGGTCTCAATATTGAAGTAACCGACACCTTCCCTTTAATCGTGGAGTAGGGCAGGGCTGTGCATAGGCGCACACTCTTTGTACTCTTTTTTATCAATGGGGTTATTGATTTCTTGGACAGGGATGGTTGCGATGCGTTGAAAGTAAACAATAGAAGAGTTCCCGCCCTGTTATTTGTGGATGATACCCTTTAATTTGTAAATCTCCTCAGCGCCTCCAGCATCTTTTAAATGATTTTATACAGTTTTTTAATGACAGGGCGTTGTTATTAAATGAGGGAAAAACTAAGTATATGATTTTTATTAAGAGAGGGAAAAAACACTCTAGTAGACCCATCTGGGCAGGTAGTACTTTGCTTGAACAAGTAATCATTTTAGCGATTATTTAGTAAACTGGGACTCACATAAGGAGAAGGCTAAGCTACACCAAAAATTTCAATGTAACAGTATTAGTAAGATACACAAAAAAACAGTGTCACAGCAGATTGCTCCTGCTTTTGAAATCTGCAACTCTGAGGCACTGGGGAGCATATTGTATGGTGTAAGGCTGTGGGGGACAGGAAATATTTTGCCTTTACTTGTTGTGAAAAATTGTTTTTTAAGATCCTTGGTTGACCTCTCCCCTAAAACCCCCTTAAACTTTTGTACATGCATTTGGCACAGAGACAACTGAAACATAAGGTAACTTACCATTTGTTAAGGTTCTGGTTCAGGTTGTGGACTACAAAAGAGATTGAGACTTACAGTGAGACCTTGTAAGACCTTCTAAGATTCCCAAAGGCATTAACAATAAATTGGTTTACCACCCAACGTAAATCTCTAGTAAAACTGGGTATGGATGCCTTTTGGTCAAACTCGGAAAGCATGAGGCAAACCCCAAGAGTAAGAATGAAATAGCAGCTTTGGGAATCTATTCTAACAGAAGATCTTACAGTCTCAGAATCTACTCTAACCAAAGACTTTCTCAAATGTATACATTCTCCACTTTTTGAGCCAACTATCGACGAAATTGTACCATCGATGACACAGAAACTTTTTCTGCAGTTGTGTTACAAATCTCTTCCCACTAAACTGTTTTGCTCAAAATGGTCTACCTGGAATGTTTTGGTTGATCGTTGGCCTGCATGTCAAGGAAGTCCAGAATGCATAGTCCATCTACTCTTTTTTCGCCCGAGCTACCAGTCCCTGAGGAAAAAATGGATTGTCCCGCTATGTTTTCTAGCGGCACTGGGGCATTACTAAGATTTTTGGGCACTGACATTTGTGAATCCACTGTATTTGTTCTTGCTAGATGTTGGCATGCCCTTTGGACTAGACGTAGGAAAATATGTATGGTAGACACCTCATTTTAAAAAGTGCTTGACTTAAATTTTATGAAATTGTCTATCAATGGCTGTGTAAGCATGAGTACTAAGCACTTTAACTTCTATTGTATATTTGGCTGCTTCTGCTTGTTGCAATTTTCAATTGTTCTCTCGCCCTCTCAACTTGAATTTGTATAAATGATTGTATTGATTCTTCTTAACCTTTACCTTTTAATTGCATTGTTGGTGTATGTCTTTTGAAGGAAAAACTACCTGTGTTGTACACTTTTTAGGATCTGTCTGATCACAATAAACTTTGATGATTGATTAATTGATAATTTTAATAACAAAAAATACATACATTTTTACGATATTAAACTTACAAAATATCACTAAAAAATGAAAGATACTGAAACACAATAGGTATAGAGAACATTATTGTTAAAAATTATCAATTAAAAAACCTTAGAATTTCACTGAAAAAAACATAGGTTTCAGGGACGTTCTGGTTAGTTGGACCTTTCACTCGTACAGAACCTCGCAGAGAAATTAGGCTGTTATAGTTAGTAGAGCTAACTATAACTCACGTCCCTGCAATGCACTGCTGATGATGACACATATTACATCACTCATGACATGGTCAGTAACATCACTGATGACATCTCAAATGACATCACTGATGACATCACTGAGGACATCATCCATGTGATAATCTGATGCACTTCCTCACACCCTAATATAACCTTAGCTATACTCAATTAAAATTGCAGATTACCATTTTGGAAACCATAGATACACTGATTCTTAGGTCTACACACACGTCCACTCATTCATTCATACATTTACTCATACATGCAGTTACTCATCAAGACAGCACTATCATATGCACTCATATACCTATACAGACACTCGCACAACACCATTCACACATAGAGTTACCCACACACATAGTCACTCATGCAAATAATCACTCACACTTCCATTATACTCAAATATACAGTTATGCACACACCACTTGACTTATTCATTCAGATACTAACACATACTTGCTTTCTCATACAATCACTGACACAAGCACATACTTATCTATACAGCCACTCTCACAATCAGTCACCCTCACATTTAGTCCTTTATAAACTCCAACACTCACATATACTGCCTTTTACATATGTAGTTGCTCACACATGTACCTCTGAAACATCCATTTACTCACCGACACACCCATACACACATTCACCGATCTATACAGCCCGTCACAGTTGCACTGTTAAACCCATACACCCAGTACATCATCTACTCACACATCTATACACAGAGACACACACTCCCCACCCACCCACACAGACACTCAAGCACCTAAAGAGATACTCAGACAACCAATCAATAACCCATATAGACACTTGTGTAGCTACTCACGAACCCATGCAACTGCTTACACACCAACTGACAGTCTAATACAGACATTCACACAGTTTAGTCACTGATCCATACATTCAATAAGATATGATTAATCACTCATTTATACAGTGAGTCGTGCACCTACTAAATTATCCACCCAGACAATTTTCCACCCACTCATTTTTCAGTACACCTTCGCATATTTATATATATATATATAACATATTTAAACTTTTCAGAAACACACATTTACTGGATGATGTCCTCAGTGATGTAATTTCAGATTTGATCAGTGATGTCATCAGTGATGTCACTAACCATCTCATGAGTGATGTAATATGTGACGTCATCAGCAGTGCATTCTGGAGGCACGAGTTTTAGTTAGCTCTACTAACTATAACGGTCACATTTCTCTGGTTTTGTATGAGTGAAATGTCCAACTAACTATAACATCCCTAAAACCTATGTTTTTTTTCAGGGAATGTATATCTATAGATTCACTGAAAAAAGCATAGGTTTCAGGGACGTTATAGTTAGAAATTAGCATTTAAAAAACCATAGAAATTCACCGAAAAGAACCTAGGTTTCACGGATATTATAGTTAGTTAGACTTTTCACTTGTCCAAAACCAGAGATATTCGGCCAGTATAGTTAGTTGAGCTAACTATAACTCATCCCCCGGCAATGCACTGTCGATGATGTCATATATTACATCATTCATGACATGGCCAGTAGTAGAGCGAAGTAAAAAAAACATAATGGTTGAGGGGATAGCCAAGTACAAGTTACAAAATCGTTGTTTTTGAGTTACTCAACTAGGCCTACACTAGACACCAGCGTAACCTTTAGTGCTGTGTGTAATAGCATGCAGGATGGCAATCAAATCAACGCCGGCAATTAATAATTATTGATTACGTTCCTTTGTTAAAAAAGTGAACTCGCAAATATACTTATGGGTGGGCAAGCAGAAGAAGATCCTCCATCTGCCTTGAAATTGAATTAGTGTTGCTTTTACCACTTCCGCGTTCCGCCCCAGCAAGCGTGTGATCAATTGTTGGTGTACATTTGATGTAGTCACACCTCAATAAATCACCCCGCCCTGGGAAAGAGGGTTAGGGTTTGATGAATGGTTAGGAAGGGGGGGTTTGGGAAAGGTTTGACAAAGAAAAACAGTACACACTGACAAACAACAAAAGAAAGCACAATCTTTGGAGACTACCATATTCATATATGTGTAAGGGTGAACAAGGAAATGCATGCATGATGATGATAACTTGATGGCTAATGTTAAGTAAAAGTTACTAACTAGTACTACTAGACAATTGGACAGTGGAGACCATCAGAATATTAATATTAGGCACTTTAACTTGCCTGTCTGCCCCCATAGTGAGAGACCCAGATTACAGACAGTTTGTGTTCTGTTGTACCGGGCTTACTTTTAAAGATAGCAAAGAAAATGTAAAAATAGCTGTAGGGATAAATTATAACTTATAAACAGGGAGAAAAAAGAATTAATAATAACAGCAACACAGGGTACTAATCATTGAAGACAAAAAATGAATCACATTGTTTCAAAGATGAAGAAAGTTGTTACTGTTACTGTGTTATCCTGGTCAAATCGGCCTTCCTCTTGGTCCTCAGACCCTTCCATGGATGCTCCGTCTATCAATTTTAGGGGACGCCACTGTCTGCCTGGCATATGTAGATTCATTGGGAAGTTAAGTGTGCGTTGTTTTTCCAAGTATAGCACAGTGTAAAATCCGGCCTGTATTTCTAAATGGAAAATCAAATAGGATATTGAAAACCAATGAATAAAATAAATGCATCAATTACGGTGGAGTGCAACAAGACAGAGAAGAGAACACTTTTAGACTGAGGCGGCATGGATAGATACATCATGTCAGTCTACTCTGTTTATTACAGAATTTTTTAAGCTACACCAACGGGAGAGACCATGTCCACACCACCGGGCGGTAACCAAACCTCCACATGGACATGAAGTTGAAGACTCTGGGAAACTTTCTTCCTCTTTTTAAAAAATATAAAAAAAAGAAAAATGACTCCTTGCTCAAAAAACTACAGCCAGATGACAACTTGAGGATTTTTTTTTTTTGCAAAATGAAAAAAATCATCAATTTCGAGAAGGTTGTATGTTGTTTAAGACATATTGTTCGCCAGATTGCAAATTCTGCATGTTCGGAATTGCGAGCTTTACAAAAAGTTGTTATCGCATGCCCGAAGACGTATATTGAGCGGGTGAAGAAGACAAAAAGTGTAAGTCTGCATTGTCAAGCAGTGCAGAGTTTCCAAAACTTCGCGTGCTGGGCGCTTAGGATTACCTACTGCCTGAAAAAGGCCTATTTATTGAACACACACCAAAAAACTGAAATTCCACCCCTAAACCACATTTTGCAATTCAATCCAATGCCATCCATCCCATAAATTATAATACAAATTCAACAGACAACACAGAAACAGTTTTTATGCACCCATGATGATTATCTCTGGGCCTACTGGCAGACTAGGCCACAAGCTTGGAACTGAAGCCTATGAGAAAAACAACCACACTGCCTAACTATACAAAGTGGCCGCCACCCACATGACCAGGCCACCTACAATAACAAGTGAAGACAGACAATGAATGCAGCCCTATGACAAAAGCACACTGCCTTGATGTCTCTAAAAAATGGACGCTAGCCACCCACAACAAAAAAAAGAAATGGAAGACAGACAATGCAAGCCAATGGCAAAAGCACACTGCCTATTTTCACAAAATGGCCACCACACACAATAACAAGTGAAGTTAGACAATGAATGCAGGCCTATGGCAAAAGCACACAGCATTGATGTCTCCACAAAATGTCCGTTAGCCACCCACAACAAAAAAGAAATGGAAGACAGACAATGCAAGCCTATGGCAAAAGCACTCTGCCTGACTTCACAAAATTGCTGCCACCCACATGGTCAAGCCACCCATAATAAAAAGAAAGTTAACACAAAGGACAGGACCATTAAGTTAGAGACCATGGGGAACTTCCTTCCTCTTTTTTAAAAATTGGGAAAAAAGACTACTTGCTCCAAAACTACAGCCAAACTTGAGGAGTTTTTATTAGCAAAATGAAGAAAATCCTAATTTTCGAGAAGGTTTTATGCTGCTCAAGAGATATTCTTCGCCAGATTGTAAATTCTGCTTGTTCGGCATTGCAAGCTTTACAAAAATTCATTATCGCATGCACGAACAAGCATATTCAGCGTGCAAAGAAGACAAAAAGTGTAAGTCCACGTTGCCGCGTAGTGCAGAGTTGCCAAAACTGCGCAAGCTGAATGTCTAGGGATACCTACTGCCTGAAAAAGGCCTAATCATGTAACACACACCAAAAAACTGCATTTCCAGCCCAAAAAACACTCTTTACAATTCAATCCAATGCTATCCATGTCATAAATTATGTTAAAATTCAACAGACAACACCCAAACAGTTTTTATGCACCCATGATACTACCTCTGGCCTTTGGACCTACTGGCAGACCAGGCCACAAGCTTGGAACTGAAGCATATGGAAAAAGCAAGCACACTGCCTAACTACACAAAATGGCCGCCACCGACATGGCCAGACCACAAAGACAAGCATAAGCCAAAGGGAACAAAGAAATGACATGCAGGCCTATATGGAAAAAGCAGCACACTACTAAACTAACACCACGAAATGGCCCCAAGCCATATGGTCACTCACAGTAACAACAGGCCATGGAAAACAATAAACTGAAGCAGGCCTATATATGACCAGACAAAGGAGGCCTGCTAAACGACACAGCTTTGATACAAAAATGCCAAAACGAAAATAAACAGGGGTACGAAAGGTTGGAAAATTACACAGCAAGCACACATCCAACAAAGGTATTTATTAACACACACCTAAAAAGTGAAATACACCTCAACCACATTTAGCAATTCAATCCAATGCTATCCATGCCCTACATGATGTTTAAATTCAACAGACTTCACAGAAACATGCGCCCATGGGTACCTCTGGACCTAGAGGCCCCTACTGAAACTACAGGCCACCCACAACTATACATTTTCAAAATGATAAAAATCCCCCCAAAAATGTAGGTACAAACAAGCCCCAAACAAACAACTACTACACTAAATCTCCAAATTACTTTTAAAATCTCAAATCCAAAAGTCCTCAAATCCAATCCAATGATATGATGCAGCAGACAGACACAAAAAGAAATCTTCCCAGCTCCAAATCCACAATGAAAGTGAACGGCACATGGACAAAGCACTGGGAATGAGCCTGCTGGACAAGAGCAGGCAGGAAGTTGGAGACTCAAGGGCACTTCCTTCCTCTTGAAAAAAGAAGTAAAAAAAGAAAAAGGACTCCATGGACAAAAGCTACAGCCCAAAAAGTTTTTTTGAGCAAAATGATCATTTTTGAGAACGTTTGATGATGCTCGAGGGATATTCTTTGCCAGATTGTAGTTTTTGCGTCATTGGGAACGCGATCTTACCAACACTGCCGCCGGAAGTCAGATCGCGCATCCGAATGACGTGTTCGCGTTCACACATTCTCGCTGGATTGTGGGGCCAGATTCAAATCTCGTGGTGCTCGGGAACGGATGGAAAATCGATTCATCTCAAGCAACGGTAAGGGCAATACTAGATATGTACTGGTGAGATGTTCAAAAAAAGAAATCAAAGAATTCCTTATTAATTCGGGCGCTCCTCTTCCTTTGGCCCACTGTTCAGACCAGGCAGTTCCAAAATTGTGAAAGATGATGGAAGGAGTGTCAAGTTCAGAAAATAAAATATCATCAATCCATGTTGCAATCCGTGTTTTTTATTTTTCAAGTGAATTTCACAAGATTCAAGTTCCAACAAAATTTTTTCAATCCAATCAAAATAGTATTTTTATTCCAATCTGAGGATTTGTTACTTTCGAATTGAATGATTTCTTACAGACTAATAGTCATAACTCAAAAACAGCCTACGCGTTTCGACCTCCTAGGACATCATCAGGGCTGTAAAATAAGTAAACAATCACAATGAAATTCTTAAACAATATAAACACACTATTATTACTAATTAATTTACTATGTGCTTTTATGAAAAACGGGAAATCGAGTCGGTGAACGCAGAATCACAGTAAGTCGTTATCACGCGTGAGAGAACGCATATTGAGCGGGCAAAGAAGATAAACAGCTATGCTATGTTGCAAATTGCGCAGTATTCGGTAACTACTCGTTCTACGCGAAGCGCGAAGTTACCGGAACTCCGCAAACTCTGCGAGGGGTGCGTAGTTCACCGCCCAGGGTTATATAGGAAGAGGCATGAGGGGTGAAGAAAGAAATAACAGAGGTGCCGAAAGAGGCAAGAGAGGTGCAGAAAGAGGCAAGAGAATTGCGGAAAGAAGGAAGAGAACTGCAGAAAGAAGTAACAGGTGTGTAAAGAGGCAAAAAGGGTGCAGAAAGATGTAAAAGGGATACAGAAAAAGGCAAGAGAGGTACAGAAGAGGGAAGAAGCGTGCAAAAAGAGGCAAGAGGGGTACAGAAAGAAAGAAATGCGGTGCAGAAAGAGGCAACAGATATGCAGAAAGAGGGAAGAGAGGTGCAGAAAGTAGAAGAGATTCATAGAGAGGCAAGAGAGGTGCAGAAAAAGAAAGAAATGTGCAGAAAGTAGCAACAGAAATGCAGTCAGAGGCAAGAGAGGCGCAGAAAGAAGCAAGAGTGGCTTGCACACCATTAGTATCAGTTTAACACCCACATTTAGCTATAAGTAACATGTGGCCATTCTAGGATTGCAAAGGGCCTCCTACCATGCTGTAACACATGTTGCTGCATTTTTGGTAACGTTTGAGCCATTTGAACTAGAAACAAGGCTTTTTTTATTCAAATCTGCAGATTAGGGAGCAGATGATGAATTATGTGCCTAATGCAGAAAATGTATAATTGTGCGAAGGTCGGTGCAGCCAAACATTCGTATAATTCCAGTGGCCCTGCTCATACCTCTGACTAGATTCACAAGTGTTCCTCTGTGATTCCTTCTTTTTTGTCTCACTGAGTACATAGTTGAGCTTTCATGGAAACGAGGAAGACTAAACCTGATTTTACCACTCCATAACACAGACTACCATACCACATAATTACTCTCCATAACACATAATCCCACTCTACACATGTCCCATAAACTAAATACCATATACTTTATATCCACATAATTTCACTGCAGAACATGCCGCATAATTCCACTACACGCAATGTACATCCATTTCACTAAAAAAAAAATGCCTATAGCTCAAATGCAAAATCTATTACATTGCAAACTCTTCTGTAACTAGTAGTCACGTTTGCAGAGTGGTGGAGAAAAGGTGCTGGGACTCTGACCAGCGCTCAGGAATTCCCCTGCGTAGGATTTACTGGAGGTACCAGAAGGGTTTCTTGGCCCTCAAAGTCCCTCAGGAGTAGAGGGGACTTTGCAAGAGATGGCCCTGGGGAAGGGTGGTCCCTAGGGCCTTTGAGGGCTCCAGTAGAGGGACCAAGCAGCCCCCTCCCAGGGAGGTGATAGTCCCTGGGGCTGGGGGTCCATTACAGAATTTTAAAAAACAGTTCCCCAGAGAGGTGGTGGTCCCCAGGGTTGGGAGGAACCATGTAGCGCTGCATTTAAATCAGATAGCCCCGGGGAGGTGGTGGTTCCCGGGCTTGGGGGGCCATGAGGCCCCCTCAAGCCCGGGAACCTATGGGGAGGTGGCAATCCCCGGGGTTGGCTTGGGGAGGGGCTGTTGGGGGTCCCATGGGGTCCCCCTCCTTAGTTTAGAATTGCCCCTGGGACCTGGCACACCCGGGGACTTTTTAACAAATGAAGCATGTTTTTTTTAAATATTTTCATCTGGATTCGTGAACACAGTGCGAATTCGGCTGAAATTAGAACAAAGTATGATGTTTTTGGACCTGTGGGTCCCTATGGGCCTAGGGAGTCAGGGTGTTTCTATCCTGCCCCCTTTTCTTGTTTTTTAAACTTTTTTCACCCTTTTTCTTGTGACTCGGTTACCGAGTCACAAAATGGCAGCCAACACCTTCTGGTTTAGAGTGAAGCCAATAATAGTGAAGCTAGTGCCCGGGAGGTTTCGCGAACCCTCCTCGGTGCTCAGATATCGATATTGTTTCTTTTTTACATTCTCAGGAAGTACTGAATGGATTTACAACATTTAAAAAAAAGAGTGCTTTCTGAGCAAAGACCTACCTTTTTGCCAAATTTGGTGTAATTCCGCTCAGCAGTTCAGGCTGTAGCTGTGTCTAAACTTTCCTATGGAAATTAACATGGGCAATATGTGATTTGGGATCCCCTTTTTTCTTGGCCCCGCTTGATGAATCACCCCGAAACTTTTAAGACAGGAGCAGGCAATTAGTTTTGATAATTTTGCAAAGATTCGTCAAATGCGCCAAAAATATTGGCAAAGGAAAAAATGCTTTTTGAATAGAAACGAGGTCTTAGCTACAACTACCTACTGGCAATCAAAATTTAAGGAATTCTAAATAAGAATATCTGCAGAGAATTCATGAATAATACCGAGCTTGTGCAGGGAAATGCATAGCTCTGATTGACTGTCAACACTTCAACCAGGAAGTGTAGGTAGCCATTTTGGGACTCGTCTTCTGCTGAGTCCCACAAAAAAATGGGAAAAAAAGAAAAGGGCGAAGGGCAGGAATATCCTGACCCCACGCCTTGCCCTTGGGGCTCCATTGGAACCCCGCCATGGCATAAAATCATTTAGGGGGGCCTGAGTGGGGGTTTGAGTGGTTCTATTGATGATGTCATCAGTGATGTGGTTAGGATTGTCCTTTGAGATGTGATCAATAATGTCATCAGGGGTGTTACTGACCATGTCTTGAGTGATTCAACATGTGAGGTCATAAGTAGTGCATTGCAGCGGGTAGTAAGTTATAGTTTGCTTAGGTAACTATAACTTCTCAATTTGACTGGTATGTATGATTAAATCTGAGCCTAAGTATAACCTATTCAAACAAAAAGAATCTGGCATTCTAGGGCAACACCCATATATTCTACATGAGACTGGTGTAGGGAGATTTTTTTCTATCTTCAGCCAACCTCTGCTACTCACTTATACAGTCTAATCCAGTCCTCTGTGCCCATTTCTCTTATATTTTTATATTATAAAAAAAATGTAAGGCAGATCACTCGTAAAACAACATACCCTCTATAATTAAGTGTATGTATACCAGAAAAGAAAAATGTGAGGAAAGATGAGAAAGTACTTCACGTGCGCACCTCTAGAGGAACTACTGGCAGGTTCTCACCAGCATGCCCATGTTTCTGTCACCATCTGTAGCTTTCTCATGTAGAAAAGAAATTGTGTGACCAGTGAGAAAGGTGTCAAAAAGAATACAGTGTGATCAACATATCACTAAAGAGAACAGAGAAGGAAATAAAGACCCTGTAAAAAAACACAACACAAAGTGTCTCGAATAAAATTGAGCTAAACTCACATATATGGTTATACCCTTTTTAATCCGAAGTGTGAGTTTGCTCAGCATTAAAAACACAGCATTTTGTGAACCACTTCAAGGAAGGCCATCATGTTTCCTTGCCTTTATATCTTTGCGGATAAAATTCATAAGGGCATTCGTGGTTAGCGATTACTTCCCTGGACATCTGACTTTGATTCAAGAGTGACTGACAAATAAACAAATATTATTAATTAAAAACACCACCATTCGCAGCTTACTTCAGGGCAGGTGTTAGTTAAATCAGAACACGGATTGAGACATAGCCCCAAATCATGTCCTATAAACATCATAATATTTACCCAGTGCGAGCCACGGGCACACTTACCAGCTCCCACTTAGTCAAGAGGGTTTTTATCTCTTATACTTCAATCCCTCTCAAACAGCAGAGATGTTGCTTATAGTTTCATCTGTGCAAATATACACAACCTAAGTATAACGTCCCTGTAACCTTTGTTTTTTTCAGTGAATTTGTAAGGCTTTTTAAATTTTATTTCCTAACTATAACATCCCTGTAAACTTTGGCCCACATGCATCATTGCATCCGTTTGCGATTCCTAAATTGCGAAAATTAGGGAATCGCAATTTAGAAATCGCAAACGGCAATGCATGAACAAATCGCATTTATTTTTGCGATTCAGTATTTTTCCTTAATTGTGATTCACAATTTGCGAATCACAATTAAGTAAAACCCTTCCCATTGATTCCTATGGGCCAAAAGGCCCATAGGAATGAATGAGAAGGCATTCACATTTTGTGAATTTCAAATTGCGATTCGCAAAATATGAATGCAATTTCAAGGGTGCAGGGGGGGTCCAAAGAACCCCTCCCTGCACCCCTGAAATGTAACTTTGATTGCAATTTACACACAGACATGCCCTAAGGGCATGTGTGTGTGTAAACGAAAACTTCCAAAAATGCAATTGGTGCATATTTGAAAGTTTTCGGTAAATTAGCATGAAGTTCAACTTTACGCTAATTTACCACTTCCAAATTGCGAATTCGCAAATAAAAAATGATCATGCATTGCATTTAAGAAATCTGAAATTGCGATTTCCTAAATGCTATCGCAATTTTAGAAATCGCAACATGGTTGTGATTCTTAAAATTGCGAAATGAATGATGCATTACAAATTAGTCAATTGTATTCGCAAACGGCCGAAAATTGCGATTTGCACCGTTTGCAAATGCAATTGACGTTGATGCATGTGGGCACATTTTTTTTGTGTGTAAATCTGTATAATGATATATATATATATATATTCACAGAAAAAACCATAGGTTATAGTCCATATATAGTTAGGAATTTGCATTTACAAAACCTTGAAAATTCAATGAAAAAACCATTGGTTATAGAACATATATAGTTAGGAATTTGCATTTACAAAACCTTATTTTACTCGCATAAAACCATTGAAATTCCATATATAGTTAGATGCGCTAACTATATATCGCGCACCCGCAATCCACTGCTGATGATGTCACATATTACATCATTCATGACATGGTCAGTGACATCACTGATGACATCACTGATGACATCTCAAATGACATCACTGATGACATCTCAAATGACATCACTGATGACATCACTGATGACATCTCATTTGACATCACTGATGACATCTCAAATGATATCACTGAAAACATCACTGATGACATCTCATTTGACATTACTGATCACATCACTGATGACATCATTCATGTGATAATACGATGAACCTCTTCAGACTCTAATATAACCTTAGATACACTCAGTGTTAACAGACACTCACATACTGTCACTCATCCATGGAGTTACTCACACACCTAGTCAGTCATGCAAAGAATCAATCACACCTCCATTTGCTCAACTATACAGTTATACACACCTTACTTATTCAAACATATTCTAACACATATTTACTCTCTTATACAATCACTGATACAAGTTTTCAATGATCCATGCAGCCACTCACACATTCACTGGCTCTTATACACAGTAATTTATATATGTGAACTCTCACATGTACTGTGTTTTACATATGTACTTACTTTGACATGTAGCACTGAGATATCCATTCACTCACCAATACACTCATGCACACAGTCATCCACCCATACAGCTGTTTCCACATGCAGTTTTGAACCTATACATCTAGTGAATCAACTGGTCACACATCTATGCACAGAGTCACACACTTCCCAGACACCCACACACACACACTCACTCTCCCATACAAATACTTGGGCAACCAATCAATAACCCATATCGTTACTCATATAGCTACTGATGCATGCAGCAGTTTACAGAACAACAGATATAATGATGCACAAATTAAGACAGTTTAGTCACTAACCCATGCACTCAGTGAGACACATTTAATCACTCACTCATACAGTCGGTCATGCAACTACTAACTCCTTCATCCACACACTTATACATCCACTCATTCTTCAATATGTAAGACATATTTTAACTTTACAGAAACATACAGTCACTGGATGATGTCATCAGTGATGTCATTTGAGATGTCATCAGTGATGTCATCAGTGATGTCACTGACCATGTCATGAATGATGTAATATGTGACATCATCAGCAGTGGATTGCGGGTGCGCGATATATAGTTAGCGCATCTAACTATATATGGAATTTCAATGGTTTTATGCGAGTAAAATAAGGTTTTGTAAATGCAAATTCCTAACTATATATGTTCTATAACCAATGGTTTTTTCATTGAATTTTCAAGGTTTTGTAAATGCAAATTCCTAACTATATATGGACTATAACCTATGGTTTTTTCTGTGAATTTCATTGGTTTTTTAAAAGCTAACATCTGTAGCTGTAAAATGTATTCTACTTTAAAACCCAAAATATATTTTACATGTTTATTGATAATTTTAATTGAAATATTTTTTTTCTTCGCTTTCGGTAAGCGAACCGGGAAGCTTTCCGTTAGCTCATCTTGATGCCGCGATCTAGTACGCGAACCGGTAAACGTTACGTTAGCGGAACTGTGACTCGTCGCGGAAGCGCGACGTATCATTGTCGCGAATGCGTCTTATGACGCGCCGCTTTAGCGCTCCCGAAAGTGCTCGGGACCGCGAACCGGAAACGATGCGGGACGCGGCGCGCACCGCGTAACGTGAGCGGAACAAGTCATGTGACTTGTTTATCAAAGTTTTCATTGGTTCATTTCACTTTTGGTTTCCAAATGATGTATGACTAGGTCATGTGACCTAAAAATAACACTTTTCATTGGTTCCGAACTTTTGCTTTTCCAAAATCACGTAAACCCCTTCTTCTTTCCTCACTCTGACTTTCATCTTGGTGAGAGAAAGACCATTTTCCATTTTGATTACAATGGCTTCAATCTTTGCTTCAGCTGGTGGACCCCCAGCATCACCTCAACCTCCTCATGACAAGAGAGGACCACCATCTCAATTCATCTCAAATAGAGAGGAGGAAGAAGACGACTTAGAAGAAGAGGACACTGATGAATCTGAATTTATTCAGGAGTTGCCCCGTGTTTCCGGAAGGAAAACAAGTTTCATTTGGCAATTTTTCTCAATTCCTCGAGGGGAGAAGAAGGTTAATGCCAAATATGCCACCTGCCTAATTTGCAAAAAAAGATTATCTCGAGGCACAGAGAAAAAGTATAGTATGGGCAACTATACTATGCATCGCCATATGGTCAGGTGGCATCCATTAAATTACAGCCAGGCAGAGTTAAGGGATCTGCAAGATAATCCCCCGACAACTCCTGTGGCCAAATCAACTTCTAATATAAATTTGACTGTAAGAGAGGCACAGGAAACTGTGCCAAACATACAGCCAAACTTCAAGCACATGAAGTTAACATGCATACATTGTGGTGCTATGCTCTCATATGGCAACATGAGTGTAAACTTAATAAACTTGGTGTATGAAAACCATAACTGCCCTAACCCACCCAAGCAGTAATTTTTTCTTTGCTCCTGTTGAGCCCTTTTCGATGCCTGTTTTTTTGTTGTTTCCCCTCCATGAAAAACACAAAAAAAACATAAAACTGTTCTAAAAATACAAAAAAAACAAAAAATGTTCAGAAAATAAAAAAATAAAAATAAAACAACAAAAACATAAAAAAAAGTTCTTTTCAGAACTACCTCCCCTTTCAAATAAAATTGCTAGAATGTTTAACACTCTAGCAAGCTCTATTTCTTTTGGTTCGCTTCAAGTTCGCTGCCCGGTTCGCGAACTTGAAGCGAACCAAAAAAATATTTTTTTTAAAAAAAGAAGAGTTAGTATAAGGGAAGTAAACAGAGAGTAATGTAAAAAGAAAGACAGCTATAGAGAGTAAATCAGAGATAGTGTTTAATAGATCTATTTATTAATTCAGGATGACGATAAGGTGTGATGTCTCGTGAGGTTTGTTTAAGGTGAGACCTACTCAGGGTTACAGATCAATTTTACACTTGTTGAAGAATACAGAGCAGATAAAGCATGTGAAGTAAATCATGTCCTCTTATTACATCATTCATGACATGGTCAGTGACATCATCAGCAGTGCATTGCGGGTAAAAAGAGTAGAAAACATTTACCTTGTAATTCTTGTTACCTTTTTTAAATATTTTTTCATACTTTCAATCTGTAAAAGAGAAAACAAACATTTCCAAAAATATTACTACATGTATTTAAAAATTACAAAAGAAAAGGGAAAAGGTTCAAGAAGAAACACTTTTTTAACAATTTTGACATTTACAGAAGCCTCTGCTTCTCTACGTCCCCTACACAATCCTAAAGATATATATTTTAAATAAACAGTATCTTCATGCTGATGAACTGAGACCTATTTTGGAACATGGTACTTCTTTTGCACTGCTGATGTCTCACAATAGTGATGCAATAGCAGCGCAAAAAAGATGTAAAGCCATCATAAAATTGTCTCTAATATTTTAAATGATAGTTTCAGGATGCAAATAAGATGTGTGCTTTGAAGAGCTTTCTTTGAGGTGAGACCTATTCCTTTTTTTAAAAAAAACAGTACCCGGAAATACAGCACTATAAGCATTAAAATTGACACTTACAGAAGACTCAGTTTTTCCATATCTACCTCACATTTCTAAATGTATATCATAAGTACAAACAGAAGAACATTAATTATACATGTTATATGGTTTATTTTTGCTGTTCTCAGAATGTATCAAATTTCACTTAAATCAGTGACTTGAACGTATTCATCATGTAACAGCGGGGAAAAAAAAACACAATCAAAATGACTGTGTTTAAAAAACCCATACAACCTAAGAAATCTGATTTCAAAA
The DNA here is from genome assembly GCF_964263255.1 of Lissotriton vulgaris. Taxonomy (NCBI): domain Eukaryota; kingdom Metazoa; phylum Chordata; class Amphibia; order Caudata; family Salamandridae; genus Lissotriton; species Lissotriton vulgaris. The sequence goes on from NC_141688.1 coordinate 136,728,748, forward strand.
CTCCTTAAAATTAACTTACTTTCAATGACGTCGAAGGATCTCCTATGAACAGCATTCACTCTGTTGTGCTATAAATATTTTCAGCCCGCCACTTTCTGAAAGAAAACCTCCATCGATACGAAAAATATGTTACATAGAAGAAAAGACTTCTCTCATTCTATCACATGTTTCCACTAGGTCAAATCATGTTGCCGCGATTCGCTACTCTTGTAATTCTTCCAATCAAATCCCGACATTTTCTATTTTCGCAACTTTCAAAAAGAATACATTTAAGATTATTTTTACAATCCTGGACTACTAATATCTTACCCTTCTTTGTCACTCATGTTCTCCTTTTCCTATGACACTGATACTGCTTACTATGAAGCAGACTTACTTGCATCAGGTTTATATAGTTGGATTTTTAAATTGACATTATAATTACAAGTTTTGGACCAATAATCTAGACAGCATTGCAGACTTACATTCCCTCTACTTCATGAACCTTTTGCAATTCTTCACAGGAAATCCCGAGATTCTTTCATTAAAATTTTAGTTTTAAAAACACCAGGTAAGAATTTTTAAGGTCAAACGGCAATTTTTTTTTGAAAGTTACAACGGAATCATTGCAGAATGACCAGCCGTTTCGAGACTTTAAATAAGCTGTATAATGTCCTGATGTTGTTGAAGGACCATCGTGAAAGATAATTGCTACAGTTACAAAAGTCCTTCCTGATATTGAAAGCTGAGAAGCCACAACATTTTTTATTAAAGTTGACAATTTTGATCCATCAGGCCTACATCGTTGAATCATTAAAATGACATACTGTCCATATCTATGTATAAATAATGTTGACATCATTTCAGATTTACATTGGCTACACTCCATGTTGTGATCCGCTGCATTTACTAGCTTATTAAAGGAGACTGATTTACTGTCTGGCAAAGTTAAATATATAAATCTTTCTGAGTCTACAGTAGTAGTACTTGATACCCTACAATTCTCGCAGTCATGCTGCCATTGATAAGAAAGCCCAAACAGGTGATCTACATCTACACCGTCATCTTGCAATACATCAAGCATATACATTAAAAACTCCTGACAATCTTGCTGATTATTTTCAGAGAAGTCTGTTTGCCCTGAACATTCATCTAACAGATAACGAACTTCAGACACACTTTCTACTTTTGTTCGATCACTGCTACATTTCTCGAAAACAGAATTCAATAAACAGCATAAAATTTGTTCTGAATTCAACAGAATCTGTTCTTTTAAACTCTCTAGTGAAAAGAGAACATTAACCACTACATTTGCATAGCAGTTGACACCAGAACTGTTTTCAAATTGAAAACCGACAACATCTTCAACAGAATCCACTTTCTTTCTGCTAACAATTTTCGGTTCATTGACTTTTAGTCTTTTTGCAACAACCTCCCTACTATTACTGATATTTCTACGTTTGCGGCCTACCACACGTTTCTCAAACAAAGGATATTGAGGCAAATGTGGCGCATACTCTCTTCTTAACCTATTGTATTCCTTAACACAATCTAGATCCGCACAAATGTTTGTGACATCACAGTCAATCAAGTACAATCCTGATAAAGTTCTTACTCGTGACAATGCCACATATGCCATACCCTCCTTGAACACAGAACTGCCAATATTCACCAATGCACTGTCTACACTTAAACCTTGCGATTTATGAATTGTTACCGCATATGCCAAGCAAACAGGAAACTGTTTACGGCGAACATATAAGTCTTTACCAAGCAAAAACCTAGCAGAACAACGACCAATTAGCTGTACTTCCTCAATGCCATCAAATTTAATTTTTAAAAATTCTATTCCATCTCTATTTCTGTACTTCTCAAAATCAACAACATTACCCATTGATCCATTTACCAGACCTCTTTCAACATGTAAATTTCTTCTCAAAATGATTCGGCAATTTAAACACACATTCAAAGTCTTTTCAAAACCCGCTGTTTTAGATATAGTCTTCTCTAATGAATCCAATTTTGATTTCAAATTCTCTGACAAAATAATTGTTGATCCCATGTGCTCTATTTTGTCAATAGCTTCAAGTTTCACAATCTCTTGCTTTTCTAAATTCAACATTTTGTTGTTGAAGATGGCACATTCTGCAAGAGTTGGCATCAAACATATTCCGGATTTCTTCTCAGTAATTTTCTGAAAAATATTCTCAGCCACAATCTCTTGTTCGGGATATAAATGTGAAAGTAATCATGCATTCAAAGCTTCTTTTCCATGCTCGGTCACTTTTCCAATTCTAATATCTTGTAGAATATTCTTGTAATCTTCATCTTTTGCCTGACGCATATTTTCATGCAGTTCAGCATAATTGAAGTTTAACCATATATTGACGTTGCCACTGCTCCCTAGGCACTTCCTGGTATCTTCATGCGTGAGTATTTTGAACACATGTTCTCCTTTTACTGGTGTCAGCTGCAGAAGATCTCCGAAAACAATGATGTGTTTGCCACCAAATAACACATCATATTCAGTTTTAAGTACTTCTTGCATTCTCAAATGCACAAAGGCAAGCATGACATTGGAAACCATGCTTACTTCGTCAATGATAAGTAGTTTCATTTTCCTCAAGACTCTTGAAACTTCACAGCAAGCATCCCCAGATAACTTGTGATATTGTAATTTGTTGTCATGCTCCACCGGCAGCATCAGTAGACGATGCAAAGTAATACCTTTAATGTTATGTGCTGCAAGTCCAGTAGGAGCGGTGACAACACAAGACAGCGATGACTCAGTCCTTTCCTGCAGATAGCATGAAATTGCTTTAATGAGGAAACTTTTTCCAGTTCCCGCTTCTCCACTCACATACAGTAGGACAGGCTTCAACGATGTACATGAGCACTCTTTCTTCTCATGACTTAATCCATGCTCAATTTGCTTCGTAACTTCATCATATATTTTCCTCTGCTCAACGTTGAGTTGTTTTTCCAAGTCTTCTAAGTTAACTGAATCCTCCTGAGCATGTGCCATGGCTCTTTCCACTTCATTCATAGCAGTGGCAGCTTCATTTTCGATAATAGGTCCTCCAAGTGGATCTTGACTCAATGAAACAGAACTCTGACTGTCCTGAGAACTGTCTCTGGCAATCTCGGCTGCAATCGTTGCTTCCTGCTCAATTTCCAAAGTTAGCATTTCTTGATATTTGGGAAAAGCAGGACATTCTATGGTCTCCTTAGCAGCAGTGAAAGAGTCTTCGTAACAGAGGAAATCTCCAAGCAGTTCCTCTTCTGCACGCCAAGGCTTGAAAAGTTGCAAAAGTGCTAAATAGAAAAACTCCTTTTTTTCTGGAGATTCGCCACTCAATTTTCGATGGTTTACTAATTGGCATTTTCTTTGCTTGACCAGGCATCCCTCACTTCCAATTACAGCATACACTCCTTTCTCAATATCTTCTTTGATGTTCCTCTTGAATATATAATTTTGTAGAACCTCATATAGACAAACATTCTCAAGGTGACTGCTTCGATTTGGATAATATGTATCCAACATGTTGGTCTTCAAAATGTCGGTACTGTTTGGTTCCTTTTCTGCCAAATATTCAATTTCCCGGACAGGTTTTAGAACCCGATTTCGCGTTGCAGCAAGACCAAGACTCGCCCAAACAATACTCCTGGATTTGGCATAGAGACTTGCTGAAGACAATCGATCTGAACATTCGTAAGCTCCGATTTCTCGATGCGACAACATCTTCAGACTGAAACTGTACAACTTCTTGCTGAGGCTCTTTTCATGGGAAATGTCCTCCCACATATCCTTCAGTTCTGTCTTTTCTTTTTTGGTGATGTAAGATGTCACATACCGAGCCACAGCCATACAGTTGCCACCCACAAACTGTATATCCATGTTAGCATTCCACATGGACAAAATCACTGGGTTGTAGTCGTTGATGTACTTGGACTCTTCGTTCCTTTTCAAATTGTATGTATTTTTGGGTGATTTCCTCGTCACATTATGTCGCAGTGAAGACATCAAACTGTTCACTTTTCCTTTAGAAATCACCGGTCGTGGAAAGTTGAAACGACATTTGGTGTAGAACTTGTCCTTGTTTCTGAATTTACGACGACAGTACTTTCCACAACGATGGCTTTGGAAACGTAGAACTTGTTCTCTTAGGCTTTTCTTCTCCGTTGCGTTTGGAACAGCACACATAGAATACTGTTCTATGAAATTCATCACTAAGTCATCCGGATCTGTTCCAAATTTAGGTGCATCCTTGATCCACAACAACATATGTATATGAGGAGCACCTCTTGCTTGGTACTCCTTTCTCCAGAAGAAATCCAACACCTCTCCAAGAGGTGGATTCTTCTTATTTGTGATGAAAGACATCATAGCTTCAAATCTATGATTGAAGTACCTGCATACATTCACAGGATCCAAAGAACACAGTTCTCCAGGTGTCTTGAATTCAATGTTTTCAATATTTCCATTTGCCTCTCGTAGAAATTCAAGTAAGTCTTCCCAGCCATACTCGGCACAGCTCAGAGTGAGGAACCATGTCGGAGTTCCTAAGTTCCTCAGCATACATTTTAAATCACCATGACGACGGTACCAGTACTCATTAGTACCACGCTGACATGCCATGAGATTAATTAAGTGAGAATCCAAAATACTGTCTTGGACATTGACTTTATGCATAAAGTCCCTTGCCGAGATATTTCGCATCTGTATACCACTTTTTAAGATGTGGTTCACTGCATATGACAGTCCAGACAGATCGCTTTCAAACAGCAGATGAAACAAATAGGGAATGCATTGACGAAACCTAGGATCGTCTGCATACAATCGTAAAGTCCGGTATTCAGACGCAGGAATTTGATGAGGTCGCTCATCATATCTTCCTCCTCGACCTGTGGGAAATAGCTGTGGGAAACACCGAGCTTCCAAACTTTCCTCCCAAACACTAATGGGACTCCCTTTAGCTTGTTTCATTTGAAACAACTCAATAGCATTCCCCATGACTTCCTTGGAATGCAAAGGATGAACACTATAATGTTCATATATTTCTTCACTTTTAGAGGCTTCTACTTTCTCAATTTGGCCAGCACACAAATCGCTATCCTCTTCATCACTTACTTCCTCTTCTGCAACATATACATTCTTATAGTACTTATTATTTGTCTTCAAATACACTGTTGCCTTTTTGACTTTCCTAACATCCACTAAATCTTGCCATATTTTCTTATTCTTTGTCGGAACCCCATTAACTAAGATAACCAGAGGTTCCTCTTCCACTTTTTCTATTCCAATTGTGTTAATGTTTTTGTTCAAATCTAGAGGCAAATAAACAACTCTTCCCTTTAATCCTCTCTGTAAATCTGCTGGAGGCAACTTCCCTGTCTTTGGCTCCATTCTTACAATAGCCTGAAAGGGATGGATACTTTGAATCAAAATACATTCATAAGTATTTAAATCCTTCAATTCAGAAGGAATCTCAACCAATTCCAGATTATTATGAACTGCCCTAGCAGGCATCTGGTTTTGGTTTAATTTATTACAACAATAAGTACACACACGTTGATCCGATCCTAAATCAAAATAATTTTCTACCATCAAGTATGTGGCAAAATCCTTCCATTCACTATTATTTTCCCTTTCACTTTTTGCATATAAATCCACTACTTTAGTCTGATTCTTATAATAAGTGCGTCGACAACATACACAAGTGAAATTAGGTCTCTCACTTGATTTCATCTGAAAAGTGGCAATTTCCTTCTGAAAATTATCTGTACTGGAAACCTGTACATTATCTTCAACATTACCCTCTACTTCAGGGTCAATTTGAACATTCTCATCTTTACTACTAAAGTAACAAAACTCAATTTCTTCACAAATATTCTTCACATCTATTTCAGAACCATGCAAAAGAGCAGCACATAATTGTTTAAGCATAATTGCTGGACTCTTAGCATAATACAACATTCTCACTAATTTTCTCACTTTATTATGATGCACTGCTAGCATCCTGAAATGATGAAAAACACTCTGGCATACTCTCCTGGAAAGACAAGCCAGTGAATGACCACGCAAACCTGTCATTTGTCTCACTCTGCAAGGATCTAAATTTTGCAACAACTTCATTTTCTGCTTCAAACTTTTCTTATTAAATGTCCGTATAAAATCACAAAGCAAATTGATGGAAACCTGTCGCACACTGCAAATAGAACTACACTTCCAAATGTACACAGGACCCTTAGGACGTCTTCCTAAAACCTCATCACTTAGCACCTCTTCTGTCTCTGTTGTCACAAGTTTTTCCTTTTCAACTGGACAACCATCCTTCACTTCATAAGCTCGACCACTGGTGTCAACTGCAAACATCAAATCATTATCCTGAAAATAACTCTCCTCATTAAAAAATGCCTCAGAACTTGAACTATGCATCCATTCTCTGGAAAAAACTTCACAAAAGTTACTACGATTTACTACTCTCTTCCATCTACTGTTTGTTTTGAAATCAGAAATTACCTTGCTTAGTTTCCTAATTCTATCGATTACCAAAATAAACAACTTTCGCTTAATTTCAAAAGCATGATCAATAATTTTCTCTACATTTTTCTTCTTCTTATAAAATGCCGCTTTCTGTTGGCCTTTTTTAATATTTCTTAATAAATTAACTATTATCCTGTTACGGAACATTCGTTTTCGAATGTCCCTAAACTGTTGTTTCCTTCTACTATCATGCACAGAGTTATCTCTTCCTCTACCAATAACATTTTTGATGGGTCTTTCCTTTCCATTTAAATTACTCTTCTTTTTCTGAACTGAAACATTTTGGCGAAAAATACTTTTTTTACTAAAAATATTTTTTAAGAATGATTTTGTGCTCTTACCCGGAGCTTTCTTGGTGTTTTGATAAGTATTTGGGGAAGAGGACTGCTGCAATAAAACATCATCCTGCTGTCTTTGACGTTTTCTAGCCTTTCTAATTCTATTTTTCGTAGGCATTTTTCAAATTTAAAAAAGATCTGCAGTTGAATCTGTGGAAAAATATAGTAAAAAATGTTATTAACCACTATTACCAAACAGTAAATGAATAACAGTCATCAAAAACTTAACGCCCTACTTATTATTTAACATAGAAAATCTTTTGCACCAGCACTGCATCACAAGGACATTTTCAGTCATTTCCTCTTGAATGCAGGTATACAATTGATTTATGTGCTGTGTTTATATACGATTTTTTGAAATCAATTACATTTCTGGATATGTACTGCTAGAGCTTTATAGGTTGCTTTGGGTCATATTTATAAGGCATATGAGTGTCTATAATGTTATTTTTCCTTTTTAAATGGAAAGCGTTCTTCATGGTGCAAGTTTCTTATAAATACGCTCCCACCTGCGAAACGGAACTTTGCGATGCGAAGCTGATTGCCTCCCCGGTGTCTGTCAACATTCTAAACAGACCGGAGCGGCCGCCATCTTATCTCTCGGTAGGATCGAGAGAGAAGAAGAAGTGAAAAACGAAGGGGAAATTAATGAAAGGGGGCAAGGTATACCCCTCTTGACCCCCTAGGAATGTTGTTGGGGTTTTTAAAGGGTCCCGTGGGGAAAATAAAAAAAATATATTTTTCACGGTAGAAGCTCTTTCCGAACACCGAACTGGGCCGCAAACTGCTGGCGAAACGGGAATAGGTATAAGGGGGTGCGGGAGACCATTTTGTGCTTCGTTTTAATTAAATTACTAAGTATAAGGGGGTGCGGGAGACGTATCCTAATCCCTTATATTTTCTGAGGGTGGCTGAGAAGGCTCATATATGTTGATACATGTGTTCCAGCGGCTCTGCGTGAGCTTTTTTTTTTTCTTTGCTGCGGCACGTCTGTTAACGTTCGATTCGAAGGAAATCAGGAAGTGTTGACAACCAATTTGTCAGTGCGATAAAATATTTCGTTATAAATGAATCCTTATTGATAAACATTGTCTGCGCCATCTTGTCTTTTTTACAATGCCACAATTTTGTCGTGCACGGTAGCCATTTTAGATGCCAGGCCGGTCCCAGGCTATCGCCTAGCCCCAGCTGTAGAGAATCCACACATACCAACCCTCCCGATTCAGGCGTCAGAGTACTGATTTCAGTGCTACTCTCCCGCCTCCTGATTCCTGCAACCAAAAACGCGGGGGTATATTACCAACCACCAGCGATAACTTCTTTAGAGACAAAAATTATCGCCGCACATCGGCGATTTTTATCGCAGATAAACCTTGCTATTAGCAAGGTTTATCGCAAATGCGATAAAAAACGGCCGCAATGCATGAATATCGCTGAAAAGTCAGCGATATTCATGCATTATCCAGCAAATGCTCTTAGCCATGTTATCCACCTCCCATTGAATAACATGGCGAAGAACTGCTCGCAAATGCGAAAAAAAACGGCCGCAATGCATGAATATCGCTGAAAAGTCAGCGATATTCATGCATTATCCAGCAAATGCTCTTAGCCATGTTATCCACTTCCCAATAAATAACATGGCTAAGAACTGCTCAGGGCCCCATGAGAAACGCTTTCCATTTAAAAAGGAAAAAATAACATCATAGAAAAGAATCGATTTTAAACACAGCATATAAATCAATTGTATACCTGCATTCAAGAGGAAATGACTGAAAATGTCCTTGAGACACATGAAAGCGTTTTCTGGAATGCCCTAGCACAATTTTTTCGACATTATTAACATGGCTATGTAACTCCCATAATCAAAATCTAAATTTGCCAAGCGCAGGTGGGAGCGTATTTACAAGACACTTGCCCCATGAGGAATGCTTTCCATTTAAAAAGGAAAAATAACATCAAAGACACTCAAATGCCTTATAAATATGACCCAAAACAACCTATGAAGCTCTAGCAGTACATATGCAGAAATGTAATTGATTTCAAAAATTATTTTTATAAACAACATATCTGTTTCAGCTTACATAAGAGACCATGGACTGGGCTTCATATACAACAATAACTTGTATAACTGCATTCCAGAATGCTACACCGAATATGCAATTACAATTTCTCAAAGTAACAAAATCTATTTCTATATCACTACAGACAAAGCCACAGTTTAAAAACACAGCTTTCTTCATCATTTTCTCCTTAATTCATACTATTCTCTATCTAAAATAAATAAATCTTTTCTCACCTTAGCAAATACTTTTTGAGTTTTGAAAACAGTCTCAGAAATACACCAAATTGTCTTCAGCAGAAGAAAAAGGATGCACTCCAGAGTCTGCAGCTATTGAAAGCACAGAAATACAGATATTCATTTCACATATCTCTCATATTAGCCAATCATAACTCTTCCCTCACTTTTTTCAAATCAAAACCCTTCCCCCCTCTGCCCTCTCTGCCTTTTTTCCATAGCAACGACCTCCTGGAAGACCTCTCATGTTTGCAAATTCACACAACAATGTTTCAATTGAACTCTGAACTCTCAGTGCACCTGCGTATCCAGTGCAATCTTTCATTAAAAGTTTCTTCCTTGACCATTCAAATTACATCTTTCAAAGAACACATCCATGCACCCTAACTTTCTGTTTTCAGAAATGGAAATACACCAATCACTGCTAATGAATCATTAGCATTGGAAATCCACAGTTTTTTTTCTTTACAAACTCCTACTGTTTCAACTGCCCTTTCATTACCACACTTCATCTGACTGCAGCACAACCTTCTCCCACCATGTTTAACGTCTGGATTGTTGGACATAGTTACATCCACTGGGCTCAAAGGTATGCTGAGAGCAGAAATTTACACAACCTCAATTTACAAGATGTGTAAATTAAGTGGTTGGGCCAAAGAGGATTAAAATGTCACCAATTGATATCATTGGTGAAAACCTTTATGCATTTGCCAAAACCTCACCTGTTAATTGTGCACTGTGGAGGTAATGATTTTGGCACTTTGACAGGGGTAGGTCTGGAAATGCTTTTAAAGGACACCTTTGAGCAATTAATGGCACTTTTTCCTCAAACTGCCTTGGTATATTCCAATATATGCCAAAGACAGAAATGGAGGTGGTCCAACCAATTTTGTCCACAAATTGAAAAGTCGAGGAAGCATGTAAACAAATCTGTTTCAGCTTTCATGAGAGACCATGGAATGGACTCCCTGTACAACAATAACTTGCGTTACTACATGCAAGATATCTACAGAGGAGATGGAGTTCACTTCTCAGATGAGGGCAACAGAATTTTCATTCTGAATTTAAGAATGTGCATTGGTACCTACTTATAAGTACCTAAATGTACCATAAACCCAAAAGCTCTTCTCAGAGCTACCCTTCATCTAATCACTCACAATTATTATTTTTTTCTAACTTTTTTCACTAATTTTCCACAAAATACGCTCCCCGGTTCGCTAACCGAAAGCTAACCTCGCGGAATTTTTTTAAAAAATGTTTTTTTTCCGCACATTTAAGCCTCCTCAGCCACCCTCAGAAAACCTAGGGGGTCAAGATAAGTCTACCGTGCCCCCTTCTACACATTCTGAACATTATTTGCCCTCCATCTTGTATCTTAATGCGACCGAAACACAAAATGGTGGACTCCCGTGACGCTTAAGGTTCGCTAACCGGGCCGCTTTCCAGAAAGCGGTCCTAAAAAAAGGTGGGAAAGTAATTAGCAGAAAAACGACTAGAGACACTCTCACCAAATATAGATTAGCTCATACTACATAACAATCCCTTTCATTCTCACAAATTTGATTGAAATTTCATTTAGCCATTTAGCCTGTAGACCTATCTAAATACCCTGAGGTAAATTACTTCACAAAACACATCTAAAATATTGGAATTGACAACCAATGAAAACTTTACTTTCATTTACAATTTTTATTACCTGACATTTGATTGGTTATATACCTGAATATATATAAAGGAAGAGAAGGAAACACAGCCATTTTCACTACTACTTCCTGAACTACATTTCAAGAGCCTTTTCACCTCCCTGTAAAGTTATTTGATAATTTGTAAGTGGCACTTTAAATTAATTTGTAAAAACGTTTATTGATAATTATTTACTGTCCCCCTGCTATAGTTATAGATACCTCCTCTGTTACATTTATTGATTGACTTACACTTCTCTGCTATAATTATGAATTTACTTACTTTAACTTCACTGTTAAAAAAACAGAACTACATGTCTGAACTTAAACCCAACAGTGCCCTAACTCTTCTAATATAATTATTTTTTTTATGCAATTTACAGCAAAAAAATGGAAGGGGAGCAAGAAAAAACTAATGTTTCCTTCGAGATTACATCCGAAGACATTGTAACTGAAGAAAATGTGGATGAAGATTTTATGGATCAATCTTTTGACGAACAATTTATTCAAACCTTACAAGAGACAGAAACATCCATGTTTGACGAGATACCAGATGATATAATGCTGGAAGTTTTAATGAACTATGAAAATATTAAATACATTTTTTTTAAATCAAAATAAATAAATAAATAAAAAAAACGAACAAAAACAACAAATAATTAACATACAGTATTAGAAAAGTCTATCATTCTTTTATCCTTAAAGTACGCTGCCCAGAACGCTTTCCGGTTCGCGAACTTGGCGCTTACCACGCAAAAAAAAAAAATATATATTTTTTTTTTTGGACCCTCCTAGGCCCTTTTAAAACCTCCACATAAAACCTAGGGGGTCAACGAGGATCTACTATGCCCCCTTATGGTAATTTCCCCCTTTGTTTTGGCCTCCTCTTGTCTCTCGATCCTACCGAGAGACAAGATGGCGGCCGCTCCGGACTGTTTAGAATGTTGACAGACACCCGAGGGCCAATCAGCTTCGCATCGCAAAGTTCCGATACGCGAAAAGTTCGCTAACCGGATCGCTGCCCGGAGCGCTGTTACAGATATATATCTTGATTTAAACGTTAATTTCTCAAAATCCACTGAAGCACATATATTGAGACCTAGCAAAGGCACATCGGGCTAACAGTCCCTACAATTTTGCCAAGTTTCGTGAAAATCCATTCAGCCGTTCGGGCTAAAAGTGAGTCCAACCGCCCTATGGAAATTAACATGGGAAAAACGCGTTTTGGGACCCCCCTTTTTTCTCGGCCCCCCCTTGACGACCCCCCCCCCAAATTTCCAGGAGCTGCTCAGAAACAAAATGTGCAATTTTCCTGAAAATTTCAGCCGATTCCGTCCACAAACGCCAAAGTTATTAGACATAGAATTTTCAGAAATGCCATAGGGAAAAAATCCTAACTATATATACCTACTGGCGACCGCCAGTAGGTAATATATATATATATATATATATATATATATATATATATATATATATATATATATATATATATATATACTACAATGTATGTATAGCATCATTGAAATGAGTCAGGCTCAGATGAAATGTGGATTTATGAGACAGGTCCTTGAAGAGCAGAGAAAGCTAAGGTATAACATTATAACTGTATGGACAACATGTATGCATAGAGTACATGGATTAATTCCAACCATGTCAGCTAAAATAAAATAAAATCGAAGTGCTTAGAGGTTAAATTGATGCTGAGGGAAGACATCACATAAACAGAAATGCATAGCCTTTGCCCGATTGAAGGGAGAAAAAAGAACGTAGCTTCGTGATACGGCCTCGTCATTAAGATTTCTTTTTATTTAATATTTGAATGTGTTGTGCGTGGGCATTTTCCTGAGCAAGAGGCCACTTCTGACAAAGCCTTTTTCAGTGTTTCATGTTTCATACTCTTTCTGCTTTACAGGTATAAATCACTTTTGCTTTTGAAGGAGATAGCTCCTTTCAAATATCTTAAGGGTATGAGGTGGGGGCGGGGTATTGTGGTAGGCTGGATAATCAGACTACCTCAAAGTAGAGTTTTCTTCTTTTGTAATTGGGTGTGTTTGGGAGAGAATGCATGCGGTTGTGATCATTGAACATCTGAGAATAGTGAATGGCTATGATTGTTTTGTGTTAAGGCGCCCCACATGCAATGTCTTTATCAAATGTCTACTTTTGGTTACATTTTTTAAGGAACAGACTGAACATCTCCAAGATTTTGTACCCCCGGAAAGAGATAGGGGGAGAAGAGGAGAAAACTGGACCCACTTCAAGATACTGAAGAACAACGCCTCTCAAGACACTACTGAGTACAAGGTACTATTGCACATCTCCACGCTACAGAAGTTAGCTACGAAAATATTTTCCAATTCCCTTGGACCCCGATAAAGTTATGACTATAATTAACTGCAAACTTCAAAATCCTGTAGAGTGTAAAATGTTGCAAGGTGTAGGATTCCAAAGAAGTGTGTGTGGTTCACAAAAAAACGCATTTGTCACGGTTCCTGAGTGGAAAACATCTAGGTTACTAACTTTAACATGAGAAATTCTCTGCACTTAAAAGTATACTTTTTACATTTTCGCAGATCGTGTTCTTATAGGAAGCAATATTAAGTGAATCAATATTGTGTGCCTCGGAATTGCCCAGGTTAAAATGATATATAGCTGTGCGGAACAGGAGTACTTTCACACCAGAAAACACATGAGTAAAACTTCATCACTTTCAGTCCACAAACTGTTGGTAGATATTGATGAACATGTGGGTGTTCTCCTTGTTTACACTGTCTGTCCTTGGATACACTTTGTTCCAACCCTGTAGTATGACTAACTCACCGAGCCAACTCAACTCTAGTTTTGAGCATTTTACTCGCTAAATGGTACACTATGACTTTTCAAAAATCATGCTCAACTTGTAAATCATTTTTCCTGGTAAAAAAGTATTTAGAACTAAAATATATTGTCATGTGCTGTCTCCTAACTGCTTCTGAATACATTAGAAATGCCTTTGAATAGAACGCACTTTAAAGAAAATATTTACTATGAAAAACAATCTGAGTACAATGAACACTAGCTCATTAAAATATTATATGTTTAAGAAGGAAATAAAAACATTTAAGGATTAAAATTACTCCAAAGGGGAAGTAAAAGGATTACAATTAGGATTATACTTTCTGAAAATGGTTAGTTGTAGACTCTTACTAATGGTTACGGTTAGGGTTACAATAAGGAAAATGTTTACTATTAAGGATTGGGTCATCAGTTATTGGGGTGAAATGCTTTTTGTAGACACATTTTATGAGATACATTTTAGAGTAGCGTAATAAATATAGTATTTCAATTGTAAGAGCTGCAGTTTTAATTAAATCCATTGCTGGAGAGTTTTAGCTATAATTGGTGCATATTTATGAGGCCATTGCACCGCCTTAATGTCACTTTTTGTGATGGTCGGGCGGGCACACCTTGGAATCATATTTATGAGGCCACAGAAAGCAACTGTGGGGACTCATGGGGGTCCCCGAACAAATCTACCGACAAAGGGGTTTTAGGAAGTGCAGGTTTTATTATTTTGTATAGTCTCCGCTTTAGAACAGGTATCCGGTAGTAGGGAAGCGGATTGGCAGCCTCCTCTGCAGCTTCCCGAGTTCCACCCCGTTGTCTCGTCTCCCGGTGTCTTCTGGGAGGCGTAGTCCTAGCTTCCGCCGTGGTCGTGAGGGGTCCGAGTGGCGATACCAAAAAGGAAAACAACAACAAAAGAAACCAGTATTACTAGGCTGGTCTGCCGAACAACGGTAAGGGAGGGGTGGTGAGGACACACACGTGCAATCTATCTACCCCGCTATTCGTGAGGAACTGTGAAGGGAAGGGGGATAGTTGTCAGTGGTGCCCCGTATGGGTCAAGGGGGTTTGCCCCGTTTACGTCCCGCCCAGCCCAGGAAACGAGACCTTACCTGTCCTAGCCACACTTCCCGGGAAGCGTGGCTGGGCGATGTGCCTTCTCGGTGGCCTCCTGGCGTGTCGCTGTCGTCGCGCTGCTCCGCAGGGCTGTCTCCTCGGTTCTCCGCTCCTGGTTCGGTCTGGTCTCGCCTGCTCCCACTACGCTCGTCGCTCTCTCTCCCCTCAGCTCCGTCCACGATCTTCCACCACTCCTCTACGTCCTTGCTCTTCCTCCGCTCCGCTCTGTCCTCGTTCTTCCACCACACCTCTCCATCCTCGCTCTTCCACCACTCCGCTCCGTCCTCGCTCCCTCTCCGCTCCGCTTCATCCTCGCTCCTTCTCCGCTCCGCTCCGTCTTCGCTCTCCAGTCTCCACTCTCCTCCTCCGGGTGTAACACACACCTGTGAGGTTTCAGGGCAGGGTTTTACCGAGCTGACAAAGGTGGGTCTCAGCTCCGGTGCCGCCCACTTAAAGGTACAGGGTCCCTCACTGTCCAGCACAGGAAGGCAGCTGACCACGTCTGTGGTTTTCCATGAGTCAGTGTGCTGTGTAAAACAAGGAAACACGTGAATAGGCAGGCCAGGGGGGCCCGAGTCCGGGTCCCCCATGTCACAGCAACATAGCGGGCTTTGAATGGCCTCATTGATATGGAGTAAGGCGATGCTGCACAAATCACCGCATTGAGTTACTCTGTGCTAGGGAGGTGTATTGTGCTGGCTCTCTATATAGTGCACTAAAATGAAGTACACTGTGCAGGGCGTCCATTGGGTCACATATTGGTATACAGAGGCAAAAGTAGATAATACTAATACTCTATTTTTGGTAGTGTGGGCGAGCAGTTTGGCTTATCAGAGGGTAGTGCTAAGCATTTGTTTTACTCACAAAGGCAATAAATAAGACATTCATTTAAGAATAAATCCCAAAACAATTTTCAAAAAATAGATCGATTATTATATGTCTTTCAGACCTAAAACTTAATTCTACAGGAAGTACTTTTGAAGTTATGCATTTTTAGAGTTTGCAAAATTAATCACAATTACGCAAAATTGAAGTCAATGAGAAAAATACATAATTCCATGTAAAATTTTACAGGCGACTTTCAACGTTCATCTCTTGAATTTTGGTAGTTAGCATAGCAAGGCCCAATGTTCCACCAGTGGATTCTCAGGAGCATCCGGGATTCAACTGGGAGCAGGGTACCGAGGTTGTTAGTAGCTGGTGCGCTATGGCAGAGGGGGCATTTGAAAATGCTCTGCACAAGGGAACTAAGAGGTAAGTCTGAAGAAGTCCACTTGAGAAAGCAGGTTTCAAGAGCCTCAGGAACATGGGAGTACAGCTGGATCATCGTTAATGGGGCCAGCCGTGCCAGGTGCAAAGCAGATAGGTCAGCTGGGTCGGGAGCAGGCAGCTTTGAGAGACAATTTCAGGATAGCTGAGCCACTTACGAAGTGGGTCTCAGGGGTCTCGATGTCCTTCTACAAGTGTTTGCTTCCTTTGCGGTTGGAGTTCGGGGAGGACTCTTCATCCTGGTGCAGGTTGCCGGAAGACCGGTATCCTGAGAATAGGTGCGGCATGGCTCTGGTATGTCCTGGTGACCCCAAACTCGGTGGGGGGAACAATATTTACCCCTAATCATCCAGGATAGCTTGACTCCAGTGGCATAGAGAACATGGGACCCACTTCTGGGCAAAGCTGTCCCACGTCTGGGCTAACCCGGCCCACTCGGGGTGACGATTACAAAAAGAATAACTGATGGACAGAATGCAGAACAATGTAATACATTCACCCCAGAACAGAAATCTGGACCTAAATCGATTGTTTATGTGCTCTCCATGCCATTCGAGTGTGAACCCAGCCTTATGCAAATCAGTATTGACCATGCTCTCTATGGAAACGTCCAGCCTGAATTGCCAGGCCAGGTCCTCTCTGGTTGGGAAACAAGCTTCCTAGTACTGGTTTTGGGGTATCACCCCTCATCAGCCAGACTAGCTGGATTCGGATCACTGACAGAATATCGACAGTCAAAATATCGACTTACCAAAATATCGAGGTAAAAATATAGAATGCCAGAATATCGACTTCCTATCTACAAACAGGTAACTACAAAAATATCGACTCCAAAATATCGATAGGAAAAAATATAGAAAGTCAAAATATCGAATTTTTTAAATATCTAAAAAATAATTTAAAAGTAATATAATAATAAATATAATTAATTTAAACATACTTAAAATACTTAAATAAACTTCAAATTAATAAATAATTAATGTAACTTAATAAAAAAATGTAAAACATATATATGTATATATATATATTCACTGAAAAAACCATAGGTTATAGACCATATATATAGTTAGGAATTAGCATTTACAAAACCTTGAAAATTCACTGAAAAAACCATAGGTTTTAGGCCATATATAGTTAGGGATTAGCATTTACAAAACCTTATTTTACTCGCACAAAACCATAGAAATTCGCATAGATAGTTAGATGCAATAACTATATATCGCGCACCCGCAACCCACTGCTGATGATGTCACATATTACTTCATTCATGACATGGTCAGTGACATCACTGATGACATCACTGATGACATCTCAAATGACATCACTGATGACATCACTGATGACAACATCCAGTGACTGTATGTTTCTGTAAAATTAAAATATGTCTTACATATTGAAGAATGAGTGGATGTATAAGTTTCTGGATGAAGGATTTAGTAGCTGCGTGACTGACTGAGTGAGTGAATAAATGTGTCTTACTGAATGCATGGATTATTGACTAAACTGTCTGAAAGTGTGCATCAATATGTCTGTTGTTGTGCAAACTGCTGCATGGTTTGATCAGTAGCTATATGAGTGGCTATATGGGTTATTGATTGGTTGCCCAAGTATTTGTATGGAAGACTGAGTGTGTGTGTGGCTGGCTGGGAGGTGTTAGACTCTGTGCACATCAATGTGTACTTGTATCAGTAATTGTATAAGAGAGTAAGTATGTGTTAGTATATGTTTGAATAAATAAGGTGTTCTGTGTTTAACTGTATAGATGAGGAAATCGAAGTATGATTGATTATTTACAGGACTGACTAGGTGTGTGAGTAACTCTATGGATGAGTGGCAGTGTTTGAGTGTCTGCATAGGTGTATGAGTGCATATGATAGTGTTGTAATAATGAGTGACTGTATGTATGAGTGATTGTATGGGTGAATGAGTGAATGTGTGTGTAGACGTAGGAATCAGTGAGTACGTATGTAGTAACTGGTATTGGTGTGTCAATGGTTCAAAAAATGAAACTCTGTATTTAACACTGGGTGTAACAGAGGTTATTTTAGAGTGTGAGGAGGTGCATTGTATTATCACATCAATTATATCATCAGTGACGTGATTATTGATGTCAAATGAGATGTCATCAGTGATGTGATCAGTGATGTCAATTGAGATGTCATCAGTGATGTCATCAGTAATGTCTTTTGAGACATCATCAGTGATGTCATCAGCGATGTCATTTGAGATGTCATCAGTGATGTCATCAGTGATGTCATTTGAGATGTCATCAGTGATGTCATCAGTGATGTCACTGACCATGTCATGAATGATGTAATATGTGACATCATCAGCAGTGGGTTGCGGGTGCACGATATATAGTTATTGCATCTAACTATATATGCGAATTTCTATGGTTTTGTGCGAGTAAAATAAGGTTTTGTAAATGCTAATCCCTAACTATATATGGCCTAAAACCTATGGTTTTTTCAGTGAATTTTCAAGGTTTTGTAAATGCTAATTCCTAACTATATATATGGTCTATAACCTATGGTTTTTTCAGTGAATTTCAATGTTTTTTTACTAGCAAAATATCAAAAGCTGTCAAATGTGAAGTACGTGATAGGTAAAAACATTTTCGTGTTTATGCACGCTGATGTGCTTTGAACGCTGCCCCCCCCCCCTCTTTTCTCTTAGTAGTACTCTCTCTTTGCAGATAGTGAAGGGTAGTTAACGCAGGCCTTTGCCCCCGTTGTAATCCGTCGTGCCTGCTTGTCTCTCCATTTGATTGATTGTTATCCAAGCATTTACTGTTTTAGAATTGATTCTCTTTGGTTCATTCTCTATTTACAAACAAGCACAGAGTCGCAATACTCTGTTTAGTCTTTGCAGATAGTGAAAAATCGTGTAAAAAAACAAAAGTAATCGAGCAAAATCAGTAGGCCACTAATGGGATCTCTTTTTGACCTCGCTAAAATAGAAACATTAGGAACAACCCTTCATGAGAAATACGAAACTAGTGAGATGAACTGAGCTCCACACCATGATGGCTGCAAGACAGCTCGGCTCCGCCACCCACCCCGCCCAAAATAACGATAAACTCTATGCAAATAATATAAATATATACAACACACCAGCAAAGTAACAGGGTAAAACATTTTATTAAATACAATTTACATAACTATTTTATACTTTTTGTTGCCTGATCCGGCTAGCTCAATCGATCGAGCATGAAACTTATGCACTCTGATAGCAAGCGTTGCTGCTGATGCTATGCAGACAAAAACTGGTTTTCAGTTTGTACATTCTTCAAGATTTTTCCATCCAAGGCTGGTTGAGAGTTTGTAGAACGATGGCTTCAGATTTTCAACATACGGTGTGGTGGCGCGGACTGGAAGGGGGCGCTTGGCTCCTGCCCCCTCCCCAAGTCGTGTTGCCCTGGTGTGGCCTAAGATCACCCCCGACATAGGCGGCCGGCTCCCGGCGGAACTTTTTGCCTTTTGATGACTCTTCCATTCTGGACCTTGTCCCACAATCCGTTTGACCTGAAGACACGCTGTAGTGGGGCGCCCCTTTACCGTTTCAGTTGCCATTCCGCCCGCTTTTGCTACACTGCGCCTCTTCCGCCATTCAGCTGTTTACCGCCCGCTCTTGCGACTACAGCGTCTCGCTCACCATGTAGTTGAGTTGCTCCCGCTCTTGCGATGCAGCGATAGGCGGCTGCCACAGGACTCTCAAAATGGCGGCCGGCTCTTCAGATTTGGGCGTGGTCCACTAAAATGGCCCTGGGACACCTTGGAACTCGGACGCTTGTCTGCTAGGGCTTGGGCCCCATTCTCGAAAGCGTCCCCTCAGCCTTGAAGATTCTACAAAAGTCTTGGGGGCCCCGACTCCCGCAGGCTTCTTCTGGGGAGCGGCTGCCATGATTGCTCGTGGAATGGCCACGACTGAGCTACGAGATGGTGGTGCTCTCATGCTGACGCCAGCTTCAGTCTGAAACATCCAGAAACACTGTAGACTACCAATTTGATCAGTTCCGGTAGCGCCCCAACGTGACCAGATAGAGAAGAACTTGCCCTCCCCTCTTTGACTGATGGTTCTTGTTGCCTGTCCCTTCTGTTGTCATTTAAGAGAACTTTTTAGACTGCTGAAAGGGGTTGTGTTCCGACCGCTGGTTGGTGGAGACATTTTGACTATATTCTGGACCTACGTTGTCGCGTAATGCGTTATATGACACGCCGCGTTAGCGCACCCGGAAGTGCTCCGGTGCGCGAAGCGCAGCTTCCCGGAAGCGATCCGGGGCGCGGCGCGCAGTGCGTAACGTAAGCATAACAGGTCATGTGACTTGTTATTAAAACTTTTCATTGGTTCATTTTACTTTTGTTATTCTAATGATGAAAGGCTTGGTCATATGACCTAAAAATTACGCTTTTTATTGCTTTCGAACATTATTTTTTCTTAAACATATATGTTATAATGTTCCAGGCTAATGTACTTTCCCGGAAAATTTACAACTGTCCTGCAAGTAAAATATATTCCTTTTTCTAGAAAAAGGGCGTTTCTTCGTCCCATGACGGAGCCGTTGAGCAAAAGAGGCTCGGCCTGCTGTCTTAGTCGCCGATACGCCTGAATATCAGATTCTTATCGATCACTTTATGTTGCAGGAGTAGAAAACACAACAGCCCTTGACCATTTATCTTTACTGCGTTCCTGCGTATTATACCTTTTATCCGTCATGTAATTGGACTGCTTTATTTCACTTGCCTTTTACTGATTCGAAAACAGTGACTAAAATTAAAAACTTTACCAATGTAAATACTACTACCATGTTTTGTTTTAAAAACCTTTATTGTGAAAATGTCAGTATACAAATACGAGCCTATAACCACGTGGGCCGGCCACGGAGCAAACTGGAATCGTATATGATGAGGAGACATTTACACTGTAGAGGAACGTAACGAGCGGGCCATTAGGTTGCAAGAACTAAGGTGTCTAACAGTTGCGGAATCGGTGGTCGTACATTTTGTAATTAAAATACGACAGGGCCACTTACAATAAAATTATCTAGATATACATTTGCGGGCAAGTACCATGGGTGACGTTAATTTGAACTTTCAATAGTACAGTAATCAATAACACATCAGAACTTAATATCAATAGGGATGTCGAAATATTCAATCAATTCTCGTCCCCGCCCGCCATGTGCTTCAAAACTGCATACGTATCTCGTGATATCAAGGTTGGGCAACCAGTACACAACAAGGAGTTACGAGTCCCATTATTTATACCGGCGCCATTTTGGGCGAGGCCGGGCAGGTCCAGGATATAGTCAAAATGTCTCCACCAACCAGCGGTCAGACCAGAACCCCTTTCGGCAGTCAAAAAAGGTTCAGTTAAATGACAACAGAAGAGATAGGCAACAAGAACCATCAGTCAAAAGAGGGGAGAGCAAGATCTGAAGCCATTGTTCTACAAACTCTCAACCAGCCTTGGATGGAAAAATCCTGAAGAATGTACAAACTGAAAACCAGTTTTTGTCTGTATAGCATCAGCAGCAACGCTTGAGTCAGCTTTGTGTGAAGCCGCCATTTTGATTCAATTAATAGCGTCACCCTGCACACATTCAGGGACCTGGTCGTGTCTTCAGGTCAAACGGATTGTGGGACAAGATGCAGAAAGGAAAAGGAAAAAAGTTCCGCCGGACCCCGGGAGCCGGCCGCCTATGTCATGGGCGATCTTTGGCCACACCAGGGCAATAGTGAAACTGCAGCAGGTGCAAATAAGCTTCAGACAGTGTTACAAGCGCTGCTCAGAACTCTCAACTATGACACCACCTCGGTGCCATCCGGATCTTGGCGCCTTGTGCTGGTTCCGGCCTATTCACACATCAGTCCGCTACTGACACCACCTCACAGGCCAACGGGGCGACCCACGCCGGCTTTCGGCGCAGCATTGTAGGATGGCCACACCAGTGCGGCAACTTGCTGGACACCACGTCGGTGCCATCCAGATCTCGGCGCGTTGTGCTGCCTTCGGCCTACTGTAGCCGCAAGTGCGGACGCAACTCAGCTGGATAGCGAGTGAAACACCAAGTGGCGCCCCACTGCAGCCGAGGAGCCTCCATCTTGGGGGCGACGCACACCACCTCGGTGCCATCCAGATCTCGGCGCGTTGTGCTTCCTTCGGCCTACTGTAGCCGCAAGTGCGGACGCAACTCAGCTGGATAGCGAGTGAAACACCAAGGGACGCCCCACTGCAGCAGAGGAGCCTCCATCTTGGGGGCAACGCACAGCATCACATTGCTTTCCAATGCAGACAGATCCTCAAACAGCCCCCACTGACTGACGCTACCTCACAGGCCAACGGGGCGCCCCACGCCGACTTTCGGCGCAGCATTGTAGGATGGCCACACCAGTGCGGCAACTTGCTGGACACCACCACCTCGGTGCCATCCGGATCTTGGCGCGTTGTGCTGCCTTCGGCCTATTCGCACATTGGTCCGCTACTGATGCCGCCTCACGTGCCAACGGATTTTCTACGCTTTTTATAGTCCTATGCCGCATAACAGGTCATGTGACTTGTTTATAAAACTTTTCATTGGTTCATTTTACTTTTGGTTTCCTAATGATGGAAGGCTTGATCATATGACCTAAAAATAACACTTTTCATTGG
Source organism: Lissotriton vulgaris (assembly GCF_964263255.1). Taxonomy (NCBI): domain Eukaryota; kingdom Metazoa; phylum Chordata; class Amphibia; order Caudata; family Salamandridae; genus Lissotriton; species Lissotriton vulgaris. The sequence goes on from NC_141688.1 coordinate 136,751,449, forward strand.
ATTAAAACATTTTTTTTTCCCAAACGATGAAAGCCCCACCTTGTTTCTGGATGTTTCAGACTGAAGCTGGCGTCAGCATGAGAGCACCACCATCTCGTGGCTCCGTCGTGGTCATTCCGCGAGCAATCATGGCAGCCGCTCCCCACCGGAAGCCTGCAGGAGTCGGGGCCCCCAAGACTTTTGTAGAATCTTCAAGGCTCAGGGGACGCTTTCGAGAATGGGGTCCAAGACCTAGCAGACAAGCGTCCAAGTTCCAAGGTGTCCCTGGGCCATTTTAGTGGACCAGGCCCAAATCCAAAGAGCCGTCCGCCATTTTAATAGTCCTGTGGCAGCCGCCTATCGCTGCACCGCAAGAGTGGGCGCAACTCAACTACATGGTGAGCGAGACGCTGTAGCCGCAAGAGCGGGCGATAAACAGCTGAATGGCGGATGAGGCACAGTGTAGCAAAAGCAGGTGGAATGGCAACTGAAACGGTAAAGGGGCGCCCCACTACAGCAGACGAGCCTCCACCTGGGGAGGCCCGTTCACGCCGCCTCCACCCCCCCCCCCCCCCGGGGCGCCCCACGCCGTTTTTCGGAGCAGCATTGTAGGATCTTAAAACCCATGCGGCCACTTACTGGACATCACCTGGGTGCCATCCACATCTCAGCGCGTTCTGCTGCCTTGGGACTATTCGCACAACAGACCGCTACTGACGAGGCCTCCCCCCGCACCCCCCGGGACGCCCCACGCCTTTTTCGGAGCTGCATTGTAGGATACCAAAAACCAGTGCGGCACCCAGGTAACATCACCTGGGTGCCGTCCAGAACTCAGCACGTTGTGCTGCCTTGGGACTATTCGCACAAAACACAGCTACTGACCATTGTTGCTTCTTTTTTCAAAAAAATGTTTAAATGTATTTACTGTTTTTGTTGCGTTGTATATATTTATAAGTTATTAAAGTGTTATAATCCTACTACTTTGTTGGAGTGCTATATATTTTTAATGTGACACATAATTGTAAAAACTTTGATGTACAAAGAGGCATCCCTGGAATCTTCCGCTTCAGGCTCGGACCCACACACCCTCACAGTGAGAATCCCCTCCCCAAGCACAATACAGGATGGTTATCAGATAGTAGGAACGCGTGTGGTGTGACGGATCTCATCGGGTGGGGGTCTTGATCTACTGTAACTCCTTTGAAGAGGAGTGATTCTCTACAGCTAGGGCCATAAACTACATCTGCAGGGCTAGGTGATAGCCTGGGACCGGCCTGGACAATTGGACACAGAGGAAGAGGAGTGTCAGAGGGTGCGGTAGTGAATAGGGTGAAAGGGAGGTGTTGGGCGGGCACAGGGTGTGATTCTCAGAGAAGAACAGCGCAGATTGGAGGAGGTTTCTGGCCCATGCATGAGAGAGAGAGCGGGGGTGACCAGTGCGTGGGGGAGATGCTTGCGAGGGTGGGGAACCATGCTGAGGATCGGCGGCGTGCAGAGAGTGGGTCTGGTCAAGGCATCTAAAATGGCTGCCGTGCACGACAAAAGTGTGGCATTGGAAAAAAAGCAAGATGGCGCACACAATGTTTATCAATACGGATTAATTTATAACAATTATTTTTAACAATATATTTACTCGCAGTGTGAAAATGGCGATCAACACTTCCTAATTTCCTTCGAATCGAACGTTAACAGAAGTCAAGCGGCAAAAAAAAAAAAAAAAACGCTCGCGCGCAACCGCTGGAAGACAAGTATCAACATATATGAGCCTCCTCAACCACCCTCAGAAAACATAGGGGGTCAGGATACGTCTCCCATACCCCCTTATACCCAATACTCACATTGCTTTTCCTCCATCTACTAATTTAATTAAATCGAAACACAAAATGGCGAATTCACGTTTCGCTACCAGTTTGCGACCCGGTTCGCAAACTGAGAAGTGCTTCTACCGCGAAAAATCAAATTTTTATTATTTGCCCCACGGGACCCTTTAATAACCCCAACATCATTCCTAGGGGGTCAAGAGGGGTCTACCTTGCCCCCTTTCATTAAGTTCCCCCTTCATTTTTCTCCTCCTCTTGTCTCTCGATCCTACCGAGAGACAAGATGGCGGCCGCACCGGACTGTTGAGAATGTTGACAGACACCGGAGAGCCAATCAGCTTCGCTACGCAAAGCTCCGTTACGCAAAAAGTACGCGATCTGGAGCGCTATCTGGGACGCTGTCACAGATATATCTGTTTTTTTAAACGTTAATTTCTCAAAATCCACTGGAGCACATATATTGAGACCCAGCAAAGGCACATCGGGCTAACAGTCCCTATAATTTTGCCAAGTTTCGTGTAAATCCATTCAGCCGTTCGAGCTAAAAGTGAGGCCAAAGGCCCTATGGAAAAATGAATGGGAAAAACGTGTTTTGAGACCCCCTTTTTTCTCGGCCCCCCCTCGACGGAACCCCCCCAAATGTTCAGGGGCTGCTCAGAAACAAAATGTGCCATTTTCCTGAAAATTTCAGCCGATTCCGTCCACGAACGTCAAAGTTATTAGACATAGAATTTTCAAAAGTTCCATAGAGAAAAAACTCCTAACTATATATACCTACTGGCTATCGTCAGTAGGTAATATATATATATATATATATATATATATATATATATATATATATATATATACCTACTGGCGATAATATATATATATATATATTACCTACTGGCGATAGCCAGTAGGTATATATAGTTAGGATTTTTTCTCTATGGGATTTTTGAAAATTCTATGTCAATATAACTTGGGCGTTTGTGGACGGAATTGGCTGAAATTTTCAGGAAAATGGCACATTTTGTTTCTGAGCAGCCCCTGAAAATTTGGGGGGGGTTCGTCAAGGGCGGGCCGAGAAAAAAGGGGGGTCCCAAAACGCGTTTTTCCCATGTTAATTTCCATAGGGCGGTTGGCCTCACTTTTAGCTCAAACGGCTGAATGGAATTGCACGAAACTTGGCAAAATTGTAGGGACTGTTAGCCCGATGTGCCTTTGCTAGGTCTCAATATATGTGCTCCAGTGGATTTTGAGAAATTAACGTTCAAAAAAAGATATATATCTGTAACAGCGCTCCGGGCAGCGCTCCGGTTCGCGTACTTTTCGCGTAACGGAGCTTTGCGAAGCGAAGCTGATTGGCTCTCCGGTGTCTGTCAACATTCTAAACAGTCCGGAGTGGCCGCCATCTTGTCTCTGGGTAGGATCGAGAGACAAGAGGAGGCCAAAACAAAGGGGGAAATGAAGGAAAGGGGGCAAGGCAGACCCCTTCTGACCCCCTAGGATTGATGAGGGGGATATTATAGAGACACGCGGGGCAAAAAAAAAAAAAATCTGATTTTTTCGCCGTAGAGACGCGTCTTGGTACGCGAACAGGGCAGCTAACCAAGCAGCTAACCGGGCAGCTAACCGGCAGTGTAACGGGAGTCTGAGGGGTAGCTGATTGGCTGTCAACATTGTAAACAGTCCGGAGCGGCTGCCATCTTGTCTCTCTGTAGGATCGAGAGACAAGAGGTGGTGAAAAACGAAGGGGGAAATGAAGGAAAGGGGGCAAGGTAGACCCCTCCTGACCCCCTAGGATTGATGAGGGGGATATTAAAGTGCCCCGCGGGGCAAAAAAAAAAAATGCGATTTTTCGCCGTAGAGGCCCGTCCCGGTACGCGAACCGGGCAGCTAACTGGGCAGCTAACCGGCAGCGTAACGGGAGTCTGAGGAGAAGCTGATTGGCTGTTAACATTGTAAACAGTCCGGAGCGGCCGCCATTTTGTCTCTCGGTGGGATCGAGAGACAAGAGGTGGAAAAAAAAAGGTGTAAATGAAGGAAAGGGGTAAGGTAGACCCCTCCTGAACCCCTAGGATTGATGAGGGGGCTATTAAAGTTCCCCGCGGGGCAAAAAAACCGGGCAGCTAACCGGCAGCGTAACGTAACATATTGTGTTTTTGGAGCGTTTGTTTGCATACCGGGTAGCGTTCCGGTAAGCGTAACAAGGGGAAAATCAAGAGAAACAGTAAAATAAAATTTAAAGGAGTAGATTTCCACCAAACTTGGCAAAATTGTAGGGACTGTTTGTTTGATGTGCCTTTGCAAGGCCTCAAGATATGTGCACGTGTGGATTTTGTCTAATTAAGGTTAAAAAAATATATATATATCTGTAAGCGTGCTCCGGCGCGCTTACGTTACGGGTTTTGTTTGCGCTGCAGAGACGATACGTCACGGTTATGCGATGCGTCATGAGGCGTCTCACGGGCTATGTGATATGTCACGTAATAAAGAATATATTTTAAAGCTATAGATATTAGCTTTTAAAAAACCAATGAAATTCACTGAAAAAACCATAGGTTATAGACCATATATAGTTAGAAATTTGCATTTACAAAACCTTGAAAATTCACTGAAAAAACCATAGGTTATAGACCATATATAGTTAGGGATTAGCATTTACAAAACCTTATTTTACTTGCACAAAACCATTGAAATTCCATATATAGTTAGTTGCACTAACTATATATCGCGCACCCGCAATCCACTGCTAATGATGTCACATATTACATCATTCATGACATGGTCAGTGACATCACTGATGACATCACTGATGACATCTCAAATGACATCACTGATGACATCACTGATGACATCTCAAATGACATCACTGATCACATCACTGATGATATCATTTATGTGATAATACAATGAACATCTTCAGACTCTAATATAACCTTAGATACAATCAGTATAAACAGACACTCACAGACTGTCACTTATCCATGGAGTTACTCACACACCTAGTCAGTTATGCAAACAATCAATCACACCTCCATTTCCTCAACAATGCAGTTATACACACCTTACTTAATCAAACATATACTAACACATATTTACTGTCTTATACAATCCCTGATACAAGTTCACAATGATCCATACAGCCATTCACACATTCACTGGCTCTTATGCACAGTTATTTATATATGTCAACTCTCACATGTACTGTGTTTTACATATGTACTTACTTTGACATGTAGCACTGAGATATCCATTCACTCACCAATACACTCATGCACACAGTCAACCGCCCATACAGCTGTTTCCACATGCACTTTTGAACCCATACATTTAGTGAATCAACTGCTCACACATCTATGCACAGTCATACACCTCCCAGCCACCCACACACATACTCAGTCTCCCATACAAATACTTGGGCAACCATTCAATAACCCATATAGTTACTCATATAGCTACTGATTTAAACATGCAGCAGTTTACAGAACAACAGATATAATGATGCACAAATTAAGACAGTTTAGTCACTAACCCATGCACTCAGTGAGACACATTTAATCATTCTCTCATACAGTCAGTCATGCACCTACTAAATCCTTCATCCAGACACTTATACATCCACTCATTTTTCAATATGTAAGACATATTTCAACTTTACAGAAATATACAGTCACTGGGTGTTGTCATCAGTGATGTCATCAGTGATGTCATTTGAGATGTCATCAGTGATGTCATCAGTGATGTCATTTGAGATGTCATCAGTGATGTCATCAGTGATGTCACTGACCATGTCATGAATGATGTAATATGTGACATCATTAGCAGTGGATTGCGGGTGCGCGATATTTAGTTAGTGCAACTAACTATATATGGAATTTCAATGGTTTTGTGCAAGTAAAATAAGGTTTTGTAAATGCTAATCCCTAACTATATATGGTCTATAACCTATGGTTTTTTCAGTGAATTTTCAAGGTTTTGTAAATGCAAATTCCTAACTATATATGGTCTATAACCTATGGTTTTTTCAGTGAATATATATATATATATATATATATATATATATATATATATATATATATATATATTTTTATATATATATATATATATATATATATATATATATATATATATATATATATATATACATAATATTAACAAAACATATACAACATTTTTTCCGTAGGATAGCGAGAGGGTTAAATAAATTTACTATTCACACTCCAGAGAGTGCAACAGTAGGGAATGCGTTGGATAGCGTAGGGGTAAAAATTACTATTCCCACTCCAGGGAGCGCAACAGTAGGGAAAGCGTTGGATAGCGTACGGTTAAAAATTACTATTCCCACTCCAGTGAGCGCAACAGTAGGGAAAGCGTTGGATAGCGTAGGGGTAAAAATTACTATTCCCATTCCAGTGAGTGCAACAGTAGGGAAAGCGTTGGATAGCGTAGGGGTAAAAATTACTATTCCAACTCCAGAGAGTGCAACAGTAGGGCAAGCGTTGGATAGTGATAGGGTAAAACTTACTATTACCACTCCAGAGAGAGCAACAGTAGGGAAAGCGTTGGATAGCGTAGGGATAAAAATTACTATTTCCACTCCAGAGAGCGCAACAGTAGGGAAAGCATTGGATAGCGTAGGGTTAAAAATAACTACTCCCACTCCAGAGACTGCAACAGTAGGGAAAGTGTTGGGTAGCGTAGGAGTAAAAATTGCTATTCCCACTCCAGTGAGTGCAATAGTAGGGAAAGTGTTGGATAGCGTAGGGATAAAAATTATTATTCCTACTCCAGAAAGTATAACAGTAGGTACGGCGTTGGATAGCGTAGGGATAACAATTACTATTCCCACTCCAGTGACTGCAACAGTAGGGAAAGCGTTGGAAAGCGTAGGGGTAAAAATTACTATTACAACTCCAGAAAGTGCAACAGTAGGGAAAGCGTTGGATAGCGTAGGGGTAAAAATTACTATTCCCACTCCAGTGAGTGCAACAGTAGGGAAAGCATTGTATAGCGTAGAGGTAAAAATTACTATTCCAACTCCAAAGAGTGCAACAGTAGGGAAAGCGTTGGATAGCGTAGGGGTAAAAATTACTATTCCCACTCCAGTGAGTGCAACAGTAGGGAAAGCGTTGGATAGCGTAGGGGTAAAAATTACTATACCTTCTCCTGTGAGTACAATAGTAGGGAAAGTAAATCCTTCATATATAAATATAAATAACATGAATATTAATACAAATTCCAAAATAATTAAAATATTTTACAATTTTATAAAATGTATTTATTAATCAATTAAAATTACAAATAAAAATTAACTGATAATAAAAATTACCTAGTAATACTAATGATTTACCAATTACCCAAAAATTAGTTTACAATATAAAAATAAATAAAAATTAGACACAAAAAAATATTTTAAAAATGTAATTACTTACAATTAAATTACTTCCCAAGCCATTCCCCTATAAACATACAACCCACTACAGAAAATAAATAATGTAAAAAAAGTAACATATTTATCAATTAATCAATTACAATAAATTACAAATTATATTTTAATTAATTACCAATTAATAATTAATTAAAAATAATTCTAAATAAATAACATATTTAATAAGTTATAATTAAATTACTTTCCACCCTATTCCCCTCTAAACCCACAACCCGGTACAGAAAATAAATTACTAAAATTAACATATTTATCAATTAAAAAATTAAAATTAATTACCAATTATATTTTAATTAATTACCAATTAAAAATTAATTCTAAATAAATATCAATAAATAAAATAACATATTTAATTAATTATAATTAAATTAATTCCCACCCTATTCCCCTGTAAGCCCACAACCCGCTACAGAAAATAAATTACTTAAATTAACATATTTATCAATTAATCAATTAAAATTAATTACCAATTATATTTTAATTAATTACCAATTAATAATTATTTAACAATTATTTCTAAATAAATAACAATAAATAAAATAACATATTTAATTAATTATAATTAAATTACTTCCCACCCTATTCCCCTATAAACCCACAACCCGCTACAGAAAATAAATTACTAAAATTAACATATTTATCAATTAATCAATTAAAATTAATTACTAATTATATTTGAAATAATTACCAATTAATACTAAATTAACAATTAATTCTAAATAAATACCAATAAATAAAATAACATATTTAATTAATCATAATTAAATAACTTCCCATCCTATTCCCCTATAAACCCACAACCCGCTACAGAATTATATTACACAAAAATTAAAAATAAATATTAACTTGCCTTAAATTCGATATTTTTGTTGTCTATATTATGTCTAGTCGATATTATGTCCATTCTTTATTTTTGATTCAATATTATTTCCATTCTATTCGATATGAAAATTTTCTAGTCAATATTTTGGTAGACTATATTATGTCTAGTCGATAATATGTCTATTCTATATTTTATACTCGATATTATGTCTAGTCGATAATTAAAACTCAATATTTTGACTCTATACCGCTTGATTCCAGTGGCATGGAGAGCACAGGGTCCAAGTCTGGACATATCCGTCTCACTCGGCGTGACAAATGCAAAAAGGACAATTGATGGACAAAATGCAGAACAATGTCATACATTCATCCCATTAAAGAAATCTGGGGCTAAATGCATTTTTTCTTTTTTTTCAGTCTAGGGAAGACCTAGCTTGTCAGTTCGGGCTGGACTGTTCCTATGAGGCACCGGGTTAAGACTGATTTGCATATGGCTGGGTCTGAACTGGGGTGGTGAAGTGAGCTAAACAATGATGATGGATTTAACCTAGATCTGTGACTGGGGCTGAGTGTCTGAAAAGTTTCAGCGCTCATCCATCATTTCCTTGTGTTTGCTTTGTTCACTTAAGTTGGCACGGTATGCCCAGAGGAGGGTCCCTTGCTCACTTTGCCAATTGATTCAAACTAGCTTGGCTGATAAGGGGTATTACCCAAAACTGGTCCCAGGGTGCTTGTTTTTGGTTCAGGGAAGACCTGCCTTGGCAGTCCGGGCTGGACTGTTCTCATGAGGCACAGGGTCAAGACTGATTTCCATATGGGTGGGTCAGAACTGGGGTGGCGAAGTAAACTAAAGATGGATTCAACCAAGATATGTTGTTCGGAGTGAGTGTCTGAAAACTGTCAGTGCTCTGTCCATCATCTCCTTGTGTTTGCTTCAGTTCTCAGGTAGTAGCTCTTCTTTGTCTGCATCTTCTTCTTGTCCATCTAATATGATGTTCATAGTCCAGGAATGCCAGCTAAATATTGAATTTTGGGGTGTTAAAGGGGATGACAGGTAGTAATTAATGGGCTACCTATCCTTAGGGTGCCTACATACTCTAAGTGTACGCTTCCTGTAGGAAGCTGCACTACCATAGCCCTGATAGGTAACCCCGGATGTATTCGGCATAGCGGTGCTACACGGATGGCCACGGAGTTGAGAATAAACTCCGTGGAACTCTGTGAAGCTCAGCTACGCAACCCGCTTACCCTTTCTCGGGAAATGCACATGCGTGGGCATGTGTGCAAACACAGTTTTTCCAGAGAACGTGATGAAGAGGAGGAGGGCAGCCTGGGGCAGCTAAGGTAAGGTGTTTTTAATTACTTTATAGTTGTTTTATTTAACTTGTAATAAATTAGTAATAGGATGGGTGGGAGGTGGGGCCTGGCCAATTCCACTCCGCCACAGAGTGTGTGGAGATTTGCCTACTCTGTGTTCTCCACAGAACACGGAGTAGACAAATCTCCACACACTCCACGGCCGGAGCAGAGGTCTCCACCAGGGGTTACTGATGATGGTGGATTTTCAAAAGTGGGGTTCACATCGCCTGCTACACCTTAGGGGTGTTGCTGGTTGACTGTGGGCACACCTTCTCTTCTAACTCATTTTCCCACCTTTCCTCTCACCAAAATGGGAGCAGAAAAGAGGGGTTGAGATCCTCCGCTATCTGGAGATGCCTGGGTTACATTTCAAAGGCAGTTTCACCTTTGAAGCTTCCTGTCTTGGGAGACCTTCCTGTCCTGGGGGAGGTGTGAAGTATCTACACCCAGAGTTGGCTTTGTTACTGGCCCCTGAGAGTGCTGGCTGTTACCTCATGTTGTCTGAAACATGTTTGGTGGTGGCAGGCTGGCTGGAACTCGACAGAGACCACACCAGTGATTGGTAGGTTTTCAGGGGACCCTCTAAAGTGTCTCAGGTGTGCATGTATTAATAAATCCAACATTGGCATCAGTGAGGATTTATTAGGATGAGATGTTTGGTACAGTACCAAACATCTTAGGGTACAGGCTAGAGCATCATGGAGCTAAAAAACTCATAATGACAAGTATCCAGTCTATGTACTTTCTATTGCTTCCCTGTGCACTTACAATATCTAAGAATGGCTCAAATATTGCTGGTTCATAGCTGCTCTTGCAGATATGTCCACACATGTGATATACTGCACCCGGCTTAGGGCAAAAAGGCCTGCAGAGGGGTGTCTAACCTATATATATCATACAGTGATTGGGGGCATGGCACACGGGACTATGTGCCATGTTGATTGGTATGTTTTCTCTGCACCAAGACACGCACCCTGCAATGGCAGTCTCAACAGTCTTGGTGAGGGTTCCTTGGATCGGAACAATCTGTGCTGCAGCCCTAGTGGAACCCTCTTCAGTGCCCATGCTCTAGGTACCATGGGTAAAATTTACTAGGGACTTGCAGGGGTGGCTGAAGTTGTGTCAGTCGTGGTACAGTTTTGTGAAGGAGAACTCGCACAGGGAGGCTGGTTAACAGGCACCCAGTGCACTTACAGTTTGAAATCACATTAGGCAGAAAGTAGGGCCTAACCATGTTAAAAGAGGCACTTTCATACAGGAGGCATTCCATGGGTATCGTGGTAGGTCTTGCCATGCAACCCCCACTGATGTTGACACTGCCCCACATTTACAAGCCCATGTAAACCTGTGAATGGGCCAAAACCTTACACCTCTCGAGATAAGACACAATGAGGAGAAATTACTTTATTTCTCCTCGTTTATTCCTCTTTCTATGTGTGCTGCATTCTGCAGATGGGTATGGGAGCATAGGACCAGGTCATCTGCAAAGTCCAGATCGTTGTTGTGAGTCCAAGGTGTCCACTGGTTCTCATTTCTTCCCCTTGCTGTGGATGTCCTCATGATCCACTAAACGGCTAGCAGTAAAAGAAAAGGCTACAGCAACTCTGGCAGACCTCTATCCTCACTTGAAAGGTTTCAGTAACTTTTCCTCCATAGACTAATTTGCAGGTCATTCCCTCCTAAGAGTTCCTGATGATTCTTACAAGTTTATCTGGCACACCTTAGTGGCAGTGGAGTTTCCAAAGGATGTCTTTGTCCCTGCAGTTGAATGCCTTCTCATAGTCACTAAAGTTAACCTAGAGGGTGGAGTTTCATTTCATAGGCTGTGCAAGTGTGTCTCCCCCAGAGCCCCTTCTCATGCGCTCCCAAACTCCAACAGGGCCACTAGGGCAGCATGACCACGAAGGGCAATTCTCAGTGAGAAATACCATGATCTTTGTAAGTGGAGGTTGGGGAGAAATTTGATAAATAATGCAAATGTGTTTTCTGAATTATAGTACCTAGGAATATGATTTTACCGTTTCTGTGTATTAGAAACAGATATGGATCATTTTTAGGGCATCACAAAATTTAAAAAAGTGTTATATTTTATTTGAATTTATGTTAAATGTGTTTACATATTGAAGCACAGTAAAAAGGATGAATAGTTTCAGGAAAAACACTGTTACTTGTCCCAGACAGATCCCTCCTCCAGCACAGGCCCAAGCCGCTCAAGTGCAGCAGTCTTTGGAATTATAGGAAGTGGGCGGAGCTGGCCTCCACCCGCGGAGCTGGGAGTCCTGTCACCGCTTCTCAGAGTTGGCTAAAGCTAATAAAATTCGATCCTACTGAGAGCTTTTAATGGAACACAAGGTCCAAAAAGCAACCATATTGGTGAGATGTAAAGGCTCCTGTTTTTTGTAAATCCAGGCTCATGGTCAGGTGTCCTCTGCCTGTTCAAATCTGCATTTAAGATCATAGCAAAGTAATATTTGTTTGTAAGATTTTAACAATGCAATGCGTAAGTTTTCTTAGCCCTCTCTATTTATATTACAATATGTAACCTCTTTAAGTAGGGCCCTGTCTTTTATACTGTCCCCTGCAAATTGACACATTTGCTAGTCTTTTGACACGTTTAAGAGTTTTTTTAAATTGAATTGATATCGTATTTTTCTTCAGCACTATGTTGATGTAATTTATACCTATGGTATGAAGTGCTACTGTATTTATCTCTGAAGAGGTCAAAATTATTAAAACATTCAAATTAATAAGAAGGTATGGACTTTCCAGGCGCTGCTTTAAGAACCAATGGATCATTGGTAGGTGAAATATTTCTATTCCAGGGTTATATTCCCAATCTACATAAACATAGGGGCATATTATTAAGGGGTTTATCCCCGCTTTTTTGGCTTTAAAAGCCAAGAAAGCGGAGATAAAATTATCTCCCTATTACCTAGCTGCCGCTAACACCAGTTAGCGGCAGCTAGTAGGAGATAGCGACCATCTTGGGCCCCACTTTGCATGTCAGTGATATTTATCACTAATGAGATGCAAAGTGTGCGTGCCAAGATGTTAGAGACTGAAAACAGTCGCTAACATCGCTATCTCCTATTACCAACTTTTGGAGATATTCGCGCTAAGCGGGAATATCTCCAAAAGCTAACACCTGCCCTGAGCAGTTCTTAGCCATGTTATCCAATGGGAGGTGGATAACATGGCTAAGAGCATTAGCTCGCTAATGCATGAATATCGCTGACTTTTCAGCGATATTCATGCTTTGCGGCGATTTTTACCGCATTTGCGTTAAACCTTGGTAATACCAAGGTTTATTTGCGGTACAAATCGCCGCAGCGCGGTGGTAAATTTTTGTCTCTAACCAAGCAATAGCGATAATTATCGCTATTGCTTGGTAATATGCCCCATAGTTGTTCATTTGACTTCAATGTTACAGCTGGGCTGTAAACTCCGCTCCATTCGAAACATTTCCAAAGTTTTCCGTGCTCCGCAGAGCACGCAGATTTCGTAAAACTCAGGGGCATATTATCAAGGACTGGCGTTAAAATTATCGCCGCTTTAGCACAGTTTTTTGCAGCTACAGCGGCGATAATTTTATCGCCGTGCTTGATACCATGCCCCTCGACTCCGCTAAGCAGAGTATTTTCCTCGCTCGCCAACGTAAAATTTGCGAGCGACCACGGAAAAAATCCAATACGAGACCATCGCTGAGTCCAAGGTACCTTGCTTGTCCCTGGTGCGTACACTTATAGCATCCTGATTGTGAAAAAAGTGACTATACGTTAGTTTAACTAACAAATAGGAAAACCCGCAAGATTTCGGAATTTGTACATATGTATGTATGGTATTCTCACATATAAGGTGCAAACCAGTTTTCCAATACCCTTTTTGAGAAGAACTGAATCACTGAGGATATTCTGCGTGTGTTGGGTTAGGGAATGCATGCTATTTTTTTTTACTCCTGAAAAATCATTTTCCCATGAGGAGTATCCCCTTCTTCTTCACCTTTACCCCATTCTAAGAAATGAGGTCTCTATGCACATTGCTACTATTCCTTCACCACCTTCCGCCGGATCGTTTGTGTGTACGATTTGAAGCAGAGGTAAGTGTGCATATGTGTACTCACATAGGTATGTTTCTGTGAATGTGCATCTCATTTCTATTGGATTTCCTACACCACCCAACCACTACCTGAGGAATACCCCTTACCCTGCACACACTACAGAAACGTTACTCTCCCCACTGAGTAAAAACGTGCACTAACGCTGCCTTTGTGCATCGGATCATGCTTTTGCAAGCAGAAGATGAAGCTATTGTAGCACCTTGGTCTAAGTAAGAACAGGACCCTGAGAATCAGCCTAAGCCATCTTGGCGCATAGCCAAGTAACCTTAAGGAATGGGCCTGCAGCCTTTACTGTGACATCACCACTCACCATAAATCAACAATGCCCACTCCACTCCACCTCGCGTTACAAGAAAAGAGTAGCAAACTGGTGGATTAAGGATGCATGTCGGAAAACAATGATTTCCTGTACTGCCTAGGCTTTTGTTCTTTTTTGGTTAGATGTGAGCATTTAATGCAGTAAAATCCATCAAATGTTTTACAGATTTTCTCTGTTTAAAAACACAAAAATGCACAAGAAGTAAATTAATAAGTAAAACCCTCAAGCACAAAACGATCAAAAGTCGTGACTGAATACGTTTGATATATTTCTGTATCTCATAAGAATCGCATCAGCAAGTCTTTCTTAAAGCTCTTCTACCTCTGAGTCATACAATCCCTCGATGCGTCAGTGAGAAATGCCATGATCTTTGTAAGTGGAGGTTGGGGAGAAATTTGATAAATAATGCAAATGTGTTTTCTGAATTATAGTACCTAGGAATATGATTTTACCGTTTCTGTGTATTAGAAACAGATATGGATCATTTTTAGGGCATCACAAAATTTACAAGTGTTATATTTTATTTGAATTTTTGTTAAATGTGTTTACATATTGAAGCACGGTAAAAATGATGTATGGTTTCGGGACCACTGCTGCTTGCTGTTTCTTTCCTTAGAAGATAATGGTCTGAACAATAGAGAAGTTCACTGTAAAACTTTCCATTTTATTAAGAAGGTGGGCGTATGCTGTGGTTTGCATTGATTTGCTTCGTCAGTTTTGTTTCTGGTGGGTGGAAAATCAATCGCCGACACCCACTGTTGAAAGTAATCTTGTTCAATTGAAACACGATAGACGGGAAGGTAAACAACTAAGCTGGAAGGGAACCAGAAACATCAATTCAGAGCTTGAAAGGAGGTACTTTCTGAGGTCGTGATGGAAAAGTAGTGCTAGCCCAGTAGTTTGAAAGTATTAACTTAGTGTAGCCATAGTCTTAAAATCCATCATTGTATGCTATAGTTTTACTTTGCAGTACTTGTTTGCAGTCACCTATACCCAGGGGCTTAACTTGGTTAGTTAGATTAGAGGGGTATAAGCTTCAGATTTCCCAACAATCACGCTGGCATACCTTGTTAAAATACATTATGAGCAAGGCCACACTGGGAACGCAAACCGTTCCTGGCATTATAGTCCGGCCAGCGGGGGTGGGTGGAGTGCGGGTAAACCACTCGGCTGCTTTTGTTACAGGGGGCCGATATTCGAACTACTCTGCAAAAACGACCCACAGTAACAAAAATGGGCCCCCAAGGGTCAAAAACCAGCCCCCACCCTGGCGGCCCACCGGGGAAACGCCCAGTGCCGCTATGACCGGTCCGGCCCTGATCATGAGAAACAGCACGCAATGAGGCCTTAAGAGGCAGTGGAAAGAGAGAGGAATGCAGATTGATAAGGGTACTTAAATCACAATGGTTTACAACTAACCAGGTTTTAAGGCAGAGAGTGTGTCAGTGTGGGCATGTAAAATTCCAGGGTGAAATCTGACTGATGCCTCACCATACCTGACTGAGAGCACCTGTGTCCAACTGTGTAATACAGAATACATTTTTAGTGGGATGTAAGCCCCTCCCCCAAAAGCTATGCCCCTGCCTATACCAAGAAAGCAGTATCCATACAAATATTCTTCATTCTCTTTCCCATTTTGTTACGCGATCAGGGGAAGGTGGTCTAGAAACAATCAATTGGCCTTTTTTATAGTACTACAAATGGGTTGGCCCTGTCTTTAGCATGTGGTTTGGTGTGCTTTACAGCTAGGGACCCTGAACCTCCGGTTGAATGTCCCCCATGTTCCATCCTTTTGAACGATCATCGGTGATAATGTTCGCTGTTAAAGAGGGGGGAAGGGGCATTTGGAGTATAGAGTAGTGGAAGGTTTTTGAGGCATTGTGGCCTTCCTAGCTTAACGCCTCACGCAGCCACTTCAGAAACGCAGAGCTGCACCATATTTACAAGAATATGGTGCAGCCCTGCATTCCCTACTTGCGCTGGCGCTACAGTTAGCATGCTAGCACCAATGCAGACAGCCTTGCACCATAGTACAAGGGTGTCTACATACAGGGGAAGAATGTTCAAGTGCAGGAAGGTCCCCCTTCCTGCACATAAACAATCTTTCAATGCTGTTTTGTAACTTCTATGTGTGCTGCTTAATGCAACACACATAGAAATTACAAAACTGAATTTTTACAAATGATTGTTTATGTGCAGGAAGTTGGACCTTTCTGTACATAAACAATCAATGGCCTTTTCTGTATTCATGTGTGCTGCCAAATGCAGAACACATGAAAATAGCAAAAACAAGAAGAAATGAAACGATTCTCCTCGTTGCGCCAGGGTAAGACCAAGTTTTCCCTGGTCTAAATTCTGGTGCTGCTTCCTTCTTACGCCTCCCTTGTAAATAGGGGGCAGCATCATAATCAATGGGTGTTGCGGTGAAACGCAAACAGCTCACCCAATGCCCTCCCCTTTCATGCTAAGCATGGCGTGAAAGAGGGCCTTATTTACAAGGCAGTGTTAAGCCGAGTTAAGTCGCTCAATGCTGCCTAGTAAATAAGGCGAAGCCCCTATCACCACAGGAAGGTCATAATAAGTGACGCTCCTGTGGTGATAGGGGCTTGTAAATATGCCCCATAATCTTTATGATCACTTAGAGCCAATGTAGTGTTTAGTGTGGCTGTGATATGAACACATTTCCACATGTGCAGGCATAATCTGGCTGTCTACTTTTAGGGTCTTTGCTGCTTGTTAGTTAACCTTTTGATAGCCCAGTGCAACAAATGTATCATTAGTCACCAGGGTTCTTGTTAACTCCGCTCAGTTGTCAGAACTGAGTGGTAGAAGAAATTTTGAAGGAGAGAGCGCTGCGGTTTGTTGCCTTTAATGTTGATTGCAAGATAAAATACATCTCTGAAACAAATATGACCAAGTTCTGACCTTTCATAGTGGTACATTGTGATTTACCAAGGCTGGTGGTAATCTTTTTTTTATAAAACTTTTTATTGAAACAGACATTGGTTCAAATAAACAGTACAGAGGAGTCAGCCAGATTATATGCAGTAATACGGTACAGGAGGAGGATTATATCATGACATAGGAGGGGAATGTTACGGGGTGAGGGGGACGTTTTGTTCAACACAACAAGGTGGTGTACACATTTCTCCACAATAACTATTTTAAGGGCTCCAAATTCGGGACCACTTTTTGGGGCAACATCTGGCAACATACACCTTCTTCTCCCTAAACATACACCAATCAAGGTCCCTTTCCTAAGCCTCTAATGTGGGTGGTTTAGCAGTGCTCCATAGTTGTGCAATATTTCTCTTGACGATCATGACCCCAGAGTGGCCCATTGCGTCTGGTGATCGTTCAGGTCTATGGGTTCCCAGATGTTTAGGAGACACCCTCTTGCCTCTAGATGGAGACGGATATGTAGAACTGCATATGTAGCACTGCATATAATGTCTCATGTACCTCGTGCCAGAAGGAGCTGACGTGTTTACATTCCCATATGATGTGTACGAACGTTTCCAAATGGCCACATCTTCTTTTGCACTCCCCACTATTGATTTTTCCCATATGTATCAGACGGGGCCTGGTGATATACACTCTGTGAATTTTTTTTAGCTGTACCAGTCTAAGGCGTGCCATAATGGCGACCACTCTCGGGGAAGACATTGCCCCTGCCAGTCGTCATCATCTATCTCAATCGCATCACCCATCCATCTCTCCTGTAATGCCTGAAGGGGATCTGTTATGTTGTTAATTAGTTTTTTGTATATTAAGGAAATCGTCTTGTCTGGTAGGTGGCCATCCAAGATCCTGTCCTCTAAGGGTGAGGCCTCGGGAGGAGCTGTCCCCCTAGGTAGAAATGATTGAAGTGAGTGTAGAACCTGTGCATATTGGAAGTATTCAGTGTCGGCCAGATCTTATTCCTTCTGTAGCGTGGTGAACGCTCTGGACCCTGTACCTGCTCATTACTTTAGGGAGGTGGAGGGCCTTCAGAGAGACCTGTTATGGGACGGAAGACCACGTATTGCCCTAAAGAAGCTGACCTTAAGCTGGTACGATGTTGGCATAAGCCTCTCAGACATTAAAAAATATTACTTGTCAGCACGCCTTGCGGCTGTTAACCACGGCACCTATGGCCGAGGTGACGACCCTAGCTATGTCATGGATAAATGACTCCTTCCCGGAGGCAATTACAACAGGGCTTTCTATTTGCGACCTAAACGATACCCCCACTGACAGGCCCCACCAACCACACGGTTCAAATTTGGCACAACGCAATTGTGGCATCCTGCTAATGCAGCTTGTTGCCAGGTTGCCACATGCATTAGAATGCTCTGTACAGGTTCTGAGGTTGTTTAGTTTAGAGTATCCAGGCAGTTAAGCTTGGACCTTGCTACTGGCGACTGTTTATCCTGTGGATGGGATCCTATTCTACAATAAATACTTATTTTATTTACAACTCACCATTGAACTTCTTTACATTGGCGACGAGGATGGGATCTAACATTACTCCTAAATCTTTTTGATCAAACCAACTGAAAATATTGTCTCCTTTTTGTGAAATATAAATTTTTGAGTTAGTGAGTCTCCCCTTGTAATCAATGTTTCCTAGGAAGTACCCTACAAGCTCTATAGGTTTCCTACCATATGCAAGTGGTTTTATATCCGGATGAAACATCTTAATATTCCCTTGTAAATACTTGAGATAAAATTCTTTTGCCACAATGGTGATTTTGGCACCTGAATCAAATAATACCTTAATGGAATGACCATTAACCAAAATTTCATCAATAGGACAATTCTTTGGTTGGGGACCAAAAACTACTTGGACCAAAACTTGGCCACAGTCAACATTTTCATCACATTCACTTGTCTCATCAAAATCATAAAAAATCTCATTAACCTTGCCTTGCCTTTGTACTCCCACCCCTTGCAAGCAACAGTGAAATGTCCCTTTCTTTTGCACTTGCCACAAGTGGCTTTCCATCCAGGACATTGCCTGTCGTTTGCAAAATGTCCCATTTTGCCACATCTAAAGCATTTCACTTGCGCAAAATCAATTTTTTTATCTGGTTTACCATTGAGAGGTTTGTTACTGGTTACATCTCTCATACTACTTCTCTGGCTAGCATTTCATTTAGTTACATTCGAGGTCTTAACAAGACTAACAGTACTTTTGTCTTTGCTTTCACCATTCTTTTTTATGACCTCTACACATTTAATAGAATGTTCAATCCTTTTTGCTATGGTAATCACATCATCTAAATCAGGCTCATCTTTCTGCCATAACTCTTCTCTAACACGTTCAATGCTACATCCCAGCATGAACTGATCCCTTATTCTTTCATCAATAGAGGCAGCAAATTTGCAAGATGATGCTAATAGGGCAGTTATATAGTTCTCTATGATTTCTTCTTCGAGTTGTAATCTTCGACCAAAATGATATCTCTCTAAAATAGTAGATACTTTCGGAAGGTAATGTTTGTCTAGCATTGCTATACAAATTTCATACTCATTTAGATTCCTATCTTGTATTTCAGGAAGGTGATCAAACACCTCCTGGCCCTCCGACCCTAAACAGTGTAATAACAAAGCTGTTTTCCTTTCCGCACTTAAGTTGGCACCACAAACTTTTGCATATCTTTCAAAGACTTTACACCACTTTTTCCATCTAATGGAAGGATCCCCAGGAGATTGTAAGAAGAACGGAGGAGCTGTGACGTTCTGCATTATGTGAACTGAGCCAACTTTACATAAAATATAACAATGTCAATGCAAAAGTTATGTCAAACAATATAACATTAAGGATACTTTTCAAGACCAGTAATAATGAATGGCTACTGTAATTTCTACACTTAGTGAAAAATATAAGATTATGAAAACATTTAGAAAGTAGAAATGGTGTAAAGATTAAAATATTATTTTTGAAAAACAGTCTCAGTGTCTTTTCCCTTTCTTTTAAACATAAACTAAATCACACAGTTTCATACCTGCTGCTGCGCGATATTTCTGTGAACAGAGAAGCACTTCAGAGTGAAATTTGACAAGAATCGTGACGTATGTGCTGCTGTGGAAAGAAAATGATAGCAATCGTCACGAATATGCTGCTCTGAAAATAAAATGGCCGCCACGTTGTCGTAAATATGTCATTACGCTCCTGCGTGATGACAATTACTCAGGAGGCAGTCTGTGAGGAAGAACTGTAAAGCTCTGGTGGAATTGTGGTGTCCGTGAGTGAGGGAGAACGTTGCACTCGAGCAGAAGGCACGGTAAGCTTTTAAAAAGATGCCGATGCTAGGGCCGATGCTGAGTTGTTTACTTTTTATTGTGTACGGGCAGGTCGGGAGCGCTTAAAATGACAAAAACTGAGCAAGTGAACGCTGCGTTTAAAATCACCAACACGAGCAAGTGTGTGCTGCGCAGGGAAAGACTGCCAAATGGTGCTGCGCAGGGAAACACTGCAAATGGGGTGAAACAAATTGTCAAAAGATGCAAAGTAAAGCGCTTTTCCAAAAACTCCACCGACTAGCAATCAGCCCAAAACTTCTCTTTGCATGAAAAGAGCGCTGTCCACAGAAGTCAGACACAATATCTCCTTAAAAGTGGTTCAAGTGATATATAAATAAGTAGAAGTTGTCAAAAAAAATCCTTAATCCATGAAGGGCTGTAGTTATGAGTGCCTCCCCTTCATTTAATCATTAGAACAGTTTCACATTATTGCACAGCTTATAGTTAGTACATTAAATATTCATCCCCAGGTTTTCATTGTAGTTCATTGCTTTGGTCGAGAGGTCAAAAAAGTGTCTTTAGCTTTTTATGTCGATATGGAGATGTGCTGGACGTAGTACAGCATATTGTATATTTAGCTGTTTTCGTTTTTCTTTACCTCTGCAGATGCGGATTTGGGCCGAAATCTCAATAGAACGAGATAAGATTTAGATTGATTATATTATGTATATGTATATAATATTATATTATATTATATATATCACAACTCTAAGTCTCCTGTGTCAAGTTCTTCATCTACAGGTACCTCATCTCATTGGGCCGTGATTGGTCCTGTCATCGAGAGGAAATCTTCAACAGGTACCTCATTTCATCGGGCTGTGATTGGTCCTGTCATCGTGAGGAAATCTTCAAGGATTACACGTGTACCTACTCATTTTAATGATTTTGTAAAATAATGTTTTTCTGTTTATTGCTATCTGTTATAGGAAGGGAGATGTGTGGCATCCTGCTAATGCAGCTTGTTGCCAGGTTGCCACATGCATTAGAATGCTCTGTACAGGTTCTGAGATTGTTTAGTTTAGAGTATCCAGGCAGTTAAGCTTGGACCTTGCTACTGATGACTGTTTATCCTGTGGATGGGATCCTATTCTACAATAAATACTTATTTTATTTACAACTCACCATTGAACTTCTTTACATCAATAACCTCTCTCTGATGAGGACATAAATGGACATTAGCAACCCCACTTTGGGATTCTGAAAAACTGGGTAGCCTATGGAGGTCAAAAGGATTCGATAGGTGGGACCTCATTCGTATTTCGCAAGTCAAAGACATTTGGGGAGAGGGAGGAGTCAAGTCCTTCAACACGCTACAAACAGAATATTATCTGGCCGACACTAAATACTTCCGATATGCACAGGCCCTACACTCGAGGTCGACTGCTCTAGCCGTAAGGCTACATCCTTTCCCCCAGGTTAGTTTAATTCAGGGCAAGAGGCTGAGGCAGAGGTGTTATGTATGACTTTCATGACATGTCTACTCTTATATAGATAGGGGCATATATAACACATAATGTTAGATGGGGTGCCTGTAAATAAATGGGATGCTTTTCACCTGAAGGTTTTGAGTGACATCATAGATAGCTCAAAATGTTATGCTATTCAGATCCCTAGGCAAGAAAACAGTCCTGTTATTTACAGGTACTGTTAGTAATGGGGTTTCTGGTTGGCAGGGTGTTCACCTAAGGCAGGCAGTACCCACCACTTACGTCAGGGTAAGGGAGTTACACACACAAGATAACCCATTCTCACCCCTTCGGTAGCTTGGCAGAGCAGTCAGGCTTATTCCAGAGACAATGTGTAAAGCATTTGCACAACACAAACCCACACACCAGTAACATACTAGGCACACCACAAAAAGAGACTCCACACAAGGTTATATAAAAATCACTGTATTATATAATATCACATGTAGTGCAATAAAGCACATCCTTGCAAGTTGCACAGATTAGCAATCATCTGAAAACATTATGCCCAACATCACTTTGAGAGCCAAAAAAGTAACTACTCATAGAGTGTATATGTCATAAATGAACCATTCAGGAAAACATTATCATGAGCCTTAATAGGTAGGTAGTTCCTGCAGTAGAAACACATTTTAGCTGGCAGCGCATTTAGGGCAGTAAAGCAGAGGCTGATACCATGCTGTTACCATGCAGCCATCAGGGCATGAAACCAAAATGCTGTACTTAGGTTTATACGCTACTATCGCCCACTC